>NC_142472.1:30856480-31467480 GCF_049115385.1 Moschus berezovskii
TTCCACATTGTTCCATGGAATCAGTGCAGTTGAAATAATCACAGCAGATCTGTGTATTAGTGTGAAAACTAATCAGTTCACTTGGTATGTTCACTCCAGAAATTCATTAAACTGCACATATGATCTGTGGACTTTTCTACATATATATTATACTTCAGTATTTTAAAACCTAAAATGCATGTATTTCTCAGGGAAAAAAATGTATTTTATTTCATTCATAATTTTTCTCTATCAATACTTCTTTTTTTCAATCAAGCATAGGGTTTCAGCTTCTTACATCTTTATTATAGCAGTTTTTAAATAAAGTGTGGAACATAGTCTTTTTTCAGGCCTGCTCTGAAATCAGATTAGGTGAGATATATATGTTTGGCATTTATGAGTGAGAACAAAAGGAACATATGATATAAACATGCTCTGAGAGAGTCATTGACTTGTTGAAAGCTCGTAAGACAGATGTTCCCATTTTATCTAGTACTTTTCCCAACTTTAAACCTGTCCATTCGATAAATTGTTGAATTCAACAACTAAGTATTTTGCAAGCTGGTCTCCTGGGAGAATTTTAGGCAAATAACCAATAATCCCAATTTAAATAAATGAATTTGTCAAAATTTAGCCTAGTTATCAGGTGTGGTTATCTTGTGCTTTGAGATTTAGATCATGTTGGCTCAAGACCTTATAACAAGTGTTATAGGATATCCAATGTCCTAGGCAAGTTTTCTTTCAGTGTTCTCAGAAATCACATTTTCACCTCATTTCCTGCTCTTTTTGGCTAAGTTACTTTAGTGTCTTGAATGCTGTGGTTGTTTTTTCTTCTCTGGTCTGCATTTTTCAATCTCGTTAGCTGCATTAACTTTGCATGCACATAATATACTCATTTTGTTTTAAATGACTAACTGTGATATCTTGGTAAAATTTGTATTAAGTTTTAAAAAATTATGTGAATGTGTCTCTTTCTTTGTTCCAAAAAGATATTGGGGCTCAACCTGGGTCTGTCAGATCAGATGCTCTAAGTAATACAAAGGCCATGTTACCAATGCTTACTATGCTTTTCATCTCTACTCAGCATTTGTAAGGAGAGTTGATAATAATCACATGAAAAATATTCACTAACTATACATTTTCCTCTTCAAAATACCACATTCAGTGTATCATTTATGATTTAGGATGGAAATAACCACCGTTTATGATGAGAACAAAGCCCCAGTTAATTTCACTTTCAATATTTCATGTAACTATCGTGTTCAAATAAAACTAGTGCATTTATCAGAATTAGAATTCTTTAATCTATCTTTAAACAGCGATCTCAGCTCACTTGGATTATTAATTCAATCTCTAAATTTAAGTTAGAGATTTACTGAATATAGAGGATAAAATTTATCATAATGAAATATATCAGTAATTTTGGTTAAAATTCTGTCCAATCACCAAAGAAAACTTTATAAGAACACTCAGGTTAATTGTTGACCTCCAAATATAACTTCTTTTTAAAAGCAAATATCTTTTAGGGCGGTCTCTTCCAGAAAGTAAATAAGGACATTAAAGCTGGTCCATAGTAAAGTTTAACTATCTTCCTTAGAGATAGTGCTTCCTACAAATGTTTTAAATGAACAAATGTGAAAAACATATTTAAAATATGAAAATAAGAAAAAGTAAAATCAGGTAAATAGTATAATGCTCTAGTTGATCTATTTATATCATTATTATTCCAAACTTTCCATGTTTGAATTTCTTACCAATCACATTTAATATACATAAAATTGGTAAATGCATGCTTAGGTCTTAAGTGAAAGACGCTCAGTCGTATCCGACTCTTTGCAACCCCATGAATTATACAGTCCATGGCATTCTCCAGGCCAGAATACTGGAGTGGACAGCCTTCCCCTTCTCCAAGGCATCTTCCCAACCCAGGGATTGAACCAATCGATCCCTCATTGCACCAGATTCTTTACTAGCTGAGCCACAAGCCCACATGCCTGCTGGGGTATAGAAAATGTGAGAAACATTGAAAACTCACAGAACAGTGTGTTCTGGACCTTAATAATAAATGAGATTGTTTACTTGACCACTCTATAATCTGCCTATGCATATAGGGTATCCAACAGACTAGTTAATCTTTCTGGATTCCTCTAAAAACAGCTCTCCCAAGAATGATGTCTTAAAGGAGATCTGTCTCACTGTTTTCTTTTCTTCCTCCTCCTTCTCTTCTGTCTTCTTCACCTTCTTCAATTTTTCTAATCTATGCCATGATTAGCTGAGATTAGTAATTAGCAAGTTTTAACTCATCTTTCTCAGGCAAGCATCTAACAAACTACAGAGAACCATGATTAGAATACCCCAAATTACTTACTTAGCTATCTGTTTATCCCCATCATTGACCAAATTCAAATAGATTCTCCAGGATCTTATACTTGGGGAAATCCCACAGCAGCTACAAAGGAAGCAACGTGAAACTTCAATAAACACAAAGAAACCACTGTTACAGTAAATCCATACCTGATACACACTGATGCTGGGAAGGATTGGGGGTGGGAGGAGAAGGGGACAACAGAGAATGAGATGGCTGGATGGCATCACCGACTCAATGGACATGAGTTTGAGTGAACTCCGAGAGTTGGTGATGGACAGGGAGGCCTGGCGTGCTGTGATTCATGGGGTCGCGGAGAGTCGGACACGACTGAGCGACTGAACTGAACTGAACTGAATACACACTTTATCCAGCTCTGTGTAGTTGACAGGTTTTAGTCGTTTATTCAGTGGAATACTGTTTAAAAACAACAGTAACAGCAGTAGCAAGAAAAGCAGCTTTATATTGTTTATACCAAAATATTCAAAAATATAAGTAAGGAAATTGTGATTATAAAGGAATAGAAAATTATAGCAAAGAACAAAATGAAAGCTGGTAAAGTTTGATTAAAATTCAACAAAATTGGCTTTAAGGTAAAGGGTCATATGATAATGACATTTATTTGAATATCACAAGAATATGTAATAGTTATAAATGTATTCTTACATAACATGAATTTAAAAAATAGAAGTCAATAAAACTAAAAGACTTAGCCAGGTCTATAATAATAATAACAGTAAAAAATTTTGCTAAATAATTGCTGCTGCTAAGCTGCTACTGCTGCTAAGTCACTTCAGTCGTGTCCGACTCTGTGTGATCCCATAGACGGAAGCCCACCAGGCTCCCCCGTCCCTGGGATTCTCCAGGCAAGAACACTGGAGTGGGTTGCCATTTCCTTCTCCAATGTGTGAAAGTGAAAAGTGAAAGTAAAGTTGCTCAGTCGTGTCCGACCCTTAGCGACCCCATGGACTGCAGCCTACCAGGCTGCTCCATCCACGGGATTTTCTAGGCAAGAGTACTGGAGTGGCTTGCCATTGCCTTCTCCGAAATAATTGCTAGAATACATAAAAAATAGATAAAGATACAAAAGTTGTGTATAATGTATTTTTAAATATATCCCCTGGAATATATAGAATGCTACCTTTAAAAATTACAATTAGCAATATTTTCAGATATACATGTAATAAACTTTTGCAATAATGACCAATGGTAGGCAGTAAAGTGAGTCTTCAGTTCAGTTCAGTCATTCAGTCATGTCCGACTCTGCGACCTCATGAATCACAGCACGCCAGGCCTCCCTGTCCATCACCAACTCCCGGAGTTCACCCAAACTCATGTGCATCGAGTTGGTGTTGCCATCCAGCCATCTCATCCTCTGTGGTCCCCTTCTCCTCCTGCCCCCAATCCCTCCCAGCATCAGGGTCTTTTCCAATGAGTCAACTCTTCGCATGAGGTGGCCAAAGTATTGCAGTTTCAGCGTTAGCATCAGTCCTTCCAGTGAACACCTGGGACTGATCTCCTTTAGGATGTACTGGTTGGATCTCCTTGCAGTCTAAGGGACTCTCAAGAGTCTCCTCCAACACCACAGTTCAAAAACATCAATTCTTCGGCGCTCAGCTTTCTTCACAGTCCAACTCTCACATCCATACATGACCACTGGAAAAACCATAGCCTTGACTAGGCCGACCTTGGTTGGCAAAGTAATGTCTCTGCTTTTTAATATGCTATCTAGGTTGGTCATAACTTTCCTTCCAAGGAGTAAGTGTCTTTTAATTTCAAGTGAGTCTTAAAAAATGTCAAATGGATGTATGTTTATGTATAGTTGAGACCCTTCGCTGTTAATCTGAAATTATCAAAACATTGTTAATCCGCTATACCCCAATGCAAAATAAAAAGTTTTAAAAAATAAAACTCAAAAGAATGACAAAGGATTAATTTGTGACTTTCTCAAAATTTATTTGTTTATTTATTTATTTTTTTATAATTTTTTTTCTAATTTTTATTTTAAATTAATTTAAAAATAAAAAAAAAAGAATGCCAAAGGATTGAAGTAATACAGAATTTTCTCTGACCATAATTCATTGTATTTGAAATAGCAAAGCAAAAACATAATAGAAAATGCCATATATATTAATATAAAAGTGTTTTTCTAGATCACCCAAATATTTTAGAAAGTATCACAGTAGACAGTAATAGTTTTGAAATAAATTATAATAAAATGCTACATACCAACAGTTATTCAGTGTACTGAAGCAGTACTTAGAACACTTATATTTTTAAATGCATTTACCAGATTAGACAAAAAGCTGACACTAACAGTAAGTCTGTTTGAATTATAGATTAAACAATAAAGATTGAAAAAGATAATAAGAGCAGAAATTAATAACAGAAAATAAAACAGATAATCAAGAGAGCAAAAAGCTGTTTCTTAGAAGATAATAAAATTGATAAATCTTTGGCTTCCCAGTGGCTCAGCAGAAGAAATCCACCTGCAATGCAGGACATGTGGGTTCCATCACTGGGTCAGGAAGATTCCCTGGAGAAAGAAATAGCAACCCACTCCAGTATTCTTGAATAGCAAATATTGGCACCAATAAGTTTTTGGTTTTATTATCACTAGCCCCAGTCATTCTCTTCCAGATTAAAAAAAAAAAAATGGTGTATTTCTGTATTTTTTAACTAAAAGGAAAATAACATTTTTCTATTTTACATTTAGAGATTCCCAGGTGACTCAGTGGTAAAGAATCCACCTGCCAAGCAGGAGACGTGGGTTCAGTTCCTGGGTGGGGAAGATCCCCTGGAGAAGGAAATGGCAACCCACTCCAGTATTCTTGCCTGGGAAATCCCATAGACAGAGGAGGCTGGTGGCCTACAGTCCATAGGGTCACAAAAGTGTCAGACACAACTTAGCAACTAACAACACAAGGCTTCTAGAGAAATGTTCTAAAGAAATGAAGCAAGTCATCAAAAGCCAATACCAATTATCAAACGTGTGAAAGATGAGAGAATGTTATAAGCAATTATAGCCAACAAATTTGAAATGGGCAAACTACTAGAAAAATAGAACTTATCAAGCTCATATCAAAGAGAAAAAACTGAATAATCTTATAAATCCTGTAGTTATTATATTTTGTTGTGTAACTCTTCTCTTTAAATTATTTTGTAATTGTTAAACATTTTTCAGCCATAATGATAAGCTAAATATGTCTGTGTCTATAAATAGTCTATGTAATTTGACATTTAATGAAGAAAAAGAAGAGTAAAGACTATAAAGAAACCTATGGAAAAAAATGTAAATGATACCATAATCAACAAAAGAAAAGACATCAAGAGATGCATGTTGGACAATATTTTTATTGCTATAAATTTATAAACTGTGAGTCTTCAAATGGAAAACTTGCCACAAAATGCATTAGCCGTAAAACTTCATGTAGTAGCTCTCGTGTGATGGTGCCCATCTGCTCCTGAAGTAAAGAAACTCTTTCTTATGAATAATAAGGAAACTTTGCAAGACAAATAAGAGTAGGAACTGAAACTCCTGGTAACATTGAGTTCTTATTACCTGATTTATCTAAACTCAAGTTATAAATCTACGTACTTTCTATGAATACATAAGCGTGTAGAAGACTGCTTCGATACCGTCTACCTTTATTTTGTTATGTGTGTGTTTGTAGTGGTATTGCTGCATGCATTTGGTACAGAAAGAAAAGGAGGAGGAGGGAGTAAATTAAAGAAAAAATAAAACTTTAAAAGTAGGCAACCATATATGACCTAACTTATTTAAAATAATAAATGTGCATGAATTGGTGTAAAAATAGAAACTGATATGCCATAGTCGGTGAACTACAAAGAATTTTAAAGGAATCTGTAGATTATGAATATTTGAATAAAAATTCAAAAATACCTAAAGGTATGTATAAGTTTTATAAGACAAAATTTTCAAAGAAATAAACCTGTTAGCACTGGATTGATCTGAAATGGGAAATAGAAAGGGGAAATCAGATAAAAGATAAACTGTAGTTGTCTGTGTTTGGTGCAAAGTTGCTTCAGTTGTGTCCAGCTCTTTGTAACCCTATTGACAATAGCCTGCCAGGCTCTTCTGTCCATGGAATTTTCCAGGCAAGAATAACTGGAGTGGGTTGCCATTCCCTCCTCCAAGGGATATTCTGTACCCTGGGATTGAACCCACAATTTGTTAAGTCTCCTGCATTAGCAGGCAGGTTCTTTACCTCTAGCACTGCCTGGGAAGCACCAACTGTAGTCACTTATGTTTATTTTTTTGTTTTAATTTTGTATTCTCTCACTTAACACATTAAAAAATGCACATTTTTAATTTAATTGTGTCCTGTTATGGTTTTCAGGTTAAATGTCATATAAATGATTTTTTAAATCAATAATTGAACAAAACTGAATTTGAACCATGGTTGCTCATTAGTTAATTCTTTGGGAGGTAACTAATCACTTTGTGTCTAAGTTTCCTCATCAGTAAAATGATCCTAAGAGTAGCAACCATATTAGATTATAGAACAGTTGAGACATGACATGTGAAAATCATATAAAATAGGACATGGCAGCTAGTAGTCAGTAGCAAATTTTATTCTCTTTGTATAGAGAAAGGGATTCCCCTGTTGGTTCAGTGTTAAAGAACCCACCTGCCACTGCAGGAGACTCGAATTCAGTCCCTGGGTATGGAAGATCCCATGGAAAAGGAAATGGTAACCCACTCCAATGTTCTTGCCTGGGAAATCCCACGGACAGAGGAGCCTGGCAGGCTACAGCCCATGGGGTCTCAAAAGAGTTGGACGTGACTTAATAACTAAGCAACAGCGAATAGAGGAAAAAACCCTTTAAGGTGATTTAATCAACTCAGATCTTGAAGGCAGCGATCATTCTCATTCTCAGACCAATTTATAGTCACTTGAAGAAATAACTAAAAATACCCAATTTATTACAGAAAAAAAACAGATTATATAACTTGCCATGAGAACCAAATATAAGCAGGGGAGACTACCCCCAACTTGGGGCAGCCCTATTAAGTTTTTAAATTTAACACACTTAGTCAAGTCATCAGTCTAAATGAAGAAAGAAGCAGTAAACTTATCAAATACCATTCAAAGGACTTCTGAAAATTTAACCCACCTTTTAGAGAATTGCAGACCAGTTTTGACACCCATTATCCAAGTACCTCAGTCCACTAGAGAAGTAGGGGTGGGACAGAACCAACAGTGTATTTTCTTCCTCAAGAAAACCAGAGTTGAGGAAAGATGTTCTAAAATTATCTGGTAGTTTTCACACATGGTATAAGAGAAACTCTTCTACCAAAATTAATCTTAAGGCAAATCACAATACATAAAACTACTTAATACTAACATGAATGGCTCAGAGGACAGACAAGTTTATCCTCAGCCACAGATCTTGTTGTTATTTAGTCTCTAAGTTGTACCCAACGTTTTGAGACCCCATGGACTATAGCCCTCCAGCCTTTTCTGTCCATGGGATTTATCAGGGAAGAATACTGGAATGGGTTGCCATTTTCTTCTCCAGTGGATCTTCCAGAACCAGGAATCAAACGAGGGTCTCCTGCATTGCAGACAGATCCTTTACCTTTGATACCCCTGGGAAGCCCCACATCTCATTCAGTTCACTTCAGCGCAGTCGTTCATTTGTGTCTGACTCTTTGCAACGCCATGGACTGCACAATGCCAGGCCTCCCTGTCCATCACTAACTCCCAGAGTTTACTCAAACTCATGTCCATTGAGTCGGATATACCATCCAACCATCTCATCCTCTGTCATCCCCTTCTCCTCCCCCCTTCAATCTTCCCCAGCATCAGGATCTTTTCAAATGAGTGAATTCTTCACATCAGATGGCCAAAGTATGGGAGTTTCAGCTTCAGCATCAGTCCTTCCAATGAATATTCAGGACTGATTTCATTTAGGATGACTGGTAGGATCTCCTGCTGTCCAAGGGACTCTCAAGAGTCTTCTCCAACATTATAGTTCAAAAGCATCAATTCTTCAGTGCTCAGCTTTCTTTATAGTGCAACTCTCACATCCATACATGACTACTGGAAAAACCATAGCTTTGACTAGATGGACCTTTGATGGCAAAGTAATGTCTCTGCTTTTTAATGTGCTATCTAGGTTGGTCATAGCTTTTCTTACAAGGAGCAAGTGTCTTTAATTAATGGCTGCAGTGACCATCTGCAGTGATTTTGGAGCCCCAAAAAATAAAGTCTGTCACTATTTCCATTGCTTCCCCATCTATGTGCCATGAAGTGATGAGACCAGATGCCATGATCTTTGTTTTCTGAATGTTGAGCTTTAAGCCAACCTTTTCACTCTCCTCTTTCACTCTCATCAAGAGACTCTTTAGTTCTTCTTTGCTTTCTGCCATTGGGTGGTGTCATCTGCATATCTGAGGTTATTGATACTTCTCCTGGCCATCTTGATTCCACCTTGTGCCTCTTCCAGCCCAGCATTTCTCATGATGTACTCTGCATATAAGTTAAATAAGCAGGGTGACAATATACAGCCTTGATGTACTCCTTTTCTTATTTGGAACCAGTGTGTTGTTCCATGTCCAGTTCTAATTGTTGTTTCCTGACCTGCATAAAGATTTCTCAAGAGGCAGGTCAGGTGGTCTGGTATTCCTATCTCTTTAAGAATTTTCCATGGCTTATTGTGATCCACACTGTCAAGAGCTTTAGCATAGTCAATAGAGCAGAAATAGATGTTTTTCTGGAACTCTCTTGCTTTCTTGATGATCCAGCAGATGTTAGCAATTGGATCTTTGGTTCCTCATCCTTTTCTAAATCAAGCTTGAACATCTGGAAGTTCACCATTCACGTACTGTTGAAGCCTGGCTTGGAGAATTTTGAGCATAATTACTTTGCTAGAGTGTGAGATGAGTGCAATTGTGCAGCAATTTGAACAATCTTTGGCATTGCCTTTCTTTGGTATTGGAATGAAAACTAATGTTTTCCAGTCCTGTGGCCACTGCTGAGTTTTCCAGATTTGTTGGCACATTGAGTACATCACCTTAACTACATCATCTTTTAGGATTTGAAATAGCTCAACTGGAATTCCATCACCTCCACTACCTTGTTCGTAGTGATTTTCCTAAGGCTCACTTGACTTCGCATTCCAGGATGTCTGGCTCTAGGTGAATGATTACACCATCATTATTATCTGAGTCTTGAAGGCCTTTTTTTACAGTTCTTCTGTGTATTCTTGCCACCTCTTCTTAATATCTTCTGCTTCTGTTAGTTCCATACCATTTTATCATTTGTTGTGCCCATTTTTGAATGAAAATTTCCCTTGGTATCTCTAATTTTCTTGAAAAGAACTCTAGTCTTTCCCATGCTATTGTTTTCCTCTATTTCTTTGCACTGATCAGTGAAGAAGCCTCTCTTTCTCTCCTTGCTATTCTTTGGAACTCTGCATTCAAATGGGTATATCTTTCCTTTTCTCCTTCGCCTTTCACTTCTTTTCTTTTCACAGCTATTTGGAAGGACTCCTTAGACAACCATTTTGCTTTTTTGCCTTTCTTTTTCTTGGGGAAGGTCTTGATCCCTGCCTCCTAAACAATGTCACAAACCTCTGCCATAGTACTTCAGGCACTCTGTCTATTAGATCTAATCCTTTGAATCTATTTCTCACTTCCACTGCATAACCGTAAGGGATTTGATTTAGGTCATACCCGAATAGTCTCATGGTTTTCCCTCAGTTCAGTTCAGTTCAGTTCAGTCGCTCAGTCGTGTCCGACTCTCTGCGACCCCATGAAACACAGCATGCCAGGCCTCCCTGTCCATCACCAACTCCCGGAGTTCACTCAAACTCATGTCCACAGAGTCGGTGATGCCATCCAGCCATCTCATTCTCCATCGTCCCCTTCTCCTCCCGCCCCCAACCTTTCCCAGCATCAGAGTCTTTTCCAGTGAGTCAACTCATCGCATGAGGTGGCCAAAGTATTGCAGTTTCAGCTTTAGCATCAGTCCCTCCAATGAACATCCAGGATTGATCTCCTTTAGAATGGACTGGTTGGATCTCCTTGCAGTATAAGGGACTCTCAAGAGTCTTCTCCAACACCACAGTTCAAAAGCATCGATTTTTCAGCGATCAGCTTTCTTCACAGTCCAACTCTCACATCCATACATGACCACGGGAAAAACCATAGCCTTGACTAGACGGACCTTGGTTAGCAAAGTAATGTCTCTGCTTTTTAATATACTATCAAGGTTGGTCATAACTTTCCTTCCAAGGAGCAAGCGTCTTTTAATTTCCTGGCTGCAATCAGCATCTGCAGTGATTTTGGAGCCCAAAAAATAAAGTCTGACACTGTTTCCACTGTTTTTCCATCTATTTCCCATGAAGTGATGGGACCAGATGCCATGATCTTTGTTTTCTGAATGTTGAGCTTCAAGCCAACCTTTTCACTCTCCTCTTTAACTTTCATCAAGAGGCCTTTGATTTCCTCTTCACTTTCTGCCATAAGGGTAGTGTCATCTGCATATCTGAGGTTATTGATATTTCTCCCAGCAATCTTGATTCCAGCTTGTGCTTCTTCCAGCCCAGCGTTCCTCATGATGTACTCTGCATATAAGTTAAATAAGCAAGGTGACAATATACAGCCTTGACGTACACCTTTTCCTATTTGGAACCAGTCTGTTGTTCCATGTCCAGTTCTAACTGTTGCTTCCTGACCTGCATACAGGTTTCTCAAGAGGCAGGTCAGGTGGTCTGGGATTCCCATCTCTTTCAAAATGTTCCACATTTTATTGTGATCGACACAGTCAAAGGCTTTGGCATAGTCAATGAAGCAGAAATAGATGTTTTTCTGGAACTCTCTTGCTTTCTCCATGATCCAGCGGATGTTGGCAATTTGATCTCTGGTGCCTCTGCCTTTTCTAAAACCTGCTTGAACATCTGGGAGTTCACGGTTCACATACTGCTGAAGCCTGGCTTGGAGAATTTTGAGCATGACTTTACTAGCGTGTGAGATGAGTGCAATTGTGCGGTAGTTTGAGCATTCTTTTTCATTGCCTTTCTTTGGGATTGGAATGAAGACTGACCTCTTCCAGTCCTGTGGCCAGCACTGAGTTTTCCAAATCTGCTGGCATATTGAGTGCAGCACTTTCACAGCATCATCTTTCAACACTTGAAATAGCTCAACTGGTTTTCCCTACTTTCTTCAATTTAAGCCTGAATTTGGCAATAAGGAGTTCATGATCCAAGCCACAGTCAGCTCCTGGTCTTGTTTTTGCTGACTGTTTGGATCTTCTCCATCTTTGGCTGCAAAGAATATAATCAATCCGATTTTGGTATTGACCATCTGATGATGTCCATGTGTAGAGTCTTCTCTTGTGTTGTTGGAAGAGGGTGTTTGCTATGACCAGTGCATTCTCTTGGTAGAACTCTATTAGCCTTTGCCCTGCTTCATTCTGTACTCCAAAGCCAAATTTGCCTGTTACTCCAGGTGTTTCTTGACTTCCTACTTTTGCATTCCAGTCCCCTCTGATGAAAAGGACATCTCTTTTGGGTGCTAGTTCTAGAAGGTCTTGTAGGTTTTCACAGAATCATTCAACTTCAGCTTTTTCAGCATTACTGGTCAGGTCATAGACTTGGATTACTGTGATATTGAATGGCTTGCCTTTTAAATGAACAGAGATCCAAATACTTCACTTCGGGCTTTTTTGTTGACTATAATGGCTACTCCATTTCTTCTAAGGGATTCTTGCCCACAGTAGTAGATATAATGGTCATCTGAGTTAAATTCACCCATTCCAGTCCATTTTAGTTCGCTGATTCCCGAAATGTCAATGCTCACTCTGACCATTTCCTGTTTGACCACTTCCAATTTGCCTTGATTCATGAACTTAACATTCCAGATTCCTATGCAATCTTGCTCTTTACAGCACTGGACTTTATTTCCATCACCAGTCACATCCACAGCTGGGTGGTGTTGCTGCTTTCACTCCATCTCTTCACTTTTTCTGGAGTTATTTCTCCACTGATCTCCAATAGCATATTGGTCAATGCTAATTAATTAATTACAGCTTCTACTTCATTTCTCTAAAAATAATCCCTGTCCTAATAAAACAAAAAAAGCAAAAATGGTTATAAAATGCAAATAACATGTATTTTAAACAGTGAATATATTTCAGTGCTCCCTTATATGCTTTATATGTATTAATATATAACTTTATACATAGATATTAACATATCAGTCTTATTCTGTGAACTGCAGTAAAAAAGCATTCCATTTAAAGTTAACAGACAACACTTAGGTTATTTTTATTACATCACTTATTCCCCAGTAATATTGGCTTTCTAGGCAGAGATTTTGTCATTTATTTTGATGTAATATAATCCATAGTAGAAACTGAACTATTGGGTGCATATGGTTACAATCTTATGCATATGTGGAAAATCATTTTTTTCTTTATTTCATACAGCTGAGAATCCACCATTGACTTTAAAAGTAGGTTTTCAGGGAAAGAGAATACAGCTTCACTACTAAAGGAAAGTTTATAATAAATTTTTTAATGCCCTGTTGTTAAAAAAGGAACTTTATTCAGTATAATAGTTTGTAGATATGCAAAATTTATCTCTAAAATATTTGAACTCATGCTCAGAATTCTATGATGTGTATTCTAATCTATTATGTTACCTTGGTTTCAAGTTTACTCAAAGAAAAGCATTATAGGAGCAGGAATATCTTTGCAAGGCCATAAAAATGGATTGTATAAAAATAAGTATTTCTAACAGTACCTGTTCTCAGCTTTCACAAGTCAGTGGTTAACAAGCTATTGGAATTTTATCCAGTATATATTTTTCAGAAACTCTATATTGGATATTTTGGCTTAAAAATCCCACTAAAGTTGGCCATTGCCATTAGTGGCTGTTTCAGTCCTTGTTGTAAATAAAATCATGTGTATATGTGGGGTATATGTATATAAATATATATTTAGATGTACACACATATATGTATATATCCATATATACACCGTGTGTGTCTGTGTGTGTGTGTGTATACACACATATGTAGAGAGAGACACCAATGTGGATGGAAACCAAGGTACAGTAATGACCAAGAAACTTTGCTTCTTTTGTTATTTCACATACACATAAGAAAAGTAGAGAGATGACAGGTGGAACTACAGATTGATATGTGATTATGACATGGAAGAGGGAAGTGGGTCTCCAGACAGGATCTGCCATATAGAGCTCTAAAGTTTGGTCTTCATATGTATAAGGCTGACAGAATGGGGAGATAGGTGTCTTCCATTATTACAAACAAATGGAGGTATCTGATACTATAACTCAAACTGTGTTTATATGATGGCATTAAATTTAATGATTTCCACCAAAAAATCTATAGTAAAGGTCAAATGTGGCTAAATAGAAAAGCTATTCAAAGTAGATTATTTGTATTGTTAAGAACTAGGAGAAGGCAATGGCACCCCACTCCACTACTCTTGCCTGGAAAATCCCATGGACGGAGTAGCCTGGAGCGCTGCAGTTCATGGGGTCGCTAAGAGTCAGACACGACTGAGCGACTTCACTTTCCTTTTTCACTTTCATTCATTGGAGAAGGCAATGGCAACCCACTCCAGTGTTCTTGCCTGGAGAATACCAGGGACAGTGGAGCCTGATGGGCTGCTGTCTATGGGGTCGCATCGGACACGACTGAAGCAACTTAGCAGCAGCATAGTTAAGTAATATCGAATTTCAGATGATTTATTAAAGTCCTAAACATAAGACATTGTACTGTAAAACTCCTAGAAGGGAACATAGGCAAAACATCCCCTAATGTAAATTGCAGCAATAGTTTCTAAGCTCACTCTCCCAAGGCAAAAGAAATAAAAACAAAAATAAACAAATGAGACTTAATCAAACTTAAAAGCTTTTGCAGAGCAAAGAAAACCATCAGCAAATGAAAAGACAGCCTACAGACTGGAAGAAAATATTTGCAAATGAAGTGACTGACAAAGTGTTAATTTTCAAAATATATGAACAATTCATACATGATTGATTTTCTTTCCTTTATTATTTTCTAGTAATTGGGTTAAAAGTTATGCTTTCTTATATGTAAAATTGCTCAGCATCACTAATTATTAGAGGAACACAAATCAAAACCACAATAAGTTATCACCTCACACTGTACAGATGACTACCATTAAAACATCTTCAGATAATAAATGCTAGAGAGAATGGGAAGAAAAGTGAGCTCTCCTACGCTACTGGTGGAAATCTAAATTGATGCAGCCACTATGGAGAACATTATGGAGGTTCTTTAAAAAAAAAACACCTAAAGACAAAATCACCATTTGATCTACTCCTGGGCAATCCCACTCCTTGGCATATAGCTGGAAAAGACTAAAAGTCTAGTTCAAAAAGGTACATGCACCCAATGTTCAAAGAAGTATTTTTTATAATAGTCAAGACATCAGTTCAGTTCAGTTCAGTTCAGTCGCTCAGTCGTGTCCGACTCTCCGCGACCCCATGAATCACAGCACGCCAGGCCTCCCTGTCCAACACCAACTCCCGGAGTACACTCAAACTCATGTCCACAGAGTCGGTGATGCCATCCAGCCATCTCATTCTCCGTCGTCCCCTTCTCCTCCCGCCCACATAGAAGCAATCTAATTGTCCATCAACAGATCAATGTATAAAGAAGATACAGTTTATATACACAATGGAATACTACTCATCCATAAAAAGAATGAAATATTGCCTTTGCAGCAATATGGGTGGACCTAGAGAACATCATACTAAGTGAAGTCAGACAGAGGAGGATATATACCATATGATATCACTTATATGTGGAATCTAAAATATAATACAAATGAATCTGTTTACAAAACAGAAACAGACCCAGAGATACAGAAAACAAACTTACGGTTACCAAAGGGCAAAGGGGCACCAAGATAAATTAGGGCTATAGGATTAACAGATATAAACTACTCTATATAAAATAGACAAGCAATAATGATTTATTATGTAGCATAAAGATTATTCAATATCATATAATAGTCTATAATGGAAAATAGTTAAAAACAATATATGTATATATATAACTGAATCACTTTGCTATACACCTGAAACTAATACAATATTTTAAATCAACTATACTTTAATTAAAAAAAATAAATTTCATGCCATTTAATCTGATTTTGAATGAAATATTTGGTAATGGAATTAATCATTTTTATTGCTGGAAGAAATGATTTTAGAATGAAGTGATTTGTGGTGACTAAATTTAAACTGATGTGAATTGAAAATCAGTTGGAATTTTTTTTGTTTTGTTTGTTTAAATGTTTCCACAGTAAATTGTTTTTAATATCACTTAAATTTCCCTAAAACAATGATATTTAAAATTATTGTGAATATAAACTTTAATCAATGATGACTTTTGTTGTATACTTTTCTCTTGGCTCGTAGCCAATGTTGTATTTAAGGCAGAATTAAAGGGAGGATCAATAACCTCAGATATGCAGATGACACCACCCTTATGGCAGAAAGTGAAGAGGAACTAAAGAGCCTCTTGATGAAAGTGAAAGAGGAGAGTGAAAAGGTTGGCTTGAAGCTCAACATTCAGAAAACAAAGATCATGGCATCTGGTCCCATCACTTCATGGCAAATAGATGGAAAAACAGTGGAAACAGTGTCAGACTTTATTTTTGGGGGCTCCAAAATCACTGCAGATGCTGATTGCAGCCAGGAAATTAAAAGACGCTTGCTCCTTGGAAGGAAAGTTATGACCAACCTAGATAGCATATTAAAAAGCAGAGACATTACTTTGCCAACCAAGGTCGGCCTAGTCAAGGCTATGGTTTTTCCCGTGGTCATGTATGGATGTGAGAGTTGGACAGTGAAGAAAGCTGATCGCTGAAGAATTGATGCTTTTGAACTGCGGTGCTGGAGAAGACTCTTGAGAATCCCTTGGACTGCAAGGAGATCCAACCAGTCCATTCTAAAGGAGATCAATCCTGGGTGTTCATTGGTAGGACTGATGCTGAAGCTGAAACTCCAATACTTTGGCCACCTCATGTGGCGAGTTGACTCACTGGAAAAGTCTGATGCTGGGAGGGATTGGGGGTGGGAGGAGAAGGGGACGACAGAGAATGAGATGGCTGGATGGCATCACTGACTTGATGGACCTGAGTTTGAGTGAACTCTGGGAGTTGGTGATGGACAGGGAGGCCTGGCATGCTGTGTTTCATGGGGTCGCAGAGAGTCGGACACGACTGAGCGACTGAACTGAACTGAACTGAACTGAAAGGGAGGATCAGTAGGCAGTACATTTCTTTTTAGGATATATTGTCCAACTTCATATAAAAATTATAGTGCAATAAGTGACTTTCAATACTTTTCCACCTGAAGTTCTGAGAACTTCCAGAAAATTTACACAGCTCTCCAAATTGTTGTCAACATGGATGCATTTAAGCTTAAATTCGAGTGGCATTCTGAAGAATATAGATATATGCCTAACCCTTCTGTCAGAAGAAAACTCTTACTCAACTTATTCTCAAGAGTTCTCTGGCTTGCACCCTCAGTGCCTGCATGCACACTAAGGAGCTTCAGTTGTGTCCAACTCTTTGTGAGAAGGCACCTCTGTCCATGAGATTCTCCAGGGAAGATTGCTGGAGTGGGTTGCCATGTTCTCCTCCTGGGGACCTTCCTGACCTAGGGATCGAACCCCATCTCTTATGTCTCCTGAACTGGCAAGCAGGTTCTTTACCAATAGGGCCACCTGGGAAGCCCTGTGCCGTCAGTGGCAATCGCCATTTTGCTGTGGTCAGGAAGAAGGAAAGAGTCTTCCTATTGTGCTGAGCATATGTGAACAATTTCCCTATTGAATCTTTCCCCAGATATAGCACTACATTTAAGGATATAATAAAATCATAATTTTACTCCATAAGAACAACTCAAATTCACTGCTGCTTTCAGTATAAACCAATGGTTTGATGGAGATTTCCCTGAAAACCTCCTTTTCATCTTCCCTCCTTGTAACTTGGCAGCAGTCTGCTCCTTATTATACATTTCTCCCTAAGAAATGTTTAGTCATAGGAAAAATGCTCAACATTTTTTCCAAGGTAACAGAGAAAGCTGTTGGGAAACCTCACAATACTAAGTGGGCAAAAAGTTCATGAATGTCAGTTGACTTGTGAAAGATAACACCTTGGGGGTAAAGTGCCTTAGATTAGTGGACCTTGAGCCATGAGACAAGGTAGAAGAATAGGAACCAGAAGCTGGTTTAAGCTTTTGCCTTGAGCACAATGGTCTGATGGACAGAAACCTTAGAAACAATGCTCATTGCATGATTTTTTTAGTCACAAATGAGGGTATCTATGAATCCTAAACACTTGGTTTCTGTATGACAATAAAAACACAGAACTGTTCTGGAATCAATTAAAGTAGAATTCACACCTTTTTTCTATCAGGTAATGTAGTAGCCAGTGCCAGTAGAGGCAGATGGAGGCATAGTTTCTGCTCAAAAATATGCAATCTGTTAAAAACTTTTTATAGTATGATAAAAAGTCCTCTGTCTCACTCTTAAAACTAATTTAAAGCACCTTTCAAAAGGCATAAAAGAGGGAAAACAACACAAAGGACACTAATTAGTAAAGAAATTTGGACAAATGGAGTATCAGGATTATAAAAGAAAGAGGTGGCCAAGGTTGAATTTTAGCACACCAGATTTATTCTGTAAATTCCTGCTACAAAATTGCAAGAACAGCAATGACGATGCCAAGAGCCAAGGAAAAGAGAGACATGTGTTCAGCTTTGGCACTTACAATGCACATACAGGCAGGACTCCCTGAAGTTTGTTGTCCGGGTCCTCACAAGAAGAATACAACATAAGTTGGCAAATGCATGTTCCTTCACAGACTAATCAATGACCCAGCACACATGCCCTTGAACATCTGTTCTCTTGTCAGGAGAGAATCAGGGGATTGTTGGTCCCAAAGCTCTAGATGCATCAGCTGTTATACTCAGGTCATCCTGAGAAAACAATCTCATTTTGGGTATTATGGGGACTCAATCTCAGCAAAATGGCTGAGAGAAACGGCACCAAATTGTTGTTATTATTTTGATGATGTGAACTCCAAAGCTTGGTTCTTCAATAATTAATGTTTCTCCTGAATATTGTGTCTAGTATTTTGTGGTCATATAGTATAATTTTTCACAGTGAATGAACAAATGCTCTGTACTACTTCTTTCTTCTACTGCTACCTTTTGTGACCATTATAACAAAAGGAAATAAAATAATAAAATAAAATATTAAGATATTAAACTAGACAGTTAAATAATCAAATAAGGTAAGTATTTTGAAGAAAATAAAGTATAAAAAGAAAGATAAATAATGAAGTGGTGTATGCACGCTCAGTCACTTCAGTCATGTCTGACTCTTTGAGATCCCATGAACTATAGTCCACCAGGCTCTTCTGTCCATGGAATTTTCTAGGCAAGAATACTGGAGTGGGTTGCCATGCCCTCCTCCAGGGGATCTTCCTGACACAGGGATCAAACCTGCATCAAACCTGTCTCCTGCATCTCCTGCATTGGTAGGTGTGTTCTTTACCACTAGTGCCACCTGAGAAGCCCAATGAAGTGATAGACAAAGGTAGCTGAATAAATAATATAGACTAAATTCAGCAGGATAGAATTATAAAAAGTAGAAAGAATGTAAATTTTCCAGATAGAAGATTTAAAGTAAAGGTATAAAACGCAAGAAGTAAATAATCAAGAAATTAAAAAACTTTGATATAAAATAAAATAATATAAGCAATAACAATTCTCCAGGGTATTGAACTGAAATAATTTTAAAATGCTGAACTACAGGACAAGATTTGTTCTTAATAAATATTTTTTTTTAAAAAGGGAAATGAAAAATGAGTCTCTGGTGACACAAGTCCCTGGAATGCACTGACTCAAGATAAAGAGTCTCAAGGCAAAAACTCTTTTACTCTTGTCACTAAATTAGTCTCCTGAGTGCCTCGTAGACCAAATAGAAGTAGACAATTGTTCAACCAAAGAGAGAAATTCCTCTGCTATCTGAGTTGCTGGCAAATTATAACTTGCCATTCTTCAAGGAGCTTGAACTGTAATTTTAAATTTTAGGGATAAAAAGATGAAGGATTAAAAAAAGGAATAACTTCTTTTCATCTTGAGATGTTTCCTTAATACAAATGATCTTTATTCTCATTTGTTGATATAATGTCTCCACAACTTTGATATTCTTGAGTTGTGAACAAAGAAACTGATGCTTAATTGATTTTTTCTAGAGCAGTATCAGACATTAGTTGAACTTTGATTTGAATCTATTTGACTCTTTGAAGGAATTTTTCACCCTTTTTGCTTTTTTAATTTTATGAGAAAGGTGATTAGATTGAATATTTAATCTCAAATGTTAGAGATTCATTATATGAAACATTATATGAAAGACTAGAAAAATCACTGATTGAGGACACGTAAAAGTTGATAATCCTTTTACAATAAGTAGCAAATTTAAGAAATTGGCAATTTACATTTTTGCACTTAAATATTATATATAATTTAAGAAAAATAAGAGACATTTTATGAGTAGCAATTGTGATGGTCTCAGACACACTTTCACTTCTTAATTTTAACAAATAATTATGCATGAATTAAATCTATTGTGATACAGATACATAATAAAGAAACTAAACTATTTGCATGTTTATAAGACTAAGGGCAAATAAACAAGTTTGTATAAAATTTATGTTGGCACATGAATGTGAAGACAGGCTAGGAATTTGGAGACCTTTTCCCAAGGTACTGTGTAGATTGTTTATCTTCCTTAACCACCCTACCTGTGACTAATAAGTTTACTGAATGATCTGTGTGCATGTTCTTGCCCTTGTTCAAACAAACAGGCTAGAGCTTGTGGTAACATGATGACCTTACAAGTACAAAATACACACTCCTCAGGCATATTCCAGACATTAGCTGTGATAAGCAGAGAACTCAGCCTTGTGTAATCTGTCAACAAACTAATAAATTACTTTGGTCAAGGAAGAAGGAACTTCCTCCCTGTGACCATCTGCATAGGGGAATAGTTTAGTAATTAGGATTCCAGCAAAACTGAAGATTTTGACACGATAAGCCAAGGCTTAATATTTAAAGTTAAGGTATAATCCTTTTAGGAACTGATTAACACACACTTAACTATTTTTGGCATTCTATCCATAAATATTAAGAGATTACTAAGAAATATGATCAGGTGGCAGGAATGTCCATGTGGAGCCCTACCCTGAATTCAATGTGAAGTCCCATTTCTACTGACGTCAAAAATTATACTTCTTTAAAGGAACCACACTCTGCTGATTTCTGGATTATTGAGTCAAACTCAAATTTACCTAACTCTCCTGCAAAGGATGTTATTTAAGCACTTTAATGTATATTTTGGCTGTGTAACTGGTATCAGGAAGCCTGGATTCATGTCTTTGTTCTTATACTTAAGAGCTATTTGACTTATGGTAACATCTCTTTCATCAATAGTACCCAACAACTGAAGAATTGATGTTTTTGAACTGTTTTGTTGGAGAAGACTCTTGAGAGTCCCTTGGACTGCAAGGAGATCCAACCAGTCCATCCTAAAGAAAATCAGTTCTGAATATTCATTGGAAGAACTGATGCTAAAGCTGAAGCTCCAATATTTTGGCCACCTGTTGTGAATATCTGACTCATTGGAAAAGACCCTGATGCTGGGAAGGATTGAAGGCAGAAGGAAAAGGGGACGACAGAGAAAGAGATGGTTGGATGGCATCAGTGACTGGATGAACATGAGTCTGAGCAAGCTCCGGGAGTTGGTGATGGACAGGGAAGCCCAGCATGCTGCAGTCAATGGGGTTGCAAAGAGTCAGACATGACTGAGCGACTGAAATGAACTGACCCAATGACCTGTACCCAAGAGCATACTCAGCAACCTGTTGGATGAGCTAACTAAAAAGGAAGACAGACAAAGACTTTCAAGTGATATGATACGAAACTTCCCACTCACGTACCGACTATAAAATGTTGACTAAAATTCACCATTTTGGGGACTCTCCTGGTAGTCCAGTGGCTAAGACTCTGTGTTCCCAAGGCAGGGGACTCAGGTTAGATCAAGGAACTAGATCCTGCATGCTGCAATTACGATCCAGTGCAAACCACCAAATAAATAAAAATAGATATTTTAAAAGATTCATTAAAAATAAAACAAAATAAAATTCCTCATTTTGGCTAAAATTCTATATTGAAGTTTGAACCACAAGCTGATAAGAATAGGTTGTGAAAATCCCAGGATTACCATCCTTTATCACGTGGTATGCCATACTGTTGTATTCTTCGTTTACTTTTTTTTTTCCTTATAGGGTTTTTAATGTTTCACCAAGCTACAGAGTCTTCTTAAGAAAGAACAGGACTACACACTATATCACTACTATAATCTGTGCTGTAATTGTTATATATATATATATATATATATATGTATGTATCTTTTGGAAATTTTCTAAAAACTTGAAGCTCAACCTAAGTTTGCTAATGAGACTTAACATGAGACTCATCATTTGTTAGTATAAAAAATGTTGCTAGTTGATGGCAAGCTTTGCACATAATTATTTTTTATAAACAAGCACAGCTTTAACCTTAACATTTGGAACATAGTTTCGTTCATCATCTGAAAAAGAAAAGATTTATCCAGAAAATAGAATGATATCTTCTGTGAGTTATGACATAAATATATTCCAAGTCATAAAGGTTATAATGGAGTGAGATTATACATACACATATCCAACAATGATTGAGCTGTTTTACAAAGTGAGTCAGTCTTATTCCATTAATTTTCCTTAGAGTGCAAAGGAGGAAATGAATATTCAGAGGAACGAAGGAAAGACTTTGGATAAAAATATCTGAAGACATACTTTATAGTTGAAAATGGAAGATCTAGGATAAAGCAGACTTCAGGAAGAATAATGTTTATCTTTTCATTTAGATAAACAAAAATTCTATTTTTGTGAAAGTATTTATCTTTCATTACAAATTACCAAGAAGGTCAAATTCAGTTCAATGTGCCTGTCACATTTTAAGGCCAGTCATAATTTAAACTATCTCTTTGAATGTTAGACTTTCTTCCCTGATTTTGTATATCTTTTAAGATTTGCCTTTCTTCCGGAGACTTTCTGCCAAATATGTTAGAAATATGAGCCTAAATTATAAGATATCCTATATGTGCAAAGACATCTGTGTTGGGTTTTTTTTTTTTTTCTGGTTTCCTTTGGAATTTGAATTACACAATTTGTCCAATTCTCCTTCCTGTCATCTCAGGCTTATTCTCATTTTTGCCCTTGACAGAAAGAGCCCAGTGTGACCTAGGAAGAAACCACATCAACAATGTTAGCTCACTTTCCATGCTTCTTTTTCTCTACTTGGCAGGTAGAGGTGATGGCCCTACTCTGGCTTCTATCGGCTGGTCTCATAATCACTGCTGACAGTCACACTTCTAAGTCTCTGTAATGGACTAATGAGTCTTCTGGGATTCAGACTTCTGTAGTGATTTACTGTAGGAGTCTCCAACCTCTGGAATCTAATGTCTGATGATCTGAGGTGCAACAAGAATAGAAATAAAGTACACAATAATGTAATATGCTTGAATCATCCTGAAACCACAAATCCCCCTACCCCCTGACCCTAATCTGTGGAAAAATTGTCTTCCAAGAAACCTGTACCTGGAGCCAAAAAAGTTGGGGGTCTGATGAACTGGACTCCAAAGTTGCTCCTGCCAGGTTTTCTCCTCTTACTCTCTACAAAGATCCAGTAGGACAGAGATTCTGCTTGGGTCCCTATCCAATCTAGCTTCCATATCTAGCACTCCAGTCTTGCTGGGGAAATGCATACTAAGCACCAGCCAGTGGCAGAAATGGTCTGCCTTGCTCTTGTGCTAGAGTATTGCTGAACTAACCACTAAATAATCACCACTCCTAGGGGATGTAATAGTTCATCCTCATAAACTGAAAACCTGAATTTTTAGTGAATTTGGCATTTGCTACATTGAGAGTCCCTTGTACTGCAAGGAGATCCAACCAGTCCATTCTAAAGGAGATCAATCCTGGGTGTTCATTGGAAGGACTGATGCTAAAGCTGAACCTGCAATACTTGGCCACCTCATGCAACAAGTTGACTCACTGGAAAAGACTCTGATGCTGGGAAAGGTTGGGGGCGGGAGGAGAAGGGGACGACAGAGGATGAGATGGCTGGATGGCATCACCGACTCTGTGGACATGAGTTTGAGTGAACTCCGGGAGTTGGTGATGGACAGGGAGGCCTGGCGTGCTGTGATTCTTGGGGTCGCGGAGAGTGGGACACGACTGAGCGACTGAACTGAACTGAACTGAACATTTCTAAGACCATGTTTTTGTTTTGGTCAGTTTCTGCAGCCTTATCCCTAAATTGTAATTAGTCTATTCTGTATTTTCTGTCCTGAATTGATCATGCATGTTATTCTATCTACTCATTCTACTTTATGTTAGGCATTGTGCTATAGTTCTTGTATATGATTTTGGTTTATTCATCTCAGTTCACAGATGAGGACACTGAAGCCCAATGCAGTTAAGTAAATTGCCTAAATCCTCAAACTAGAAGCGAGTAGAAGTTATTGAGAGGCATATCTGTCCCACCTGGAATTCTGTTCTCTCGATCAAACAGAGCATGCTGTGAGACAACTCAGCATACTATGGTAAGTATTAAAACTGAAGTGAGACCCAAAATGTAAAGGACAGAGGGAGTGAATGACTAAATTTCTTTCTCTTAAACATATTTTTGCTATATGCCATCTAAGTGTCAAGTACTGTGTGACGGCCTAGAAGCATAATAATGATCAAGATAGAAGTCACTCATGCCTCTCTGGATGGAGATAGTCCTACTATTCCCCTCAAGTATTCCTCAAGTTCTGTCTCATTGCTGAAACATTCTGAAGACTAATGCTCCTTTCTCTGGGGACACACTAGCCCTTTAGTGCCATCTGTGTTTTTACCTATCTTTTTCAGCAAACTTTATATATTTCTAAGTTTGCAGTAGAGACATAAGCCAGTAAAGCCCAGAATTTGTGACCTAAATTATCTCTCCAGCTGTCCTTTGCTCTGTGCTAAGGAAGATCTAGGATCAAAGATGTCTACATTAAAAAAATTTTTTCTCTCTAATTGTAGACTGTCCATTGTTATTTCCCAAAAGTATTTAAATTCAGGTGAACTCAAGATTTGACAAAATTCCCAAAATTGTCTTCAAATATTCTGATCTCATTCTAAACCCCCAATGCTGAACAGCCATATAGATTTCCAGGCCAGTTCCTAATATCCTCAAGTTTTCAAATAATAACTAAATGTAATAATCCCTTGGACGGCAAGGAGTTCAAACCAGTCAATCCTAAAGGGAATCCACCCTGAATATTCACAGGAAGGACTGAGACTAAAGCTGAATCTCCAATACTTTGGCCAACTGAGGCAAAGAGCTAACTCATTGGAAAAGACCCTGATGCTAGGAAAGATTGAGAGCAGGAGAAGAAGGGGGAAACAGAGGATGAGATGATTAGATAGCATCACCAACTCAATGGACATGAATTTGAGAAAACTCTGGGAAATAGTGAAGCACAAGGAAGCCTGGCATGCTACAGTCCACGGGGTTGCAAAGAACAGGACACAACTGAGCCATTGAACAACAGAAGTAGTGACCCAGGTGTATGAATACATGCAAAACTTTATGATTGGTTTGTGATTCTGTTATTTTCAGTCTATTATCAATTTGTTATCCTGCTCCTTGCTGGACATTATCATTCAGTGGCTTTGACCCAAAACTGGAATTAAATCAGTGTAGCTCTTGTATGTCGGAGAAGGCAATGGCAAGCCACTCCAGTACTATTGCCTAGAAAATCCCATGGATGGAGGAGCCCGGTAGGCTGCAGTCCATGGGGTCGCTAAGGGTCGGACACGACTGAGCAACTTCACTTTTCACTTTCACACATTGGAGAAGGAAATGGCAACCCACTCTTGTGTTCTTGCCTGGAGAATCCCAGGGACGGGGGAGCCTGGTGGGCTTCCGTCTATGGGGTCACACAGAGTCGGACACGACTGAAGTGACTTAGCAGCAGCAGCAGCAGCAGCTCTTGTATGTAACCTCAAGAGAACTCTTTCTCACACTGAAACTTTTTAATTTGGGCCCAAACTACAGGCAATTTGCATCTTTTTTTATAAAAAGTCTTCATCATTGTTTTTTTCTAACTCAAAAAGACAACTCATCAAACAATAAGGGTCTGTTATATGTTACAAACTTTAGTTGTAAAATATTAATTTACTAAAATACTTCTTGATTTATACATACCATACAATACTGCAAAGAGTAATTTTTTACTTAGCCCATGAAACATCAACAGCATTGAAAAAAACTAAGATACATGCTTCCACATATTCTTAAAATTCATTTTCTTTTAACAGCTAAGGTCAAATTCCAAGCATTAATTTTATATATTTTCCCCTGTAGAGTAGAGATTTAAATCACTGGTTGACTTTATTTGCTCTTTATCATTACATATTCTTAACAAAGCCACCTTGCTCACAAGCACACAGATTTAATCATTTTAACTTGCAACATAAATTGATATCTAGGACATGTCAACTGAAACTCTAGTTATTTCTGAAACCTGCAGGTGCTATGAAACAGAGCCAACTGGAATTCATCTTCCAAATGACACTGAGTGTGACAAAACTTTGCAAGGATTATTTCCAAAGATGTTTAAAAAATTGGAATATGGCAAAGGATACATTTACCCAGTACAGCTGAAGTTTAAATATCATGAACTTATTTTTAACCCTAAACAACATAAAATTTTCCAAAACCATTTGTACTCATCTATATTGTTCCTGATAATTATCTTGGCAGGAAGAAAATTTGGAAAGAAAATATTTGAAATCTGGAATTAATCAGGCAGCTTACCCATCTAAATTCTGACCATCTAGATAAAGATTTTCAAGCAAAGTTACCATTCTAACTGGTCAAATTCCAGCCAATTCAAACTGTCCAGTAAGATGTTATCTTCTTTTTAGCCTTACACAAAACATAAAGTGTAAATATTTTATCTCAATTCCAATATTGCCTTCACATGTACCAAATGCTTAATTGAGGATAAATGTGAACAAAACTATGCAAAATGTTCAAAACCCCTGTATACTCTGTTCTTTGCCAATCATGAAAAATTACTACAGTTTATAATTTACTCTGTGTCCGAAACACAAACATTTATACATAGTTTCTTTGCCAAATAGGGCTTGCCTGTAAAGATTTTTTACTGGGATAACTTTATTTGGAAAAGATATGATGATAAGGGTCTGCTTTATTTTAGTACTTCCTAATGGAGAAGGAAATGGCAACCTACTCCAGTGTTCTTGCCTGGAGAATCCCAGGGACGAGGGAGCCTGGTGGGCTTCCATCTATGGGGTCACACAGAGTCGGACACGACTGCAGTGACTTAGCAGCAATCTGTGCTTAACCCACTCCAGTGTTCTTGCCTGGAGAATCCCAGGGACGGCGGAGCCTGGTGGGCTGCCATCTATGGGGTCGCACAGAGTCAGACACGACTGAAGCGACTTAGCAGCAGCAGCAATCTGTGCTTGGTTTTTATTCAGTTATTAAAAGTTTACATAAAAGACAGGAAGACATTATAAAAGTTTAAACTTATAAGTTACAGATAAATCTAAATCTGAATTTAAAATTAATGTAACTGTGGTAACAAATTTTCATAAGAGATTTTAACTTTAAATCCTATAGGATCAGATTCAGAATGTTAAACTTATTTCATGCAGTGTAATTCTATTTTCTTTAATACAGACCTCAAAATATTTCAGTGTATTTACACTAACAAACTGGAAAAAATAGCTAATGAACAATCAGGTTGTAAGCTAGAGACAGAAGTCATACTAGTGATTTATTTTTACTTATTTTTAAACATTTTTGCTGTTGTTCAGTCACTAAGTCTTGTCTGATTCCTTGTGACCCCATGAACTACAGCACACGAGGCTCCTCTGTCCTCCACTATCTTCCGAAGTTTGCTCAGCTTCATGTCCATTGAGTTGGTGATGCTATCTAATCATCTTATCCTCTGCCTCCCACTTCTCCTTTTGCCTCCAATCTTTCCCTGCCTCAGGGTCTTTTCCAATGAGTCAGCTCTTTGCATCAGTGGCCAAGGTATTGGAGCTTCAGTTTCAGCTGCAGTCCTTCCAATGAATATTCAGGACTGATTTCCTTTAGGATTGATTGGTTTGATGTTCTTGCAGTTCAAGGGACTCTCAAGACTCTTCTCCAGCATCACAATTCAAAAGCATCAATTCTTCGGCATTCAACCTTCTTATGGTCCAAATCTCACATCCATACTTGACCACTGGAAAAGCCATCGCTATGACTATATGGGCCTTTGTCAGTAAAGTGATGTCTTGGTTTTTAATACACTGTCTAGGTTTGTCATAACTTTTCTTCCAAGGAGCAAGCATCTTTTAATTTCATGGCTGCAGTCACCGTCTGCAGTGATTTTGGAGCCCAAGAAAATAGTCTGTCACTGTTTCCCCTTCTGTTTGCCATGAAGTGATGGGACTGGATGCATGATCGCAGTTTTGGTTTTTTGTGTTTTTTTTCTTTTTTTAATGTTGAATTTCAAGGCGTGCTGCCGTCCATGGGGTCGCAAAGAGTCGGACATGACTGAGCAACTTCTTCGAACTGAACTGAACTCAAGCCATATTATTTCACTTTTAATGAAAAACTGTCCTGTTTTTCATAATAATTTTCCCAACTAATTCTAGCACACTGATGATATTGCATGTGCACGGCCAGTTGTGTCCGGCTCTTTGTGAACCAGTAAACTGTTGCCCTCCAGGCTACTCCATCCATGGGATTTCCCAGGCAAGAATACTGGAGTGGGTTGCCATTTCCTACTGTAAGGGATCTTCCCGACCCAGGGATTTTTAACCTGCATCTGAGTCTCCTGCATTGGCAGGTGGATTCTTTACCACGGGGCTACTTGGGAAGCTTGACAAGAAAGGATAATTACAATGTATCCACAAAATGGTGACTTTCAAATTCTGTGACTATTTCTGTATTTATATATTCAAATTGACAACTATAAGGAAAAGTTGTCCTTTATCTAATATCTAGCCATCCATCTGTTTATTTATATATATATATTTATATCAATGTAAATATATGAATATTCATTTTAGTTTATTCACTTTAGTTTATATATTCAGTTCAGTTCAGTTGCTCAGTCGTGTACAACTCTGCGACCCCATGAATCACAGCACGCCAGGCCTCCCTGTCCATCACCAACTCCCAGAGTTCATGCAGCCTCATGTCCATTGAGTCGGTGATGCCATCAGCCATCTCATTCTCTGTTGTCCCCTTCTCCTCCCACCCCCAATCCCTCCCAGCATCAGAGTCTTTTCCAGTGAGTCAACTTGTCGCATGAGGTAGCCAAAGTATTGGAGTTTCAGCTTCAGCATCAGTCCTTCCAATGAACAACCAGGATTGATCTCCTTTAGAGTGGACTGGTTGGATCTCCTTGCAGTCCAAGGGACTCTCAAGAGTCTTCTCCAGCACCACAGCTCAAAACCATCAATTCTTCAGCGATCAGCTTTCTTCACAGTCCAACTCTCACATCCATACATGACCACTGGGAAAACCATAGCCTTGACTAGATGGACCTTGGTTGGCAAAGTAATGTCTCTGCTTTTTAATATGTTATATAGGTTGGTCATAACTTTCCTTCCAAGGAGTAAGTTTCTTTTAATTTCATGGCTGCAATCAGCATCCACAGTGATTTTAGAGCCCCAAAAATAAAGTCTGACACTGTTTCCACTGTTTCCCCATTTATTTTACTACCTTTATTATTTCGTGGTTTAAAATGTCCCAGATTTTGTCACTGATTGCTTTATGAAGTTAGCCCCTCAGTTCTTTTGACATGGAATTTTCCTTTATAAATAGTTCATTACTTTCTACCATCAATGATTGATGTTCCAAGTTCATCTTGTACTTTTTCTGCTTAGACCTAGAAGCATCTATTTCCTTTTATTAGAAAACAGCAAATATAAATAACAAATTTTCTCATTGCTGAGTGGGTATGATTACTTTTAGAATAACATGAACTAGAAAATAAATATTTGTATGTACATATTCACACATCTATATCAACATGTCTGTACATATTTAATTCTTTTTTTAATGTAGCTTCATGTTAGTATAACTGAAACTGGCACAACACCCCAAGTTTTATACTAATCTTGTCTCTTTATTTTTTTTTTTGAAAATATATTTATTTTTAATTGATTAAGGATTGCCTTACAATATTGGTTTGATTTCTGCCATACATCAACATGAATTGGCAACAGATATATATATGTCCCCCTCCCTTTTGAACCTCCCTCTCACATCCCACCCCATCCCACCCCTCCAGGTTGTTACAGAGCCCCAGTGTAAGTTCCCTGAGTCATAGAGCAAATTTCCGTTGACGGTCTATTTTACATATGCTATTGTAAATGCTTCTTTGCCACTCTCTCCATTCCTCTCACCCTGTCCTTCCTCTCCCCAGTCCATGTCCATAAATCTGTTCTGTATGTCTGCATCTCTGCTGTTGCCCTGCACATAGTTTCATCAGTACCATCTTTCTAGATTTTGTATACATGCATTAATATTTGATATTTGTTTTTCTCTTTCTGACTTACTTCACTTTGTATAATGTGAAGTAAGTTTCATCCACCTCATTAGAACTGACTCAAATGGATTCCTTTTTATGGCTGAGTAGTAGTCCATTTAATATATGTAACACAGCTTCTTTATCCATTTATCTGTTGATGGACATCTAGATTGCTTTCAGGTCCTGTTGTTAGTCACTTAGTCATGTCTGACTCTTTGCCACCCCATGAGCTGTAGCCCACCAGGTTCCTATGTCCACGGAATTTTTCAGGCAGGAATACTGGAGTGGTTTGCCATTTCCCTCTCCATTTCATTTTCTAGCTGTTGTAAATAGTGCTTCATTGGGGTACATCTGTCTTTTTCAGGTTTTGTTTCCTCAGGGATATGCCTAGAAGTGGTATTGCTGGGTTGAATTGTGGTTTTATTCCTAGTTTTTTAAGGAATATCCATACTGTTCTCCAGAGTGGTGGTATCAGTTTGTATTCCCACCTGCAGTGCAAGAGAGTTCCCTTTTTCCCTTATTTTTAATGCCTGTCCATGACAATGAGAAACCAGGCTTTATCCACAATATACAGTTTGAGTGGCAGAAACATGGCTTTGAAAGGCAGTTTGAGTGGCAGAAACACGGCTTCCTTTAACATCCCATTTATAATTATCTTAAATATTTCCTCTATATACATTTAGATCTGTATCAAATAGTATCATAGTTTTTACTTCAACAATAAAACATAATTTAGGAAAGTCAACAGAAGTAAAATATATTTAGACTTATTTCACTCGTTTCATTAGTCTTTCTTTCCTCTGAATGTTCCAAGACTATCTCCATCATGTCCTTTATCAACACTGGCCACAGGACTGGAAAAGGTCAGTCTTCATTTCAATCCCAAAGAAAGGCAATAAAAGAATGCTCAAACTACCACACAATTATACACATCTCACACGCTAGTATAGTCATGCTCAAAATTCTCCAAGCCAGGCTTCAGCAATATGTGAACCGTGAACTCCCAGATGTTCAAGCAGGTTTTAGAAAAGGCAGAGGCACCAGAGATCAAATTTCCAACATTTGCTGGATCATGGAGAAAGCAAGAGAGTTCCAGAAAAGCATCTATTTCTGCTTCATTGACTATGCCAAAGCCTTTGACTGTGTGGATCACAATGAACTGTGGAAAATTCTGAAAGAGATAGGAATACCAGACCACCTGACCTGCCTCTTGAGAAACCTGTATGCAGGTCAGGAAGCAACAGTCAGAACTGTACATGGAACAACAGACTCCTTCCAAATAGGAAAAGGAGTGTGTCAAGGTTGTATACTGTTACCCTGCTTATTTAACTTATATGCAGAGTACATCATGAGGAACGCTGGGCTGGAAGAAGTCTAAGCTGGAATCAAGATTGCTGGGAGAAATATCAATAACCTCAGATATGCAGATGACACCACCCTTATGGCAGAAAGTGAAGAGGAACTCAAAAGCCTCCTGATTAAAGTGAAAGAGGAGAGTGAAAAGGTTGGCTTGAAGCTCAACATTCAGAAAACAAAGATCATGGCATCTGGTCCCATCACTTCATGGCAAATAGATGGGAAAACAGTGGAAACAGTGTCAGACTTTATTTTTTGGGGCTCCAAAATCACTGCGGAAGCTGACTGCAGCCATGAAATTAAAAGACGCTTACTCCTTGGAAGGAAAGTTATGACCAACCTCGACAGTATATTAAAAAGCAGAAACATTACTTTGCCAACCAAGGTCCGTCTAGTCAAGGCTATGGTTTTCCCAGTGGTCATGTATGGATGTGAGAGTTGTACTGTGAAGAAAGCTGATCGCCGAAGAATTGATGCTTTTCAACTGTGGTGCTGGAGAAGACTCTTGAGAGTCCCTTGGACTGCAAGGAGGTCCAACCAGTCCATTCTAAAGGAGATCAATCCTGGGTGTTCACTGGAAGGACTGATGCTAAAGCTGAAACTCCAATACTTTGGCCACCTCATTCGATGAGTTGACTCACTGGAAAAGATTCTGATGCTGGGAAGGATTGGGGGCGGGAGAAAAAGGGGACGACCGAGAATGAGATGGCTGGATGGCATCACCGACTCGATGGACATGAATTTGAGTGAATTCCGGGAGTTGGTGATGGACAGGGAGGCCTGGTGTGCTGTGATTCATGAGATCACAAAGAGTCGGACATGACTGAGAGACTGAACTGAACTGGACTGAATCCTTTTTTAGATCCGCTAATATTTTCCCCCAGTTTTCTTCATCTAAGTCTGCCTTGATTTTTCCTTGGTTCCTAAAGACTGTTTCCCCAGGATAGGATTTGAAGTTAAGAGTTCTTTTCCTTCAGCACTTGAAAACATTGAACCCCTTCTGGCCTCCTTCTGATAAGACCAGTTATTCAAATTGATTTCCCACTATTTTTCTCTCTCATTACTTTCAAGATTTTTTTTTCCTTTTAGTTTTCAGCAGCTTGATTATGATGTTTCTTGATGTGAGTTTGTTTGAGCGTATCCTGTTTGGGATTATCTTGGCTTTTAAAATACATTCATTTGTGTCCCTTGCAAAATTTGGTAACTATTCTACCATTGTTTCTTTGAATACCAGAAACCCAAGAAGAAAGAACAGATCCCAAAGGTTCCCAAGAAGGAGAAAAGCAAAAACTAAGCACAGAAAACATTTGATGGAGCATGGTATTAAATGTCTCAGTAATAATACTAGACAGCAAACAATAATGAAGCATTGTGAACATTCCAAGAAAGAACAATCTCCAAGCTTGACTTTCCATACTCCATCAGGCTATTAATTAATTATAAATATAGATCAAGTTCAGACATTTTAGCTTAACAAAATCTCATCTCCCTTGTACTCTTTTAAAGATTGCCAATAGAAGCCATGTTGTCAAGGGAAGCATGTCAGACAACTCAGGGCCTTCAGGAAATAGATGCACTATGAAATAAATACTGATTTATGGTAGAGAAAGCTTCCAGGTAAGAGCTGTGAATCAATACTCAGAGAGAGACCAGTTTCAATCAGAATAGTCAACTAGAGAACTCAGCAAGGATCTCTCAGGGAAAACTAGGACTGCATAATTGCCTGATATAAACCTAAATTTTACACATGTGATAAAGACTGTGTTGAGGGAGGCAAGAATATTCAATGGAGAAAAGACAATCTCTTTAACAAGTGGTGCTGGGAAAACTGGTCAACCACGTGTAAAAGAATGAAACTAGAACACTCCCTAACACCATACACAAAAATAAACTCAAAATGGATTAAAGATCTAAATGTAAGACAAGAAACTATAAAACTCCTAGAGGAGAACATAGGCAAAACACTCTCCGACATAAGTCACGGCAGGATCCTCCACTACCCACCTCCCAGAATATTGGAAATAAAAGCAAAAATAAACAAATGGGACCTAATTAAAATCAAAAGCTTCTGCACAGCAAAGGAAACTATAAGCAAGGTGAAAAGACAGCCTTCAGAATGGGAGAAAATAATAGCAAATGAAGCAACTGATAAAGGATTAATCTCCAAAATACATAAGCAACTCCTGCAGCTCAATTCCAGAAAAATAAATGACCCAATCAAAAAATGGGCCAAAGAACTAAACAGACATTTCTCCAAAGAAGACATAAAGATGGCTAACAAACACATGAAAAGATGCTCAACATCACTCATAATTAGAGAAATGCAAATTAAAACCACAGTGAGGTATCATTTCACACCAGTCAGAATGGCTGCTATCCAAAAGTCTACAAGCAATAAATGCTGGAGAGGGTGTGGAGAAAAGGGAACCCTCTTACACTGTTTGTGGGAATGCAAACTAGTGCAGCCACTATGGAGAACAGTGTGGAGATTCCTTAAAAAACTGGAAATAGAACTGCCATATGACCCAGCAATCCCACTCCTGGGCATACACATCGAGGAAATCAGAATTGAAAGACACACATATACTCCAATGTTCATCGCAGCACTGTTTATAATAGCCAGGACATGGAAGCAACCTAGATGTCCATCTGCAGACGAATGGATAAGAAAGCTGTGGTACATTTACACAATGGAGTACTATTCAGCGATTAAAAAGAATACATTTGAATCATTTCTAATGAGGTGGACAAAACTGGAGCCTATTATACAAAGCGAAGTAAGCCAGGAACAAAAACACCAATACAGTATATTAACACATATATATGGAATATAGCAAGAGGATAATGATAACCCTGTATACGAGACAACAGCAGAGACTTGGATGTGTGGAGCAGTCTTTTGGAGTCTGTGGGAGAGGGCGAGGGTGGGATAATTTGGGAGAATGGATTGAAACATGTATATTATCATATGTGAAATGAATCTGACGTGGTTGGGGGCTCCCCACTTCAACACTCTGTGGATTTAAGAGGGCGTTTCTTCCAGAAGTGTATAAATTAGCCTGGGATAGAACCTGCATGCTGAATTTACTAATTAAGAAATGAGAAACCAGAACTATAAAGGTAGCATAGAAATATAGGAAATTATTCTTAAGTAATTTTTTGAGGCTTTGAACAGAGTTACAGATTTTGCCATTTGATGTGGACTGGTATATGTAATTTAGCCAGAACCATGAGAAGGTTGGTATTGTGTGAATTCTGAGGCACTTTCGACATGTTGTAGGAGTGACGTGGACTTTCTTGAGTTTTACACATTCATAAGTGAATGGTCTGTATCTCGTGCCTTTGTTGGTTTTCTGTGAGCTGTAGTTTCTGGGAAGTGAGCAGCTCTCATTCCTGTAACTCTTGTAATCCAGTCATTCGTGTGCCTCCTTCATGAGGATTCAGTGCAGCTGTGGTGCTGTTATCCCTCTGATAGGAACTCTAACTCAGTGTAAAGCCCCAAAGATCTGTTACTTATTTTTATTTTATATTGTACTATATTTATAGTGTTGTGTTTGTTTAAGGTGTATAGCAAAGTGATACAGTCATATATACATATATAGGAATTAACAAAAGCAGTTCCCGTCTTTTGATGGGGAGTTCGTGGTTTATAATATAAATGGCATTATTTTGAGAGAGGGATAACTTAGGTAAGGCATTGGGTTTTTTTTTTCTTTTTGCAGCTTGAGGCAGTTGTAAAATAACAATGTAGCTTTTTGCAACTGTGTATTCTATAGTATTTTTTTCATTTGGTGATATTTTAACTGTTAATGTTTATGGCATTGTGCTTTGTACCATTTATTAAATTTTATAAATTAAAAAAAAAGAATGTGTTGAAAAGTTAGTGACAGGTACAGGGAACTTCAAGCAGAAAAAAAAAATACAAAACAGAATTGTTGATTCCAGAGAAAGTAAAAGTTTGGGTGCAAGTCAGGAAAACATAAGACTCAATTTTAAATAAGATAACCATAGTTCTTAACTTTTGACAAATAAAGTCTAATTAAAATTATTGCTTAACAATATTGAGACTTGGTACTGAATTATGTGTTGTGCAGAAATACTGTATAAATGAACTAAATATATAACTTTCATAATAGAAATTCAATAGATCGTGTATAAAGTGAACACTCAAAATATATCAGTTTAATATATCATTTAGACATACAGAGGTAAATCCTAAAAGAAATAACTAAAATTACACAATTGACTTCAGAGTAGCTTAAATAAAGATAAGAAGGGGCAAGGCAAAGGACTGCTTTTGTTCATTCTAAGATTTATCGAATTAAGTAAATATTAAAACTGGGCACATATTAATTAGTTAAAAATGAAATTTCAATTTCAAAATAATGTGCAAAGAAAATACACATATTTCCATAGAAAAATGGATAAAGAAATTTAAACACTTAAAGGACAAATGGCAAATATGCATTTGAAAAAGTATGTTTTATTAATAAAGTATGCTGCTGCTGCTGCTGCTGCTAAGTCACTTCAGTCGTGTCCAACTCTGTGTGACCCCTAACAAAAAAGCATAAACTTTATTAAATTCTAAAACAACAAAAATAATTTTATTGACAAGATATGAATTTATTTCTTCACTTTTCCCAATAATTCCCTGTTGTTTCTGTTACTAATTTTTGCATTTTGGAGGGTTGACATCTTCACCAAACTGATGGTCTGGTTACCAGGGTATTTCTCAGAAGTTTGAATTGCCATTGCAGAGTTCTGACACTGTAGACTTACTCATGCCACTTGGAGTCAACCTAAAATGCAGGTTTACATCCCACTGTGAAAGCTGTAGATAGAGAAGATGAGATGATGTGAAAGTGTATCTGCATGTCTGTTTGTACAGCTCTCAATGCATAATTATCATTTTAGCAGACATTGAATTGGACGGAGAGAAAGGGTAATTATCAGGGAATAGCTAAAGTTCTCTTCTTTCCAATGTTTTCTCAGAAAACATATGCAAGACACGTATAAACTCATTTCTAAATAACATATAACATAGAATAATATAGACAGAATATTATAGATATGCGTGTGTGTGTGTATTAGCTCTTCTTTAATTCTACAGCTATAGAATAAAGATTTCAATGTTTGGCATATAATTTATGCCAATTTGGCATATAATTTACACCAAGTAAAATGACTAATTCACTTTAACAACGCTACTCCTGAAACTAATGTTCCCACTGCCTTTCTCTCCTTTCCTTCCTTCCCCAGCCTCCCCCTCTCCCACTCAGTCTCCTCTCCTTTCACTCCTGGCTTCTCCTCCTTCATTTCCTCCGATTCCCCTTTATTTTCTCCTTTCTCATGTTTCCCCCTTTCCTCCTTCCCTGGATACTTCTTCCAGATACATTTCCCCATCCCTTTGCACACAACCTTCACTTAACCTTGCCCTTTTAGCTGAAGGAAAGAATATCATCAACCTCCTCTTCACAAATGTTTTAGAGATTAAAAATTGTGTCAGACAGATTCCACATGACACACACTTAATTCACTCCCAGATGTATTAACTGCTGAACAGCTCTATCTGAATAATGACTTATGTAATGACTAAACCCTTCTCAAATTAAACATGTATTACATTGACCTCTTTTCTACAGACCAAAAAAAAAAAAAAAAAACCCAAAAAACATTATTTACCTAGCCATCAGTGGGGAATGCTGATAGAACTACCACAAATTGTTTGACTAAACCTGTAATAATAGTCCATGTTAGTCCAGATGTGGTGGGTGCATGGAAATAATGAGCATCTGTGTCTAGATGGGACTTTCTTGGAGGTCCAGTGGTTAAGACTTGGCCTTCCAATGCAGGGATGGGGGTGGGGGGGGTCTGACCCCCTGATCAGGGAGCTAAGATCCAACATGCCTTGTGGTCAAAATGCCAAAACATAAAACAGAAACAATACTGTAACAAATTCAATAAGACTTTAAAAATGGTCCACATCAAAAAAAAAAAGGAAAAAGAGAGAGAGAATATGACTAGACAAAGAATCCAGATGACAAAAAGTCTAGCTGAAGAAGAGCAGGGGAAAAGTTATACCAAAAGGAAAGCTATCCAATGTGACAAACTCAGGAAAAGTTTACTGAGTCCAGGGTCACTCTGTTCGCTGCATGACAGGCCAATGAATCTGAGAGATGAGGGGTTGAAGCAACGAAGATACTTCATTCAGGGACTCTGCTGACTAGAGTCATCTCTGAGAAGATGGCAGGCTAGCACCTCAAAGTAACCATCTTATCTCTATCTGGATGCCAGGTTCTTTACTAGATCACAGTTGAGGAAGCAAAGTAAAAAGTCCATTAATCTTGCAAACATCTCCTGGAATGGCAAGCCTCTGCAGGGGATATGTTAATTTCTTCTTTCCTGCCATCTGCAGGTGGGCAGGGTTCTGAACAAAGGCACTTTAGTTTAAGTCATTTTGTATGACAATGGTAACAAAAGTAACAAAGCTTTTGTTTTTATAAAAATAACAAGAGTAATTAGAATAATAAAACAAGTCAAAGAAACAGAACTGGCTCCTTCTCTGCAACAAAAATACAGATCAAAAAGGTAGAGAAAACATTTGATCAGCAAGAGCTGAGGAGAAACAATTTTGGAAAGTGTTCTAGGCTGGAAATAGAAGAAACTATGCCACAGAGTCTAAATTCTCCAACCAAAATAGTCAGAGCAGCTTTGAATTTAAGGTTGGATGGGGGTGGAGTGGACAATTTTAACACTTAAGTTTTGAGGTGTGCCTGAAACCAACATTGAAGGACATCACCCATTTAGATATATAGAAGTTGAAAAAAATGCAATTTAGACAGCCTGGGTATGAATCTGCTTGAAATCCAATACATTTGGAATCGCACGTCTTCTAGGTCTGTATGAATTGAATTCTCCACTCAGGAGACAGGGATAACATCCTTGTACAGCATACATCAAATGAACCGTAGAGTCTGTTTTATATCCTTGATATTTTATGGAAGATAATATCCTTCACATATATACGCTAATATGTATAAAATAGATAACTAAGGAGAACCTGCTGTATAGCACAATGACCTCTACTTAATGCTCCATAGACACCAAAATAAGATCCCCTGGAGGAGGGCATGGCAGCCCACTCCAGTATTCTTGCCTGGAGAATCCCATGAACAGAGGAGCCTGGCAGGATGCAGTCCATAGGGTCGCCAGAGTCGGACACAGCTGAAGCGACATAGCGCACACAGAGGCACCTAAATGGGAAGGAAATCCAAAGAACAGGGGATATGCCAACAAAGGTCCGTCTAGTCAAGGCTATGGTTTTTCCCGTGGTCATGTATGGATGTGAGAGTTGGACTGTGAAGAAAGCTGATCGCCAAAGAATTGATGCTTTTGAACTGTGGTGCTGGAGAAGACTCTTGAGAGTCCCTTGGACTGCAAGGAGATCCAACCAGTCCATTCTAGAGGAGATCAATCCTGAGTGTTCATTGGAAGGACTGATGCTAAAGCTGAAACTGCAATACTTTGGCCACCTCATGCGAAGAGTTGACTCACTGGAAAAGACTCTGATGCTGGGAAGGATTGGGGGCGGGAGGAGAAGGGGACTACAGAGAATGAGATGGCTGGATGGCATCACTGACTCTGTGGACATGAGTTTGAGTGAACTCCGGGAGTTGGTGATGGACAGGGAGGCCTGGCATGCTGTGATTCATGGGGTCGCAAGGAGTGGGACACGACTGAGCGACTGAACTGAACTGACTGATGTATACATATAGCTGATTTACTTTGTTGTACAGCAGCAACTAGCACAACACTGTAAGGCAGCTATACCCCAATAATTTAAAAAAATAATAATGTCTCACAATGCTAATTTATCTTTGTCAGTCAGTTCAGTTGGCTCAGTCATGTCCAATTCTTTGAGACCCCATGAACTGCAGCATGCCAGGTTTCCCTGTCCGTCACCAACTTCCAGAGCTTACTTAAACTCATGTCCATCACGTCAGTGATGCCATCCAACCATCTCATCCTCTGTCATCCCCTTATCCCCCCAGCTTCAGTCTTTCCCAGCATCAGTGTCTTTTCCAGTGAGTCAGTTCTTCGCATCAGGTGGCCAAAGTATTGGAGTTTCAGCTTCAGCACAGGTCCTTCCAATGAACACCCAGGACTGATCTCCTTTAGGATTGACTGGTTGGATATCCCTGCAGTCCAAGGGACTCTCAAGAGTCTTCTCCAATACCACAGTTCAAAAGCATCAGTTCTTCAGTGCTCAGCTTTCTTTTGTCTTTGAGTACAGTGTAATTGGAAAAAAAAAAAAATCCTGCAGCTTTATCCCTCTCATGGTGACAGTATGAATGAGAGCCATGAACCCTGAAGGACATTTCTGTTCTAGGCTAGTTCTAGGGCTAATGCTTCCTAAAAATAAACCTTACCATTTAAAAATGCAACTTAAAGGCAAAAAAAAAAAGTAACATTTTTATAAAATTCTGAAACATCAAATAAGAAATATTGGTCAATAGCTGACTAAGAATGGGGAATTTATGGCCTGAAAGTGTATTTAAGCTGTTTTCTATGTAGGTAATACGATTGATGGGAGCATTTGCCTAATAATGGGCACTTGAAGGGTCCATGCATGAGTCACTAAGATGGCTTAATGTGTTCTCTTAATGGACCATTTACTTTCTATTTTGAGGGTTTTCAAGGCTGCATTATTTATTTAGTTACATATTGGATTTAGAAAGTAAGCTTTCAAAGCCTGCCCTGTGCATGCCTTTTATTGAGTACCTGCTCTTCTAAACTCTTAAACATAATGTGCTCATGACATGGCCCTTCCCTTCTAATAGCATGATTATATACTGTTTTTAATATACTTATTATTTTTCTATTTGATAGTATAATTCTTTAATAGCCATATGGGAACCTCCACACACCTAGTTAAATCTGGAAAAACTCTTAAAGGGAGCAATGTGGGTGAGCTTTTTCTCCCTTGAGCCACAAGAGGTTGTAAACTTCTTTTCTTTCTGTTAAAACTCATTTCCCTTCCTGGTTCCCACTTTGTCTAACATTTTATTGTAATGTTCCTGGAATCTATTTTGTAGATTTTTTTTTTTTTTTTTTTTGGCTATAACTGTGCATTGCAGTTTCCATCAATATTGTTTTCTCTTAATGAATTCTATGCCTTTTAGAAAATGATTATATTTGATTGTTTATAATTGTGCATCATTTTGTATTTGATACCTTAATAGAAAATTATGAGAATATAAAAGGTCAAGACATCACAGTCTTGGGACTAAATGATGGTCACATTTTTAGTTTTATAAAACTGTGATTTTATAGGTTTTTCAGCTTTCTTCTATAATACTGTTGGGAAGCTATTCCAAGAGCCTCCATCTCCCACCCAGTTCCTGCTCTTAACCAATACCAACCTTATGCTTAGGTGGGATTTGGTTGTTATTCTGTGTACAGCATATTTCCTTTCTTTTCCCTGCCCCCTGCCTTCCTGCTTTCATTCAAATAATTATCAATTACTTTGTCCACTTTGCTAAAGTGCAAATGCTGTGCAAGGAAGTAACAATAAGTGCTTCCGATAAGTACTGAAAAGGGGCATAGAGTCTTGGAAACGAAAAGACAAAATTATCCTATATCAATTGATTAAATAAGAAGTTGTATATAATACACTTCTTCTGTAATAATATCTAATTTTCAGAGCACCTGCTTTATATTAACATCTTTCTACACATCATCTTATTTAATGACTCTGAGCCTGGGAAAGTTCCTGAACCTCTCTGCACTAAGGGTGCTCCCTTTTCAGAGATCTTATTGCCGAGAAATTCAGCACACATCTGAGTAGCACAGTGGAGAGAGATATTAGTGCTGGATGCAATTGCCAAGGGAGACTATATGGAGAAACAAAGTATATATTCTGGTTAAAAAATTCACGTGTGTGCATGCTAAGTCGATTCAGTCATGTCCAACTCTTTGCTACCCCATGGACTGTAGCCCATCAACCTCCTCTGTCCATGGGATTCTCCAGGCAAGTATACTGGAGGGGATTGCCATGCCCTCCTCCAGGGGATCTTCCCAATCCAGGGATCAAACCTGAGTCTCATGTCTCCTGCGTTGGCAGGCATATTCTTTACAACTAGTGCCACCTGGGGAGCCCATTCATAAATGCTTGCTATTAACATTCATGAGAATGCAATGAAACATAACTATAAATACATGTGTGTGTGTATCTGTGTGTCTGAGGACAAAGCCACGTGGAGACCTACCTACACAAGAGTTACTTCTGCCATATCGCAAACTGAGGTCCTCAGAGTACAGGACTCTATGAAGCTATACAGCAGAATCTATCACAACACTGTAAAGCAATTATATTCCAATTTTAAAAATGGAGTAGAAACCTCAGGAACACTACTTATTTGACCACATGCTAAACAAAGGAAAAGGTGCAGTATTTCTTCAAAGAAAATGGTCACATGAAACCCTTTGATCGAATGACAAACTGGAAGTCAGTGAATGCCATAAAACAAGTTCCATACACACATAGCAATATGCAAGACAGGAATATATTGGGTATATACCAGAACCATATATATACCATATAGTCAAAGATACGGTTTTTCCAGTAGTCATGTACAGATGTTAGAGTGGACCAGAAAGAAGGCTGAGCACTGAAGAATTGATGCTTTTTAACTGTGGTGCTGGAGAAGACTCTTGAGAGCCCCTTGGATGGAAGGAAATCAAAACAGTCAATCCTAAAGGAAATCAACCCTGAATATTTATTGGAAAGGCTGATGCTGAAGCTGAAGTTCCAGTACTTTGCCCACCTGATATGAAGAGCTGACTCATGGGAAAAAAGCCTGATGCTGGGAAAGACTGAGGGCAGGAGGAGAAGGAGACAAAAGAGGATGAGATAGTGGGATGGCATCACCAACTCAATGGACATACATTTGAGCAAACTCCGGGAGATAGTGAACGACAGGGAAGCCTGGTGTGCTGTAGTCCATGGAATTGCAAAGATCTGGACATGACTGAGCACAATACCAGAACCAGAATCAGTTGCACAGAGGTGCATAAGATAAATGATGGGTTTGTCCATCAGAGAAGGAATTTGTTCTCAGAAGGCATTAGGAAGAAGATGGTTCTGAGCAACATTTTAAAAAAGAGATTTAAAAGTGATAAGTCTTCAGTGGGAAGAAGTAGAGATTTCCCTTAATGTAAAAGGTCAGCATCATTAGCATCACTGAAAATAAGAAATTAATACAATTCATTTTACTGTCCATCAGTGTTCATGAAATTGTTGCCTAAAGAAAATACTGGTGACTTTTAACATTCACTTAAAGAACACTTTACGTTCATTTAGTGAATAGTCACGGAGAAGGCAATGGCACCCCACTCCAGTACTCTTGCCTGGAAAATACCATGGACGGAGGAGCCTGGTGCGCTGCAGTCCATGGGGTCGCTAAGAGTCGGACACGACTGAGCGACTTCACTTTCACTTTTCACTTTCACGCATTGGAGAAGGAAATGGCAACCCACTCCAGTGTTCTTGCCTGGAGAATCCCAGGGACCGGGCAGCCTGCTGGGTCGGACATGACTGAAGCGACTTAGAAGCAGAAACGGCAGCAGAGAATAGTCAAGTTAAAGAACATCTTGAGTTGCATTTCCTTGGGACATTTCTCCTTTGGGTTTAGGTAATATTGGGAGTGTTTTCTCATTTCATGTTGCTGGGCCATTTTATTTAAGAGTTTCAGAAATTCATAGTCATCCTGCCTTTCACCCTCCCGACACACACTCTTTCGTGGTACAGCCCTCCAGGTGGGGTTCCTCCTGTCCTTCCTGGAGCACTCTCTCCTGCTGTTTCATAAGACAACTGTTCTTTGCTGGTGGTCTCTCTGCCAGACCTGAACCCTCTGCATTTTCTCAGAGCCATAGGAGAAACAGGGCAATGGGGAAACAATTTTCTTTTTCATTTTTTAAAAGTTATTTGGTAGACCCTGAGTATCTTAAAATTATAATTCAATAAAAAATTGTGATAGAAAACTCTCAAAAAGAGACACTAATCACTTAAAATACACTCCTTCTGTCAAAAGAGCATTTTGAGGAAACCCACAACTGATCAGGATTAAATTCCTTATCCTGCTAGGCTGTTGTTTGGAACTATCCACCACTAATAATAACCAAATAATAGTATAATACTGCAAAATGAGGCTTTGAACACACTTGGGTTTTCATTAGACTTGATATCATGATAAAATACTTCAATAGTTTATGATAATGACACTATTAGTTGTTATTATTGACTCTTCTGAGAAGTCCAAAATACTTTTGATGCATTTGCCCATATTTATTTTTGAAAAAGATTAATAGAAACTCTCTCCTCCCGTTTTTAGGGATGAATAAACTTGAACAAGGGGAGATAAAATCACTCCTTTGTTATAGCCCACTTTGGAATTTAAGTGTTTCAAAGCAGGATATGAATTACAGCTGCTCTCTCAAGTTCGAGTGCTTTCCTTTCTCTTTTGGAAGTCAGAAATTCCTACCTGTTCCTTTCTTATAACTATTAAATAACAATTATGATGTGGCCACTTATATGAAAGTATCACAAGAGTAAAAATCTGACTTTCATGACATTAAGTTTTAAAAAATAAGATTACTCATAAATAGAAATGTCTCTGATAATTTGGTATAAAATAAACCTGAGACTAAAAAATTGTGCAGTATTGTTGAATAAATATTTTTATCTTAAAGAAAAATGAAGTTTTTAATGTGAAAATTTATTAAATAATGCAAGGGAATAAAAAGAAGGAAAACATGAATTAGGGTAGCAAAAGTAAAAGGAAGACAGGTTAGAAGCAAAAAGAATCTAAATAATCACCTGTAATTTGACCTTGATGAAGAGATACATCGTCCCACAAATTACATGAATAAGTAATGAACTAAGTGGTCATTCTTAATATGTTCATTTATTCAGTGAATCTTTATCAAAGGTATAGTCCTGGCCCTATACTAAATGCAGCACATCTCCAAAATAATCACACAAATAAGCTTTTGGAGTCTCTTTCAATTACCCTTGAGCCTGAGCTCAAACTAAATTAGTATATTAAATCAGGGGTTCCCAATAGCGAGGTCCTAAACTGGTACTAGCCCATTATAGGTTTTCACACTTCCACATAAAAAAAAAAACAAATATAAAAACAAACAAGAACAAAGAATTTTATTCAAATGTTCATACATATTAATAACTATATAAACGATTTCTTTTCACTAATGGTATATTCTTCCAACTTTTGATGTTACAAACAGCCATTATTTTATAACATAATGGTATAATAAATCTTAGAATTTTAAAAAATTTCCTCATCAGAAAAAAATATGGCAGCATTAAAGGAAAAAACAATTTTAAGAATCAGATGAATATCCAGTCTAAATGTAACTTCTAGTTCAATGGTGGAAAATTAGGAGCAGACATTTTCAAGAGTGTGGTAAATTTTATAGTGGAAGACAATATATGACACTGTGTTGGGATAGAGTGGGAAGGAAGGGCCTATTCCAGGTGTCAGATGAGAACTTGAAAAGGTGACACTGATAGTTCATGAGAGATGAGGGTAATTCACTGTTTAGAAAAAGGAAGAATGGAGGCTCAAGAGGGATGGGATATATACAGACATATAGCTGATTTACACTGTTACACAGCAGAAACTAACACAGTGTTGTAAAGCAATTATACTCCAATTAAAAAATAAATAAAAGGAAGAGTGTCCCCAGCAGAGCAAACAATGTAAAAGCATGAAGCCACAGAAGAACATGGGCACATTCTCAAGAATGGCAAGGAGTTTGATATGGCAAGAATAGGAAGAAGAAGAGAGAAGAGGGCAGGCAAGATGAGGTCAAAACCTCTGATAATATGCTGATAAAATTAAACTTTGTTCTATGGCTGGTGAGGATGCAGATACATGGGGAGTCTGCCTGTTAGGGAGGTTATACTGAAAGTTTGGCAGACAGACTTAAGAAGACCCAAGTTTGAAAGAACAAGAAGAAAACGATTACAGTAGTTCAGTTTAAAAGAGGAAGGCCTGAACCAAAGCATCAGGAAGAAAAAGGGGTAGAATACATAGGAACACATGATGCAGTGAATGTAAATACAAAACCCTGGCAGATAAAAAAATGACAATAATTGTTGAAGGTCAATTTAGCAATGTCATGATAGATATAAAGAAGAAAATTTATAAAGGCTGTTTTGGACATACTGAGTTTAAACTGTAGACTATTTCTAGTATTTTACTATATTGTATATATCATATAGATAAAGTAGAAGATAATAGAAAGACCTTGAGTAGCCTACAAAGACAAATATTAAACATCATTCTGTTACACACACTTGCATTTCTCTGATAGTCTAGAACACAAACATCTGTCATCTCTTGCTATCTCATTGGCTGTAAATTAATCAAATGTAAAATTCATTTAGCATTATTTTTATTACTACATTTTGTTTCTGCAAGCCTGGTTCAAAATCAAAATCATGGAAACATGTTTATAATATCTAATCATGAATTATATAAAGAAATGCTTTGAAATGTGCATGGAGACTTTATTTTCTCTCCTAAATTCATCAGAAACACGTGAAATATGAAAGGACAGCAACATCATCAATAACTCACAAATAGCCCCTGTATGATAGCACTTGACTTACAGTAAATAATTGCATCTCATAAGTCTATCAGGTAGGTGTTAGCCTTATGCCCATTTTACAGATGAGAGAAGTGTAGCACAGATAGTTTAAGAAAGTTGTCTTTGGTCATGCAGCTTATAAATGGCAGATTTTGATCCAAGTCCTTTATGTTCTCATCCACTTTGCAAGGTATAGTGACTCTACACACACAAAAATATTTGTTCCTATTTTAGAGATATGGAATCTCAAGTTCAATTTTTCAGTCGCTTCTCTATGAATTTTAGGCAAAACATTCAAATTCTGCATAAAATTTATGTAAGGCAAATGGTATTTTTTAGAAAACAGCTTCTTAATACAATTCTTAGAACAGGAATAATAATGATTTACCATTTCCATTGTCATTTTTAAGTGAGAAATTAACTAGCATTGATGGTAATATTTGATTTAATATTATAACTTAATTGTATTCCTTAATGCCATTAAATTATCCTTCATTCAACAACAAATGTACATTTTACTTTTTATTGTGTTTTCATGTATACTTGAAAGTGGGTTTTTGAAAGTGACTTGAAAGTGTGTTATACTTGAAAGTGACTATTTTCTCCCCAAAGCATTTAACATAAATCATATATTCTGTTGTGGACTTCATTTTTTTTTGGTAAAAATGTGATGAATGCTTTCTTCCATTAATTTTAGGGTTGCCCAAGCAACCCTTAAAATTTTGTAACAGTAAATTTAACTGTGATGCAATAATTTTAATTAATTTTAAATGTTTATGTTGGAAATTTAAAGGCTGTGTTTGCATGAATCTGTCTTGAGGAAAGAAGTGATCAGTTGGAAGATTTGGAAATAGTACATACGCATCTTCATGATGATTTATCCCTAAGTAGAAAAAGAATTCATTCATCTTTCAAATTTTAGTCTAATTTATTGCCCAAATCTGGATGAATACAATGATCAGTCTAATCAGAAGTTGCAGATATTGTATAATATAGTTAATGATCAAATTTGTATAAAATATAGTTTACTTTTGGTCTTTAAGAAAAAATAGTCAATATTTATAAATAATCAGCATATTGAATGTTTATTATATCAGAAACTTTTATTCTTAGTGCTCACCCATATCAACTAGATATATTTTCATCACAGTCACTCATTCACAAAAATGCACCTGTATTGTAAATACCAGACTTGTAGGAAAACTGTGTAATCTTGGGTGGTCTCTTTGCCCAGGTTTGATTAAATATGTCTTTTCACAACAGGTGACTTTTTAATTGTTTTCTTATGGCAACTCATTTATTCCTCAGGCTTTGTTTGGCTTGCATTAGTTTTCAGAGTTAATGACCATGTGTGAGAACGTGCCGAGTCCAGGTGGCCAATGGTTATACAGAGAATGTGGGAGTTAGAGCGAATGCAGGGCAAGTCATTTAACTTAACCAATTAATACAGTGGTGAATAGTTCTCCAGCCCTCAAGGTCTTTCAAACAGAAAACTTGGGTAATGCACGTATGGAATAAAGAATAAAGCTGCTTGTTCTTTCTATTTATTGGGTTTGCTTTCTTTAGTGCATTGGGTGTTTTTCCCTTGCACAGCTTAAGGGCTCAAATCTAGTTTTTCAAAGTGGCTTCTTCTTTGTACTAGCAGTTCTATTAGCACATTTGGTATTTCCCTCCAATTCTTGCATCTTATTGTTGTTCTTCTGGAAGCCTGTAGGTTAGCACTTTGAGCCTTGGGATGGCCTTGTTTATTTCCTCTTGGCCAGTAGATGTGGGGATTACTATAATGAGGAGTATCAGAATCTCTAGCACCAAACAGTTCCAGTTATGAGAAATCCTTAAGTTCAAGAATAGAAGTTGAATTAGGAGTAACATAATGGAACCCAGGCAACCCTTAAAGGGAACCAAAAGGAAAAAATGAGATCTTTGGACTGTACAGCCTGCCAGAAACTAGCACCAAACACTGAAAGGGCTTTTCCACTGGGCTTAATATTTTTTCCTTCCTTTCTGACAAAAGGAACATTTGTTTGCAATTAGCTTAGTAGAGGAAATAGCATCTGAAGTCTTGTTTTCCAATTGGAATGACCCCTATGACCAACTATGAAGACACTTGGAATATTTATTCAGTCTTATTTAGGTATGTATGGGGGTGGTGCAATTTGCAATTTTTACAAAAGCAAATACATCTGCCAAGTGTTTGTAAGTTTCACAATTATGCAAGTACTGCATTATAAAAATATTAAATATTTAAAAGTACTTGAAGTAAAATATACTAAATTCACCTGGAGAAGGGCATGGCAACCCACTCCAGTATTCTTTCCTGGGGAATTCCATGGACAGAGGATCCTGGAGGGTTATAGTTCACGGGATCGCAAAGATTCAGACATGAATGAGCAACTAACACACACACACATACTGAATTCAACTGCAGTACAATCTTGGATCATGAAAACCCTTGATATGTGCTAGATTGATAAATGCCAAAGACCAGGTTTTGACAGTGCCAGTATAATGACTTTCCAAAAATAATGGGAGGGGAGTTGTGGACAATGCCTGCAAATTGTTGAATTTTGTTTTAAGCCATCAAAGAAATAATAAGCAAGAACCATGTAATCCATAGGAAAATCTATGTAAGTTGACTGCAGTTAGTTTCCTTTCAGCGTGTCTGCTAATTCCCGTAAATACCGTCTAACAGAGAAAAAGAAAGTTGGAATTTTATTGATCTTTTTATAGTCTGTTTTCAACATGATTTCAAAATGTTGGATTTTCAGGTGTAGCCATTCAGATTCTTCTTATTGTCATGCTTTAACTTTAAAACTTTAAACACAAATAGCATTTACACTATTTTAAAACATTCTTATTTTAAGATAGGCTTGCATTCTGACTTATTAACTTTAATAGCTCATTTCTATAAAATTGAACCAATTTGATTTAATGGTGAAAATATACCTGTGCTTCTGAATAGCATCATTCTAGAAACAAGGGAAAAATAATAAATTTAGAACAGTAAGGGGGAGTTCTTTTTTTCCAACTTTTTAATTCAAACATCTCAAGCAAAGTTATAACATTGTAGCATTGGAGTAGGAGCCTAGATCTCCATTCTTAGCTCAGAAATGCACACAAATGTAACCTCATAAGTTCAAAGCAAAAAAATTATTTCCTGCCACCTTGTTCATAATAGATATATTGCCTCTTAATGCTCTGCGTACTGCAGTAAATCAGTAGCCAAAAAAATCTTGTTTTGAAAAACAACTTGTAGAAACTTAGGTTTTCACTGGAAATTAAGATGGGAATGTAAGTTGAGTGGGTGGCAGGAAAGATTTACTAGGTGAAGTGAACACTTGAGATATGCATACATTGCATACACTGTTCCTCGATTCTACAATGTCTTTCATATTAATTATCTTTATTAAAAGTCATCTCTTCCAAGAAATGCTAGAAGACCTTCAAAACATTTTTTTCTTTTGCAGCAATAGTCTTAATTGTTTTTCTTTCATATGCTTCATAGAATTAAATAGGCAGTTTCCTGGTGGCTCAGAAGATGAATCTGCCTGCAACGAGGGAGACAGGAGTTTCATCCATGAGTTGGGAAGATCCCCTGGAGAAGGAAATGGCAACCCACTCAGTATTCTTGCCTGGTGAATCCCTTGGACAGAGGAACATGGCAAGGTACAGTCCACAGGGTCGCAAAGAGTTGAAGATTGAGAGACTAACACTTTCACTTCACTTTCCACTAAAAACTGTCAGTATTTTACCGAACATCTTATTATATATTAAAGCCAACTTGAATAGACTGATAGCTTCAGAATGCTGAGTTTTTACCATTAATAATATATCCTATCCATAAATAAGATCTTCATTATTAACTTTCAGTAAGTTTTAATATTTTTCATAAGACCTGAACCTCTTTTGTTAATTTGTCCCTGTGTTCTCTATTTTGTTCTTATGTTTTATGTAACTCTAAAAAAAATTGTAGTTGTATTTTCTTATTGTAGATGGCATATAAAGCCTCCCTTGATTTTCTGTATTAATTTGTATCTAGCAATTTTACCAAACTCTATAATACTAGTAACATAGTTTTATATATTGGTATTTCAGTAGTTTTTGCTGCAAAACAAACTACTCTAGAGCACAGTGGGTTAAAATAATTATTTTATTATATCCCATAATTTTGTGAGACACACTGGCCTTTAAGCTTTTTTTTTTTTCTTATATTGCAGTATCCTTTTTCAATATCATAATCATGCTGACCTCAGAAAGGTCACTGGAGTGATTTCTAGTTTCAATTCCAACACATAAAGCACTTGGAAGTCATAACTCCCCCTTTCACAACAACAGCAAAAAAAGATGAACAAACTCACAATCAGTGATTTTTCATAGGTCTGTCATAGAATGAGGTCACAAGGCAAACCACTTTCTCAAGATTTGGAGAAAGATAAATATGTGCAGTCAGATCTAAGATCAGTTTAGCAGAAGCAGAAGATATTGGAGACAATAACTGGACTACAGAATATCCCTAGTGGATTAAAACTGAGTCTGTTAGACACAAACTGTATTTTATAAGGAATTTTTAGGGAAACCTAAACAGGTCCATCTAGTCAAGGCGATGGTTTTCCCAGTGGTCATGTATGGATGTGAGAGTTGGACTGTGAAGAAAGCTGATCTCCGAAGAATTGATGCTTTTGAACTGTGGTGCTGGAGAAGACTCTTGAGAGTCCCTTGGACTGCAAGGAGATCCAACCAGTCCACTCTAAAGGAGATCAATCCTGGGTATTCATTGGAAGGATTGATGCTAAAGCTGAAACTCCAATACTTTGGCCACCTCATGAGACGAGTTGACTCACTGGAAAAGACTCTGATGCTGGGAGAGATTGGGGGCAGGAGGAGAAGGGAATGACAGAGAATGAGATGGCTGGATGGCATCAGCGACTTGATGGACATGAGTTTGAGTGAACTCCGGGAGTTGGTGATGGACAGGGAGGCCTGGCGTGCTGTGATTCATGGGGTCGCAAAGAGTCGGACACGACTGAGCAACTGAACTGAACTGAAACAGCAACAAAGAAAGTATCAGAAACCAAAGCCTTTGACATCTAGAGCAATAATATATGTAAAGCACAGCTCAGTGACTAGCAAAATTAACATAAGACCTGAGAAAAACCCCTAATTACCTCAATTCCCATTGCACAATACTTCATGTTCAGCTTTTAACAAAAATATACATGATTTGTTAAAAAGCAGGAAAAATCATAACCTGTAGAGAAAAAAATAAGTATCTCTGAATTGATTAAAGCACTTGTTTTTTTCATTCCCAGATAATAAATTTAAAATAATTATGATTAACATATCAAGAGCTCACATGGAAAAAGTATACAGCAAGTAAAAATATATGTAAGCAGAAGGAGGAGAAGGCAATGGCACCCCACTCCAGTACTCTTGCCTGGATAATTACATGGACGGAGGAGCCTGGTGCACTGCAGTCCATGGGGTTGCTAAGAGTCAGACACGACTGAGTGACTTCACTTTCCCTTTTCCCGTTCATGCATTGGAGAAGGAAATGGCAACCCACTCCAGTGTTCTTGGCTGGAGAATCCCAGGGACAGGGGAGCCTAGTGGGCTGCCGTCTATGGGGTCACACAGAGTCAGACACGTCTGAAGCGACTTAGCAGCAGCAGCAGCAGCAAGCAGAAGGATGGAAGTTCTAAGAAAATAAAAATAAATGTTAGAAATGAAAAATTTTATAAGTAAAATGGGGAATGTTTTTATGGTTTTATCAGTGGACTGGACACAGATGAATAACAATCAATTTGCTAAAATATAGGTCAATATAAATGTTCCAAAACAAGATGTATGTGGAAAGAAGAAGGAGAAAGTGGAATATAATATTCAAGGACTGGGTTACAATTACAAAGGTGTAATATATGTGTATAGAAGTCCTAGAAAGAAAATACAGAAAGGACTATAAAAATATTTGAAGCACTAATGGATGAGGATTTTTTGAAATTAATGTCAAATACTAAACCACACATACATGACTCAGGGAATATCAAGCATGACAAATACTAAAAAATTTACTTCTAAAAACATCATATTCAAAATGAAGAAAATCCTGAAAGCTTAGAGATAGGGGCAATGGAGGATACTTTATTTGAAAGAACAAGGGAAAGAAATACATCAGCCTTCTCATCAAAAACCATGCCAGCAAGAATAGAATGGAGTAAAATAAAATGTTAAAAGGAAAAAACTATGAATCTAGAATTTTGCATCCAGTGAAATTATTCTTCAAGTTGAAAAAGAAATAAAAACCTTGATAACAGTTAAGAAAGTTTTCTGCCAGCAGACTTGCCTTGCAAGAAATTTTAAGGTTCTTCCAGGAGAAGGAAAATTACATAGGTCAGAAACTAGGATTCATGTAAAAAAAGAAAGAGCATCAGAGAGGAAATTAATGAAATTTAAATGTTTCTACCTTATTTTTAATTAATCTAATAGATCAGCAGTCTCCAACCTTTTTGGCACCAGGGACCAGTTTTCTGGAAGACAATTTTTCCACAGACCAGGGGTAAGGAGATAAGTTTCAGGATGATTAAAGCATATTACATATATTGTGCCTTTATTACTATTATTATTATATCAGGTCCACCTTAGACTACCAGCATTACATCCTGGAGGTTGGGAATTGTTATAATAGATAACTGTTCAAATTGCAATAATGTATTAGGTGATTATATTATGTGTGTAAGTAAAATAAATAAAAGCAATGTATTAAGAGAGGGGAGGCAAGAATTAGAAATAATGTTTTATAAAGTAACTACATTGTATAAGTAGGTTAGGATAGTTATAAATATATATGGAAACAATCTAGAGCAACCACTTAAAATTTTAAAAGGCGTATAATTGATAGACTAAGAGATAAAACTCTTGAGAGTCCCTTGGACTGCAAGGAGATTCAACCAGTCCATTCTAAAGATCAGTCCTGGGTGTTCATTGGAAGGACTGATGCTAAAGCTGAAGCTCTGATACTTTGGCCACCTCATGCGACGAGTTGACTCACTGGAAAAGACCCTGATGCTGGGAGGGATTGGGGGCAGGAGGAGAAGGGGACGACAGAGAATGAGACGGCTGGATGGCATCACCGACTCGATGGAGGTGGGTTTGAGTGAACTCTGGGAATTGGTGATGGACAGGGAGGCCTGGCGTGCTGTGATTCAAGGGGTCACAAAGAGTCGGACACGACTGAGCGACTGAACTGAACTGAACTGAAGAGATAAAAGAAAATAAAACTATATAAAATGCTCAATTATAAGCAAAGAAAGCTGATAACATCAAATGCTGCTGAGGATGCAGAGCAGCTGAAACTCTTATTCACGTTGGTGAGAATGTAACAGGCTACAGTCACTTGGGAGACACTTTGGTATCTTTTTTTTTTTTTTTTGACAAAAGAAAGAATACTCCTTCCTTACAATCCAGGGGTCATGCTCTTTGGTATTTACCCAAAGAGGTTGAAAACTCACGTTCATCATAAGCCTAACTTTGACAAACAAGCAAAGACATATTTGACAAATAAGCAAAGCAATTCAACGGAGAAAGTATTTTCTTTTCAATAAATGACGTTGGAACAATTGGACATCTACATGCAACACACCCCAAGAAACAGAAACAAAAAATAATCTAAACACAACTTTATACCTTTGAGAAAAATTAGCTCAAAATGGACGATAGAGTAAAATGTAAATTGGCAAGTTTGACGTTATTAAATTAAATTTTCTTCTGTTGAAAAAGACAAAAGAATAAAAGGCAAACTACAGACTGGGAAATAAATATTTGCAAAACATTCTTAATAAAAGCTATACATCCAAAATATAAAAATTCTTGCAATTTAACAAAATGTTACATGACCCAATTTAAATATGGCAAAATATCTGAACAAACACTTCACCAAGAAAGATTTACAAAGTCTGTCAGTGTTAGTCGCTCAGTCGTGTCTGGCTCTTTACAACCCTGTGGCAAGTAGACTTATGCAAAGATGTTCACATCATATGTGATTAGGCAATTTCAAATTAAAATAGCAATGAGAAACCACTACACACCCATTAGAATGGCTAAAATCCAAAACACTGACAATACCTACAATACAAAAAAAATAACAATATCAAATTTTGGTGAAGATTCAGAGCAACAGGAATATTATTCATTGCTGGTGGGAATTCAAAACGGTTCAGTCTCTGAAAGACACTTTGGCAATTTCTTTCAAAGTTAAACCTAGTCTTACCAAAAGTACCAACAATTTAATCCTAGGAGCTTACCCAGTAGAGCTGACACAAACCTTCACACAGTATTTTTATAGATATTTTATTTACAATTACCAAAAGCTAGAATCAATGAAAATGTCTTCCGAAAGATGAATGGATAAACAAACTGTGATACATCCATAAATGGAATATTACTTATTAATGGAAAAGAATTAAGCTATTTATCTATGAAAAGACATGAAGAAAAACTTAAATGCATAATGCTAAGTGAAAATGCCACATCCTGTATTATTCCAATGATACGACTTTCTGGAAAAAGCACAGCTATAGACGTAGGAGGGAGATCAGTTTTGCCATGGGTTGAGGGTAAGGACATGGACAGAAAAAAAATACCGAAAATTTTAAGGGCAGTGAAACCATTCTGTATGCTATTTTAATCGTAGATCCATAGCATTATGGGCTTCCTAGGTGGTGCTAGTGGTAAAAATCCGCCTGCCAGTGCAAGAGATGCAAAAGACGCAGATTTGATCCCTGGGTTGCGAAGATTCCCTGAAGGAGGAACCCACTCCAGGGCAACCCACTCCAGTATTCTTGCCTGGAAAATCCCATGGACAGAGGAGCCTGGTGGGCTATAGTCCATAGGGTCGGAAAGAATCAGATACAACAGAAGTGACTTTGCACGCATGCATGCGTGTATATAACTACAACATAAAGAGTGAGCCTTAATGTAAGTTAACAATACTTCGTTAATTTTAACAAATACATTACACTAAAACATGATGTTAGTAACAGAGCAAACTATACAGGGTCAATGTGGACTCTTCATACTTTGTGCTCAATATTTCTCTGAATCTAAAACTGTGCTAGAAACTAAAGTCTATTCAGTTCAGTTCAGTTCAGTCACTCAGTCATGTCCAACTCTTTGCGACCCCATGAATTACAGCACGCCAGGCCTTCCTGTCCATCACCAACTCCCGGAGTTCACTCAAACTCATGTCCATCGAGTTGGTGATGCCATCCAGTCACCTCATTCTCTGTCGTCCCCTTCTCCTCCCGCCCCCAATCCCTCCCAGCATCTGAGTCTTTTCCAGTGAGTCCACACTCACATGAGGTGGCCAAAGTATTGGAGTTTCAGCTTCAGTATCAGTCCTTCCAATGAATACCCAGGATTGATCTCCTTTAGAATGGACTGGTTGGATCTCCTTGCAGTCCAAGGGACTCTCAAGAGTCTTCTCCAGCACTACAGTTCAAAAACATCAATTCTTCGGCGATCAGCCTTCTTCACAGTCCAACTCTCACATCCATACCTGACCACTGGAAAAACCATATCCTTGACTAGATGGACCTTTGTTGGCAAAGTAATGTCTCTGCTTTTTAATATGCTATCTAGGTTGGTCGTAAGTTTCCTTCCAATATTAGTTTCTTTTAAAAATTAATCGGGAAGTAAAACTACTTTTCCTGCTACCTTTAAAAGCATAAAAAGGACTAGACTGATCAATTATTCATTCTAAATACTTTAACTGTGGCCACTCATTAACATTCTGCTGGCAGATGGGCTGGTCTGGAATGTCCAAAATGGCTTCACCCTTGTGTCTGGAACTTTGGCAGGAGTGAATAAGCAGCTGTGCTTATCTGGGACTAACAAGGTCAGTGTGTACACATGGGCTCTCCAGCAAGCTATTCTTGGTGCAGTTCAGCTTTTTCCATGGTGACCAGGGCCTCCATAGGGAGTGTCCCGTGATACAAGAAGTGAAAGCTGATGGTTTCCTAAATCCTGGGCCCAGAAACTGGTGTGGTGTCACTTCTGCCATTTCTTCACAATGCCTAGTGAGATTCAAATAGAGAGACCTGTTGATAGTATTCAGTTCTTGACAAGATGGACGTCAAACAGTCAATAACCATCTTTAATTTGTGTGTGTGTGTGTCCATGCCCAGTTGCTCTGTTGTGTCCAACTCTTTGTGACCATAAGGACTGTGGCCCACCAGGCTCCCCTGTCCATGGAATTCTCCAGGCAAGGATACTGGAGTACAATCCCCTCCTCCAGGAGATCTTCCTGATTCAGGGATCAAGCTATCTTCTCTTGCATCTCCTGCATTGACAGGCAGATTCTTTACCAGTGGGAATCCCTTTAATGAGGATGCTAACAATATTTCATCTTAATTATAACATTAACTAACAATGCTGTAGATGTCTTTATGCTTTTTACTATTTTAGTGAAATTTTCTTCAATTTCTGATTTGATAAAAGTTTAAAAGCTTTTCCCTTGCTACTGAGATGATATGACAATAGCATATGATCATATATTTTCTTCTTTTTATTAATGTCTGTTACTTAGTAGAAAGATCCAGTGACTGTAAAAGAATCTCTACTAAGGATTGCTTAAAGCAGACTAAAGTTTCTTTTTTTCTAATTTAATAGACCAGACATGTGAAGTACAGATTCTGATAGAGAATCTGTTCCAGACTGCTGCCTTTCTGTTCCTATATCCTTCTACTGTTCGTAGGATGTTATATTGCTGTCATCATTTCTGTAAGCAGAAGAGAAAAAAGGGGGTAAAATCAGGTATGCTTCTTTTCATTTTAAGATAACTGACTGGAATTTATACACATCATACCATCTCACATCCCTTGGCCAAAACTTAGCTCTATGGCAGCCTGCATTTGCAAAGAATGTTAGGATATTAGTGTGGTGTTCTGGGAAAACACACACCCTTATTAAAATATATATGTATTTCACACAATATTTTCTTAAAAAAATACCAGCAGTTATTCATGCAATATATTCTGCATTTATAAAACTAGTTTTTAAGAAGAAATTTTTTTTGGCCTATGAAATTATTAAACCTGGATCATGACATTGTTAATCATATAATAATGATTCTTAAATGCTTGTGTGATTTATTATTTAAATGGGTAAAGCCATTTACATGATATAGAAAGATATACATATATCCGGAAGGTATGTGGCATTTATTTGGATAAAATTCTCAATTCAGAGAAATGAAAAAAATATATATATATGTATTTCTGGAAAAACATATTTCTAGGCAAAAATTGTACTTACATGAAGAAGGAGAAAATAAATAAATAAATAGTCCTGACATGTGGTGAATATAAGAATCAGTTTTCTAACATGAATTCAAGCTTGCCTATCTGCAGTAAATGCAATTACCTCATGCTGAATCATCACTTCTTTCAGCAGTATTAATTTGCTCTGCTACTATTTAGGAGCAAATCTCTCTTAGAGCTTGACTTACAAGATTCCTTTCTTATTCTGTCCTGGCCCATTTTAGTATCAAAATTATGCAAATATTTTTAAAAGAATTAATTTGGAAGTGAAACTTAAAAAAAATTATTTTTGATATACATTAGAGTTTTTTTCTTGAACTTAAATCTCTTTACTGCATGAGGCTGCACTAACAACCTAAAATCACTTTAGTGCTTTTTTCTGTCCATACAGGTGTCCTGTATGAACACAAACTGAAGTAAGGGCTGATTGTTTTCCCTCTCCTCCAGATGCCAAGTTTAAGCCAGGTTTTATTTGTTTTTTTGTTGGTTTTACTAACACATTCTGCTTAGCAGTCTTATTTTCCTTTTATCCTTATGATGCCAATGAAACCTCTTCTCAGAGTTATAGGAGAAGTTTCTTATTTTGGGTCCCTTGCCCTAGGTTAGACTGTATCTCCTTATTCTCATCCCCATGCAACTGTCAGAACAGAAATTCCAGGTATCCAAGTGTTTTCAGTAGTGATTAATGTGAAGGCAGCCTTCCTTTGTCATTGTTGAGTCACTAAGTCATATCTGACTCTTTTACATTCTGTAGCCCACCAGGTTCCTCTGTCCATGATATTTCCCAAGCAAGGTTACTGGAGTAGGTTGCCATGTCTTCCTCCAGGGGAACTTCCCAAGGCAGGGATGGAACCCGTGCCTCCTGCATCTCCTGCGTTGGTAGGTGGATTCTTTACCACACTTGGGAAGCCTTTCACATCCATTCGCCATGGATAATATCTCCCTCATGTATATTAACAAAATGCTTTATCAAAAACTTTTCAAAATACAGTAACTTTATGATTGACATTATAATCATTGTTCTAGGTGTCTATGTCTCTCAATAAATATTATCATTTCTGAGAGCACAGACCATATTTCAATCACCTTGGAATCTCTATAAAAAACCAATACTATAACTCATTAATGTGTCAATAGTGGCTCAGTTGTTAGAATCCACCCACAATTCAGGAGATCCAGGTTCCATCCCTGGGTCCAGAAGATCCCCTGGAGAAGGAAATGGCAACCCACTCCAGTATTCTTGCCTGGAGAATCCCATGGACAGAGGAACCCGGCAGGCTACAATCCAGGGGGTCACATGACTTAGCAACTAAACCACACACATATATTTATTGCATTCAATTATATTGACCCCCTTTCTATTTCTTTTATATTACAACACGATAAACTTCAGATTCCTAAAGTTATCCATGTGAAGTGTTGGGAGATATTTTCTACTAACACTTTAAACTTTAAAATAAAAAAAAAATGAAATTTAAAAAATAAACTGAAAATTGTAAAGGACACTAACAAAACAAGGGGATTTTTTTGAGTGGAAGGATTTAAACTAAAAGGCAGAGTCTCTGTGGGCCTCTTGGAAATATGCAGCTGTACTGCTGGCCACAGTCTGTAGTTCAAGAGATATTTTCTAAGTCTGTTGTTGTTATTAATTTGTGGAGAAGAGGTCTCTGCAGAGGAAAGAAATCCAAGATTTTTTGTTTCCTTTTCCATCAGTCACAGTCACTGTAATGTCAACACCATTTAGGTCAAATTTCAGGCATTCAAAATGTGCAGCTTTGTCCAGCTGCAAGGACTAAAACTCTTCTTGAGCACTGCAGCCTGACCCATAAAATATGTCTAAGGGTGTTAGTAACAATTAGCAGGTGTGTGCCTTCACCAGAAAGCTTGCATAAGACATTTTATGCATAAAGTAGTATACGTGGATTTAGTAAGAATTATGGAGAGGCAGATATATAGGGTTTTTTTACTAATGGATCTTAAAGAATTGAAATGATTCAACCATCATAAATTAAACCATGTAAATATATGTTACAAAAGGACACCTCCCCCGCCTCATCCTAGTCGGCATGCTCGTTGGATAAGGTCACAGGCTCTGTTGCCCAAGAGCCTGTCCCTGAATCTCCTCTCTTCCATTCCAAGGAGAATTAAAAATCTTCTTCAAGCTACTTAATGTATCTAACTTGTGGATTCCCCATCTATAAAGTAGAGATAATAATACAACTGATGGATGATATTTTGTGAAAATTCATCATGGTGACACAGGTATCAGTTTTAGCCCGAGATGAGCAATCATTAAATGTTAGCAATCATTTTTTTAAAATTTTCGTTATTATTATTTTGACTGCACTACATGGCATGTGCAATCTTAGCTCCATGTGCAATCTGTGCCCCTGCAATGAAAGCATGGAGTCCTAGCCCCTAGACTTGCCAGAAAGTTGTAGCAATTACTTTTTAAAAAGTTATTTTAGGGACTTCGCTGGTGGTCCAGTGGTTAAGACTTTGCCTTCCAAAGCAAAGGGGTGCAAGTTCGATGCCAGGTAGAGGAACTAATTTCCCACATGTTGTGCCATGTGGTGTGGCCAAAAGTTTTTTTTTTCAAATGGTCTGCTAGAATTGTTTCCTTATGGTTAAACCACAGACAGACTCTTATCCTTCCACCTTGTGTCTTCTCATCTTTGATCTCCATCTTCATCATGTTCTCTAGCAGCATATCTGGTCTCTCCTTTTCTGGCTGGGAGCCACACCCTTCCTCTCCATTCTGCCAAAACCCATGAGATTAATCAGGTCAGTAATGCACTTACAACATGCCTAAGTCTACCTGTTCTTTGTTCTTCTGTTATTTCCATTTTTCCCATTCCCAGCATTGCCATAACCCTTCTTGCCCAATTTCTCTTCCCACATTGAGAAACTGAAGCACGTCACTAGGCAAGTGACCAAGTCAACCGACCTCGGCTGGACTCTTGTATCTCAGCAGTTCTTTTATTTATCACTTGTTGACTCCCCATCGCATTCCTTGCTGCAGCTGTTCCTAATATTTCCACTCTGCTCAAGTCCCTAGTTCCAGCCCTCCTCCTTCCCCTCTTAGCACTTAACCTCACCTCCTACTGAGAAAATTGAAACCATCCCAACCTAAGTTTACACCATGGCCCTCCTCTTCTACTTTAAAAAAAAAAAAAATCTGTGCATTTCTCTTGTTGCTTTGCATTGAGTTGAGGAGATGGTTTTCTTTGCAGAGAAACAGAGCATCATATTCTGGTTGAGAAATCTGGGTCTGGAGTTGGACCAAGTTAGATACTTTCTGTTGACATGGTCAGACACTGACAAATGTTTCAGTTTCATAGCCTTAATATTACCATCTCTTATAAGGAAGTAATAATTTCTACCTTCAGTTCAGTTCAGTCGCTCAGTCATGTCCGACTCTTTGCAACCCCATGAATCACAGCACGCCAGGCCTCCCTGTCCATCACCAACTCCCGGAGTTCACTCAAACTCATGTCCATCGAGTCGGTGATGCCATCCATCCATCTCATTCTCTGTCATCCCCGTCTCCTCCCGCCCCCAGTCCCTCCCAGCATCACGGTCTTTTCCTGTCAGTCAGTTTGTCACATGAGGTGGCCAAAGTATTGGAGTTGACTGTATACTCACAGCCTTATTTATGGACTCTGTATTCTATTCCATTTGTCTATATATCTGTTTATTATGCCAGTACCATCCTACTTTAATTAATATAACTTTATAGTATGATTTGAAATTAGAAATTGTGACTCTTTTAAGTTAGTTTTTTTTCAGTATTGCTTTGACTATTCAGGATCTTATATGGGTCCATACAAATTTTAGAACTTTTTTCTATTTCTGTGAAAATTGTCATTGGAATTTTGATTAAGATTACATTGAATCTATAAATGGCTTTGCATAATGCAGATATTTTAACATTGTAATTCTTTGAATCCATGAGCACTGAATACCTTTCCATTTATTTGTATCTTTTTCAATTTCCAAGATATAATGCCTCATCTTTTAAAAAATGTTTTCATATGTTAAATGTGTAATTTAAAATTTATTTATATGTGTATAAGATTTATATTTATGTGTATAATATGTTTTTAAAAGACTGAAAATGTGTCTTAAATTTTGAAGAATTACCTTAAAATTAAGACATCTAGATTCCTATCTTATATAATATCTTGCCACCATAGCAAATATTGCACATTGCTATTGTCTTTTTATACATACCAAAAGAAACAGATTTGTGTTTCAATTAAACTATGCCTTTTCTATAGGTAATAATAAATTAGCTTATGGGACCCTATTATCATGTAAGATTTTCATCATTAGAGTATAGATAGCAAATTGGTGTTTATTAAAATAATTGAATTCTGAAATATCATGGAATAAACATAACATCAGGATACCAGTATTGAGATACACATGAATTTGAGCGAACTCCAAGAGATAGTGGAGGACAGAGCAGTCTGGTGTGCTGCAATATATGGAGTCGCAAGCAGTCAGACATGACTTGGCAACTAAACAGTTGTGTTCTGTTTCACATCTTCAATCAGTTTCCTGTGATTTAATTTTTTGAAATGTTTGAACTTGAGATTATTTGAAGAGAATTCACAATTTTCAACCCTATCAAGATAAACATCTTGTTGTTCAGTCACTCAGTTGTGTCAGACTCTTTGCAAGGTAGGTGTATCAAAATCTTATTCAAACTGTTTGTTTATAACACTTCTTGTGAAGTATGAAGACAGGGTTTCCTGATTCTTTGTCTCATTTTCTTACTGATGCCTAAAGGCATAATATAACAATAATTTCTTATTCTACCCCAGTTAAAAATAATCATGGGCTGATATTTTAAATAATCATGTCAATTATGTGTGCTTTATTGAAATTTGATAACTTCTTCAGTTCAGTTCAGTTGCTCAGTCGTGTCCAACTCTTTGCGACCCCATGAATCGCAGCACGCCAGGCTTCTCTGTCCATCACCAACTCCCAGAGTTCACCCAAACTCACGTGCATTGAATCGATGATGCCATCCAGTCATCTCATCCTCTGTCGACCCCTTCTCCTCCTGCCCCCAATCCCTTCCAGCCTCAGGGTCTTTTCCAATAAGTCAACTCCTCGCATGAGGTGGCCAAAATATTGGAGTTTCAGCTTCAGCATCAGTCCTTCCAATGAACACCCAGGACTGATCTCCTTTAGGATGGACTGGTTGGATCTCCTTGCAGTCCAAGGGACTCTCAAGAGTCTTCTCCAGCACCACAGTTCAAAAGCATCAATTCTTCGGCGATCAGCTTTCTTCACAGTCCAACTCTCACATCCATACATGATCACTGGAAAAACCGTAGCCTTGATTAGGTGGACCATTGTTGGCAAAGTAATGTCTCTGCTTTCTAATATGCTATCTAGGTTGGTCATAACTTTCCTTCCAAGGAGTAAGTGTCTTTTAATTTGATGGCTGCAATCACCATCTGCAGTGATTTTCTCAATTCTCTTCTGCTTTACACCAATTCAGACATCAGAGGATAAGAAGTTTTATTATATTCTTTATTATATTCTTCTCTGAATATTTCATCCATTCATTCACCTTAAATGAAATTGGATCTTTCCTGATATCACTATTTTTCTACTGTGTCATCTTCCATTTACATCAGTCGGGAACTGCAGTCAGTATCCTTCATAATCTTTAAATCTCTTCCAGCCCATTACTCTCATTCTTTCCAGTGAAATTCCATTCTCATCTGCTGCTGCTCCTGCTGCTGCTGCTGCTACTGCTGCTAAGTCGCTTCAGTTGTGTCCGACTCTGTGTGATCCCATAGACAGCAGCCCACCAGGTTCCCCTGTCCCTGGGATTCTCCAGGCAAGAACCCTGGAGTGGGTTGCCATTTCCTTCTCCAATGCACGAAAGGGAAAAGGGAAAGTGAAGTTGCTCAGTCATGTCCGACTCTTCACAACCCCATGGACTGCAGCCTACTAGACTTGTCCATCCATGGGATTTTCCAGGCAAATTTCCAGGCATCTGCACATTTTTTAAATCCAGTTATATCTATAAATGCTTCTTTCCTTTTTTTTCCTCTCAGCTTTTATAACTGTGATTCTTTTCATACTGTCCCAGCTCCTTTTCCTATTGAATCCAGCACAATGGATCTAGAGAAATCTTTCACTGCCTTCTCTGCATCTACACCATAGCTATTGAGTGATGGTAGGAAAGAAATCAGTAATCAGACACACACACAGATGTAACCCTACAATTTACAGTTCTCCCAATAAAAATTTTCTCCCAATAAAAAGTTTGCCTTTTCTCACCAGCTTTTTCTACCATCCTCCAGGGCGATATTTTGTACCTTCTCTATTCTCTACATCCCTCTCTTTTCTTCCCAGATAACACACAATATTTATTGAAGTCACAAAGACTTTGGAAGTCATTATTTGGTCTCTCCATCAATGTCCTTCCACCTATAACTTACTTGTACATATTCCTGTATGTTCCCTGTAGGGTCATGCTACAAAAAAATAATAATAATCAGCCAATTTCATCAAACTTACTCAGTGTGGTTGTACGAGATTTAAGATTTTTCTCATTAGCTCCTCATATAAAACCTATGTTTTATTATTATTCAAATTTTTATTGTGAAGGAAATGAGGCATAGAACCTTAAGCAACTGATTCAGGTCACTCAGTTTTTAAACTGGTATTGCACCCAAGTTGTCTTGAACCAGGATCTTCCTAACTAAGACTAACTATTCTATCTCTTTCCCTGCTTCTTCATGGATTTTATCATTTTAAAAGATGTACTGGTATCCCGAAGTTATGTTTATTCCATGATATCTCAGAATTCAATTATTTTAATAAATACCAATTTGCTATCTATACTCTAATGATGAAAATCTTACATGATAATAGGGTCCCATAAGCTAATTTATTATTACCTATAGAAAAGGCATAGTTTAATTGAAACACAAATCTGTTTCTTTTGGTATGTATAAAAAGACAATAGCAATGTGCAATATTTGCTATGGTGGCAAGATATTATATAAGATAGGAATCTAGATGTCTTAATTTTAAGGTAATTCTTCAAAATTTAAGACACATTTTCAGTCTTTTAAAAACATATTATACACATAAATATAAATCTTATACACATATAAATAAATTTTAAATTACACATTTAACATATGAAAACATTATTTTTTAAAAGATGAGGCATTATATCTTGGAAATTGAAAAAGATACAAATAAATGGAAAGGTACTCAGTGCTCATGGATTCAAAGAATTACAATGTTAAAATATCTGCATTATGCAAAGCAATTTATAGATTCAATGTAATCTTAATCAAAATTCCAATGACAATTTTCACAGAAATAGAAAAAAGTTCTAAAATTTGTATGGACCCATATAAGATCCTGAATAGTCAAAGCAATACTGAAAAAAAAAATAACTTAAAAGAGTCACAATTTCTAATTTCAAATCATACTATAAAGCTATATTAATTAAAATAGGATGGTACTGGCATAATAAACAGATATATAGACAAATGGAATAAATACAGAGTCCATAAATAAAGCCGTGAGTATACAGTCAACTCCAATACTTTGGCCACCTCATGCGACGAGTTGACTAACAGGAAAAGACCCTGATGCTGGGAAGGATTGGGGGCGGGAGGAGACGGGGATGACAGAGAATGAGATGGATGGATGGCATCACCGACTCGATGGACATGAGTTTGAGTGAACTCCGGGAGTTGGTGATGGACAGGGAAACCTGGCGTGCTGTGATTCATGGGGTTGCAAAGAGTCGGACACGACTGAGCGACTGAAATGAACTGAACTGATACAGTCAACTAATATTTGTTAAGGAAGCTATGACTACTCAATTGGGAAAGGATAGTTTCTTCAATAAATCATGTTGAGAAAACTGGATATCACATGCATAATTTGGACCCCTATCTTATATTGGGCTTCCCAGGAAACTCAAGTGACAAAGAATCTGTCTGGCAACACAGGAGCTGCAGGAGACATGAGTTCAATCCTTGGGTCAAAATGATGCCCTGGAGGAGAAAAATGGCAATCCACTCCAGTATTCTTGCTGGGATAATCCAATGGACAGAGGAACCTGGAGGGCTACATTCCATGGGGTCACAAAGAATTGGACGTAACAGAGCATGGAAGTATCTTACACTGCCCACAAAAATCAGCCTGAAGTGGATTAAAGACTTAAACAAAAGACATAAAACCAAAAATCTCAGAGAAGGCTTAGGGGATATCTCCTTACATCGGTCTTGGCAAATTTTTTTCCCTTTGGATATGACACAAAAAGTACAAGCAGTTCAATTCAGTTCAGTTCAGTTCAGTCGCTCAGTCGTGTCCGACTCTTTGCGACCCCATGAATCACAGCACGCCAGGCCTCCCTGTCCATCACCAACTCCTGGAGTTCACTCAAACTCATGTCCATTGAGTCGGTGATGCCATCCAGCCATATCATTCTCTGTCTTCCCCGTCTCCTCCCTCCCCCAATCCCTCCCAGCATCAGAGTCTTTTCCAGTGAGTCAACTTGTCGCATGAGGTGGCCAAAGTATTGGAGTTTCAGCTTTAGCATCAGTCCTTCCAATGAACACCCAGGATTGATCTCCTTTAGAATGGACTGATTGGATCTCCTTGCAGTCCAAGGGACTCTCAAGAGTCTTCTCCAGCACCACAGTTCAAAAGCATCAATTCTTCGGCGATCAGCTTTCTTCACAGTCCAACTCTCACATCCATACATGACCACGGGAAAAACCATAGCCTTGACTAGATAGACCTTTGTTGGCAAAGTAATGTCTCTGCTTTTTAATATGCTATCAAGGTTGGTCATAACTTTCCTTCCAAAGAGTAAGCGTCTTTTAATTTCCTGGCTGCAATCAGCATCTGCAGTGATTTTGGAGCCCAAAAAAATAAAATCTGACACTGCTTCTACTGTCTTCCCATCTATTTCCCATGAAGTGATGGGACCAGCAGCCATGATCTTTGTTTTCTGAATGTTGAGCTTCAAGCCAACCTTTTCACTCTCCTCTTTCACTTTCCTCAAGAGGCTTTTTAGTTCCTCTTCACTTTCTGCCAGGAATGGCAAAAATAAATAAGCGCAACTTCATCAAACTAAAAGCTTCTGCACAGTGAAAGAACCAATCAGCAGAAATGAAAATTCAACTTAGAGAATGAGAGGAAATATTTTCCAATCATGTTTCTAATAAAGGGTTAATACTTATGACATATTAAGAACTCATACAACTCAATAGTACCAACAACCAATCCCAAATAACAATTGAGCAGAAGAACTGAATAGATATACAAATGGCCAATAGGTACTTGAAAAGGTGATCATTAATTATTAAGGAAATACAAATCAAAACCACAATGAGATATTATCTCACAATTATTAGATTGGCTACCATAAAAAAGAAGAGATGACAAGTGCTGGTGAGGATATGGGGAAAAGGGTACCTTTGGGTTTTGTTGGTTGGAATGCAAATTGGTACAGCCACTTTGGAAAATAGTATGACATTTCCTCAAAAAATTAAATATAGAAGCACCATATGAACTATCAATCTCCCTTCTGAGTATATATCCAAAGGAAATGAAAATAAGATATTGAAGAGACATCTGTAGTCCCATGTTTACTGAAGCATATTCACAATAGCCTAGATATGAAGATAACCTAAAAGTCCATTAATGGATAAATGGATAAAGATGATGATATGTGTGTATACAATGAATTATTATTAATCCAGAATAGAGAAGGAAATTCTGACTTTTTTGAGAATATGAGTAGACTTTTGAGGGTGATATGCTAAGTGAAATAAATCAGAGTAAGGACAATATGTGGAACCAAAAATGCCAAACTCAGCAGTACAGAGTAGAATAGTGGTTACTAAGGGCCAGATGGTGGGGGAAAAGGAGAAATGTTGGTCAAAGGGTACAGACTTCCAGTTGCAAGACAAATACATTCTGAGGATTTAATGCACAACATAGTGATTATATCTTACTGTATTAAATACCTGAAAATTTCTAAGAGAATAGATCTTAAATATTTTAATCACAGAAAAAGACAGGACAATCATGTCATGTGACTGAGGTGTTAGCTAATAGTATGGTTGTAATCATATTGCACTAAGTATATAGAATCAACACATTGTACACATTAAAGTTAGTGTTATATGTCAATTATATTATAATAAAGCAGAAAAGAAATAAAAACAATAAATACAAATGGGATCTTGTTAGCCCTTCCCTTAAAAGTCTCAAATGATTTTCCTTGCCTTTTAGAATAAATGTTGAAATTTAACATAGCTTAGAAACTCTGTAAGGTCAAATTTCCGTTTAGTTCCTTTTAAACCACTCTCCACGTTATTCAGTTCCCTTATCTTACACCAGGAAATTCACACGTATACTTCTTTCTGGCTCTAGTGTTCATATTCCTTTACTTCCCTCCCATGCATAACTCTTCCTTCAGTAAATTGTAGTGATATGTTTCCACCTGCTCTACAGACTAATTAAGTCTCGTTGGTGTATAAAATTTTTATTGCATCTTGTACTCTTTGTTTCTGATATTAACACTTCTATTAGTTGTTCTATGTGTGACTTCATTTCACCCTTTAATCTCTAAGAATTCATGAACCACATTTTTCTGCTCATTGCTTGTACCCAGATCTGTCAAAGAATAGAGATCAATGAATATTTCTTGCTTATTTAATATCTTTACTATTTTAAGTTTTGGTGACTTGGAATGTGAAATAACTATTGAAAAGAAAGAAATGGAAAGGAAGAACCATTTTCCAAAAGATTAAACTTATGTTTTTATGTTAAATTTTAATTTAGGTAGAACTTTCAGGTGTAGATATTTAGAGGCAATTAGAATTATGCAGCTTAAAAAGTAGAAAAAAGACATTAAGGTAAACACCAAACTGAAAATCCCTACAAGTACTCTTATATTGTTAAGAAAAAACTCTTTGCAGAAAATACAAAATTTCCTGGGTCTGAGGAGCCACTGTGAGGCTCTATCATTAAAACTATGAGAATCAATGAACTTGCTCATTTATACAGGAATAAAGCCAAGGACTAAATATGGAAGAATGGCTAAACTTTGGCAATAGAAGGAATACTAATAGCAAGTAAAGAATATGAAGGAAGAAGAAGAGGATGCGGTTTGTATAAAGTTACAGAAATCAGAAAGAGGACGGGTGAATCGGAACAAGAGCTATTGGACACGAGGAGTTGGAGGTTGGAGACGAAGGAACTAATGCTGAATGAGCTTGCATCCAACGGTGCTTTTTAAGGAACAGGTTAAATAGGATGAAAAATTATATTTAAAGGGTTTCAAGAACTACTTGGAAAAGGCAGCTAGGGACTTTTCCAAGGACACTGGTCAAAAGATTGGAGGCAGTGGGATTTTAGCTTAAATAGAAGGCAGTTCTTTTTCTTTTAATGAACTGGATTAGTTAAAGAATTGAGAAAGAAAAGAGATAATTGAGAACTAACTTAATGGGAAAGGCATGGATGCTATCTAACCACCCCTGTCGTCCCCTTCTCCTCCTGTCCTCAATCTTTGCAAGCATAAGGATCTTTTCCAATGAGTCGACTCTTCACCTCAGGTGGCCAAAGTGTTGGAGCTTCAGGTATAAGTCATTAATATTTATAGATTTCAGCTTGTTCAATCTATGAAATGAAGGCTCCATTAGATAGTATAAAAATGGAGAAGACTTTTATAATTTATCTAATGAAACCATGATACTATATCTTTCCTATCATAAATATAAGAAAAGTAAATAAACAAGAAAACATCTCTTACTGCTTGCATACTTCTGGGGAAAGGGGGAATAAAATACATTTATCTTAATTAAGCCCACACTTTGGCAGTACTCAAGTACACTGAATTCCAGAAATCCTAAAAGCAAAATGCAAAGCAGTAATACTATGCAAACAATAGATTTCCTCAGAATAGATTTCCTGAAGCATTGTGCGATTCTCTAGGGCTGTCTTCAATTTAGGGCAGGAGCTTGATGTGATGAAATGAATAGGACAGCTCAGCTAGATCTGGATAGTCACCCTTCTACTTACTGCACACTTTCTTGATGGCTTGGTTGGTAAAAATCTACCTGCAATGCGGGAGACCACCTGCAACACAGGAGATGTGGATTCAGTCCCTGGGTCAGGACGATCCCCTGGAGAAGGAAATGGCTACCCACTCCGGTATTCTTGCCTGAGAAGTCCCAAGGACAGAGGAGCCTGGTGGGCTACAGTGTATGGGGTCCCAAGAGTCAGACATGACTGAGCGACCAAACCATCTACAGAATTTGGCTTTGTGCTTAGACCAAGCTCTCCTTTGCTTCCCAAAGAGAGGCTTGATAAAGTTGTCTGCAGGTTGGTTTAGTTCTATATTCCGCTTTGCAAATCTACTTCCCAGACTTATACAAAGTTCAGAGTGAGAGTTTCCCTGGTGGCTCAGTGATAAAGAATCCACCTGCCAATGCAGGAGACACAGGTTGGATACCTGATCTGGGAAGATCCCACATGCCATGGAGCAACTAAGCCTGTGCACGCCAACTATTGAACCTGCGTTCTAGAGCCTGCAAGCGACAACTACTCAGTCTGTATGCCACGACTACTGAAGTCCAAGCACCCTAGAGCCTGTACTCTGCAACAAGAGATGCCAGCTCCAAAGAGAAGGTGGTACACCTAAACTAGAGTAGCCCCATTTCTCTGCAACTAGAGAAAAGCCTGCACAGCAATGAAACCTAGCACATCCAAAAATTAATTAATTAGTTTTTAAAAGTCCAAAGTGATAGATCATATGGTAATATTTGCAAGACCAAATGAATTACACTGACTGGACATTATATTTTGATTCACTTGATTTATGGAAACATACTATTTAATAAAATATTTGTTTCACACTCAGGCAGATACAAACCAAACTACAAAGGCATGAATGTTATTATAGGAAGAAGTGGTTTTAATTCTGAATTCCCTGGCTAGTAAAATGCTCTTGAGTGATTGTGATAAAGCCTGAAATGGTCTTTCACTTATTAAAAATAAGTGCTTACCTAGGATCTGCTCTCTGAATTATTCAAAGCAGCTAATATACACCAACTTATTAAATCTTCATAAAAACCTTATGATGACATGACCTGCTGTGATCAACAAAATCTGAATTCCATCTCTGCCACTGTGAATAAACTCTAAATCTTCCTATGTCTTTGTACCACTCTCAAATTTCAAAGTCCTGTTGGGAACATATGATTGGTTGAGCCTGAATTATGTGTCTAAAAGCTTATTTCAGGGTCTGACATGGCAATCATATTGCCTCCCCACTCACCAAAACTCACAAAGAGTTTTCCTTAAATAGTGAGGTAGTTTAGAACTGAGCTGACCAAAATACAGATATTCATCATAGCTCATCCTTTTGACTGCTTAAAAGTTATGTGACCCTTGCTTTAATAATTGCTTTACCATAAGAAAAGACTCTCGTATAACATAAAACTTTCAAATTTCAGACAACTAAAAATATGTTCTCATCATCTCAAAAGTGAAGTAACACAAAGTCTAAACTCTGGTTCAAAATATAGATTCTCCAGGTGATAATCAATCCTTCTCTATTTCTGTCATGATCCCATATTCTATAATGTATGGACAAAGTTAAGAATACAAGCAAGATAAACAAACCCTATTTACAAATGGATCGACAGACAAAGTAGACTAACTGTATGGGAAACATGGAATATTCTTAGGCACCAATCATTTTTGAGTAATTTGTGTTTAAGAAAATCATCATATTATGAGTCATCATCCACTCTGTAGAACTAAAATTTTGGACTCCAGACTTGAGCAATGGCGGCAGTAACAAGATTACATTTCTCCTGCAGCAGTGGCATTAGTACTGGTAGTAATACTAAAAGGTGCTGCAGTTAAGTTGATTTTTTTTTTCTGCATTTTGTTTTTAGAGAAAGCTCCAGAATGGGTTTCTAGGAAGTAATTTTTTCAGCATGGTTTTAAATATATATCTATACATTTGTTTCATTTTTACTCCAATCTACTTATCTCATTAAATATCTAATATTTTTTATGAATTCCCCTTTTCTTAAACTGCTCAGCATGTTTCCAGGTTTTGCAACTATAAAAATGCCTAAAAGAATAATGACATTGGAAATGAGTGCAGGTAGTAGACATTCACGGAGAAGGCAATGGCAAGCCACTCCAGTACTCTTGCCTAGAAAATCGCATGGACAGAGGAGCCTGGTGGGCTGCAGTCCATGGGGTCACTACTAGTCGGACATAACTAAGTGACTTCACTTTCACTTTTCACTTTCACACATTGGAGAAGGAAATGGCAACCCACTCCAGTGTTCTTGCCTGGAGAATCCCAGGGACAGGGGAGCCTGGTGGGCTGCTGTATATGGGGTCGCACAGAGTTGGACACGACTGAAGAGACTTAGCAGCAGCAGCAGCAGCAGTAGACATTCAATGATCGATATCTAGGATTGGTCATTCAATATGCTTAGATCTGGACACCATAAGAATATAGCTACAGTTGAAAAACAAGACTCCAGAAGTCCTTGAGGGACAACTGCAAAGTGGTGCATTATTAGTATCTGTGTTCTCCTGTGCCCATTAAGTGTGCATGTATGCTAAATTGCTTCAGTCATGTCCGACTCTTTGAGACCCTATGAACTGTAGCACACCAGGCTTCTCTGTCCATGGGATTCTCCAGGTAAGAATACTAGAATGGGTTTACCACGCTTTCTTCTAGGGGATCTTCCCCACCCAGGGATTGAACACAGGGCTCCTGCAGTTCCTGCACTGCAGGTGGATTCTTTACCACTGAGCCACCAGGGAAGCCCACTCATTAAGTACAAGTCTCAATTAAACAGCTGCTACTGTTGAATAAAATGTTGATCATGACCTAGGGGTTTGGTGATGGTTTCCTTTTTTTTGTAATTGACTTGTAAGTGTAAAGAAGGAGGACAAAATATCAAAGTCTTAACTCTTTTTTTTTTTTCTTAATTGAAACATAGTTGACTTACAATGTTGGGCTAATTTCTACTGAACCACAAAGTGATTCAGTTATGCTTATATATTTTTTTCATGCCTTTCCCATGATAGTTTATCACAGTATATTGAAAATAGTTCCCTGTGCTATATAGTAGAACCTGTTTTAATTCTTTAAGACACCATTCAATAATAGTCTTTACAGATTGCAGCAGAACTGAAAAGCGAAATGAGTTGGCAAATAAAATATTAATAATATTTACAAATATACTGGCTGACCTTAGAAAACAAGGTTGGAGGTGGTGGGAGAAAAGGTAAACTGAGAATTAGAATAAAGTCATAGAGAGTGAGGGAAGTCACTCAGTCGTGTCCGACTCTTTGTGACCCCGTGGACTATAGCCCCTAGGCTCCTCCGTTCATGGGATTCTCCAGGCAAGAATACTGGAGTGGGTTGCCATTTCCTTCTCCAGGGGATCTTCCCGACCTAGGGATTGAACCCAGGTCTCCCACATTGCGGGCAGATGCTTTGACCTCTGAGCCACCAGGGAAGCCCAGAATGAAGTCATAGGATTAGATTAATATAAACCTGATCACTTTGAACCACTAAATCCTACTGAGTTTCTCAAGCCAACAGAAGTAGCTAGTTTATCATTGCCTTGTTTGAAGTCCCTCTAATGACCATGCCTTAAGTGTTTAATTGTAAGGACAAGGCAATTCTGTGTCCCACTTATTCCACCCCCATTATTTCCAGACATAGAACTAGAATCCAACTTTTCTTTCCTTGGAAAAAAGTACAAGTCAAAACCTAGAAGAGATAGTGAATATGTCATAAGTCTGCAGAAATGGGGTTAATTCCTGGCTATTCATATTTTATGTTTTTTTTTTTAATTAGGAATACATGTTTGATATGGTCAAATATTTTTTGTCTACCAATTGAGATAATCACATGGTGCTACAATTTTTAGTACATTAATATGGTGAATAACAGTACTTGGTTATTGAATTCTAAATCATTTGTGCATTCCTGAGATGAACTTTACTTTATGTATTTATGGATTTGATCTCTGAAATTTTGTAAGAAAGTTTGGTATCCACGTATTTATAAGGATATTACTTTCAGTTTCTATTCTTGCTTTGTTGTTGGTTTTGATAGCAAAGTAATGTTGGCCCCATAAAGTGAGTTAGGAAATAGTCTTCCCTCTACAATTTACTGCAGAAGTTTGTGTAGAATGGTATTACATTGTTCTTAATTTTTTGTTTTAAATTGTCAGTAAAGTCATTCTGTTTTGGAGGTTTCTTTTTTGTAATGCTTTAACTACAGAGTCAATTTCCTCAAGAGATAGCATGCACAGATGGCCAATAAACACATGGAAAGATGCCTAACATCATTAATTACTAGAGAAATGAAAATCAAAACTACACTGAGGTCTCATCTCACACCATCATCAAAAATATCCACAAGCAATAAATGCTGAGAATATGGAGAAAAGGGAACCCTCTTGCACTGTTGATGGGAATGTAAATTGATACACTCAATATGGAGAACAATATGAAGATTACTTAAAGAGCTAGGACTAAAACTAGTATATGACCAAGTAATTTCAATACTGGGCATGGACCCTGAGAAAACCATAATTAAAAAAAGACATATGTACCCAAATGTTCATAGCAGCACTATTTACAATAGCTAAGTCATGGAAGCAACCTAGATGTCCACTGACAGATAAATGGATAAAAATGTGGTGAAAGTGAAAGTGAAGTCGCTCAGTCGTGTCCGACTCTTCGTGACCCCATAGACTGTAGCCCACCAGGCTCCTCCATCCATGGGATTTTCCAGGCAAGAGTACTGGAATGGGTTGCCATTTCCTTCTCCAGGAGATCTTCCCAACCCAGGGACTAAACCCGGGTCTCCCACATTGTAGGCAGACGCTTTAAGGTCTCAGCCACCAGGCAGATCTCATATACACAATGGATATTACTCAGCCATAAAAAAGAATGAATTTGGATCAGTTCTGGTAACATGGATGAATCTAGAGCCTGTTACACAGAGTGAAGAAAGTCAGAAAGGGAAAACAAATATCATATATTAACACATACATATGGAATCTAGAAAAATGGTGTTGATGAAGCTATTTGCAAGGAAAGAATAGAGACACAGATATGGATACCAGACTTGTGGACACAGGGTGTGTAGGAGAAAGTGGGAAAAATGGAGAAAGTAGCCCTGTCATGGACAGAGGAGCCTGGTGGGCTACAGTCCATGGGGTCGCTACTAGTAGGACAGGACTGAGCAACTTCACTTTCCCTTTTCACTTTCACACATTGGAGAAGGAAATGGCAACCCACTCCAGTGTTCTTGCCTGGAGAATCCCAGGGATGGCGGAGCCTGGTGGGCTGCCGTCCAGAGTCGGACACGACTGAAGTGACTTAGCAGCAGCAGCCTTGACATATATACACTACCATATGTAAAACAGATAGCTAGTGGAAGCCTACTGTATAACACAAGGAGGTCAGCCTCACACTCTGTGATGACCTAGAAGGGTGGGATGGTGAGAGGGGAGGGAGGCTCATCAGGGAGGGGATATATGTATAATTATGACTGATCTGCATTGCTGTATGGCAGAAACCAACACAACATTGTAAAACAATTTTCCTAAAATTAAAAAATAATAAATTTAAAAAGAGAGAATCAAGTTGCTCAAGAAATATATTTCTTCATTTCCAAAATTTTTTATTTTTCTCTTTTTGTCAAATTTCTTTGCATAAAGTTGTTTTAAATTTTTAATTAATTTAATTTTAAAATCTTTCAGTTTTATTATTTTTATTATTTATTTTATTTTCTCTATTTTAAAATTAAACAATTTTAAAAACACTCTGCTCTTTATTAATTTCTTTCATTTTTTTTAAAAATTAGATGTCATTTACTCTTTGGTTTCTAGATTCTTAATGTTGAAGATGTGGTCATTAATTTGAGACAACTTTTTAAAAAATATTACATGCATTTAGTGATTCCAGTATTAAGTACTGAATAGGCAACAATCCACAATTTTGATATTTAAAAAAAAATCCTATTCAATTTAAAATAGATTTGAAACATGGCTAATTTAGAAGTGTGTTATATAATTTTCAAACATCCCAGATTTTCCAGAGCTCTTGCTGTTAATTATTTCTAATTTCATTTTAATCAGAAATTATACTAAATTAACCCAAATTTTTTGAAATTTATTGAGATTTGTTTTATAGCCCCGGATATAGATTATTCTATAAATTTTCCATGAGGATCTAAAGTGTATTTTTTTGTTTTTGGATCAAGTATTCTATTATGTCAACTAAGTTAATCTGTTTAATATTATTGCTCAAGTTCAATATATGATCACTGATTTTCTATCTCCTTTTTAATTTTTGAGATAAACATGTTAAAATTTCTTACTCTATTTACGGAGTTTTCTACTTCTTAACATTCTGTCAATTTTACTTTCATGGATTTTAATGCTCTATTATTAGGTATATAAACATTTAGGTTTGTCACAACACCACTTTATCACTAGGAAATGAATGTCTTTAATCCCTGGAAATATTATTTTTCTGAAATATACTATATTTGTTATTAATACAGCCACTCCAGCTTTCCTTTGATTAATGTTAGCATGACATATAATTTTTGGTCCTTTTACTATTAATATATGTGTGTCTTACTATTTAACATAATTTCTTTTAGGCACATATAACTGGCTATCTATACAATTTTCCCTTTCTCACTGGTTTGGATCAAATTAATTATAATCTACCTTTATAAAATATATATATATATAATACATATGTATATATACATAGATAATATATGTGTGTGTGTGTATGTGTGTATTTTTTCATTTTGCTTGTGCCTGGAGTTTGTTGAGATTTTTGGAACTGTGGGTTTATAGTTTAATCAGTTTGCTAATTTTCATATCATTTTTTCTCAAATTCTTTTTTACTACGCCTTTTATGCCATCTCAGCCAAACTCCCTGCTTCCAACTGCAATTATAATTAGGATTTCAGAGTTACCCCAAAGTTCACTAATATCTTGTTCATTTTAAAACTTATGTATTTTTCCCTGTGCCTTTCATTTTGTATATCTGTTGCCATATCTTCAAGTTCACCAATCATTTCTTCTGCAATAAATAGTCTGCTGTTAATAACATTCAATGCATTTTTCATCTCAGCCATTGTAGTTTTCACCTCTTGAAGTCTGGCTATATTTTTATATCTTTTCTCTCACTACTTAACATATTCAACTTTTCCTCTAGCTTTTAGAACATATGGAATACAGTTGAAATAACTGTTTTAGTGTCCTTGTCTGCCAATTCTAACATCTGGATCAGTTTCAATCGATTTAGTTTCCTCATTATGAGTTTCATTTTCCTGCATGTTTTCATGCCTGATCATTTTTTATTGGACATTAGACATTGTCAGTTTTACCTTGTTGGGTATTATATATTTTTCATACTATTCTCAACCTTTGTTCTGGGAGACAATCATGCTACTGAGAAACAGTTGGAGACTTTTGAGCCTTACATTTAAGATTTGCTAGGTGGGTCTGGAGTAGTGCTCAGTCCATGGCTAATTATTTCCCACCACTGAGGTTAAGATTCTTCTGAATACACTACCAAATGTTCAATGAATTATGAGGGTTTCCAGTCTGACTGATGGAAATAGGGTCTTATTCCCAGCGCTTGGCAAGCTCAAGTTTCTCTATTCTAATCCTTTTAGGTGGTTCATTTCCACAGCTCAGGTCATTTTTCACATGCTTTCACTGATCAGTCCTCTGATGAACACTTGTGAGATCACCTTGACAGATCTCTAAAGTTCTCTCTCTCTCTGCAGCTCTATTATCTCAACACTGTCTTGTGAACTCAGCTACTTTGTTCTGCCTGGACTATTGGATCTGTCTCCTCTACTCAGGGAGCCTGCCAAGTTCTACCTGGGGTTTTTCTTGCTCTGTGACCTGGAAACTCCCTCAAGATGGTAAACTTAGACAATTTAGAGCTCACTTCATTCTGTTTTTCCCGTCTCAAGTCGCTATCCTACATTGCCTAAAGTCCAATATCTTGAAAAGCATTGTTTCATTCATTTTGTCCAGTTATTTGTTTCTCTTAGGAGGCTAGATCCAACCTTTGTTACACATTGATCATGCTTATTGGCCAGGAGCAAAAACTTCTCTAAAATAGATATTTTAAAAATTGGCACAGTCCCCACATTGCCTTTTCAGTTCACAGAGTGAGAGCAATTTTGGCCACTGGAAAATGCTTGGAATTTATATACCTTTCAAAATTATAGCTAAAAGCAACATTATACTCTTGGGGGAATCAGTAATTAATGCCATCACCAAAACTTTTAAATATTCATGGATTAGTATTCCTGTTACATACTCATTTAAAGTGTCTGCTGGCTAATACAGTTGGATTATTCTTAGTATATGTCAGTGAATTATTATGAACTTACTCAGCTGTTTACTCCAATTACAAATCAACACTATCTCAGGACCTATTATTCATTTATGGATCTTTCAAAAACTAAAGAAAGGAAATTATTCTAATAGAACCTGGCAACTCAAAATGATCAGGAACCATGGATGACTTTGTACATTATGTTTATGAATAAGATGATAAATCCTGGAACCTGATACTTCCGTAAAGTTGTTAGTTTTCCAGTAGCTTACACATGTAAGATAATTTACTTCAGGGTGCAAAAAAAAAAAAAAAAAATCACCACATTTGAAAACTCCACCCTAGGTATATCTCTTTGAATTTCAAGCTTACCTCTACCACTTTGTATATACAGTTCAGAACAGACCCATTTACCACATTGACTCAGAAATCTGCTAATTTTGAGTGAAGCCCATAGGAAGATAAGACTCTCCAGTTGGTCCAGCCTTCAGTTTCCTGTCACTTGGACCTGTAGCATCATCTACATGTGTAAGACAGAGATGCTTCAGTTTGCATTTGTATTTCAAAAAAAGAAGTCATATAACCAAGTAATTAAGGCATAATTTTTTTTAAAAAAAGTAAAACATGGCTCAAATAAAAGGGAAGGAGAGAAAAGCAGTGAATAAAAACATACAGAAAACAAGATTAGGGGGTGAATCAGGAAAATGAAAAATAGAGGGACAGTAGATGTTTCTAGATGCACATTTCAACCTAAGTCATGCTCCAAACCCAAACTCCATCTGTCCACCTTAGTTTTCCATCCTCCGTAAACAATTCCTTTCCCCAGATATTCTTACCTCCCACACTTAGAACAGCATCACATGTCACTTGGAATTTATAATGCTTTTTATTTTGCACATCACTAAAACATTTGCCTCTTAGGCAACAGGATTATCGTTTCTCTCTCTGCCAAACTATGTGCTTCTCTTTCTCATTCTGAAGGAAAGAAAATCCAGGATAGGAAACCTGACAGCATGTGCGTCATTTCTAGGCAGCACATACAAGTATATCTGTGGACTCTAAGGACAGTCAGTATGACTGGGGTTTTAATGGTAATTAAGAAATAAAAAATTTGAACATAAGATCCATTACTTTTTAATGATGCCATACTAGAAATATTTGAAGGGGGAAAACGGCTTATCTGTACTAGAGAGATGCTTTTTGGAAAAACTGATTCTTAAATGAATCTTAGATCTTTATTTTTATATGTGTTCAATTCAAACCTAGTAAATATATCTAGCTCTTCAGGTATGACAAACACAAAACTTTGTAATGACAGCCTCTATAAAATATTTGACATTTAAATATTTGTATATTTTTAAAAATTAAGCTCATCACTCAATAGGCTGTAATATTGATACTCTTTTCAATTGTACTGCCTTTCCACACAGCATAATGAAATCTTTGTCTCACAATCTTGTTTTTTAGTGTTAACATTTTTAATATTATATGATGAAAAATATAAAATATAATATCTTTTTGTTCATGGGATTAAAATTTTCAGTTAAGTAGACATACACTTATTCTTCTGAAAATGCAGTTAAATTAATATTTATCAAGGAAGTTATCCATTTCCTTTGTCAGTAAATGTCATAGGAGAAGATATTTGCAGATATCTGGAATTCCTTTGTGCCACCTGAGACCTGACTCTTACTGATATATGATTTTAAATGCTTCTATTTGTCAGTTTTTTCAAAAGTATATGATTTTCATAACCTTGTACTAGAGAATTGAGTAGATCTAGGTTTCAATTCTAGCGTCTCTCTTTTTATTTTTTGACTTAAACAAATCACGTAAATGGTTTTGCCTATGGTAGAAGGGGGAGACCTGGGTTCAATCCCTAGGTCGGGAAGATCCCCTGGAGAAGGAAATGGCAACCCACTCCAGTATTCTTGCCTGGAGAATCCCATGAACGGAGGAGCCTAGGGGCTATAGTCCACGGGGTCACAAAGAGTCGGACACGACTGAGTGACTTCCCTCATGGTAGAAGGAGTAATTTAGCACCTACTTGATAGATATGTAACATGCTTAGCTTTGAACCTGGCTCATAATAAACAGTCAATAAATTAAAGTCCTTACATTCTGCTCCATCTTTTCTTTTTTTTCTCTATCATTATCCTTTTCTTCTTCCTCCCTCTCTCCCTATCCCTTTTCCAGTCATTATCATCCTCATTATTGTTATCCTCAATATATTCATCATCCTCTGTGTCATTCCTTATTTCTTTGGAATATTGTGAAAGTAAATGACATAATGGCAAACGATTATACATCAACTCATACTTTTTAAGCATAAGACACATGGCTTGAGGTCTTTAATCCTCTTTACCTATAGGTAATCCTGTTGGAACTATACAAGAGACATTTCAAAATGCTTGATATTTCTGAGGGATGGAAGGGAATAGATGGAAATGCAGCTACTCCTTGGGGAGATGAAAAGGGTGCTTTAGCCAGATTAAATTCAGCACACTGAATTGGTAATGGGCACTGATTAGCAACCGTTTTGTAAGAAACATTCTTATCTGCTTATCTATATACAGATATCTGTACGTTATTAAACTGCCAGAGAATTTACCTACAGTTACATAACTCTTTGTAATAATGACCTGTTGGAGTTCTTCATAATTTGTAAGGAGGTTAAGGGCTTCTTTGGTGTCTCAGATGGTAAAGAATCTGCCAATAGTGCAGGAGACCTGGGTTCGATCCCTGGGTGGGAAGATACCCTGGGGAAGGGAATGGCAACCCACTTCAGTATTCTTGCCTGGAGAATTCCATGGACAGTGGAGCCTGGTGGGCTACAGTCCAAGGGGCCACAAAGAGTCAGACATGACTGAGGGACTAATACTACTTATTTTAAGCTAATCAAGAATGAATAAACCATTACTTAGAACTAAATAAATAATACTAAATAGTACTGTTAAAACTAATGTAAATAGCCTCATGAACTCTGGACGGAGGTTCGTGACATTGTACAGGAGACAGGGACCAACACCATCCCCATGGAAAAGAAATGCAAAAAAGCAAAATGGTTGCCTGAGGAGGCCTTACAAATAGCTGTGAAAAGAAGAGAAGTGAAAAGCAAAGGAGAAAAAGAAAGATATAAGCATCTGAATGCATGCAAGGAGAGATAAGAAAGCCTTCCTCAGCGATCAATGCAAAGAAATAGAGGAAAACAGCAGACTAGGAAAAACAAGAAATCTCTTCAAGAAAATTAGAGATTCCAAGGGAACATTTCATGCAAAGATGAGCTTGATAAAGGACAGAAATGGTATGGACCTAACAGAAGCAGAAGATATTAAGAAGAGGTGGCAAGAATACACAGAAGGACTGTACAAAAAAAATCTTCACAACCAAGATAATCACGATAATATGATCACTGACCTAGAGCCAGACATCTTGGAATGTGAGGTCAAGTGGGCCTTAGAGACCATCACTACGAACAAAGCTAGTGGAGGTGATGGGATTCCAGTTGAGCTATTTCAAATCCTGAAAGAGGATGCTGTGAAAGTGCTGCACTCAATATGCCAGCAAATTTGGAAAACTCAGCAGTGGCCACAGGACTGGAAAAGGTCAGTTTTCATTCCAATCCCAAAGTAAGGCAATGCCACAGAATGCTCAAACTACCGCACAATTGCATTCATCTCACAAGCTAGAAAAGTCATGCTCAAAATTCTCCAAGCCAGGCTTCAGCAATATGTGAACCGTGAACTCCCAGATGTTCAAGCAGGTTTTAGAAAAGGCAGAGGCACCAGAGATCAAATTGCCAACATCTGCTGGATCATGGAGAAAGCAAGAAAGTTCCAGAAAACCATCTATTTCTGCTTCATTGACTACGCAAAAGCCTTTGACTGTGTGGATCACAATAAACTGCAGAAAATTCTGAAAGAGATGGGAAAACCAGACCACCTGACCTGCCTCTTAAGAAACCTGTATGCAGGTCAGGAAGCAACAGTTAGAACTGGACATGGAACAACAGACTGGTTCCAAATAGGAAAAGCAGTACGTCAAGGTTGTATATTGTCACCTTGCTTATTTAACTTATAAGCATTGTACTTATGCAGAGTACATCATGAGGAACGCTGGGCTGGAAGAAGCACAAGCTGGAATCAAGATTGCTGGGAGAAATATCAATAACCTCAGATATGTAGATGACACCACCCTTATGGCAGAAAGTGAAGAGGAACTCAAAAGCCCCTTGATGAAAGTGAAAGAGGAGAGTGAAAAGGTTGGCTTGAAGCTCAACATTCAGAAAACAAAGATCATGGCATCTGGTTCCATCACTTCATGGGAAATAGATGGGGAAACAGTGGAAACAGTGTCAGACTTTATTTTTTGGGGCTCCAAAATCACTGCAGATGCTGACTGCAGCCATGAAATTAAAAGACGCTTACTCCTTGGAAAGAAAGGAGTCATTACTTTGCCAACAAAGGTCCGTCTAGTCAAGGCTATGGTTTTTCCCGTGGTCACGTATGGATGTGAGAGTTGGACTGTGAAGAAAGTTGATCGCCGAAGAATTGATGCTTTTGAACTGTGGTGTTGGAGAAGACTCTTGAGAGTCCCTTGGGCAGCAAGGAGATCCAACCAGTCCATTCTAAAAGAGATCAATCCTGGGTGTTCATTGGAAGGACTGATGCTAAAGCTGAAACTCCAATACTTTGGCCACCTCATGCTACGAGTTGACTCACTGGAAAAGACTCTGTTGCTGGGAAAGGTTGGGGGCGGGAGGAGAAGGGGACGACCGAGAATGAGATGGCTGGATGGCATCACCGACTCTGTGGACATGAGTTTGAGTGAACTCCAGGAGTTGGTGATGGACAGGGAGGCCTGGCATGCTGTGATTCTTGGGGTCGCAGAGAGTCGGACACGACTGAGCGACTGAACTGAACTGAAACTGAATGTAAATATATGGAAAAGAATTTTACAACAGAAATCTATTGTTAAAAACATCTCATTAATAGACTCAAGTAAAAATGATATACATAATCAGGAATAGATAAGGCAATAATTTATCTGGACAAATCAAGATTCTCTTTTGTTGTTTTTTGAATTCTCCCCTGTGGATCCTCTGATCCTTGAGGTTCTTTGAGTGTATTATTGGCAAAAAGTAAACACTCTGTAAGTGTTGATGCTTGCTAGTGTTATTTTAACTGCTATCTTTTTTATTGATACACTTAAATTTTTCTGTGATTAATAAAAATTAATTTTAAGTGGAAAAAATGTGATTAATCTCCTAATTATTCAAACTTGAGTCCATATATGGGCTTCCCAGGTGGCATTAATGGTAAAGAACCCACCTGCCAGTGCAGGAGACATAAGAGATGTGGGTTCGATCCCTGGGTTCGGAAGATCCCCAGAGAAGAAAATGGGAATTCACTCCAGTATTCTTGCCTGGAGAATCCCATGGACAGAGAGGCCTGGCGGGCTCCAGTCCATAGGGTCTCAACGAGTCAGATACAACTGAAACAACTTAGCATGCATGTAAATTCATGTGCCTTCTAGAAACCCAAGAGATACAACTATTCTAATGCAACTGACTTCTAGGAAATATTTTCTTACGGTTGTGATGAGAATTGTTTTATAATCCTTGAGTTTTGATGAAAATGAGATTATCTTCTATATTCAGAGTTTGGTCAGTGGGTTCCCAAATTTGGTTAGGTGTCAAAATCATCAGAGTAGTATTTTAAAACACAAATTTCTGAGTCTCAACTACAGAGATGTTGATTCTGCATGTCCTGGGTAGGACACATATTCAAAGAATTTTTAAAAACTCTTATTTAGTTTTACTGCATAGTAGGAGCCAATTGTCAAAAATACCCATCTAAAAGACAATTGCCTTTAACAAATAAACCCTGTCCTACATGATTGCTTCTGATTTCCCAAAGTAAAATGACTCCTTATTCCAAAAATTGTCTGTTTGCCTTTTGACGGTATTTGGTTACTCCACACATTCTTTCTCATATCACTGTGGATTAAACTTGGAATCTGATTTCTTATCAGTCGTCCTATTTCTACCTGGATGGCCATGGACTTACTATAAAGTGTTTCCTTGAGAATGGGCATAGACCACAGAGCTAATGCTTTCTTAGATGAACTGGGAAGGATTTACATATCACATAAATAAAGACAGAAATGCTTAACTTCATCCCAAGAAAATGATTTTTCTCTAAGCTAAGCAAAGCTACTCAAGTGATCTGTAACACTGAGTACAATTAAAAAAAAAAAAAAATGGACACCCTTATCTTTTTCCAGATCTTAGGGCAAATGTTTTCAGTTTTTCACCATTGAGAATAATGTTTGCTGTAGGCTTATCATATAGGGCCTTTACTATGTTGAGGTAAGTTCCTTCTATGCCCATTTTTGAAGAGCTTTAATCATAAATGGGTGCTGAATTTTGTCAAAGGCTTTATCTGCATCTATTGAGATTATCATATGGTTTTCATCTTTCAATTTGTTAATATGGTGTATCACATTGATTGATTTGCGTATATTGATGAATTCTTGCATTCCTGGAATAAACCCAACTTGATCATGGTGTATGAGCTTTTTGATATGTTGCTGAATTCTGTTTGCTAAAATTTTTTTGAGGATTTTTGCATCTACACTCATCAGTGATATTGGCCTGTAGTTTTCTAGATGTCCATCAACAGATGACTGGATAAAGAAGTTGTGGTACATATACACAATGGAATATTACCCATAAAAAGCAACACATTTGAGTCAGTTCTGATGAGGTGGATGAACCCAGAACCTATTATACAGAGTGAAGTAAGTCAGAAAGAGAAAGACAAATATCATATTCTAATGCATATATACAGAACCTAGAAAAATGGTTCTGAAGAATTTATTTACAGGACAGCAATGGAGAAACAGACATAGAGAATAGACTTATGGACATGAGGAGAGGGTGAGATGTATAGAAAGAGTAACATGGAAACTTAATTACCATATGTAAAATAGACAGCCAATGGGGATTTGCTGTATGGCTCAGGAAACTCAAACAGGGACTCTGTATCAACTAGAGGGGTGGGATGGGGAGGGAGATGGAAGGGAGTTTCAAAAGGGAGGGGATGTATGTATACCTATGGCTGATTCATTATGAGGTTTGACAGAAAACAACAAAATTCTGTAAAGCAATTATCCTTCAATAAAAAAAAAAATTTAAAAAGATTGTTTGCAACAAGAATAAAAGTACTTTTAAGCTTGATTTACCTAGTGTGATGTTCTTCACTCAATCATGGCTGACTCTTTGTGACCTCATGGACTGTAGCCCACCAGGCTCTTCTGTCCATGGAATTCCCCAGACAGGAATACTGAAATGGGTAGCCATTCCCTTCGCCAGGAAATCTTCCTGACCCAGGAATCAAACCCAGGTCTCCTGCATTGCAAGCAGGTTTTTTTTTTTTTTTTTTTAAACCATCTGAGCTATCACAGAAGCCCAGAGTGATGTTCCAGAAAACCACAACTACAGTACATAAAGAAGCAAGGCATTGCCTCTTTCACTTAGTCTTCTGCTTAGAGTTTCAGGGTTTGGGAAGGGCTAGGATATCAGTCTTACATGGTCAGTGGTGTGTCATAACGTCAGGGATCAGACTTGGGGTTACCTACAGGATCTCTGTCCCTGCATGAGGACACTGTTAGTTTTAACTGGATGGGTGGATAAGGAGACAGTCGAGGCCCACAAGTAGATTTTCACTAGTAACACAGACAGCTGCGAATCACTCCTCATCATAGATCAGTGTCATCAAGGCCCTGAGGGAAGCTTATTTCATTGACAACAGTGCTTTACTGTAGCAAAGAAAACATTTTTATTTGAAAACAGCATGGCTCTCCTTATTACAGTAGCTCTTTCTCTAAAAATGAAAGTTCCAGAGGGCAGATTCCATCTGGCTCCAGCAAGGACATGTTTTATCAGGGGGCAATGTATTGAAGACTCCTGTGGGTAACCCTTATCCTCACACCTTGACATCTGTGGGGTGGCCTCCAAGACTTCTTGAGATTCACCAACCCTGTATTATCACCTAAGGTGACAGAAGATTTGTTCAAATACTAGGTAGGAAGCCTCTAGCCTATGCCTTGACACAAAGATAGGCTGAGAAAAACATAAGACTGCTAGTTCAATCACTCTGAAATATGAGGATTCCACTGAATGCTTCCCTGATGGCTCAAGTAGTAAACAATCCGCCTGCAATGCAGGAGACACAGGGGACACAGGTTCAATCCCCAGTTGGGGAGGATCCCCTGGAGAAGGAAATGGAAACCCACTCCAGTATTCTTCTCTGAAAAATGCCATGGAGAGAGGAGCATGGTGGGCCATAGTCCATGGGGTCACATAGAGTCGGACACAACTAAGCAAGCACGCACTATTGAATGCAGATGTTTACCATGATCATTGTTTCTATTCCCAGCACAGGACTTCATGTGTGCCTTAGACATGAGCACCAAAAGGTGGATCACAAGTGCCATAAAGGCAGTTAACTTCCCACATCACTTTCTCCGAAACTACAGATATTTGTCATAACAAAAGCCAAATGAAATATCCCTAGGGATCTTCATATATAAAGAAATGTTTTCACTATTCAGCTTAATCTCCATGAAAATGAAAGTGAAAGTTGCTCAGTACTGTCCCACTATTTGCGACCCCATGGACTGAATTCTCCAGGCCAGAATACTGGAGTGGGTAGCCCTTTCCTTCTCCAGAGGATCTCTGTGATGGCAACTATCAATAACAACTATCAATTCCTTAGGACTGGAAAAGAGTGACTCTGGAAGTAAGGAAAGTCCTGCCTCTATTTCTCTATTATATTTGACTATTTTTTTCTCTCAGAATTTGCTTGTCTCAAATAGGTGGGTTATTGCTTTCTCTTTAGGGTGTTTATATTCATTTACATATACATATATGCATACATACACACACTCCTATATACAGAATATGTTTGTATACCATAGTATCCATATATAATTAACTATATTTTACAATTTCGCTTCTCTTCTTTTCACAGCTATTTGTAAGGCCTCCTCAGACAGCCATGTTGCTTTATTGCATTTCTTTTTCTTGGGGATGGCCTTGATCCTTGTCTCCTGTACAGTGTCATGAACCTCTGTGCATAGTCCATCAGGCACTCTGTCTATCAGATCTAGTCCCTTAAATCTATTTCTCACTTCCACTGTATAGTCATAAGGGATTTGATTTAGGTCATACCTGAATGGTCTTGTGGTTTTCCCCACTTTCTTCAATTTAAGTCTGAATTTGGCAATAAGGAGTTCATGATCTGAGCCACAGTCAGCTCCTGGTCTTGACCTCTCCATCTTTGGCTGCAAAGAATATAATCAATCTGATTTCAGTGTTGACCATCTGGTGATGTCCATGTGTAGAGTCTTCTCGTGTTGTTAGAAGAGGGTGTTTGCTATGACCAGTGCGTTCTCTTGACAAAACTCTTTTTAGCCTTTGCCCTGCTTCATTCTGTACTCCAAGGTAAAATTTGCCTGTTACTCCAGGTGTTTCTTGACTTCCTACTTTTGCATTCCAGTCCCCTATAATGAAAAGGATATCTTTTTTGGGTGTTAGTTCTAAAAGGTCCTGTAGTCTTCATAGAACTGTTCAACTTCAGCTTTTTCAGCGTTACTGGTTGGGGCATAGACTTGGATAGCTGTGATATTGAATGGTTTGCCTTGGAAATGAACAGAGACTATTCTGTCATTTTTGAGATTGCCTCCAAGTATTGCATTTCAGACTCTTTTGTTGACTATGATGGCTACTCCATTTCTTCTAAAGGATTCCTGCCCACAGTAGTAGATATAATGGTCATCTGAGTTAAATTCACCCATTCCAGTCCATTTTAATTCGCTGATTCCTAGAATGTCGACATTCACTCTTGCCATCTCCTGTTTGACCACTTCCAATTTGCCTTGATTCATTTGAGAAAAGCAAAGGAGAAAAGGAAAGATATACCCACTGGAATGCAGAGTTCCAAACAATAGCAAGGAGAGATAAGAAAGCCTTCTTCAGGTAAACAACAGAATGAGAAAAACTAGAGATCTCGTCAAGAAAATTAGAGATACCAAGGGAACATTCCATGCAAAAATGAGCTCAATAAAGGACAGAAATGGTATGGACCTAACAAGATATTAAGAAGAAGTGGCAAAAATACACAGAAGAACTGTACAAAATAGATCTTCACGACCCAGATAATCACGATGGTGTGATCACTCACCTAGAGCCAGCCTAGAATGAGAAGTTCAAGTGGGACATAGAAAGCATCACTATTAACAAAGCTACTGGAGGTGATGGAAGTCCAGTTGAGCTATTTCAAATCCTAAAAGATGATGCTGTGAAAGTGCTGCACTCAATATATCAGGAAATTTGGAAAACTCAGCAGTGGTCACAGGACTGGAAAATGTCAGTTATCATCCCAATCCCAAAGAAAGGCAATGCCAAAGAATGCTTAAACTACCGCACAATTGCACTCATCTCACACAGTAAAGTAATGCTCAAAATTCTCTAAAGCAAGCTTCAGCAATACGTGAACCGTGAAATTCCAGATGTTCAAATGGTTTTAGAAAAGGCAGAGGAACCAGAGATCAAATTGCCAACATCCGATGGATCATCAAAAGAGCAAGAGAGTTCCAGAAAAACATCTATTTCTGCTTCATTGACTATGCCAAAGCCTTTGACTGTGTGGATCACAATAAACTGTGGAAAATTCTGAAAGAGGTGGGCATATCAGACCACCTCACCTGCCTCTTGAGAAACCTATATGCAGGTCAGGAAGCAACAGTTAGAACTGGACATGGAACGACAGACTGGTTCCAAATAGGAAAAGGAGTACGTCAAGGCTGTATATTGTCACCCTGCTTATTTAACTTATATGCAGAGTATATCATGAGAAACACTGGTCTGGATGAAGCACAAGCTGGAATCAAGATTGCCGGGAGAAATATCAATAACCTCAGATATGCAGATGACACCACCCTTATGGCAGAAAGCAAAGAAGAACTAAAGAGCCTCTTGATGAAAGTGAAAGAGGAGAGTGAAAAAGTTGGCTTAAAGCTCCACATTCAGGAAACTAAGATCATGGCATCTGGTCCAATCACTTCATGGCAAATAGGTAGGGAAACAATGGAAACAGTGTCTGACTTCATTTTGGGGGCTCCAAAATCACTGCAGATGGTGACTGCACCCATGAAATTAAAAGACGCTTACTCCTTGGCAGAGAAGTTATGACCAACATAGAGAGCATATTAAAAAGCAGAGACATTACTTTGTCAACAAAGGTTCAGATATCAAGGCTATGGTTTTTCCAGTGGTCATGTATGGATGTGAGAGTTGGGCTATAAAGAAAGCTGAGCACTGAAGAATTGATGTTTTTGAACTGTGATGTTGGAGAAGACTCTTGAGAGTCCTCTGGACTGCAAGGAGATCCAACCAGTCCATCCTAAAGGAGATCAGTCCTGGGTGTTAATTAGAAGGACTGATGTTGAAGCTGAAACTCCAATACTTTGGCCACCTGATGCGAAGAACTGATTCATTGTAAAAGACCCAGATGCTGGGAAAGATTGAGGATGGACTGAGAAGGGGACGACAGAGGATGAGATGGTTGGATGTCATCACCGACTCAATGGAGATGAGTTTGTGTAGACTGCAGGAGTTGGTGATGGATAGGGAGGCCTGGGCTGCTGCGTTTCATGGGGTTGCAAAGAGTCGGACACAACAGAGCTACTGAACTGAACTGATATTTTACATTACTTGAAATTTTAAAAAAGAAATCAAATTAACTCCTATATGGCACTGGAAGGGGCTTCCCTGGTAGCTCAGCTGGGAAAGAAGATGTATGCAGAGCAGGAGGCCTGGGTTCGACATCTGGGTCAGGAAGTTTCCCTGTAGAGGGGTTAGGGTCCCCACTCCAGTATTCTTGGACTTCCCTGGTGGCTCAGACAGTAAAGAATCTGCCTGCAATGTGGGAGACCTGGATTCGATCCCTGGGTTGGGAAAGATCTCCTAGAGAAGGGAAGGGCTACCCACTCCAGCATTCGGGCCTGGAGAATTCCATGGACAGAGGAGCCTGGCAGGCTACAGCCCATGAAGTCACAGAGTCGGACGTTACTGAGTGACTTTCACTTTCATGGCACTGAAAAGAGCACCATTCATCATTTCCAAGGCTTTACACTTATAAATAATTTCCAAATTATAGCTTCTCTCATGAGTATTAACTTACTGAATATCGATTTCATTTGATGGGAAATTAATATTCTTTTAATGGCATGAGGCCGTGGTTGAAACAGGCCTAGATGTAAAGTAGATTTTCTTTCATTTCCTCTCCTGTGGCATTGATTTTGATTGTGGAACAGAAGGTATGAATTTATAACATGATGTGTGATTGAGTAACAGCTGTCAGTAATTGGAGGCAGCAGATTTTGATTGTGGAACAGAAGGTATGAATTTATAACATGATGTGTGATTGAGTAACAGCTGTCAGTAATTGGAGGCAGCAAAGATTGTAATGAAACCTCAAGTCATGAAAAATTTACCTGATTTTTGTTTCACTACAAAGACCCAAATATCAGCCTAGGTTATTGAAACATCTGGCTCAACTTTTGAATTTTTGCCACCTTGAAAACCCTACCTCAAATTGTTGTTTCTATAAGGGCAGATGACTTGATTTTTTTGTTCCCGAATTTATGGATTAGGGTTGCCTTTCTCCAAAGTGATAAAATGTTATGCTAATATGTTTTATATTGAGGTCTTTGCACTACTCTGAAATATAGATCCAGATGATTAAAATTTTTTCCAGGAATGAGTCTGTGTGAATGAAGTGGTACATGAGTTTTCAAGGGTTTTAAAAATATATATTTGACAGGACTTCTGTATTATTAAACCTATTGCAATTAATTCTCAAAATCTTTTCTCCAGGGAAGAGGGGATCTTACTTAATAATTTAAAACCTATTAAAATTTGCTCAAATAAGAGAATAATTTTAGGGTGTATAGTGAAACAAAAAGTCCAGACAACCAAATTCTTCATGAATGCCTAGACAACACTTTTTTTTTTTTATGTTTCTGCCTCATTTCTCCTTTTTAAAAAAGGAAGATAACTATTATCAGAGAATCAGAGATATTACAACACTACAAAGCTTTCTGAAACCAGTTAAATATTATTGTTCATAGTTTAGAGATTAAAAGAACCAGAATAAGGAAATAAAGAGAATATTAACACCCAGACTTCTAAACTGTTAAAGAATGTAATGAGTCACCGGACACCAAATGAAACAAATATAGCAATCTTAAATTTTGCTAAAATTCATTGTTACATTCCTCAAGTGATTTACAGCAAGAACTCATAAGCAGCTAAACCTACATAGTCCAGGTGGACTTTTTATCTTTTGGTTTCCGTTACAGGAACTTTCCAATTATTTTTATGGTGAAGATAGAATTCAGATGTGATTTTACAATTCAACAGAGTCTTTCCATCTCAGCATTGGAATTACCAAGATAGCAGAAGATATAGATCCACAAAGGACTTTTTATAAGTGATATTAAAATAATTGTCAGTAAGTCATCCACATGTAAACAGAATCTCTTGTGTCATGTGACAGTAAAAGCAAGTTTCTGGGCTTTTAAATGTTCAGAACTATTGTCTGAAGAGGGTGCGAAAGCCAGCGGAAATGGAGAGAGGCGGCTGGCAAAAGGTTATGCACACAAAGTGTGACTTAAATTGAATACAATCAGATATAGCTTTTTTTGTCCTCAAGGGCTATAATTTACAGTTGAACAACTCATATAACAGTAAAACAGTAGATTAGATAAGAAGAGGTTTAACTGTCATGCACTGCTGTCTCACTTAGCTGTGAACTTGTTAATTAGCACATAAATTATCAGTAAAATGAAGTGAAAGAAAATCAACCTAAACTATTTGATAAAGATAATGGCAACTTCTCTTTTAAGTCATCTATTTTATTATTAAATAATTCAAACATACTGAGAAGTGCAAAGAAAAATTTTATGTTTATTTTACCAATATAAACACAACCAGGTTCAGGACAACTTAATATTTTGCCCAGTTTGTTTTGAATCTCTTATAATCTTTGAATTGTTTCTCCCTCCCTAATTTTACTTTGTTCCATCCCTCCTCTGACATATTCAGAAATCTGAATTTGGTGATTTTCATTCAGGTGAAAATTTTTTATATTTTTACTATTCATTTATATAGCCATCATGTTTTATTTTGAATATTTTAAAATTATAGAATAGTATATTGTATATATTATTATTTATTTTGCTTTGGGACACTAAAAGCTATATCTCTAAATGTGTCCATATTCATATACATCCTGCTAGTTCATTCACTTTAGTTATTTTCCTCTGTGTTACAATAATACATTGTACATCAGTTTTCCTTTATGCTGTTGGTGAACATATAGATGAATACAGTTTTCTTCAATTAAAGCTAAGCCAGATTTTAATGAATTATTTTGTACATGGGTTTTCTTTTTTTTTTTTTTGCATATAAGTAGAGCCTGGGGGTTCTAGGTTTTATATCTAAAAGTACAAAGCTAAAGTTTATGGTGTGAATAACATCAACATTTACAAGGTATTGATAATCACTCTGAATCAACAATTCATAGAAGTTCTTGCTTTACATACATTTCAGACTTTTTGGTTTTACCTATCTAATGAATATGATAAAGTAGCACCTGTTTGTCAGGAGTATGAGATATTTTATCCTGTTTATTCATTCTGTTTTCCCTATTTTATTTTAAGAAATGATGCCTGTTGGTGTCACTTTTCCAACTATATATGGAGTTTTCGTGTTGCTTTTGTCCTATTGATTTACGTGTAGGTATATAAGTGTATATAGCTACCCATATTCTAGATATTAATGATAGTTTTAATTCATTTCTTGCCTTTCGCCTTTTATGGCATCTTTTTCCTGAAATATTCTGTTTCAAAAATACAGAATACATCATTTCAAATGAAAACATTCTCTCTGATTTCTAACTTTTGGACACATGTAATATGTTTTTTCATTTTTCAATGTATTGCTTTTGAAAAAACTTTGATTTCCAAGTGTTCCTCATTAATTTTTAGTAACTTACATAAATTTTGTATATTAACTTGTTTTCTGTGGCTTGGCTATATTAGCTTATTCGTTTTATAAATAAATTATTTAGAAATTCTTCATAGATGATTATCTCATCTATAAAAAATACATGATTTTTTTCTTGCATTTTTGCACTGACTAGGATCCAATGCAATGTTGATTAGCCCCATGAAAGTCAGCGTCCTTGCCTTGCTCTTGATCTTGGGAGTTAAAAAAATCAATATTGTGCTACCTAGGATAACAATGCGGAGAAGGCAATGGCAACCCACTCCAGTACCCTTGCCTGGAAAATCCCATGGATGGAGGAGCCTGGTGGGCCGCAGTCCATGGGGTTGCTAAGAGTCGGACACAATTGAGCGACTTCACTTTCACTTTTCACTTTCATGCATTGAAGGAGGAAATGGCAACCCACTCCAGTGTTCTTGCCTGGAGAATCCCAGGGACGGGGGAGCCTGGTGGGCTGCCGTCTATGGGGTCACACAGAGTCGGACACGACTGAAGCGACTTAGCAGCAGCAGCAGCAGGATAACGACGATCTATATTTTAGTAGATATATTTCTTGTTTGCTAGAACTTTGGTTTTGAGTGGCTGTTGACATCATCAAACACTTCCTTTGTATTTGTAGAGGTGATTATGTTTTTAATGCTGTTGTTGTTACCTTTTGTCTATAAACATCCCTGGCAGATATCCTACTTGAATGTAAGAAAATATCTGTATTATTTTTCTAAACAAATGCCACAAATTCACTGGCTTAAAACAATGCAAATTATTAGCTCCTGTAGGTTAGAAGTTTGACACAGGCCTTACTGGGCGGAAGTAAGGATGCTGGCAGGGTTGTGTACCTTTCTGGAATCTTTTAAGGAGAATCTATTTCCTTACTTTGTCCAGCTTCCAAAGCCATCACTTTCCTTGTGTTCCCCATCCTCCATCTTCAGAGTCAGCAACTTAGCATTTCTCTGATCACTGGTGTGTAGGCACATCTGCCCCGTCTCTCTTCTGTCTCCCCTTCTTGCCTGTTAAGGGCCCATGTGGTTATTTTGGGCCCACTAGGATTTCCCCATTTTATGATTCTTTTTTTAAAAATTGGGGTGTAGTTGTTTTACAATGTTGTGTTAGTTTCTGCTATACAATGAAGTGAATCAGCTATATGTATACATATATCCCCTCCCTCTTGGACCTCTCTCCCATCCCCACTCTTACCCCTCTGAAGTGAAGCGAAGTGAAATCGGTCAGTTGTGTCCAACTCTTTGGGACCCCATGGACTGTAGCCTACCAGGCTCCTCTGTCCATGGGATTCTCCAGGCAAGAATACTGGAGTGGGTTGCCATTTCCTTCTCCGGGGATCTTCCCAACCCAGGGATCGAACCTGGGTCTCCCGCATTGCGGGCAGAAGCTTTAACCTCTGAGCCACCAGGGAAGCATTTTACACATGATAGTGTATATATGTCAAGCTCAATCTCCTAGTTCATCCAAAACCGCCCTCTTCCGCTCCCCATGACAACATGTCCATTCTCTGCATCTGCATCTCTATTCCTGCCTTGGAAATAGGTTCCTCCTTACCATTTTTCTAGATTCCACATAGATATGTTAATGTATGGTATCTGTTTTTCTGCCTTACTTCGTTCTAGATAACAGACTCTAGGTCCAGATACAGTCACTATGGAGAACAGTATGGAGGTTCCTTAAAAAACTAAAGATATATGACCTATCAAACAACCTACCATATGACCCATTTTATGATTCTTAATTTACGAAGTTTTGCCATGTAAAGTAACATGTTAATAGTTTCCAGAGATTGGCTCCTGGATACCCATCCTTGGTTGTGAACTCTTTCCTCACATATGAGGTTTTGTGTTTATCATATCTGTGCAAGTCATTTACTACCTATGAACATATATACCTTAAGAGTATTGTTTAGCAGGTTATTACATTTTATATAAATGGTAATCAAGCTGTAAGTATCCTTCTGTAACTTGGGGTTTTTTGTTTGTTTGCTTCAAATTTTAAAGAAGATTTAGCCATAGTGATGGAAAAAAACAATTGCAGATATTACAAGATAAACGTTTGGAAAAGTCATTATTCTGCCCTCCACAATATCCTTTTGTTTATCTGTAGATTTGATTTCCTAAAATGTTTTTAAGGACTCTGTGTTTACATTCATTAAAAAGATTAAACTGCAATTTTTCTTTCTGACGAATGATTTTGTCTGGTTTTGGTATCAGAGTAAAACTGGTCTTACAAAATACATTACAAGGTGTTCCCATTTTTTCTGCTTTCTGGAAGATTTTGTGTAGAATTGGAATCAAATAAAGCTTTGAATATTTGGAAGAGTTTACAAGTGAAGCTACCTGATCCTATTTTCTATATGATTTTTACAGAAGAATTTAATTAATGTAAATAGATCTGAAGCAGAACTCATCTGCTAAGACTGCCATAAAAAAATACCACACTGGGTAGCTTAAACAACACATTATTTTCTGAGTCTTGAGGCTGGAAGTCCAAGATCAAGGTGTTGGCAGGTTTGACTTCCCCTGAGACCTCCCTCTGCAGCTTGCGGAGGCCCCTTTCTCACTGTGTCCACACAAGGTCTTTTCTCTGTGTGTCCAAGCTCCTGCTGTCTCTTTGTGTATCCAAATTTCCTTTTTTTTTTTTTTTAACAACCCAGTCAGATTGCATTAGGTCCCAACCTCACAACCTTATTTTAACATAATTACCTCTTTAAAGGTCCTGTCTCCATATACAGTCACATTCTGAGGTCCTGAAAGTTAGGACTTTAACATATAAATTTGGAGCGGAAGTTGGATGACTATAAAATTTAGCCTCTAATTGTGGCTTCCCTGGTGGCTCAGAAGGTAATGCGTCTGCCTGCAATGTGGGAGACCCGGGTTCGATCGCTGGGTCAGGAAGATCCCCTGGAGAAAGAAATGGCAACCTACTCCAGTACTCTTGCCTGGAAAATTCCATGGATGGAGGAGCCTGGTAGGCTACAGTCCATGGGGTCGCAGAGTCGGACACGACTGAGCAACTTCACTTTTCTAACTGATGGCACTCATATTTTTGCATTCTTGAGTGGCATTTGACAATTCAAACCTTTCAAAGAATTTATCCAGTTACAAAATTTATTGGCTTAAAATTGTTAATAATTTTCCCTCAGTATTATTATCTACAGAGTTTCTAGCTTTGTGACCTCTTTCATTCCTGACATTGATGGTGTGTCTCCTATTTTCTTGATCATTAAGAGTACACAGTAATCAGTTGCATCTATTTATTCAGAGAAATCAGAATTAGAAACCACTAATTTTTCTCCAGGGCATCCCTGGTGGCTCACTGGTAGAGAATCTGCCTGCCAGCGCAGGAGACATGGGTTCAAATCACTGAGTCCGGAAGACCCCTGGGGTAGAAAATGGCAATACACTCCAGTATTCTTGCCTGGGAAGTCCTGTGGGCAGAGAAGCCTGGTGGACTACAGTCCATGGGGTCACAAAAGAGTTAGACACAAACTAGAGAGTAAACATCAAACAACAATAACAATAGTAACAACAATTGTTCTCTAATGTTTTTCAGCTTTTTTTTTTCATTGACCTCTGCTCTTTAATTTTTCCTGATTCTGTTACATTATGATTAACTTACTCTTATTTTTCTTGTTTCTTATCCAAATGCAGATGACACCACCCTTATGGCAGAAAGTGAAGAGGAGCTCAAAAGCCTCTTGATGAAAGTGAAAGAGGAGAGTGAAAAGGTTGGCTTGAAGCTCAACATTCAGAAAACAAAGATCATGGCATCTGGTCCCATCACTTCATGGGAAATAGATGGGGAAACAGTGGAAACAGTGTCAGGCTTTATTTTTTCGGGCTCCAAAATCACTGCGGATACTGATTGCAGCCATGAAATTAAAAGACGCTTACTCCTTGCAAGGAAAGTTATGACCAAACAGATAGCATATTTAAAAGCAGAGACATTACTTTGCCAACAAAGGTCTGTCTAGTCAAGGCTATGGTTTTTCCAGTGGTCATGTATGGATATGAGAGTTGAACTGTGAAGAAAGCTGAGCACTGAAGAATTGATGCTTTTGAACTGTGGTGCTGGAGAAGATTCTTGAGAGTCCCTTGGACTGCAAGGAGATCCAACCAGTCCATTCTAAAGAAGATCATTCCTGGGTGTTCATTGGAAGGACTGATGCTGAAGCTGAAACTCCAATACTTTGGCCACCTCATGCGAAGAGTGGACTCACTGGAAAAGAGTCTGATGCTGGGAGGGATTGGGGGTGGGAGGAGAAGGGGACAACAGAGAATGAGATGGCTGGATGGCATCACCGACTCGATGGACATGAGTTTGAGTAAACTCCGGGAGTTGGTAATGGACAGAGGGGCCTGGCGTGCTGTGATTCATGGGGTCGCAAAGAGTCGGACACGACTGAGTGACTAAACTGAACTGAGCTGATTTTTCTTGTTTCTTATCCAAATAGTTATCTTTCCTTCAGGGCCTTAATACTTTTTTGTCGCTCCATATTTTTATGTGATATAATTTTATATCTGCTTACTGAATTTATAAATTCAGGGCTTCCTGGGTGGCACTAGCTATAAAGTACCCAACTGCCAAGGCAGGAGACATAAGAGACACGGGTTTGATCCCTGGGTTGGGAAGATACCCTGGAGGAGGCCATGGCAACGCACTCCAGTATTCTTGCCTGGAGAATCCCATGGGAAGAGGAGCCTTGTAGGCTACAGTCCATAGGATCAGAAAGAGTGGGACACTACTGAGGCAACTTATCATGCATACATATATGTGTGCGTGTGTGTATATATATATATATGTACATGTATGTATGCATGTGTATATATGAATGTATACATATATACGTGTATGTGTGTGTGTGTGTGTGTCTGCATTGTAATCTAGCCCTGCTGGGAGTGGATTTTCTCCCTTTTGGCGATCTGAAAATCTTTATTTCACTTTCAATTTTGAAAGATATTTTTAAAGGTATTTAATCCTAAATTCACAGTTTCTCCCCCCTTTTAATATTTCAAAGATACTATTTGATTGCCTTCTGGCTTGCATAGATTTTTCCATGAACAGATAAGGTGATATATTTCTGAGGACTCTAACTTGTTCCAAAACGTTATGAAGGGAATTGTTTGACCTACTGTTTTATACACTCCCACTCTTTGACTTTGAATAGTTTTTTCTCTCTCATATCTGTAGATCAATACTTACCCCTAAACTCAAGAGTCTTTAAAGATCTTCAGCGCCTTGTTGATGTAACTGCTTTTTCTCCATTATGCTGTCCCCAAAATTCTAACTAGTTGATCTCCCCAAACTCTGATCTTTACCTCCCCAAGACAGCCGGGCTCTGTTTGATTTTCCCCTGCCTTCACTGCATTCTGCAAACTGTCCTATACTAGGGCATTTGTTGTGGTCACCTATGTCAATTACTTTCCTGTTTTTCAAGGATCACTCTCTTTTGCTAATTTTTATCCAGTGTTTGAAAACCAGTGTGTTGTAATTTTGGTCTCTTTTATTATTCCTAAAAGAAAACATGTAAGATATAAGCATCTGAATGCAGAGTTCCAAAGAATAGCAAGGAGAGATAAGAAAGCCTTCCTCAGTGATCAATGCAAAGAAATAGAGGAAGATAACAGAATAGGAAAAACAAGAAATCTCTTCAAGAAAATTAGAGATTCCAAGGGAACGTTTCATGCAAAGATGGGCTCGATAAAGGACAGAAATGGTATGGACCTAAGAGAAGCAGAAGATATTAAGAAGAGGTGGCAAGAATACACAGAAGAACTGTGCAAAAAAGACCTTCACGACCAAGATAGTCATGATAACGTGATCACTGACCTAGAGCCAGACATCTTGGAATGTGAGGTCAAGTGGGCCTTAGAAAGCATCACTACGAACAAAGCTAGTGGAGGTGATGGAATTCCAGTTGAGCTATTTCAAATCTTGAAAGATGATGCTGTGAAAGTGCTGCACTCAATATGCCAGCCAATTTGGAAAACTCAGCAGTGGCCACAGGACTGGAAAAGGTCAGTCTTCATTCCAATCCCAAAGAAAGGCAATGCCAAAGAATGCTCAAACTACCGCACAATTGCACTCATCTCACACGCTAGTAAAGTCAGGCTCAAAATTCTCCAAGCCAGGCTTCAGCAATATGTGAACCGTGAACTCCCAGATGTTCAAGCAGGTTTTAGAAAAGGCAGAGGCACCAGAGATCAAATGGCCAACATCCGCTGGATCATGGAGAAAGCAAGAGAGTTCCAGAAAAACATCTATTTCTGCTTCATTGACTATGCCAAAGCCTTTGACTGTGTGGATCACAATCAACTGTGGAAAATTCTGAAAGAGATGGGAATACCAGACCACCTGACCTGCCTCTTGAGAAACCTGTATGCAGGTTAGGAAGCAACAGTCAGAACTGTACATGGAACAACAGACTGGTTCCAAATAGGAAAAGGAATGCGTCAAGGCTGTATATTGTCACCTTGCTTATTTAACTTATATGCAGAGTACATCATGAGGAACGCTGGGCTGGAAGAAGCACAAGCTGGAATCAAGATTGCTGGGAGAAATATCAATAATCTCAGATATGCAGATGACACCACCCTTATGGCAGAAAGTGAAGAGGAACTCAAAAGCCTCTTGATGAAAGTGAAAGAGGAGAGTGAAAAGGTTGGCTTGAAGCTCAACATTCAGAAAACAAAGATCATGGCATCTGGTCCCATCACTTCATGGGAAATAGATGGAAAAACAGTGGAAACAATGTCAGACTTTATTTTTGGGGGCTCCAAAATCACTGCAGATGCTGACTGCAGCCATGAAATTAAAAGACGCTTACTCCTTGGAAGGAAAGTTATGACCAACCTAGATAGCATATTAAAAAGCAGAGACATCACTTTGCCAACCAAGGTCCGTCTAGTCAAGGCTATGGTTTTTCCCGTGGTCATGTATGGATGTGAGAGTTGGACTGTGAAGAAAGCTGATCGCCGAAGAATTGATGCTTTTGAACTGTGGTGTTGGAGAAGACTCTTGAGAGTCCCTTGTACTGCCAGGAGATCCAACCAGTCCATTCTCAGGGAGGTTAATCCTGGGTGTTCTTTGGAAGGACTGATGCTAAAGCTGAAACTGCAATACTTTGGCCACCTCATGCGATGAGTTGACTCACTGGAAAAGACTCTGATGCTGGGAAAGGTTGGGGACAGGAGGAGAAGGGGACGACCGAGAGTTAGATGGCTGGATGGCATGACCGACTCTGTGGACATGAGTTTGAGTGAACTCCGGGATTTGTTGATGGACAGGGAGGCCTGGCGTGCTGTGATTCATGGGGTTGCGGAGAGTCAATCACGACTGAGCGACTGAACTGAACTGAACTGAACACTTTTTTCTACATCATTGTAGTTCAATGGTAGAGATTGCAGAATTTCAAAATCCAGAACTGTAAGATAATAACTTTCTATGGTTTTAAGTCACTAAGTTTGTGGTGGTTTGTTATAGCAGCCACAGGAAACTAGAACAGTGTTCTTAATTTTTGCACTCAAACCACATGAATACATACTATTTAAAACTTGAGTATTATTTACAATTCCACCTAATGCATTAAAAAAAAAGTCAATAATTCTCAGTGATGTGTCTATTTTAGAAGAATTAATTTGGGAAATGCAGGGTTTACTCATATTTTCTCCCTCTTCCTCCTTACCACCCACATTACCAAGTAATTATGAGTTTATACTTTAAGGACCTCTCAAATATGTTAACTTCCACCAAGTCTGCTATCATTATAAACTACTACATTAATCCAGAAACCATCCATTATTATTTACCTATAGCAGCAACCTACTAACTTGTCTCTTACCTCCAACCTCATATCTCTAATATTTATCCTCTACCCCTGAATGGGAGGAAGTTTCTGAAAGTGCATATCTAATCACACATGACTTCTCATTCAGATTCTTGACTGCCTCCTTTAGCTCTTTAGTCAAAATCAAGTGCTTCAATTTAACCCACAAAGCCATTTGTGATCAGGACTGTGCCTAATACTCTAGTTTAATACCCTATTATTCTCCTACCTGAACTATTCTAATTATGTTTTGATCACCAGTCTACATGACTTAACTGCCTCTTTTCTGTGCTCATCTCGGATCCTATTAAGGCCTTTATCCTAGCATTATCATACTTTATTGTAAAAATAGTGTATGTAAAATAGATAGCCAACAGGAATTTGCTGTATGGCTCAGGAAACTAAAACAGGGGCAAAAAAAAAAAAGAATTCACCTGTCTTATCTAATTTAATAATAAAGCTTCCTTAGGATAAGAATCACATGATTATTAGGCCAAGTATGTTTATAAAAAATGTAGTTCTAGCTTCACAGTTATATCTACTGAATGAATGTTGTTGTTTTTTTTTTATTGGAGGCTAATTATTTTACAATATTATATTGGTTGGTTTTGCCATACATTGACATGAATCCACCCCGGGTATACATAAGTTCCCCTTCCTGAACCCCTCTCCCACCTCCCTCCTCCCTTTATCCTCCCTCTGTGTCATCCCCAAACACCAGCCCCGAGCATCCTGTAACATGCATCGACCCTGAACTGGTGATTCGTTTCACATATGACAACATACATGTTTCAATGCCATTCTCCCAAATCATCCAACCCTCACCCTCTCCCACAGAGTCCCAAAGACTGTTCTATACATCTGTGTCTCTTTTGCTGTCTTGTATACAGGGTTATCATTTGCATCTTTCTAAATTCCATATATATGCGTTAGTACTGTATTGATGTTTTTCTTTCTGGCTTACTTCACTCTGTATAATACGCTCCAGTTTCATCCATCTCATTAGAACTGATTCAAATGCATTCTTTTTAATGGCTGAGTAGTACTCCATTGTGTATATGTACCACAGCTTTCTTATCTATTCGTCTGCAGATGGACATCTAGGTTGCTTCCATGTCCTGGCTATTAAAAACAGTGCTGCAGTGAACATTGGAGTACATGTGTCTCTTTCAATTCTGGTTTCCTCAGTGTGTATACCCAGGAGTGTGATTGTTGGATCATATGGAAGTTCTATTTCCAGTTTTTTGAGGAATCTCCACACTGTTCTCCATAGTGGCTGTACTAGTTTGCATTCCCACCAACAGTGGAAGAGGGTCCCCTTCTCTCCACACCCTCTCCAGCATTTATTGCATGTAGTCTTTTGGATAGCAGCCATTCTGACTGGTGTGAAATGGTATCTCATTGTGGTTTTGATTTGCATTTCTCTGATTATGAGGGATGTTGAGCATTTTTTCATGTGTTTGTTAGCCATCTTTATGTCTTCTTTGGAGAAATATCTGTTTAGTTTTTTGGCCCATTTTTTGATTGGGTCATTTATTTATCTGGAATTGAGCTGCAGGAGCTGCTTGTATATTTTGGAAATTAATCCTTTATCAGTTGCTTCATTTGCTATTATTTTCTCCCATTCTGAAGGCTGTCTTTTCACCTTATTTATAGCTTCCTTTGCTGTGCAGAAGCTTTTGATTTTAGTTAGGTCCCATTTGTTTATTTTTGCTTTTATTTCCAATATTCTGGGAGGTGGGTCATGGAGGATCCTGCTGTGATTTATATCAGAGAGTGTTTTGCCTACGTTCTCCTCTAGGAGTTTTATAGTTTCTGGTCTTACATTTAGCTCTCTAATTCATTTTGAGTTTATTTTTGTGTATGGTGTTAGGACGTGTTCTAGTTTCATTCTTTTAGAAGTGGCTGACCAGTTTTCCCAGCACCCGTTGTTAAAGAGACTGTCTTTTCTCCATTTTATATTCTTGCCTCCTTTGTCAAAGATAAGGTGTCCATAGGTGCGTGGATTTATCTCTGGGCTTCCTATTTTGTTCCATTGATCTATATTTCTGTCTTTATGCCAGTACCATACTGTCTTGATGACTGTGGCTTTGTAGTAGAGCCTGAAGTCCGGCAGGTTAATTCCCCCAGTTCCATTTTTCTTCCTCAAGATTGCTTTGGCTATTCGAGGTTTTTTGTATTTCCATACAAATTGTGAGATTATTTGTTCTAGTTCTGTGAAAAATATCGTTGGTAGCTTGATAGGGATTGCATTGAATGTATAAATTACTTTGGGTAGTATACTCATTTTTACATTATTTATTCTTCCAATCCACTAACATGGTATATTTCTCCATCTATGAGTGTCCTCTTTGATTACTTTCACTAGTGTTTTATAGTTTTCTATGTACAAGTCTTTTGTTTCCTTAGGTACATATATTCCTAAGTATTTAATTCTTTTCATTGCAACAGTAAATCGAATAGTTTCCTTAATTTCTCTATTTTCTCATTATTAGTGTATAGGAATGCAAGGGATTTCTGTGTGTTGATTTTATATCCTGCAACTCTACTGTATTCATTGATTAGCATAGATATCTATAGGACATTTCACCCCAAAACAATGATTTTCACCTTTTTCTCAAGTGCACACAGAACCTTTTCCAGGATAGATCACATCCTGGGCCGTAAATCTAGCTTGGTAAATTCAAAAAAATTGAAATCATTCCAAACATCTTTTCTGACCACAATGCAGTAAGATTAGATCTCAATTACAGGAGAAAAACTATTAAAAATGCCAACATATGGAGGCTGAACAACACGCTGCTGAATAATGAACAAATCATAGAAGAAATCAAAAGAGAACTCAAAATATGCATAGAAATGAATGAAAATGAAAACACAACAACCCAAAACCTCGGGGACACTGTAAAAGCAGTGCTAAGGGGGAAGTTCATAGCAATACAGGCACACTTCAAGAAACAAGAAAAAAGTCAACTAAATAACCTAACTCTACATCTAAAGCAACTAGAAAAGGAAGAAATGAAGAACCCCAGGGTCAGTAGAAGGAAAGAAATCGTAAAAATTAAGACAGAGATAAATGCAAAAGAAACAAAAGAGACCATAGCAAAAATCAACAAAGCCAAAAGCTGGTTCTTTGAGAAGATAAATAAAATTGACAAACCACTAGCCAGACTCATCAAGAAACAAAGGAAGAAGAACCAAATCAATTAAATTAGAAATGAAAATGGAGAGATCACAACCGACAACACAGAAATACAAAGGATTATTAGAGAATACTATCAGCAATTATATGGCAATAAAATGAATAACCTGGAAGAAATGGACAAATTCCTAGAAAAGTACAATTTTCCAAAACTGAACCAGGAAGAAATAGAAATCTGAACAAACCCATCACAAGCACGGAACTAGAGGCTGTAATCAGAAATCTTCCAGCAAACAAAAGTCTAGGTCCAGATGGCTTCACAGCTGAATTCTACCAAAAATTTAGAGAAGAGCTAACACCTATTCTACTCAAACTCTTCCAGAAAATTGCTGAGGAAGGGAAACTTCCAAACTCATTCTATGAGGCCACCATCATTCTAATCCCAAAACCTGGTAAAGATCCCACAAAAAAAGAAAACTACAGGCCAATATCACTGATGAACAGAGATGCAAAAATCCTTAACAAAATTCTAGCAATCAGAATCCAGCAACACATTAAGAAGATCATACATCATGACCAAGTGGGCTTTATCCCAGGAATGCAAGGATTCTTCAATATCTGCAAATCAATCAACGTAATACACCACATTAACAAACTGAAAAATAAAAATCATATGATTATCTCAATAGATGCAGCGAAAGCCTGCATCTATTTATGATAAAAACCCTCCAGAAAGTGGGAATAGAAGGGACATACCTCAACATAATAAAAGCTATATATGAATGTTTTTGTATAAGAAAAAATCTGTATGAAAGCCAACATTGTCCAAAATGTGCAGACACTTGCTAAATGAAGAAAAGGTTTGTAGTGCAATTAAGAATTAAAACTAACACTGGGTAAACTTATGACTTCGATCAGAATAAGAGTAAGCATTAAAAATCATTTTAAAATTAGATGACATGAATGTTGTGTTTAGTTACTGATTTACATCTCTGTCTTTAAAGGGAGATTATAACTGCTTATATAAAATGAATGTGTGTAAACGTCACATAAATTTATATAAAATAAAGTAAATTGTTAAGCATATGTTTGATTTGTACATTCCTTAAAAATAACATGTTTTCCTTCCAAAATGGAGTGATTAATTTAGATTATTTTTGAAAAGGTAAAGTGCCTAGCTCTTTTTTCCTTTTCCTACTAACATTGTAGATACACTGCCAAGATTGCTATGGCAACTAATGAAGTTTTAAATATAAGACATTCAATACAATTTTAATAAATAATTTAAGAATTCAGTTCAGTTCAGTTCAGTTCAGTTCAGTCGCTCAGTCGTGTCCGACTCTCCGCGACCCCATGAATCACAGCACGCCAGGCCTCCCTGTCCATCACCAACTCCCGGAGTACACTCAAACTCATGTCCACAGAGTCGGTGATGCCATCCAGCCATCTCATTCTCCGTCGTCCCCTTCTCCTCCCGCCCCCAACCTTTCCCAGCATCAGAGTCTTTTCCAGTGAGTCAACTCGTCGCATGAGGTGGCCAAAGTATTGCAGTTTCAGCTTTAGCATCAGTCCCTCCAATGAACATCCAGGATTGATCTCCTTTAGAATGGACTGGTTGGATCTCCTTGCAGTATAAGGGACTCTCAAGAGTCTTCTCCAACACCACAGTTCAAAAGCATCGATTCTTCGGCGGTCAGCCTTCTTCACAGTCCAACTCTCACATTAAATGCCTCTAATGACAGCTGGGCTTCCTTGGTGGCTCAGATGGGAAAGAATCTGTCTGCAGGAAACCTGGTTCAACCCCTGGATTGGAAGATCCCCTGGAGAAAGGAATGGCTACCCACTCCAGTAATCTTGCCTGGAGAATCTCATGGACAGAGAGGAGGCCGGCGGGCTACAGTCCATAGGGTCACAAAGACTTGGACACGACTGAAGCAACTTAGCATAACATGAGAGAGTTATCTTTATTATTCAAAACTAGTTTGTTTTATGGATGTTTTATTTCCTCCCATGAAAAAGTTTTGGTTAAAAAAAATGATGCATGCTAGGAACTAGTTTTTTTCTAAGTTGTACTAGAGTGCTTTAAAAGAAATATATGCAGAAACAGATGTGACCACTATGTCAGGATACTAAATAGCTGACCCGCTTGGTCCTAATTATTGATAGTTTACCACAGCATTAGCCTTGGCTTCTACAAAAGCGTTAGCAGAATTGACAGCAGGAACACACATGATTTATTCATTAAGAATGAGCTATAGCTTCCTGTGTTTTCAGCTCCAGGCACTCAGGCTGTACAGCGCCCTGTCATTCAGCAAGAACTAGTCCAAGGCAGGAAGCACTTTAGCATGTTTACAGAAATATCTTTTAAAACAGACTTAACTATCAGACAACCCCCTTGTAAAGCTTTCTCTCTAAGAAACTTGGCTTAAAGATTATCACTCCACACTCACGAAAATCAATGTTAGAGTCTGACAGTTGTTCCAGACTGATGTTGGATTTCCTTTCTTCATTGAATTGAATTTCCTGTAGACAGTGAATATACTAACAGTCACCAGGTGCTTTTTCCTGACTCTTACTAGTGATTCTTTTTTAAGCCATTAAACAGACCCCTTATGTTTTATAAAGTATTCTATGTGTACAGTGGAGAAGATTGTGATTGATAGCTGTTTAAGAAACCAACAACTGGTGAAAGGCAAGCCTGCCAGTTTTTGTACATAGGCTACTAATGATAACATTAATAATAATATTAAGTAGCACTTCCTGAGGATGGAGTGAATGTCAGGCATCTGATCAGCCCTTTATGCATTATCCCACTTAATCCTCAACTAGAACTCTGAAATCATTTTTATCTCCATGTTACCAATGTTCCTGTTGAGCTTAGGACATTTTGAGTGTCTTACCCAAAGTGATAAAGACATTCCTGGAGCAGTAATTTGGCGGCAAACTATCAGAGTCCAAGACCTGAGTTCTCAGTCACAGTGTTAAAAGTGCATTCTGATCTTTAGCATTCCTCCCATTCCAGGAGTAAAGAACACACACAGATCCATCGCCTGAATGATGGAGATCATTTCGAAGTGATTTTCAATTTGGTCTCCAAATTTTAGCTGAAGCTAAATTTTTTCTGAAACTGTTACTTTGCCAACAAAGGTTTACCTTTTGTTTACCTTTGCCAACAAAGGTCCATCTAGTCAAAGCTATGGTTTTTCCAGTAGTCATGTAAGGATGTGAGAGTTGGACTATAAAGAAAGGTCAGCACTGAAGAATTGATGCTTTTGAACTGGTGTTGGAGAAGACTCTTTTTTTTTTTTTTTTTCAGTGTCTTAGCAGAGGATCTGTTTATTTTTTATTTTTATTTTTTTTCACATATGACAACATACATGTTTCAATGACATGGAGAAGACTCTTGAGAGTCCCTTGGACTGCAAGGAGATCAAACCAGTCCATCCTAGAGGAGATCAGTCCTGGGTGTTCATTGGAAGCACTGATGTTGAAGCTGAAGCTCCAATACTATGGCCACCTGATATGACGAGCTGACTCATTTGAGAAGATCCTGATGCTGGGAAAGATTGAAGGCAGGAGGAGCACGGGATGACAGAGGATGAGATGGTTGGATGGCATCACCAACTCAATGGAGATGAGTTTGGGTAAACTCCAGGAGTTGGTGATGGATGGGAAAGCCTGGCGTGCTGCAGCCCATGGGGTCTCAAAGAGTCAGACACGACTGAGCGACTGAACTGAACTGAACTGAAGCTGTTGATCTGTATTTCCAATTGCCTAAAAATGCCCTGACAGCACTCACATTCTTTTATTCTAACACTGTTGCCAACTGCATTTACTCTCAAGTGCTTTAACTTTTCTTTAAACAAACTCAGACTCCAAACAAAAACTAAGAATTGATCTTCCTCAAGCCTGAAGTTTGAATTTTTCTCTGTGCAGCCACATCTGAGACTAGAAGATCGTAGCCATCAGAAACGGCCGCATATGGCTTTTGGCAGTTACAGTGGAAGAGGCATTGAGGAGACGTGTGGGAAATTTTTAACATTTGAAATAACTTTTGAGGGAATAAGTAGGAAAAAGGAGCCTGGCAGGCTACAGTCCATAGGTTCACAAAGTCGGACACAACTGAAGCGACTTAGCACACATGCACACACTCTATTTAAAGAAAATTGTTTTGGCGAAAACTTAGATGATCAATATTTTATCTCTTTCAAATTTTTACCCTAACTTTAAAAATGTAACAACCTGATCTTGAACTTCTAGCCTCCAGAAAATAAAAGTGTCTATTTTTTAAGTCACCCAGTCGATGGTATATCATTATGACAGCCCAAGCTGACTAGGACCCTATTTCACTAGACAGAGAATTCCCTGAGGGAAAGGGCTCAGATTTTGTTTCCTAGCATCTAACAGGGGGCCTGGCACACAGAGGGTACCACTCATCGGCAAAAAGGGTAAATGAAAACATGCATAATGGATGAATACAAGGTGCCAAACAATTTTTGTAGGGTTAATTGAACAAATTAATTTCATACAGAGAGCATTTAGCTGTACATTGAGTCACTAATGGAGTTTTACAGTAAGTCATGATTTTGTTTTATTTGAATAAATGTATTTTTTCCATCCTACTTCTATATGTAACAATCCCCAGAAGGAACTAAAGAAACAAGCGAATGACAATGACACCAATCATAGTGTCGTTATACATGACAACCATATATACATGGTATTAATAATTAACAAAAAGGTGATTAGTAAAAGGGTGGTAGAATCTTGGCTATATCACTTGCCAGCTTTGAGACCTTAGGTAAATGGGCTACTCTTCTGAAACTTCAGTTTCCTGGAGAATATAGTAGTTCCTGCCCTACCAACTCACAGTATTGTGAGAATTAAATGAGATGAGGTACATAGGGATGCCTTGTGAGCACTAAGCCTGACACAAGTTATGAGCTCATTCAACCCACAAGGTCTCAAAGTCTTCTACATCCAAGGCTGCTGAAGAAAACAAGATGGTAACACCATGGTCTCTCACCTCTAGGAATTCAGAAATGTAAATAAAGGAATAGGTGTGTTGGATTAGGAGTTACAGTAGTTCAGTGTGGGTAGAACTCAACGTGTCGGGCTTCCATGGTGACTGAATGGTAAAGAATCTGCCTGCAATGCAGGAGACCCCGGGGTTCGATCCCTGGGTTGGGGAGATCCTCTGGAGCGGGTCATGGCAACCCACTCCTGTACTCTCGCCTGGAGAATTCCACAGACAGAGGAGCCTGGTAGGGTGTGGTTCATAGGGTTGCACAGAGTTGGACATGACCTAAGAAGCAGCAGCAGCAGAACTCAATGTGTACCCAGAAGTGTGGTAGAAAATACAATTATAAATGTAGTTAAGGTACAATTTCAGAAGAATCTTAACATGTTCCTAGTGGGAATTTGGACTTTTATACTAAAGGGAGCTATTAAATTATTTGCAACATAGAAATGACATTGGAGAAGGCGATGGCACCCCACTCCATTACTCTTGCCTGGAAAATCCCATGGGTGGAGGAGCCTGATAGGCAGCAGTCCCTGGGGTCGCGAAGAGTAGGATACGACTGAGCTACTTCACTTTCACTTTTCACTTTCATGCATTGGAGAAGGAAATGGCAACTCACTCCAGTGTTCTTGCCTGGAGAATCCCAGGGACGGGGGAGCCTGGTGGGCTTCCGTCTATAGGGTCGCACAGAGTCGGACATGACTGAAGAGACTTAGCAGCAGCAGCAGCAGAAATGACATGATCAGTTTAATGTTTTCAGACACTCCCTTTGGCAGCAGAAAAAGAGATTACCCTGAAGACTTTAAGCTCAATGGATTAAAGAAGGTTAACTCATACCTATAACTACAGATTGTTGATTTGGATTATTTATCTAGCATAAATAAAAAGAGTAATAAAATTATTTAGCCAAAATTTGAAACCATTGTAGTTTGGCTTCCCACTTGTGTGTTTCTTTTTCTGCTCTTTAAAAGCAATTGTTCTTATCTCTGGTCAACAGATAAAGGAACTAAAGTACAGAGATTAAATGACATTGTGTGAAATAGCTGAGAGCCCTTTTCAGAGGCAGAAATAAAATACAATGTATTAACGATTCCTTTCCAGTAACTAGTGCTGTCTCAAAAACCAGGTGGCAGCAAAGTACCTGCTCTGTCCATAGATAAGTAGGAAAATCTTACTGGTGTCTGGCTTTGGTTACCTGTTGTGGTAGGCTACCTCCTGGTCCCACTTCACACCAGACCCAAAACAGAGAAAGAAATACATATGAACATGTCTCTGAGTTTTGCTCTGGCTTCAGGAACTGACCATTATGTCTTCTGTATCTCTTCCATAGGAAAGAAGCATATCTAAGTGCTGCTATAAATGGTCACAGAGACTAGTAGAGCCTGACTGTTGCTAATGGAAGATGTTCTGTCCTTGCAGCTCTTAGAAGTCTGTGGTCATAGCTTTGCAGTGTTGTGAGGGAAAAATAAAGGCACTGTGAGAAATACATTAAATAGAAAGTCCTAATTTCAGGGGGAAATTTTCTTTTTAGTGTACTCCACAATGGGAAAAGGGTTCTGCTTAAAATGCTTGGCGAGGAGTTGATCAAGAGGCCTCTGGGCTTTCTGTGCTCTTTTACCGGAGACATTAGATGCATCGTCAATGAGAAATAAAATGACAAGAGGGGACACAAAACTGGGAAACAAGATTCAAATGCTCTGCACCCGATTTTTAGAAATGCTGTAGAGTGGAAAATTCTGAAAGAGATGGGAATACCAGACCACCTGACCTGCCTCTTGAGAAACCTGTATGCAGGTCAGGAAGCAACAGTCAGAACTGGACATGGAACAACAGACTGGCTCCAAATAGGAAAAGGAGTACATCAAGGCTGTATATTGTCACCCTGCTTATTTAACTTATATGCAGAGTGCATCAGGAGGAAAGTTGGGCTGGAAGAAGCACAAGCTGGAATCAAGATTGCCGGGAGAAATATCAATAACCTCAGATATGCAGATGACACCACCCTTATGGCAGAAAGTGAAGAGGAACTCAAAAGCCTCTTGATGTAAGTGAAAGAGGAGAGTGAAAAGCTGGCTTGAAACTCAACATTCAGAAAACAAAGATCATGGCATCTGGTCCCATCACTTCATGGGAAATAGATGGGGAAACAGTGGAAACAGTGTCAGACTTTATTTTGTTGGGCTCCAAAATCACTGCAGATGGTGATTTCAGCCATGAAATTAAAAGATGCTTACTCTTTGGAAGGAAAGTTATGACCAACCTAGATAGCATATTAAAAAGCAGAGACATTACTTTGCCAACCAAGGTCAGTCTAGTCAAGGCTATGGTTTTTCCCGTGGTCACGTATGGATGTGAGAGTTGGACTGTGAAGAAAGTTGATCACTGAAGAATCGATGCTTTTGAATTGTGGTGTTCGAGAAGACTCTTGAGGGTCCCTTGGACTGCAAGGAGATCCAACCAGTCCATTCTAAAGGAGATCAGTCCTGGGTGTTCACTGGAAGAACTGATGTTAAAGCTGAGACTCCAATACTTTGGCCACCTCATGCGAAGAGTTGACTCACTGGAAAAGACTCTGATGCTGGGAGGGATTGGGGGCAGGAGGAGAAGGTGATGACAGAGAATGAGATGGCTGGATGGCATCACCGACTTGATGGAGGTGAGTTTGAGTGAACTCTGGGAGTTGGTGATGGACAGGGAGGCCTGGCGTGCTGTGATTCATGGGGTCGCAAAGAGTCGGACATGACTGAGTGACTGAACTGAACTGATACAAATATATATCATGAAAACGACAGAGCCTGAAAAGCACATGATATGTGACAAGTTAAACTGAAAGCTCTTCCTGTTAAGGTATTATTTTGTCTGGATTATGAAATAGTTGATAACAGTCTTTTAAATTTATAGGTATAATATACTGTCATTTGAACTCTCAGTTATGTCTTCCCAATCCAATGAATGAAACTGAGGCTGCTGTATTAGAAGGAAGAAATGTAGCACTGGATCAAACTGTGGATATAGTTATTATGTCTTGTGGTGGACCTTAAAGACACAATGAAAAATAGCAAATAACTATAGAGACTCTGTGTAAGCACCACTACCTTGAAGGATGTAGAAGAAAGAGAAATTATATCTAATCTTTTGTCTTCATGCAGGGACACTTAATTTACATTTTATGGGGAAGCATTTTGTAAATAAAATCTAACTAATGAAGTTACTAATAAAATTATGCTTTTTAATAGATTTTACTACGATAGATGTTTAGGAAATTTATGCATTTAGTAAGTATTAATAGAAAAGTATAAAATAGTTTCACTTCAAATTAAAACAGTAAAAATTATCTTCCTTTATTGTCTTAATTTAATTTCAAAGCCTAGAAAAAGAATTTAAATGTAAACCTGTCATTCATGATCAATACGTGAGGAATATAAAAAGTCTAAAGCATAATAAAAACTGCACAGTAGATTTATACGTTCATTTCTGTGGTTTATGGATAGTTTATTATCTACTTTATACTAACCTCAAAAGAAAACAGTGTGTTTAAGGACCAGCAACTTTTTATATTAAATCAGAACAGTAAACAACTCAAAGAGATGAAGATAACTTCATTAATGATGATAGGAAGCTGGCTCGGATATAAGTAATTTCCTACTCTTATCTTTTGTTTTTAGTCTCAACTTCAAAAGAGTAATGAGAATCAGCTTTTCCTTCTCCTGGTCCTCTCAAGGCTCTTTGTAAATGTATAGGGAAAGTTTTAGGTGCTATGTAATACTAAGATGACATTTGGGAAAGAAATATATTACTGCATTTTTAAACAGGACACAGCGGAAATGAACGCTATCAACAGTACTAAATAATTACTGAAAAGGAAAAGAAAGCCATGACCTGAATCACTATTCAGCAACTGAAACTAAGAATACAGGCTTGTGATCTTCCATTGCTGTAATATATGGCTTTAACCATAAGAATTAAGGGTACACCTACCTAGGACTCCATTTATTAACTGTTTAGTATTACATGTGAAATAATGATGGCTTAACAGTATTGAATGTGAAATGATTTCTATGTGCTTCAGGATCTAACTTGGTAACTAAATATGTTGGGTGGATTTATTACTAGCAGAAAAATAATTTTGCTGAAATATAGTTAGTGTAGAATAAAATTGTAAAGCTGAGTTGTATTAGAGGATTAAGCTTACTTTATTCTTCTTTCTTCTTCATCTCCTCTCTTCAATTTCTGAGACCCTTTCTAATTCTAAAAATCTAGGAACCATCTGTGAATTTAAAAAGTAGCAACTTCCATCCTTTATCCAGATTCTAGTTCACAGTTACATTTATTCTCATTGTAAACTCTTCCTCCGCTCCTGGCAACCCACGCCTCTCTGGCTCTCATCCTTTGCCCTAGCCTGTAACACCTCACACCCTGCACACTTACTTGCAACCCTTTTTTCCTCTACTTGTCAATGTCCATCTCTTCTTTAAGAGTTTTTTCAAATCACTTCCTTTGTTAACTATCTCCAGATTCTCCCAAATAAAGTGGTTAATTCAGAAAACAAAAAGATCTATGTCTTCTTGTTTAAGGCTAGAGGTGTAGGGAGGAATCATGTCAAATACAATTTGGACCTGTCAGTTCAGTCACTGAGTCATGTCCAACTCTTTGCGAACCCATGAACTGAAGCATGCCAGGCTTCCCTGTCCATCAGCAACTCCTGGAGCTTGCTCAAACTCATGTCCATCGAGGTGGTGATGCCATCCAACCATCACATCCTCTGTTGTCCCCTTCTTCTCCTGCCTTCAATCTTTCCCAGCATCAGTGTCTTTTCTAAGGAGTCAGTTTTTTGCATGGACCTATACAGAGTGAATAAGTCAGAAAGAGAAAAAGAAATATTGTGTATTAACACATATATATGGAATCTAGAAAAATTGTACTGTTGAACCTATTTTCAGGGCAGCAATGGAGACACAGACACAAAGAACAGACTTATGGACACAGGGTTGGGGGGAAGAGAGGGTTGGACAAATAGCGAGAGTAGCATGGATGAATATACACTATCATATGTAAAACTGATAGTGTGAATTTGCTGTATGACTTGGGACCTGAAACTGGGGCTCCATGACAACATAGAGGGGTGGGATAGGGTGGGAATGGGAGAGGGATTCAAGAGGAAGGGGACATATGTATACCTATGTCTGATTCACGATGATGTATTGGCAGAAACCAACACGATATTGTAAAGCAATTATCCTCCAATTTGAAATAAATTAAAAAAAAAAAGCTATTTGGAGGGATAAGCCAACAAATTTGAACATTATCATGAGTCGTGGAGTGTATAAAGGCCTTCAAGTAAGAACATGTTATATTCTTGTTTCCATTTTAGAAAAATTCCTCTAAGTGATGACAAAAGGTAGTTTGGAAGCGAGGAAGATTGGAGGCAGAATGTTTTATTTCTTTCAGTAATTACATATGTACACAAAATAGCCTATGAGTTTTTTAATGGTAGACTGCATCTGTATATAAGCATTTTATTATCAAGTGACTAAAAACTTATATTTGGAAGGATACTAAACTTTGGTCTATGTAAATTTTGTGACATTTTAAAGTAGAGGAGAAGCAAAAGACTGTGAATTTTTCTACAGTTAATCCAATACCTTTGCTTCTTACACACATACACACATCCTGTTACATTGCAATTGGTAAAGATACATTTTTGTTAATCAGACTTTAGAAGGAAAAATAAATGTATAAAGTATCTATGTAACCTTAATCATAATTGATTATAGGCTGGGAGGCAATATGTTCTGATACAGACCTTGAATAGAGAAAAGTTTATAACATTTCTTTGGTTCAAAATTACAGTTGGTGAGTTACTTTCCAAAAGTATTCTTCTTTAGTATATTTAGATATCAAAGATCTTGGTCTTACTTGTTTAGAAGGAACATGGCTCAAAGCTTCTTGAAAATAAATCTCCCCTAAGTTTCATAAAACAATTCACGAAAACACTAAGGGTGAAAATGCTTCCAAAGTGGCACAGTGGTGAAGAATATGCCTGCCAATGCTGGAGATGCAGGACATGTGGGTTTGATCCCTGGGTTGGGAAGAACCTCCAGAGTAGGAAATGTCAACCCACTTCAGTATACTTGGCTGGAAAATTCCATAGGCAGAGGAGCCTGGAGGGCTACAGTCTCGGGGGTTATGCATAGCATAACAATAAGCAAACAAATGCCTGCTGTTATTGTCATTCAGTAACGTCAAACTCTTTGTGACCTCATGGACTGCAGCACATCTGGCTTCCCTGTCCTTCACCATCTTCCAGAGTTTGCTCAAACTCATGTCCATTGAGTCGGTGATGCCATCCAACCATCTCATCCTCTGTCGTCCCCTTCTCCTCCTGCCTTCAGTCTTTTCCAGCATCAGGGTCTTTTCCAAAGAGTCAGTTCTTCACATCAGGTGGCCAAGTTCAATTCAGTTCAGTCGCTCAGTCGTGTCCGACTCTTAGCAACCCCATGAAGCTTCATCTTCAGCCTCAGTCCTTCCAGTTCAGGGTTGATTTCCTTTAGAATGGACTGGTTGGATCTCCTTGCTGTCCGAGGGACTCTCAAGAGTTTACTTCAACACCACAGTTCGAAAGCATCAATTCTTTGGCACTCAGCCTTTTTTATTGTCCAACTCTCAAATTCGTACATGACTACTGGAAAGACAATAGCTTTCACTAGACGGATCTTTGTTGGTAAAGTAATGTCTCTTCTTTTTAATATGTCGTCTAAGTTGGTCATAGCTTTTCTTCCAAGGAGCAAGCATCTTTTAATTTCAAGGCTGCAGTCACCATCTGCAGTGATTTTAGAACCCAAGAAAATAAAGGCTGTCACTGTTTCCATTGTTTTCCCATCTATTTGCCATGAAGTGATGGGACTGGATGCCACAATGTTAGTTTTCTGAATGTTGAGTTTTAAGCTAGTTTTTTCACTCTCCTCTTTCACCTTCATCAAGAGCCTTCATCAAGAGGCTCTTTAATTCCACTTCGCTTTCTGCCATAAGTGTGGTGTCATCTGCATATCTGAGGTTATTGATATTTCTCCATGCAATCTTGATTCCAGCTTGTGCTTCATCCAGCCCAGCATTTGTCGTGATGTACTCTGCATATAAGTTAAATAAACAGGGTGACAATATACAGCCTTGACGTACTCCTTTCACAATTTGGAACCAGTCTGTTGTTCCATGTCCAATTCTAACCATTGCTACTCGACCTGTATACAGATTTCTCAGGAGGGAAGTAAGGTGGTCTGATATTCCCATCTTTTTAAGAATTTTCCACAGTTTGTTGTGATATACACAGTCAAAGGTATTACTGTAGTCAATGAAGCAGAAGTAGAGTTTTTCTGGAATCTCAAGTTTTTTCTATGATCCAACAGACGTTGGCAATTTGATCTCTGGTTCCTCTGTCTTTTCTCAGTCCAGTTTCTACATCTGGAAGTTCTTGGTTCACATATTGTTTAAGCCTTGCTTGAAGGATTTTGAGAATTACCTTGGTAGCATGTGAAATGAGTCTAATTGTGTGGTAGTTTGAACATTGTCTGGTATTGCCCTTATTTGGTATTGGAATGAAAATTGACTTTTCCTGTCCCGTAGCCACTGCTTTGTTTTCCAAATTTCCTGGCATTTTGAGAGCAGAACTTTCACAGCATCATCTTTTAGGATTTGAAATAGCTCAGCTGGAATTCCATCACCTCCACTAGCTTTGTTCATAGTGATGCTTCCTAAGTCTCACTTGTCTTCTCATTCTAGGATGTCCGGCTCTAGGTGAGTGATCACACCATCGTGGTTATCTGGGTCATTAAGATCTTTTTTGTATAGTTCTTCTGTGTAAGAAATGCCTATTCCTAACCAAGTATTAACAAAATGAAGGTTGTTTAACAGGTAAAAATTCATTTTCTATTTAATTACCAAAAGTAGCATAAAGAATTCAATAAAAGGGTGAAACAGTGAGTGACAGGTGTTAAAGGAATACATTGTCTTTTATCTGAAAATCGGTGGATGATTATACCACACATTTACACATGCACACATAAACCTTACATGCCTGAGTCCTTTGAGTATATATTCTGGAATTATTTCATAGGAGCAATTGTAGAATCTGAGACATACATCTGAACAAAGCCAATATCAGTTTTATATTCCATTTTCTATAAATTTGACCAAGTTTTTGTAGATCTGATTTAGTCCTATAAAGTTCCTTGGCAGTACCAGTACCAAACCAGTCACACTGAAATCTAGAGAGATTGGAGCAGACTCTGTAGTTGCTGCATGTCCACAAAAACACCGACAAAACTAGAACAGAGAAAAATAAAATTGGGCTTTTTAATTTTTTCACTGAATCATACTTGATTCACAATGTTGTTTCTGGGGTACAGGAAAGTGGTTCAGTTATACACGTGTATATATTCTGTTTTGTATTTTTTCCATTATGGTTTATTACAGGATATTGAATGTAGTACCTGTGATATATAGTAGGTCCCTTTTGCTTATCTATTTTATAGATAGCAGTTTGTATCTGCTAATATCAAACTCCTAATTTACCCCTCCCCTACCCGCTAGACCCTTTGGTAACCATAAGTTTGTTTTCTACGTAAGTCATTTTCTGTTTCATAAATGAGTTCATTTGTGTCACATTTTAATTTGTATATAAGTGATATTATACAGTCTTTGTTATTGTCTTTCTGAGTTACCTCACTTAGTGCAACAACTTCTAGATCCATCCATGTTGCTGCAAATGGCATCATTTCACTTTTTCTGTGTGTGTGGCTGAATAATATTCCATTGTATACTTGTATCACATCTTCTTTATCCATTCATCTGTTGAATGGTTGCTTCCGTGTCTTGGTTATTGTAAGCAGTGTTGCTTTGAACATTTGGGTGCATGTATCTTTCCAACTATAGTCTTCTCTGTATCTATACCCAGGAAAGGGATTGCAAAATCATATTGTATTTAAAGGACCCTCCATACTATTCACCATAGTGACTGCACCAATTTATATTCCCATCAACAGTGTAGGGGGGTTCCCTTTTCTCCAAAACCTCTCCAGCCTTTATTGTCTGTAGACTTTTGAATGATGGCTATTCTGACCTGTGGGCTTCCCAGGTGGCTCAGTGGTAAAGAACCTGCCTGCCAATGCAGGAGATGCTGGAGACATGGGTTCAGTCCCTGAGTTGGGAAGAGGGGGAGATGGTAACCCACTCCAGTATTCATACCTGGGGAACCACATGAATGGAAAAGTCTGGCGAGCTATGGCCCATAGGGTCACAAGAGTCAGACACAACTGAGCAAGTGAGGACACTCGCATTCTGACCTGTGTTAGGTGGTACCTCAATTAGCTTTCATTTGCATTTCTCTAATAATTAGGGAAGGTGAGCATCTTACATGTGCCTATTGACCATCTGTATGTCTTCTTCTGAGAAATGTCTATTTAGGTCTTCTGCCTCCCAAAATTGAACTTTTAAAAATCAGGCACATCCAAGTTTAAATTCCTCTTGACCTCATAGCATCATTGAGCAAGTGTCTCAGCCTTTTTGAACTCTGCTTTCTTATTTGTAAATGAAGATAATATCACTAATATTAACTTCAAAAAGTTGCTGTAGAGATAAAATGAAGTAACGCATATATAATACCTAGCACAGAGTCTAAAGGCAGTGCTGGTGCAATAAAATGTAGCTATTGTGTAGTTGCAAACAGAATTGTCATCAAGAAGAGACACAAATGCCATCCAGAGCACAAAATAGTTAAAATGTGATTATTTCCAGAGGGATGGGTATTAATGAAAGAAGGAAGATTTAGAAAGACTAAATAATTAGAGTATCCTCTGTAGGTTGAATTTTAATATGCAAAATTGATGTTAAAGGGAATTTCAGACAGAGAATACAGAGAAAAAATGTCAGAATATTTTGGATCTTTAATATGAGTATTGTTTGACTGGAGAGAATTTGGGTGTAGTCATGAAGAGACATGAAAAACCACACCAGGAAGTATAATCCAATTCTTAAAGAGTAACTGACATGTTTTGAGGGCTTCCCTGATAGCTCAGTTGGTAAAGAATCCACCTGCAATGCAGGAAACCCTGGCTCAATTCCTAGGTTGGGAAGATCTGCTGGAGAAGGGACAGGCTACCCACTCCAGTGTTCTTGGGCTTCCCTTGTGGCTCAGCTGGTAAAGAATCTACCTGCTAGTCCAGGAGACCTGAGTTTGATCCCTGGGTTGGGAAGAACCCCTGGAGAAGAGAAAGGCTACCCACTCTAGTATTCTGGCCTGGAGAATTCCATGGACTGTATAGTCAATGGGGTCGGAATGTTTTGAACAAGTAAATATCATTACATAACACTTTTTCCTTTACCAAGATTATTTCTCTCCATTTTGATTTTTAAAGATAATGATACTATTAATAATAACTAACACCTAATTTTTCTCCTCCAATGTGTAAACTAAGAAAGTTTATATATCAACATTTATTACAAGTCCTATATTTTTAAATGCTTGGGGGAATTATTTTTGTATCCTTAGCAATGCTATATTAACAATATTGCATCACATATTCTGATAGTGAGAACTAGCAGTTGTGGCTAAAACATTTTAAAAAATACTTATAAAGAAAAATATTCCCTAATTTGAGGATGTGATTTTATCAGTCTTTCCTCCTCCTCCTCCCCCCCCAACTAATTTGTCTGAACTCACAATGAACCATTCTTCCTCTCTACTCCTTGGAAGGCCTTGTAGGTTCTTTTTGGAACAGACAAAATTTCCCCGCTGCTGCATGATAAAGACTGGCTGATCCGCCATCCAGTAAACATTCAATGGAAAGAAAACAGCTGGTGTATGAAAGAGAAGCTTACTCACACATTTCAAGATAACTTCCGATTAGATTCATCCTTAGATTATTCCAACCCACAATGTTTCTGGCTTGAATAAAAACCATATTGAGTGTTTCAGGAAGGAGAATTTGTTTCTGAATGCCAGGCTCTGTGTTCAGCCTAGCAGAAAGGCCCCTTATCTCTTTGGGCTCCCGCAGGCTTGTGGAATAAAAGTGAGTTGTGCATCGTTGGTTTGCCGTGGACTCCAAACCCCATCCAACTGACTGTGTCATGCTCTTCATTCAACAGATGGAAAATATTGCCTTGCAGCTCAGTGCCAGGAAGGCAGGCTCACTGGGAGAGGTGAATAGAGGCCCACAGAGGTGTCCCAGGCCGTGTGCATTCCAGTTAGGGGTTAATGGTCAAGGAAAGTCAGAGTTCACTGAGGCAAGACAGAGAGAAATGGCCAAGCTGCTTTTGTGATTGATGACCAGTGGAATGCAAAGGAAGAAGAGAAGGTAAGCACACAAAGCCATTCAGTGTGGAACACAAGCGTTGGTAATGACTATTAAAACTACCTCTGATGATTTATAGTGTAGTTCTGAGGCAAACCCACTCAGCTCGGGTTGCTGATAATATGCAAATCATGGGAAGTTGTTCAAAAATAACAGAGTTCATCACAAATATGAATTCTAAAGCTCTTTTAAAATGTGCTTCTTCTTTTAGTATTTTACGTCCTCACACAATATCTGAAGTCATCCATCCAGATACAGTTGCACAGCACCTGAGTGGAGCTTGAGTTAATCATGTTTCTCAGAATCACCGGCCCACCTCTTACTAACTTGAAAGTTTATTGGGCCTGTAGCTTGGGCTTCCCTGGTGGCTCAGAGGTTAAAGCGTCTGCCTCCAATGCGGGAGACCCGGGTTCGATCCCTGGGTCGGGAAGATCCTCTGGAGAAGGAAACGGTAACCCACTCCAGTATTCTTGCCTGGAGAATCCCATGGACGGAGAAGCCTGGTAGGCTACAGTCCACGGGGTCGCAGAGAGTCGGACACGACTGAGCGACGGAACTGAGCTGAATGGAACTGAGCTCTTTCTTAGGGAGCTTCTCTGGTGGCTCAGTGGTAAAGAACCCACCTGCCAATGCAGGAGATTCAAGAGACATGGGTTCGATCCCTGAGTCAGGAAGATATTCTGGCAAAGGGAATGGCAGCCCACTCCAGTGTTCTTGCCTGGGAAATCCCATGGACAGAAGAGCCTAGCAGGCTACAGTCCATATGTTCACAAAATGTTGGACAGACCTGAGCACACACACATGTAGATCCTCTAGGAGTTACTATTAAAGAAAACAAAGCTGTTATGATGGCAGGTTGTTTAGATCGGTGGATCCTATGTGTGTTCTCTGGACCGGCAGCATTGGCATCCTTTGGACACGTTAGAAATGCCAGTGCTTGGACCCCACTACTGAGTAAAAAGTTCCGTGGAATCTCAAGGAAAACAAAACAAATGAACAAACCAAAATAGAAGCCAACTTATAGACACAGAGAACAAAGTGTTGGTTGCCAGAGAGGAGAGGGACAGAGAGATGAAGGGGGAAAAAAGGTAACTATGTGAGGTCATGAATGCCTATTAGCTTGATTGTGGTGGTCATTTCACAATTAAATTGATATGAAACCATCACCATTGTGTTCTACAACTTACGTATATACAATTTTTGTCAATTATACCTCAATAAAGCTGAAAAAAAATTTTAATTTTTATTCTGGGGTGGGGCCCAGTAGTCTGTGTTGGAACAATCCCTTCAGGTGATTCTAACTTAAGAGTAAATTAAACCATTGGTTTACATAAAGCCACAAAGGAAACTAAATGATTATGTTCAAATTGTAAATGAACACCAAAAAAGGGAGAGGCATATAGCAACACTAACTTTGGGAGTATACTATCATAAGAGTTCAAGAAATAATAAAGAGATATCGTGTTAAATAATAATAATGCCTTAATTTCAGAGCACTTTATAACACTATGTGTAAAACACTTTTCCACACATTATTATCCTGATAGCACCATGGGTTGTTTGTCAAACATAACAGGTCAACTTTCTAGAGATAGTGACCTATGAAAAGTGCTGAAAGTCAGCAATAAAATTTACATAAATCAGTGATAAAATGACACTTCGTCCAATAAAAAAATGTGTGATGAAATATGAAAATATCCTGAAAAGGTTATGCTGCATTTCATGAAAGCAGGTCTAGGTGTAACTGTTGCTTTTTTTTTTTTTTTTTTAACTCTTGTCTATTTTTCTAGTCTTCGTATTGGGTGACCTGCAAGTACACTCAGGGATATTGTCCAGAGTGTAATTTTTCAACAACGGGAAAAAATTTTTGTAACCATATTACTAATCCTTGTGACCTACATCCTTCGAAGGAGAATTCTGAATGAAGCTTTAATGCTTATGAACACTTTTAGCTCCATGGCCTATTTGTTATCCCTAGGAGGTGGGTATTTAATCTGTCAAACATTTGTAAAACACCAAAAGCAGTATGGCCTTTGACCTGGGTCACTAAAATGGTACCCCATTCTAGTGACTTTTTGATTTCACCCAGCAGGATCCATACATTTGTACCGTGCCTTATGAAGCATTCAGGCAGAGTATGATCTTTGACTTCTGGCCACCTGTGTCCCATACTTTTTGTGTGAAAGAAATAAATGACAGGCTTGGAGATTAAGCCCAGCTCTCCCTTTTTATTCAGGTGTATTGCCAGCTGAGTTGAATGACCCATGGGTACATTAACTTATAATATTTTTTACTGTTATAATTTTTAGCAATGCACGTGTTACTGACAAATTATCTTAACATTATGTGTCACAAACAGGTTTCCTTCTTTGGTATGTAGGTATATCAATTCAATTTAAAAAAATCTAACATAGTACATGCACACATACCTAGCCATCCTTAATTACCGCATGTGCTTTCCATATTAGTGTCATCATCATTGTTTTTGAATCAAGGATCTTTGACATTTTGGAATGGTTTCCAAGGGTTTACAAGAAGGTTTCTGTATTACTATTCCAGAACCTATCCTGGGGATAACATTTGGAGATTCTATTGTGAGCAATTCATTTTATCAGTTTTGAAAAGTTCTATGAGAATTTACAGCAAAAGGATCTCACTTAATAAAGCATCACATCTAACTCTTCAGTTGTCTATCACTTTAATTCACTTATTCAAGGGCTGGTTATTGAATCTCCCTTGTACCTAGATCTATTCCAGGCACTGTGGAAAATATAAATAAGGGTTTCTTCCCTTGAAGAGTCTGATGAATGAGCTAAGACAGATGCACAAATAACTGCAGCCTAGGGTCAGATTGCCCATGTTCTATACCAGAGGTGTAAGCAATGGTTTATGAATGCTTGGCTAAGAAAGAGAGAGTGGCTTTATGGAAGAAGTGATATTTATCCTAAGACTTGAATGATACATAGGACTTCAACAAATATAAGTAGAGAGAGAAAATAATCCAATTAAGAATAAACAGTGTGGACCATTAAACAAAGAAAAAACTGAGACTTTTAAGCAAATGTCAAGTAGTCCATATTGAATTGATAGTAAAGCAAGTGGAGAAAAGTCGGGAGACAAGTAGAAAACATGGAGGGAACTAAATTGAGGAGAATACTGAACACCATGTTAAGGAATTTAAACTTTCTAGGAATAGGGAGTTGAGAGTCATCAGACTTTTTTAAATCAAGGGAATAAATTCTGGCTGCTGCTACTACTGCTAAGTCACCTCAGTCGTGTCCGACTCTGTGTGACCCCATAGACGGAAGCCCACCAGGCTCCCCCGTCCCTGGGATTCTCCAGGCAAGAACACTGGAGTGGGTTGCCATTTCCTTCTCCAATGTGTAAAAGTGAAAAGTGAAAGTGAAGTCGCTCAGTCGTGTCCGACCCTTAGCGACCCCACGGACTGTAGCCTACCAGGCTCCTCCATCCATGGGATCTTCCAGGCAAGAGTACTGGAGTGGCTTGCCATTAAATTCTGGCTAGAGGTTTTCAAAATAAGATTGTACCAATAGAAAAGATCACCATTGTTAAGAGTCGTGTCAAGCAGCTTTCTACTTCCAAATCTTAAACTTATTAGTGATATGAATAAGTCTGTTTCTACTTCTTCTTGTGTCTCTGTTTTCTCATATGGAAAAAATTGGAATAGTTATTTTTCTATCGGGATCCCTGTGAGAATTTATTCAGGTAATACATACAATGCATCCTAATAGAAGATCTGGACCATATGAAGGAAATAAAAATGTCTTTATTTTTCTCCAAAATGTTCATCAATGGGGAATTGAAGACTGGGAGTAGGAAGATAAAACATAAATATGAATCAAGGTGGTAAAAGAATATTCACATTTTGTTTTTAATATATTTGTATGAAATATATAGATTAATCTACATAATATGTAGATGCAGTAGAATATTTTTCTGGCCTAATGTACCCTACCTTATTTCAACATCACAGGTGAAAACTGAAAATTTTACTTTAGTTTCAAATCATAAACTTTAACCACATATGAATGTTCTCTGATACTTGTTTACACAAGTTGAATGAATCCCTTTATTAAGTACTTAGTGTTGTCTCCTAACTTACATTAGATAAGCTATACTACTTTGGCAGAATTCTGAACAGCTTTAACCCTTAAAAGGAAAAGATTGCTCCCCACACACATACATATATCTAAGACAGTGTTTACACAATCTTGACATGCATTGCATATGGAATACCATAAGCAGGTCAATCAATTTGTTAATTTGTTGTTCAATATTAACACAATTCCCAACTCCAATATGAGCAGTCTGAAACATGTACATAGGTTCTTTTTTTCCTACTTCTCAATTCAAGGAATGCATTAAAAAAAATCAAAATGGGTCTCTGTGAGTGACTGAACGTCACCTCTATCTGATTTAGTATCCGGTTTTTAGCATCCCCCCACCAAAAACCCTTTTTAGTGAATTGCACTGACTTTTTGAAGATTAAATCAGTATTAAGTAATGTGACTTCAGATTTTACCAATTTGGCTGCATTTGCAGAAGTCACCAATTCCGTCAGAAGATGTTAGCTGGAGGTTACAGGAGAGACTAGTAGAGTTTGGATAAAAACCAATGTAAATAAATAAAATTAATAAAACTGGAAATACATCCTGAACATTGCCAAATCTGGTTCTCAAATTTTGTCTTCTCAAACCTCTCCCCTACCCATAACCTCTCCATCATGCCCAAATCTTCTCTTGGCAATGTCCAAGATGGTTAAATGAAGCTGGTGAGGGACCAAGATTAGAGGCCTGACCAATAAAAGGCAATAACAGAGCAGGGAGTGGCAAGGGCAGGGGACACAGCTGAGGGGCTGCAGAGAACCCTCAAAGTGATAACTCTCACCTGTGAGCTCCGTGTACGCATTGTTGAACCCTGCAGAGTCTCAGGGATACCCGGTGGGTCTCTGCTTGTCCTGAATAAGACCTGTTTGCAGGCTCAGAGATGTGAGTCTGGAATCACCCCTATATTTAAGAAAAATTTACCCACTTTATTGAGGCATAACTGATACAAAACACTTGTGCATATTTAATGTAAATTTTATAACTTGATGGGTTTGGAGATTAATAAACCCGTGGAACCGTCCCCACAGTTTATTGCCATAAACATATCCATCAAATCCAAAAGTTTCCTCCTTTTGTGTTTATTATTATCACATTGGGGGGAGGTGATACAAATACTTAATGTAAAATTTAGCCTCTTAAAAATCGTTCAAGTACAGTGCTGTTCACTATTAGTCCCCATGCTGTACAATGGAGCTCATCTTTTTAATTGGAGTATAGTGGTTTTACAATACAGTGTTGGTTCCTGCTGTACCACAAAGGGAATCAGCTATATGTACGTATACATCCCCTCCCTCTGGAACCTGCCTCCCAAACCCCTACTTCCCACCCATTTAGGTCACCTTCCTGCATAACTGAAACTTTGTACCGTACATCAAACTTCACCAGGGATAGTTTATGTAATATAAATTCCGCATTTAAACATTTACTAGAAATGCACAGTCCAAATAATTATGTAAAAACGTTGTGATATCATACTGAAAATAGATGGACAGAAGAAGGCGATAAGGAAGGGAGTATATCCAGTCTTGAATTTCCTTCATTTCATCACCTTTCACCCCACCCTTCACACCTCTTCTTTCTTTGTTCTTTTCTAATAATTCAGGGATGAAAATTGCTATAAGTGAAAGAAATTTAAAGTATGCAATGTGATGATTTGATATACATACATATTGGGAAAAAATTCCCACAGTGAAGTTAACACATTCATCAGCTCACATAGTTATCTTATGAGTTTAAGTTCTACTGTCTTAGCAAATTTCAATTATGCAATACAGTGTTATCAACTATAGTCAACACGTTATATATTGGATCTTCATCTTGTAACTGAAAGTTTATATCCTTTTACCAATCACTCCCAATTTCACCCATCCCCAACCCCTGGTAACTGCTGTTCTACTGTCTTTCTCTATGAGTTTGATGTTTTCCTACACTCTGTTTATCTCAAAATGTTTAGTGTTAAGTATGATTTTAGGAGAAACTGATGCATGCATGCGTGCTAAGTCACTTCAGTTGTGTTCAATTCTGCGATCCTATGGGCTCCTCTGTTCATGGGATTCTCCAGGCAAGAACACTGGAGTGGGTTGCCATACCCTTCTCCAGGAGATCTTCCCAACCCAGTGATCGAACCGTGTCTCTTACATCTCCTATATTGGCAAGAGAGTTCTTTATCATTAGTGCCACCTGGGAAGCCCATGAGAATCCAATAAATTTTAGATAATAGGAAGGTAGAATGAACTTGACTCCTCTTGGGGATATGCTCTGACTTTATATGTTTATTAGCCAGTGGAATATTGGGATTATAAAAAGACAAAAAAACATGTTTTCTATTAAACGAACAGTCAAATGAGATTTGGAAGGCCCCATCCAAGCAAGTTGGCTTGGCCGTAACTTGTTTTTGAAAATTAATTTAGTAGAATTATATATACATCACCCTTGGTCCTTAGTTTATGGCACACTATAGTGAGAAATACATCTTCCATGTCTCTCAAGCCTTCAGAGCTGACTACCATATACCCTGGACCTATATAACTTCATGAAGCTGACAAATATCACCTAATGAGACCTCCTGGGAAATGATTCTGGTATACATTGTCCACAAGGAATAGCTTGACATCCATTGTAAGTGTGTTTTGTTTGTTATAATCTTACCCAGGCTTTTTTTTTCTTTTTCTTTTTTTTGAGTATAGTTTCTTTACACTGCTGTGTCAGTTTCTTCTGCACAGCAAAGTGAATCAGTCACATGTATAAAATACATCCTCTCATTTTTGGATTTCCTTCCCACTTAGGTCACCACAGAGAACCAGGTCGAATTCCCTGTGCTATAGGTTCCCATTAGTTATCTAATTTTTACGCCGTGCTAAAGGGAAAGGCACCAGAGATCAAATTGCCAACATCCGCTGGATCATGGAGAAAGCAAGAGAGTTCCAGAAAAACATCTATTTCTGCTTCATTGACTGTGCCAAAGCCTTTGACTGTGTGGATCACAATCAACTGTGGAAAATTCTGAAAGAGATGGGAATACTAGACCACCTGACCTGCCTCTTGAGAAACCTGTATGCAGGTCAGGAAGCAACAGTCAGAACTGTACATGGAACAACAGACTGGTTCCAAATAGGAAAAGGAGTACGTCAAGGCTGTATATTGTCACCTTGCTTATTTAACTTATATGCAAAGTACATCATAAGGAACACTGGGCTGGAAGAAGCACAAGTTGGAATCAAGATTGCTGGGAGAAATATCAATAACCTCAGATATGCAGATGACACCACCCTTATGGCAGAAAGTGAAGAGAAACTCAAAAGCCTCTTGATGAAAGTGAAAGAGGAGAGTGAAAAGGTTGGCTTGAAGCTCAACATTCAGAAAAGAAAGATTATGGCATCTGGTCCCATCACTTCATGGGAAATAGATGGAAAAACAGTGGAAACAGTGTCAGACTTTATTTTGGGGGGCTCCAAAATCACTGCAGATGCTGATTGCAGCCAGGAAATTAGAAGACACTTACTCCTTGGAAGGAAAGTTATGACCAACCTTGATAGTATATTAAAAAGCAGAGACATTACTTTGCCAACAAAGGTCCCTCTAGTCAAGGCTTTGGTTTTTCCAGTGGTCATGTATGGATGTGAGAGTTGGACTGTGAAGAAAGCTGATCGCCAAAGAATTGATGCTTTTGAACTGTGGTGTTGGAGAAGACTCTTGAGAGTCCCTTGTACCGCAAGGAGATCCAAACAGTCCATTCTAGAGGAGATCAGTCCTGGGTGTTCATTGGAAGGACTGATGCTAAAGCTGAAACTGCAATACTTTGGCCACCTCATGCGACGAGTTGACTCACTGGAAAAGACTCTGATGCTGGGAAAGGTTGGGGGCGGGAGGAGAAGGGGACGACTGAGAATGAGATTGCTGGATGGCATCACCGACTCTGTGGACATGAGTTTGTGTGAACTCCGGGGGTTGGTGATGGATAGGGAGGCCTGGCGTGCTGTGATTCATGGGGTCGCGGAGAGTCAGACATGACTGAGCGACTAAACTGAACTGAATCTTCTCTGTATTGTTCCAATTTTAGTATATGTGCTGCCCAAGCCAGCACCAGCTTATTTTGACTTCTATTTATCAGTGATCAGTGTATGAAATTATTTTATATTGATTGATACCATTTGTTATGTATTTGGCTAAAATATTAAGTCCATAATGATAAAACAAAATTTATTGATAAAACACTTTATTGCTCAGTGTAAAAACAAAACTGAGAAAATATATTTGCAAGATAGCTTTAAAATCTGTGCTTTTAAATGAAAAGGAGCTTTTTAGAAAGAAGTTTCATCATCTAATTTATGGAAATAGTAGGCACCAAATAAATTTCAATGTGTTTTTTTCAATTATAAAAAAGTACTTAGATGCTTCTAGGACAAGAGACATAGTACTGGCTGTTATGGAGAGTACTTAAAAAAAAATGACAGTCCAGCATAGGAGTTGGGCCATGATAGACAGCAATAATTGTCATAGCAGAGTTAGGACAAATCATTGGGGAGAAAAAGATTAAATCCAGATGCACTCAGGAAAGTCCTCTGTATGGAGATGGGGTTTACACCAATCTTTGAAGGATGGAAGTTCTCTTTCAAGTCACGTTCTTAGATACATTTATATCGTACATCTGATAAAACACTTTTCTACTTTGTATTAGTTAACATATCTGAAATGTGCTTTCAGCATGCCTGACTCTTCCCAGTTTGGTCAGCCCTATACAGATTTGTTTTATGAATTAATCTATATATTGGAATGTCTTTGTTTCCATTTGTTAACAAGATTGAACAAATATTCACAGATGGCTCAGCCCTGCCTCTCTGAAGTCACAGTAACATCTTGCAATGTGAATATTAATGGTTATTACCAGTGTCTGATTAAATTAAAAGTCTGTCTAGCATTACAGCTAAATATTAATTAATTAATACTTGTGTTATAATGTTGACAATTTTATATGATACCAAACAGATACTAGAAACTCAAGAAATATTTTCAAAGATAATTTAGTGAATTTTAATGGGTTTATCTTAACATTTATATTGAATATACACACTTTTTTTTCATAGCTTTTTGAGTGTGTACGTGCTAAGTCGCTTCAGTCGTGTCCAGCTCTGTGCCACCCTATGGGCTGCAGCCTGCAAGGCTCCTCTGTCTATGGCATTTCTTCTGGCAAGAATACTGGAGTAGGCTGCCATGCCCTCTTCCAGGGGATCTTCCTGACCCAGGGATCAAACTCGCATCTCTAATGTCTAACCTGCATTGGCAGGGGGATTCTTTACCACTAGCGTTGCCTGGGAAGCCCAGGTTTTAGAGTACAAAGGAACAAATAAGCCATTTATATATGGTAAAGAACTGATTGGCAGGAGTTGTCTCACCAAGTTATTTGTAACCATCAGGCTGGAGGAGCAGTTAGGACTCAAACGTGATCAGATTCCTCAGGCACATTAGAAGTGCAGCACTGAGTTGCTGTCCTCATGGCGAGCTTCCTGCAGTTCATCCTGTTTATTTGTCCTAAGGTACTGGCTTGGGAAACCGACTCTGGATTAAGATATTCAATTCTCACTTCGACATCTATCCATCTAAAAATGTTTATACCCTGATCCAGCGTTTGGATGATGAATCCAGTCTTATTAACCAGCATACAGTACTGTTAATATTTTTGCTTTCCTAATTTAAAATTTTTATTTTCTGATTCTGTATCTGTCCTTGCTCTTAACTTGAAAATTCTTCTTGAACTTTCACAGTCTCCCCATTTGCTTTTTTTTTTTTCACCTTTTGTGACAGATTCTTCTGTTTTCATTCCTTACACATAGGCCTATTAAAGATGTTCTTTTGTAACCTCTGATAGCCTCACTCCCATCATTGTTTCAAAAGGAGATCAAAGAAGTAGCAATGTCAACCATTCTAAACTCTGATCTCTGTGCATCTGGGCATTTCTAAATTACCATATTAACTCATCCTGGGAACTATTAAGATTCAAACATTTTAAAACTGTTGTAACTATTCCAGAAAAATAAAAACATTAAGTCCAACACATAAAGTGAAAGCTCTTCTACAATACAGAAATAAGTTTCTTGTATTTGTAAGTCAGTGGTATAAATGTTGTTTTAACTTGAAAATATGCCAACTTAAAATATATCACAGAAAAAGTTATAAAAATTATAGAGGATAGATATTTCGAGTTGACTAAGAATCACTGGAATGTTTTCAGTATTACTGCAATGGAAAGTTTACTTCTTAGAGTTATGAAGATACTACCACATAATGAATGCATAAATACCAAATTCTGTCTGTGCTCCAAAATGATGTTTCTTATCACAAAATATTTACTTTGCCTACTTTCACAGTTGATAAAGAATCTTGCTCAGTGCCAGTTTTCTAGACAATTCTTCCACTGTATTATTAATAGTAAAAGTTCCTGGTTTTCTTCCTTCGATTCAGATGAAGCACTAAAAGAAAGGCTACAAACTCTGAAATCACCTATAACAGGCAACATGACTTGGGTTCTACAACTTTTTACATGAGACAGGAAGCAATTGAATGTCTCCATGGCTTTATTGAAAGTTTTTATAAGTCTAGACAAAAACTTACACAGAAGCTGGTTGCAACCTTGTAACTACAGAGTGAATGTGTGCAGAATGACTCTCCACTGAAAGTCAGTAATTCCAATTACACTCATGATCTCTGGGAGTAGACCCGTTTATTTGTTTGTAACTTAGTTACAATTCCAAATATTTTTGGATCTTGATTTAAGCTTCATGAAACTGAAAATTTCCTAAACTAGTGAAAAAAAAATCAACTTGGTATTAGGACTTCATTTTGCACTTTAATTCACTTGTAACACTATATTATAAATTGATATGCTAATATTTTCACATTTTGATTTTTTATCTACATAGCATTTAAGTAGGATGACTGTTACATAGAAATGCATGGTATTTGAAATGCTTTTAAAGATCAGAAAATTTATTTTAAAAAACCAGTCTCTATAAAGACAAAGTTGTTAGGCAATAACCAAGATGTCTTTGTAAATCTTCAGTAGTGTTTTGTGATTAATGGCCCATTGATAATTGAAATTGCCTCTTAAATAAAAGAAGTAGTAAATCAAACCTGTTTGACTCTTGGTCAACTTTGGTTTAATCCTGTGTGCTGTGTCTGCCATTAAATCAGTATTGCTAGGTCTAATAAGGTTGAAATGGGTTATCAAAATAGGAAGTTAGGTTAATTATGATAAGTAACAGAAAACGATCGTATCTATTTTGGGTAGAAAGTGATAAGTCAATATAAGGACATAGACATTTCTCTTGAAATAAGTCGGTGCCTCCAAAGTTTCTGCTGCTGCTACTGCTGCTGCTAAGTCACTTCATTCGTGTCCGACTCTGTGCGACCCCATAGACGGCAGCCTACCAGGCTCCCCTGTCCCTGGGATTCTCCAGGCAAGAACACTGGAGTGGGTTGCCATTTCCTTCTCCAATGCGTGAAAGTGAAAGTGAAGTCACTCAGCCATGTCCAACCCATAGCGATCCCATGGGCTGCAGCCTACCAGGCTCCTCCATCCATGGGATTTTCTAGGCAAGAGTACTGGAGTGGCTTGCCATTGCCTTCTCTGCCAAAGTTTCTAGAAACAGAAAATAATGAAGTCTACAAATTGCTTCCCTGCTTCTGCATACTGGCTATGTGACATCTGCTAAACTATTTTCACTCTAAGCAAATTAACTTCCTTTACTTCTCTCATCCGGAGGGCAAGTGTATCATAATCTTCCCAGTTACATCCAAGGTCTAGCCTTGGTCTTAATTCTAAGACTGAGGGAGAGACTCCTATTAACTGTTTGGTTCTTTCTCCTGGTCCAATTATTTTTAAAGAGAGGCCAAAGTCATGTTCTGCCCAAACATAATGGGGTAGTGTGAGGTGGGATACAATGCCTGTACATGTACAGAGAGTTTCTGGGAAAAGGCGAATCATGGTGAACTGGGAAGACACCCAATACAAAACTAAGTCATTATTATGATCTTATCAGATTTTATTAGCACATTAAAGAAAACACATTCATAACTATTTTGAAAGGAGCTCTCATGCAAAGAGCTTTCCTGTCGATAGAGAAACATAAAGATTAGGTAGATAGGGTTTCTACTCTCTAAGTGCTTATAATTGGATGTTTGTGGTACTTGACAGTTTTATTACCTCACTGTTGGCTATATTATCACATATTCATGGTACAAAATTAATACTTACCAACTTAAAAAGTAATCTATTTTACTTTTTTAAGCATATACATAACAGTTGCATAGTTTTATGTGTAAGTTTACAAATGATGATTTCAGTAGACCAATCAAACAGCAATAAGAGACAAAATATTTGAGAAGTCAGGCAATCATTAACTTACACATGGTGTGATTGCTGTTTTACAGATCCAAGAGGTCTGTAAAATACAGAAGAGTTGACTCCATAACTCTTCTACAAGTTCAAGACCAGCTTTTGATAATCTATCAGCAATTTTAATTGATTCTTAAAATTGTTAGAAAAGTGTATAGATCTTATTTGCATCTACACAAAAGGCTTCCCCAGTGGTTCAGTGGTAAAAGAATCTGCCTGCAATGCAGGAGATGTGGGTTCAATCCCTGAGTTGGGAAGATTCCCCGGAGGAAAAATGGCAACCCACTCCACTGTTCTTGCCTGGAAAAATCTCATAGACAAGGGAGTCTGGCAGCTACAGTCCATGGGGTCGTAAAGGTCAGACACAACTGAGCTATTGAGCACACAAACACACATGCAAAAGTGTGAAGTTGTAGGGAGAGTCACTTCTGGTGAGTCAGCTGCTCCCTTTGGTCCATCACCCTCACCTCGTAAAGCTGACGTGGATCACAGGGCTCCTCACTCCCGAACCGTCCATGCCTTCACATCTCAGACTGAAAGACAAAATCTTCACTATGGGCCCAAGACCCCACAAAGACTCTTCCTCCCTCTTTGCTCTCTGAACTGATCTAGAACTTTCTCCTGCCCATTCTGCTTCTGACCCACTGCTCTTCTCACTGTCTCTCAAACATCCCCAGAAGCTTTTACGTTTGCTGTTTCATCTACCAGTACTGTTCTCTTCTCAGATGCCGGCATGGCTCCAGGTCTCATTTTCTTCAGGTCTAAAATAACAACACATTTTCCACGGCCCAGCCTTTTCTATCCCAGTTGCTTTATTTGTCTCTGTATCTGGCATGCAACATACTCACTCTCACTAAAGCATGAGGGACTTTGTTTAATCTAACTACAACTTTCTGTCATAGAGTTTTAAATCATTTTATAAAAACACTGAACCCAGGAAAGTTGTGAAATCACATTGGGACATCTTTTAAAAGTGTGGAGTTCTTACCAGTTTTTAGCTTCTCTAATGGCTCAGATGGTAAAGAATCTGCTTGTAGTTGAGAAGATCTTCTGGAGAAGGGAAAGGCAACCCACTCCAGTATTCTTGCCTGGAGAATTCCGGGACAGGGGAGCCCACATGTCCACGGGGTCACAAAGAGTCGAACACAACTGAGTGACTAAAACTCACTCTTACCAGTTTGGGAGAGTTATGAGCAATCTACCCTAAACTTAGTAAGTAAGTTGTGAGTACTTCACATGTTCATGGTACAGGTGGTTGACAAGTAGTCAACAGGCAATGGACTGTATGAGATTTGGAATCAGAGGAATAGTATTGAATATCAGCGTTGCCACTTCCTTCCTTGTAATTTTGGGCAAAGAGGTAAAATAGTACTGAAGATAGTAATAATAGAAGCTTAAAATATATGAATAAATAAGTGAATGAACTTTTGTAAACCACTTAAACATTTTTTTTAAAGACAAGTATACCTTATAATATCTGGCTCAATTAGTTGTAATGAGGATGAAATAAAATATGAAAATGCACTATAAAGTGAAAAACAATATTAGTGTTGTTACTCCTGGAAATCAGGAAAGTAATGAAGTAAACACATAAATGGAAGAAGTTTATACAACCTTGTGGGTAGAATACTGGTCAACACATTGATAAGCACAAATCTAATCAAGTATAATTGTGAAAGTATAATAATGAAAAACTAAATATAGTAATATTTTTCTCAGATGACAATGTGCCAGCTACTAAACTAAGAATTTTGGAACATTATTGCTAGGAATCACTACTGCAATCTTATGAGGCAAGTGATTATAATCATTCCAACTTTACAAATGAGGAAAGTGAGAGTAACCAGTCACATATCACATAGCTAGTAAATGCTTCAACAGTGACTGAAATTGCTACGTTTCTTAGTCATTCAGCATTTTATCCACTCAGATTGATTTTGTTAATCTAAATTCATATTAATACATACTCTCCCATCAGTTCTACTTTCCTCTTTGAAAGTAGAACTATAAAAGTTAAAGAAAATTAATTAACATTTGTTAGGATTCAAAAACAAATATACAAATTCCTCCACACATGGAAAAAAAAAAAAAAAACCTGCTGCAATGAGTCAGAAAAACATGAGGTCAGGGGTGTTTATATAAATTTGAAATAAACATACAATAGGATACATCCTCAGTGGCACTGGTAAATTTTATTGCAGGATGTGCTTCTTAAGGAATTCACAAATAAAAGCCCTCAAGAGTTCCGGCCCAGCTGTCCCTTGCAGAGCGTAATGGCTCTCTGGCCCTCTGTTCTACCAGAGGTCACCGCACCACTTGCCCAGAAAGGCCTCCAGGTGTTGAAGGCAGGTCCTCCCTACCCCAGTGGTGACCCCCAGGCACATATAGTGCTTTCCTGGGTCTTAAGGGGGGATGATCCATCAGTATAAGTAAGCTTTTCTGCTCCCATAGAATTCATAGACCATGCAAGGAGGTGCTTAATTACCCAGGCCCTACAAATTCCAATGCATCTCTTCTCATGCTTGATTATATGAAAAAGAGCAATAAAAATTGCTGAAAGACTGTGCTTTGAATGAGATTGAAACCCAAGAAGTAGATTGTAAGAGAATTACCACTATCTTCATTTTTTTGCCATTTGAAAAATCAGCTCTGCTGTGAATAACTTTTAGGTGTTGCATACATAAGTGGTTTTTTCTCCAATGTGATTTTTAACTTAAATGCTAATGGCAACAAAGAATTTCAGGGGGTGAATAAAATGTACTTACAGGCAAAACAGCCATCTGATTGTGAACTTAGTTCTTGCATACTAAACAGGAGAGTTTTGTCTCTTGTCTCATAGCTACAGAAAAGCAGGAAGTATTTGGAAGGGAAAAATGAGGATTGGGAGGAAGTGGGGGGTGGGGAGATCTGGTTTGTCTGTGTGACACACTTCTTACTGGCACTATGCCCAGAAGTGTTTTCATACTGCTTTGAAAGACAGAAGCTGTATAAGAAAAACTCTAAAGAGACTGCTTTCCCTGAGAAAACATTTGAGACAAGAGAGTCAAGTCAAGCCAGGCCAGCTCGGGCCATCAGACCAGACCAGACCAGACCAGACCAGGTGCGGGAGCCTGGTCGGTGTTATGAAAAAGGCCAGGAAGAACAGTGAGGTGAGATGCCCAGAGAAGATACTGACCCCGAGGTCCTTGGAAGACATCGGGGTTGGGGGCAAGTAGAAAAGGCAGCTTTGGGAAATGGAGGCAGGGGAAACAGTAGACAGGGAAAACACTTGTTATTTTAAACTAGTGGGTAATGATGATAAGGAATTGGCAGCTTGGAGATTAAAAATAAACATTAGGATTTACCTAAAAGAAACAATGAAATATCTACAAATATTTATGTACATGGGAATTTACTGCAGTATTATTTATAATAATAAAAATTTTAAAGTAATCTATATGCCTGAAAGTGTTAATCTCTCTGTTGTATCCAGCTCTTTGCAACCCCATGGACTATAGTCCCCCAGGCTCCTCTGTCCATAGAATTCCCCAGGCAAGAATATTGGAGTGGGTAGACATTCCCTTCTTTAGGGTATCTCTCCAACCCAGGCACTGAACCTGGGTCTCCTGCATTGCAGGCCGATTCTTTACCATCTGAGCCACCAGGGAATACATATATATAATATAGGAAATATATACTATATATTTATATATATAGGACATATGTGTGAGTATGTAAATATCATAGAGTAATATGTAACCATAAAAATGTATATTCTAACAATATTTTAAGTATAAATAAGTATGTTTAAAATTTGATACAGCAGCATTATATATGTAGATATATAAATATATCATGATATACATATATAACACATATACATACATGTATACGTATGTGTGGAGAGAAGAAGAGAAAGATATGAAAGGATACGTCAAAATGTCAGCAATGATTATTTTTTAGGTGATGGAATTGCATTTGATTTTAATTTACCTTCTCTGACCTTTCTGGTGTTTTTCAGATTTTTTTAAAAAATACCAAAGTTCTCCTTTATATATTCTTAATTTTAAATGTCACTTATAAACATTTTTTAAGTTTTCAATAATACAAAATATTATTTTTAATTAATTTTTATTGGAGTATAGTTGATTTGCAACTATTGTGTTGTTTTCTGCTGTACAGCAAAGTGAATCAGCTATCCATATATCTATCTACTCTTTTTTAGATTCTTTCCCCATATAGGTCATTACAGAGTACTGAGTAGAATTCCCTGTACTATATAGTACTATATAGTTAAATAAAATGTAAAGTTCCTCTGTTCCAGTTCCTCTCAAACCCCTGTAATGCTTTGAGTCACATCTTTTGGTGTCCCCATATTTATCTATGTTTGTTTTCGATTTTGTATTAATACTTATCAAGATTTTAAATAATACGTTTATATCTTATATTAGTTATTCTACATATGCCCCTGACTCTTTCTCTGCACTTTATTGACCAATCCCACTCCTATATATACATCTACCAAAAAATGAAACTACTAATTCTAAAAGATACATGCACCCCAATGTTCATAGTACCATTTACATTAGCCAAGATATGGAACAAATTCATTTCCATCAACAGACAAACAATATATGTGTGTGTGTGTGTGTATATATATATATATATATATGTTATATATGTGTGTATATATATATGCTCTCTCTGTATATATGTTCAATATATATGTTCAGTATATATATATGTTATATATATATATATATAAAATGGAATATCACCCAACCATAGAAACTGAAATTCTGCCATTTGCAGCAATATGGATGAATCTAGAGGATAGTATGCTTAGGGAAATATGTCTGACAGAGACAGATGCCGTATAATATCACTTGTATGTGAAATCTAAAAATTAAAACAAATATATATATATGTATATATATATGTATATATATATGCAAAACAGAGACTCAGAAACAAATGTAGAAACTGGTGGTTAACAGTGGGGAAGGGGAGAGGGAGGGGCAAGACAGAGGTATGGGATTAAGAGATACAAACATAAAATAGATAAGCAATAAAGATATATTTTATAGCAATGGGAATTAGAGTCATTATTTTATAATAACTTTAAATAATCTAGAAAATGTTTTATAATCTATAAAAATACTGAATCACTATGAGGTACTCCCAAAACTAAACTAATGTTGTATATCACTATACTTCAATGAAGTGAAAGTCACTTTATGTCAGCAAGGTCATGTTCTTTCTGTAGTCTCTAGGGAAAATACATTTCCTTACCTTTCCTAGCTTCTGGTCATTGTTCAATTGCTCAGTCATGTCTTACTATTTGTGCCCCCAAGGAATGCAGCACCAGACTTCCCTGTTCTTCACTGTTTCCCAGAGTTTGATCAAACTAATGTCCACTGAGTCAATTATGCCAACCATCCATCTGACCCTCTGTCATCCCCTTCTTCTCCTGCCTTCTGTCTTTCCCAGCATCAGGGTCTTTTCCAATTAGTCAGCTATTCACATCAGGTCGCCAAAGTATTGGAGCTTCAGCTTCAGCATCAGTCCATCCAATGAATATTCAGGGTTGATTTCCTTTAAGATTGACTGGTTTGATTTTTTGCAGTCCAAGGAACTCTTCAGGAGTCTTCTCCAATGTCACATTTCGAAAACATTAATTCTTTGGTACTCAGCCTCCTTCATGGTCCAACTCTCACATCCATACATGACTATTGGGAAAACCATAGCTTGCACTATACGGACATTTGTCAGCAAAGTAATGTCTCTGCTTTTAAATATGCTGTCTAGGCTTGTCATAATTTTTCTTCCAAGGAGCAAGCATCTTTTGAGTTCTTGGCTGCAGTTACTGTCTGCAATGATTTTGGAGCCCAAGAAAAGTCTGTCACTGCTTCCATTGTCTCCCTATCAATTTGCCATGAAGTGATAGGACCAGATGCCATGATCTTCATTTTTTGAATGTTGAGTTTTAAGCTAGCTTTTTCACTCTCCTCTTTCACCTTCATCAAGAGACTCTTTGGTTCCTCTTCACTTTCTACCATAAGGATGGTGTCATCTGCATATCTGTGGTTACTGATATTTCTCCACACAATCTTATTCCAGCTTGTGCTTCATCCAGACTAGCATTTTGCATGATGTGCTCTGCATATATAAGTTAAAACAGCAGGGTGAGAATATACAGCCATGACATACTCCTTCCCCAATTTGAAACCAGTCCATTGTTCCATGTCCAGTTCTAACTGTTGCTTCTTGACTTGCATACAGGTTTCTCAGAAGGCAGTTAAGGTGGTCTGGTATTACCATCTCTTTAAGAATTTTCCACAGTATGTAGTGACCCACACAGTAAAAGGCTTTAGCATAGTCAATGAAGCAGAAGTAGATATTTTTCTGGAATTCTCTAGCTTTTTCTATGATCCAACAGATGTTGGCAATTTGATCTCTGGTTCCTCTGCCTTTTCTAAATCCAGCTTGAACATCTGGAAATTCATAGTTCGTGTATTTTTGAAGCCTGGCTTGGAGAATTTTGACCATTACTTTACTAGTGTGTGAGATGAGTGCAATTGTGCGGGAGTTTGAACATTCTTTGGCATTACCTTTCTTTGGGTTTGGAATGAAAAGTGACCTTTTTCAGTTCTGCGGCCACTGCTGAATTTTCCAAATTTGCTGGCATATTGAAAGCAGCATTTTCACAGCATCATCTTTTAGGATTTGAAATAACTCTGCTAGAATTCCATTAGCTTCACTATCTTTGTTCATAGTGATACTTCCTAAGGCCCACTTGACTTCACACTCCAGGATGTCTGGCCCTAGGTGAGTGATCACCCCATTGTGCTTATCCAGGTCATTAAGATCTTTTTGTATAGTTCTGTGTATTCTTGCCACCTCTTATTAATATCTTCTGCTTTTGTTAGGTCCATACCATTTCTGTCCTTTATTGTGTCCATCTTTACATGAAATGTCCCCTTAGTATCTCTCATTTTTTTAAAGAGATTGCTAGTCTTTCCCATTCTATTGTTTTCTCTATTTCTTTTCACTGATCACTTAGGAAGGCTTTTTTATCTCTCCTTGCTATTCTTTGGAACTCTATTCAGATGGGTATATATTTCCTTTTTTCCTTTGCCTTTTGCTTCTCTTCTCAGCTATTTGTCAAGGCCTCCTCAGACAACCATTTTGACTTTTTTACATTTATTTTTCTTGGGGGTGGTTTTCTAGCTTCCAGAGACCACTTAATTTCTGGAACATGCCCACTTTCTTCTTCTTGATACCCAGTCAGTAGTCGCTCCAATCTCTTTGACTCTGACCTTGACCTCTATGCTTTCCCCTTTCACTTATAAGGACTCCTGTGATTACACATAATTAGAGTGGTCTATCTGGATAGCCCTGAATGATCTCTGCATCTCAAGGTCATTATCATGTCTCTAAAGTCCTTTTGCTAGGTAAGATAAGAAATTCACAACTTCTGACAACTTGATCATGAACATCTTGGGGGTCATCACTCTGCCTGCTACCATGACTAAAGATAAAACTCCAAATTCAATTATATAATCTGCAAAATTATAAAATAGCTAAATGCCTGACTGTCCAAGTCTTCCATACAAAGGTAGGCACTGGTCAGAAAGGAATGTGACCCTTAGACCTGGAATGGGGATACTTGGGCAAACATAGATAAGTCTGACAACCATTCTTTCCCAAGTGCCTGTAAGCCGCCCCTGTCAGAAGTGGCACCTCGTCACATGTCTTTCTTTCGTTGTTCCCAGAGAAGGTTTCTTTTCCTTCCTTTGTTCTTATTCAGGTTCCTCCACTTCTCACTGCTTTCAGGTTTGTAAAAGATCAGATCTCAGAGTGTCCCAGATGGAGAAAAGATTTGGCCTGGATGCCACTTAGGAAAAAGCTAGTGAATATGCCAAAAAGCTTATAAGACTTTCCTATGAAATTTCAATAAAAACCTGGGGAAAACAGATGTAAATGATTTCTGAAGATGGTAGTCAGATATGATGGAACTGAAGGTTAGAGTTATTTGAATTAAGCCATTGTTCTCATTGTGATTCTACGTTTTGTTTTCTTTTCTTTCTTTTATCTTTTTTTGGTGGGGAGGGAAAGGCCACCATATGCCACAAGTGGGGATCTTAGTTCTCTAACCAGTGATCCAAGCCAGGCCCTTGGCAGTGAGAGCAGGGAGTCCTAACCACTGGACCACCAGGAAATTCCTGCGATTCTGGTTTTAATGCATCAATTTTGAGTAATACTCAGTGACAGTTTGGTTGATTAACTGAAGCCTCATCTCAATAATGATCTCTATTCAATGTGCCTGAGATACTGGAACTTCCCTGGCATATCTTAAAGGATGAAATTCAGAGGTTCAGGGAGATGGGAATCTTAAAGTGGATCAATTATATGCAGCCTGTTCAACAACTGCCAACTAAATCCATTGAGGGGATTCAGAGGAGACTTCCCTCCTGAAGACACTAGAAAACATGTTGGTGTGGGGAGCTTGGTGATGACAGTCCACTGAAGGCTGGAGATGACAGCTGGGAGATGCTGCCACAGAACTGAACTTGCTGATTGTAGTAGAAACAAGAGAACCCCACAGAGGCAGAGACCAGAGAGTAGCCTCTAACCTTCAGAGGGAAGATGGGAACAATTACTATAACAGAAAGAAGAAACGGAGGTTCTGATCTAGAAGGATTTATGATTGTGGCTGGGCTTCCCTGGTGATTCAGTGGTAAAAAAAATTCGGCAGTGTAGTGGGGACAGATTTGGGAGATTTGCTCTTTGTCACAAGAACCCTATGGACTTCCCAGGTGGCTTAGTGGTAAAGAATCCACCTGCCAGCACAGGAGATTCGGGTTCAACCTCTTGGTCGGGAAGATCCCCTAGAGAAGGAAATGGCAACCTGCTCCTGTCTTCTTCCCTGGGAAATCCTACGGACAGAGGAGCCCAGAGGGCTACAGTCCATAGGGGTAGCAGAAGAGTCAGACACAACTTAAACAACAACAATGGTTGTGCCTAGTTAATCACTGTATCCCTAAGAGTGAAATATATGAGAAAATATGTAAAATGTACCCTAATGAATATGATCAAAACAGCAAAACAAAACTCTAGGTCTAGTGAATAGGAAATTGACTTGAGTTACCATAGTGGATATTCATATCAGACCCAGTTTCTGAACACAAACCAGTAAACAGACCCTGTACATCTGAAGTGAGAGGAAATCTGGGTCCCCAGGCATAAGGATCTGAGATATGACCACACATTTGTAACTGTCCTCTATTCCTCGGGTAGATCCTTAGGATATCTTGCCTGGCCATGTGTTTTGGAAATATTTTCTCATTTTAGAATTCCTTTTTTATATTTATGTACCTATAGAAGTAATTTTTTGGAAAGGATACTAAGAAGCATGTCTTTCCTTGCATATCTGAATATGTCTAATATATGCTTTTACATTTAAAAGGAAGTATAGCTGAAAATAAAATTTTGAATCAACATATTTTTCCACAAAACATTTATTCTTTGCTAATAACTTTTAAAGACACAAGAATTAGAGTGTTCTTTTGTTGGATGCAAGTCTGATTCGTATTAAATTACAGGTAACATGGATTTTCTCTCTCCCAGCTTTCAGGTTTGAGGTTGACACATCAAAGCTAAAGAGTACACCAAGAAGAGAAACTAGCACAAAATTATATAAGATATTAAACAGTGTAACATCTTACAGAGTTGTGGTAAAATTAACTGCCTTATGATATTTCAAAATGTTTGTTAATAAAACCTTTATCGGTTCTTAAGAGATTGTGTTATTACTGTAACAATAACTACATAATCAGCTAAGGACTTTGCTAACCATACCTAAGCAAACACTGGATTGGGCTTCTTTCCTCCCCTCAAAAGTCTAATAGAGTAGGTCTAGACCTGGGAGTTTGCATTTTTAACACATATTCCAGGGAATTCTGCTCCTCTTCAAAGTTTAAAGATAATTTTCTATACATTTTTCGTAGTAAAATCTGCCACTTAAGAGGCACTCAGTAATTATTTTTTAATGGGTGGAATGAAGGAATGAAAGCAAATTTGAAGGGAAACCAAAGTCTGAGACCAGTTGTCTCTGTGAAGAATGCTTTACTTCTACGTCTAATGATTTGATGAACCAATCTGAGTAGAATAAACAGTGCAGTGTGGTAGGGTGGTGGCTAAGAAATATCAGATCTCTGAATCTTCATCAATGAAATGGTAGCATTGCTCATCAGGCTCATTATAAGGAACTGCTTTCTCTAATTCTATCAGTCTCCCAGCTCATGTGTGTGCATGTGTGTATGCTCAGTTGCTCTCTCAGGTCCAACTTTTCTGCGACCTCATGGACTGTAGCCAACTAGGCTCCTCTGTCCATGGGATCTCTCAGGTAACAATACTGGAGTGGGTTGCCATTTCCTTCTCCAGGGGATCGTCCCAACCCAGGGATCAAACCCACCTGCATTGGTAGGGAGTTCTTTACCACTAGTGCCAAACTCTTACATACTTTATATAGTAAACTACCTATAGAAATATGTGAAAAAATCATACTATTAGCTTTCATAGGCAGAACAGTACTTGCCCTGATTTTTAAAAATATTTTTGTTGTTTCACAGAGGATTAGATTGAACATGCATTTCTTAATAGTTCTAGAATAATGTGTGGTGCCAGCTCTCTTGTCCCTCTACATGGGTGGTAATCGAACATAATACATCAGGATAGAATCTAAATTGTTAGAGCACTGGTTCACATAAGGAATGCAAATGTCTACAAAGCAGCAAATTTGGGGGCACCTTTATTCAGCAATGAGGGCCTACTTCAGGTGGTGCTGAAGCCTTATGTATGAAGTAGGAGCAGATATGTGGGAGGATAAAAAAAACATATGCTACTTTGTGTGATTTTTCTAAACTGATGAAGTCTAAACTCCCCCAATAAGTATCTGGGGAAATAGAAAAATTAGAAACTGATAGTTGAGCCTACAATAAATTCAGGCTTCTCTGAGAGATGAGAGAGAACTTTGGTAATTCTTTCAGGGTTTTGGAGTGTGAGGCCACTAGCCTAATCCCAAAGCCCAATGTTTTTCCATATCGTTCACCATCGAGCAGATAATATAGCCTGGGCTAGTATCCTACTGCACACTTAGGGTAGTCTGTGCATGCATGCACGCTCAGTCACTCAGTTATGTCTGACTCTTTGCAACCTCATGGAGTGTATGTATCCTGCCAGGCCCCTCTGTCCATGGGACTCTCCAGGCAAGAATACTGAAGTAGGTTTCCATTTCCTTCTCCAGGGGATCTTTCCAACCCAGGGATCAAACCCACGTCTCCTGTATCTCCTGCATCAGCAGGCAGATTCTTTACCACTGAGGCCCTGGGAAGTCCAGTATAGTCTGTAGGGGAAGCTTTTCTATAAAATGAAAGGGAGCTTCTGGTCTGTAATTAGAGTAACTGTAGGAACATTTAGTGCTAAAATCAAGGCATGGAAGATTCTTCAAACAAAGAAAACAGAGTGTAGCAAATATCCCAGCAAGTAGAATATTCTGGAGGTAAAAGCATGTCATGAAAGCTTAAGATAAAGACTTCACGCTTGACATTACTTTGTCCATGTGACTAAGGAAACAACTTTTAAGCTGTTACAGAAGTTTCATGATTAACTTGGGGAGAGCATTTCTTTCAGGAAACACTGAATCTATAAACCCTTCATTTTGCCAAGCTAAGACTCACAAATAATGAGACTCAATGCATCTACAAGTTGAAGTTCTTGGTTCCAACTCACTGAAAAGCTTCAAGCCTATTTAAGGCTCTTCTTTCACCATCAGTATTCAGCATCTCACGAGTGTGCATTCTATTAAGTTACGGTTAGATACCCTGCCACCTCGAAGCTCAGTAGCATGAAAAGAGCAATATAGATACTTATGCTTTGCCCGTGCATCTCAAGCTTTCTACAGAGTGGATAATATACACTGTAATCAATGAGACAATGGAATTTAACAGCAAAATAAAGGGTGCAGAGACCGTCTGGAACAGTTTCTCAAGGCTATATCACTAATGGCAGCAACGCCATCCTCTTGGGCCAACCTGAAAAATGTCAGCTAGTGAATGAAACACAGATAGATAGCTTTGCTGTCTGATAGAAGAGGAGACCTCAAAGAATAAAGAAAACTGAAAGTGTTAGTTGCTCAGTCGTGTCCAACTCTTTGTGACTGTAGCCTGCCAGGCTCCTCTGTTCATGGGATTTCCCAGATAAGAATACTGGAATGGGTTGCCATTTCCTCCTCCTGGGGATCTTCCAGACCCAGGGATCGAACCTGGGCCTCCTGCGTGACAAGCAGATTCTTTACCATCTGAGCCACCAGGGAAGCCCAAAGAGTAGAAAGTAGTTAACAAAAGTATTATCATTTTAGAGGAATGGTGAAAATGACAAAGGGACCTAGGGAAAAATCTCTTGAAACCAACTCATGCTGCTCTAAAGTTGCAGTCCCCTGTTTAGGAGAACTCTTCACAACAACCTGGATTGCTGAGACTGGAATCTGGGGTGTGTGCCCAACATGACCCATAGACCCCCAAAAATAGCATTTAGGAATAAAATATGCACAGCACTTTCCAGACACATGCAGTTAACATACAAGTGAAAAAGGGAGCTCGCCTGGTAAACATGTGCAGTAAACTTCTATTTGACAAGAGTGACACAAATGTAACCTAAATAACCTTGAGCAAAAAAACAAAAAGTGGGAGGGAAGGAAGGAAGGAAGAAAAGAAAAATGGTTTCCTCATTAAATTGAGAAATCTAGAGATAACACGTTTTCCTTCTGCATTGGCTCCATTCTCGGGCAGATTTTTATCCATGACAGAAGGTCTGTCAATGGTTCCAGAAAGTCTAGTTGAAGGCATGATTTCTTTCTCAAGAGCTCTTAATGAAAGTTCCAAAGTTGACTCTCACTGCCTTCACTGAACTTCTTTGCCAACTCTGAATTGTTGTGGCTGGAGGAATAGAGTACTCTGATAATCCAGGCCTGGAACTGTTCATCCATCTGCAAACAAAGGAGGAGGGCTAACATAAAATTAGAAAGAGCAAGGAAAAGTAGGGAGCTAGAACCAGTAATGGAAAGAATGGATATCATGCAGGCAAAAAAGAGTTTTTATGCTAAAGTGTGCATAGCATTTATATCTCAACATTTTGCTTGTATGCTCAGTGCGTCCAACTCTTTGTGACCCTCGCTTGCCAGGCACCTCTATCCATGGAATTTTCCAGCAAGAATATTGGTATGGGTTGCCATTTCCTCCTCTGGTGGATCTTCCCCACCCAGGGATTGAACCCGTGTCTCCTGTGTCTCCCACATTGCAGGTAGATTCCTTACCTGCTCCCACTGAGCCATCAGGGAACAAGGGAATAGAAATGGCATAAGCACAACATCTTAGCCCTGGCCTCTAATAGGAAGCTAACACTCCTGTCCTATTTCTTTCACATCCACCAACCAAACAGGACCAACTCCTGTGTCCTCCTCACTAATCCTTCTTCCATCGAGAACAGGTCATTGTTAAAGGCAAGAAATTTGATTTGGCTTCAGTCCTAATGGGTGGAGGGAGACTTTGGGGTGTGGAGTTAAACCCCAAGTCAGTCAGGGCAAGATGTGTTCCCACGCATTTGGCAGGTGAGACCGGTCTGGGGCTGTTCTATTTGGTAACTGCCAGAGGAGGTGATATTACACTGGGATTCAGGGCAAAAGCCACATAATGATGAAGACTGTGCGTTAGCCTGGCAGTGCCCTCTGTGCCCACATCTCCAGGCACATGGCAGGGGTGGGGGCAGTGTGGGCTGAAGGAACGAGTCAAGTACTTGAGACGCCTGGTCCTGGCCCAAAGACCGTCTCTGTTCACCCTTTAACATGATTTACATCTGGCTCCGTTTCTGCAGCTCATATATGTGCAGGGAACTTGAAATTAGGAGGAAAGCTCTCCAAAAGAAAGAGTGAGATTCAGGCGTTAGGAAAGGCCTCGGATGTTTATACAAAACTGCAAGTGCAGCTGCGCCCGCTGAGTAATATCCCATATGCAGCAGGCCGGGTCTCGTGTGAGTGGGGAGAGGGATTTATTTCTCCTTCCAGACAGGCTCTCTTGGGAACTCTAAATGGTAAAAGCAGTGAACTTGCATCTGGGCTGGGGAAGGCCATAAGCAGTCTCTGCATATGCGAGTTCTTGGCCATGAGCCCCTTCACCTTACCGTGAACTCTGTATTTCCTTTCCTTTGCCAGCTGTAAGCCTACCTCCAGGATCAACGGTGGATTTGTGGTAGGACTGAACTGGGGGGGTTCTTGTAGCCTGTTTAAAAGATCTCTGAAACATCCATCCCATCTCCGGTCAGTCCCCTCAATAAACCTTCTTGTCTGAACTCTTACAAAGGGTGGTCAGAAAGAGATGAGAAAGGAAAACATCGTGTTCATATGCATGACTTGATCATGGGATATCTAAAGCCAGCCCTGCTTCACACTTTTCTGTTAGGGATTCCATACAATGCATGCAGTAATCCCTCCATGTGTGTTTTCAGACACTTCTTTGCTGGGTTCAGCCACACTGAGGAAAAAATGCATCCCTTGAAATATGCTTTTTCTTCTTCTTAGAATCAGGAAGAGGCATAGAAGTTGTTGAGGATGGGAAGGGCCACTGGAGCTCCAGGCATCAATTCAGTGTTTCAAATAATGAAAAGAGGAAGAGGGGAAGAATAAAAATGCCCAGTCTCCAGCTATCAGCTCCCTTTAAACAGTTTTTTCTCATTTGACTAGTGAGTAGTCAAAAAGCCTCAACTTGCTTTCAGCCAGCTAAGAATGCGACTAGAGGCAAAGTCAATCTGAACAAAACTGGGTTCAAACCAACAGTCTCTGCCAGAGGATGCAGTCCCACATTCCTTCAAACCCTGGTTTTCTAGTTCTCTGATCATCGTCTCCCTCAAAAGCAATATCAGCATCCTTAGTTTACTAATGTTTTGCTTTTCGGCCCGTTGGATTAGAAGAGAGAAATGAATGCTGTGGAAGGTTATTGGCCTCTAGGAGGAGTTTGACATTATTCTATTCCCTCCTTCTCTATCCAACTTCCCATCTCATTCCGCTTCCCCTCTCCTCCAGGAATTTGTTCCAATCATGGGAAGAGTTTATGGGTCTCAGCACTGGCCCTGGCCTTCTCCTTTTGACTAAGAGAGGGATGAATTGTTCAGACTTGAGAGGTACCGTCTTTGTTCTCTCTCCCATAGAGTCTACTAGCTAGAATGGTCTAGGCTACTGTGCCAGCTGATAGCCAATTTGCTTCAAGATTCGTCCGCCTCTCCCTCACTTCGTTCGGCAATGCAAGAACTACACGAACTACATTCCTTAGCTGCCTTCACCTCTGAGTTCTTAATAAAAGCACCACTAGGAAGGCCTGACATAAGATTAGGAAGAGAAGAAGGAAAGAACGGGTGGGTATCCTTTCCCCTTTGCTCTTTGTTGCATTTCTTTCTAGCATGACACCACTAGACAGCCCCTCCCTTTAGATTTCCCATATCTGTCCTGCAGTCCTCCCTGTGGCCCTAGCTCTCATCAGATGGTCTTGACTTCTGGATGAATACCATCTTCTCCCATTGATCTTCTACCCTCTGTTCCAAGGGTAGCAGCTTCTTACTGCTAATCTTGAGCTTACCTTACTGTCCCTGTTGTCTATTCTTACATCATCAATGCAATCAATTTCTTGCCTTAAATGTACTCAGTTCAAACAATCTGAACTGCTTTCTAGCAAGTTCTTGACTGACAGAATTATGCTGCAATAATCAACAATTTCCCAAATCTCAGTAGCTTAATACATGAAATCTAGTTTCTTCCTCACACTGTGCTAATTCAGAGCTGTCACCTTCCAAATGGTGACTCAGTGGTCCAGCTGGCTTTTATTTTTAACTCTGCCATCTGAAGCACTTGGCTTCTATATCACTGCAACAAAGCAAGATAATGAATAGAGAATTCAAATCCGCTCTCGTTTGCTTGATCCAGAAGTGATATATGTTAATTCCACTTCAACCCAGTGGTCGGGATTAGTCATCTGGCCCAACATGTTTGCCAGAGATGCTTGGAAATGTACCCTTCTTATTTATTTATATATGTGTATGTATGTATGTACATATGTATATGTGTCTAGAATAAGTACCCTACATATGAACAAGTTCATTCTGAGAGCAAGTTCTTAAGTCCAATTTGTTCGTTTAAGTGCAACAAAGTTAGCCTAGGTACTCAGCTAACTCAATCGGCTATATAGTTCTGCCCTGTAAAGAGATGTATAATATTTTTCATACAAACAATACATAAAAAAACAAAAAATAAATAGTTTTAATCTTATAGTACAGTACCTTGTAAAGTACAGTACAACAGCTGGCACACAGGGACTGGCGGTGAGTGGACGGGCAAGAAGAGTTACTGTCTGGAGGAGGGAGAGGAGGTGGGAGATGGTACAGCTGAAGGATCATCAGCAACAGGAGATGGAGGGTGAGCTGCAATTTCACACATGGCTGGTGTTGATGGCAGGTTCTGGTTCCTTGCCAGACTCAATTCTATCTACCCTCTTGAAAAAATGTCCCAGTAATGTTAGGGTTGTCACACGTTCACATCTTTGAAAGTTTGCAACTTGAGGGTTCATGTACTAGAGGTGCGAGCATGCGTACGCAGTAGCTTAAGTTGTCTCTGACTCTTTGCAATCCTGTGAACCATAGCCCACCAGGCTCCTCTGCCTGAGCGTTTCTCCAGCAAGAACACTGGAGAGGGTTGCCATGCCCTCCTCCAGGGGATCTTCCCTGACCCAGGGAACAAACCCATGTCTCTTATATCTCCTGCACTGGCAGGTGTGTTCTTTACCACACGAGATATGTGGGAAGCCCTTGAATGTCAGGGAATTTTTGTATATGCATACACACAGATAAAGAGAGATAATTTTGGTATTCTGCTACAGCATAAAGGAAAAAGAAATTAGAAAAGTACAAGATTTGGTTAACTTAGATTGTTAATCCAAGACAAGTATGATCACCTAATCTGTACCTTAAGAACATACCTTTCCTCTTGCCAATGGTTAATCATATCTATTGATTTTTTTTTTGAGGCAGGGGTCGGGGGCAGTGGCAATCTTTATTACTTGACATCCAAATTCTTCCACTGTAGAACTGTTATAGAATTATTTTCCAGTGCATGGCAAAATGACATCCATTTTTTCATCACAGCTTCTCTCTTTTCCTCTCTCAGCTATGCTCCATCTTGTTGAAAAATGAATTTTAAATTTAAGTAACACTTACCCTGGAGATATGTCATGATTTTTCTTAAGAGAAAGAAAATAGCCTTATCCAAGTTCATAATATAATGGTAACTCCAAGTTTTTAAGAATTTTAAAACTGTGAATAGTAGAAAATAAATCTCAATAGAAAATATTAATTTATAGAGTTACATAAACTGAAGACATACCCAAATAAAAAGTTTCCCAGAGTTCCACTCATTCTAATTTTATTGTCATCATCGTAAGGTGCAGAGCTTTCTCATGGAAGTCTTGACTCATTTCCTCTTTATAATTATGAGATAGATCTCTCCTATAACTTTTCTTCTACATATTTTTTTATTGAGGGGTTACCATTTATATATGAATAAGAAAGGCACACAAAATCAATATATTTTCAGATACAAATCAATACAATAAAGAACATTAACCTCAGTACAGTACCAGGATTACAGGCATTAAATATATTTGGGGCTTTTGAAAAAATGATAAATTTAACATACACTACTTGTTAAAAATATTTGAACTTTTTCTTTGTTTATTCTTCTTTTAATTTATGAGAGAATTTGATGTCTGTACAGAAAGTAAGTTCATTTAATACTTCTTTATTTAGTATCTCCTATGTGTTAGACAGGCTTTCAAGGTAGTACAGTAGTAAAGAATCCACCTGGCAATGCAGGAGATACAAGAAACATGGGTACCATCCCTTGGTTGGGAAGATCCCTGAAGTAGGAAATGGCAACCTGCTCCAGTATTTTTGCTGGGAAAATTCAATAAACAGAGGAGCTTGTTGGGCTACGGTCTCTTAGGCCACAAAGATCAGACAGGACTGAGCAACCATGCAAGCACATGCGTGTGATAGGCGCTATCATAGGTACTTATGTTTCCTGCTCCCAGGAATTTTATATTTCAATGAAGAATATAGTCAGTAAGTAACAATTCACATAAAAACAAAAGGAGAACCAAGATCTTTTTGAGGGGAAAAAAAGGCCAGTTTGTCTGGAGCATATGAACAAAACAATAGGGTGAGTTTGGAAATATGGACACATATGGGATTATTTGTGGCCCTCATACTTCAGAAACAATTTTGGGTTTTGTTCTCAATGGAAAGGCATGGAGAAGTTTTAAATATGCCTCATATTTTAAAAAAACATCCTTGGTTGCTCCAGACAGAGAGGTTTTGAGAAAGAAACAGCAGAGGCAGGATGACCAGTTAGGAAGCTACCAGCACTTGTCCGTTGATCACTGAAGAAGGCTGTGGTATCTCTCCTTGCTCTTCTTTGGAACTCTGCATTCAAATGGGTATATCTTTCCTTTTCGCCTTTGCGTTTTGCTTCTCTTCATTTTACAGCTATTTGTGAGGCCTCCTCAGACAACAATTTTGCCTTTTTGCATTTCTTGGAGATGGGCTTGATCCCTGCCTGCTGTACAATGTCAGGAACCTCCATCCATAGTTCTTCAGGTACTCTGTCTGTCAGATCTAATCCCTTGAGTGTATTTCTCACTTCCACTGCATAATCGTAAGGGATTTGATTTAGGTTATACCTGAATGGTCTAGTGGTTTTCCTTACTTTCTTCAATTTAAGCCTAAATTTGGCAATAAGGAGTTCATGATCTGAGCCACAGTCAGCTCCTGGTCTTGTTTTTGCTGACTGTATAGAGCTTCTCCATCTTTGGCTGCAAAGAATATAATCAATCTGATTTCGATATTGACCATCTGGTGATATCCATGTGTAGTCTTCTCTTGTGTTGTTGGAAGAGGGTGTTTGCTATGACCACTGTGTTCCCTTGGCAAAACTCTATTAGCCTTTGCCCTGCTTCATTCTGTACTCCAAAGCCAAATTTGACTGTTACTCCAGTCAAATTTTACTGTTGACTTCCTACTTTTGCATTCCAGTCCCCTATAATGAAAAGGATATAATTTTTGGGTGTTAGTTCTAAAAGGTCTTGTAGATATTCATAGAACCATTTGATAGCTTCTTAAGCATTACTGGTTGGGGCATAGACTTGGATTACTGTGATACTGAATGGTTTACCTTGGAAATAAACAGAAATCATTCTGTCATTTTTTATTTTTGAGCCCAAAAAAATAAAGTCTGACACTGGTTCCACTGTTTCCCCATCTATTTCCCATCAAGTGATGGGAAATAGATGTTACTTACCTGGGGCCAAACAATGGTGGAGGTAATGAAGATAATGGCAAACTCCTTCAAAAGGTCCCATGCAGGCACTGGTATACATAGTGCCCTCAACCCTGCAACAGGCCACCCTCGACCCATGCCTCTGCCAGAGACTCCTGGACACTCATGGGCAAGTCTGGGTCAGTCTCTTGTGGGGTCACTATACCCATTTGAATGCAAAGTTCCAAAGAATAGCAAGGAGAGATAAGAAAGCTTTCCTCAGCGATCAATGCAAAGAAATAGAGGAAAACAATAGAATGGGAAAGACTAGAAATCTCTTCAAGAAAATTAGAGATACCAAGGGAACATTTCATGCAAAGATGGGCACAATAAAGGACAGAAAGGGTATGGACCTAACAAAAGCAGAAGACACTAAGAAGAGGTGGCAAGAATACACAGAAAACTATACAAAAAAGCTCTTCATGACCCAGATAATCACAATGGTGTGATCACTCACCTAAAGTTAGACATCCTGGAGTGTAAAGTCAAATGGGCCTTAGGAGCATCACTATGAACAAAGCTAGTGGAGGTGATGGAATTCCAGTTGAGCTATTTCAAATCTTAAAAGATGATGCTCTGAAAGTGCTGCACTCAATATGCCAACAAATTTGGAAAACTCAGCAGTGGCCACAGGATTGGAAAAGGTCAGTTTTCATTCCAATCACAAAGAAAGGCAATGCCAAAGAAAGTTCAAACTATCCCATGATTGCACTCATCTCACAAGCTAGCAAAGTAATGTCAAAATTCTCCAAGCCAGGCTTCAACTGTATGTGAACAGTGAACTTTCAGATGTTCAAGCTGGATTTAGAAAAGGCCGAGGAACCAGAGATCAAATTGCCAACATCCATTGGAACATCAAAAAAGCAAGAGTGTTTCAGAAAAATATCTAATTCTATGCCAAAGCCTTTGATTGTGTGGATCACCACAAACTGGAAAATTCTGAAAGAGATGGGAGTACCAGACCACCTAACCTGCCTCCTAAGAAATCTGTATGCAGGTCAGGAATCAACAGTTAGAACTGAACATGGAACAACAGACTGGTTGCAAATCAGGAAAGGAGTACATCAAGGCTGCATATTTTCTCCGTGCTTATTTAACTTATACACAGACTACATCATGTGAAATGCCAGGCTGGGTGAAGCACAAGCTGGAATCAAGATTGGCGGGAGAAACATCAATAACCTCAGATATGCAGATGACACCACCCTTATGCAGACATTGAAGAAGAACTAAAGAGCCTCTTGATGAAAGTGAAAGAGGAGAGTGAAAAAGTCGGCTTAAAACTGAACATTCTGAAAATGAAGATCTCTGCATCCGGTTCCATCAATTCATGGCAAAAAGATGGTGAAGAAATGGATACAGTGACAGACTTTATTTTTCTTTTTGGCTCCAAAATCACTGCAGACAGTGACTGCAGCCATGAAATTAAAAGACGCTTATTCATTGGGAAAGAAGTTATGACCAACCTAGACATCGTATTAAAAAGCAGAGACATTTCTTTGCCAACAAAGGTCCTTCTAGTCAAGGCTACGGTTTTTCCAGTAGTCATGTATCGATGTGAGAGTTGGACTATAAAGAAAGCTGAGCGCCGAAGAATTGATGCTTTTGAACTGTGGTGTTGGAGAAGATTCTTGAGAGTCCCTTGGACTTCAAGGAGATCCAACCAGTCCATCCTAAATTAAATCAGTTCTGAATATTCATTGGAAGGACTGTTGTTGAAGCTGAGACTCCAATACTTTGACCAACTGATGGGAAGAACTGATTCACTTGAAAAGCCCCTGATGCTGGGAAAGACTGAGGGTGGGTGGAGAAGGGGACGACAGAGGATGAGTGGTTGGATGACATCACCGACTTAATGGACACCAGTTTTGGTAAACTCTGGGAGTTGGTGATGGACAGGGAGGCCCTGGTGTGCTGCAGTCCATGGATTCGCAAAGAGTTGAACTTGACTGAGTGACTGAACTGAACTGAGCACTTGTACAAGTGAGAGATGATTAGAAAGGTTCAGGCTGCAAAGTCTTTTCACATTTGAATATAGGAAGAAGGAAAGAGAAGAAGAAAGAATGATGAAGAAAAAGAAGAAGAAGAAAACAGATAAGGAAAATATCATCAACTCCTTTGATAGATGGAAAAAAAATCACCATTAAAAGCTAAAATTAAGTCTGGATTCAAGTTTTCAGCTTCCAAATTTGGAAGACTCCTCAATTTATCTCCAAAAAAATTTCAGCAAAGAATTGGTATAGTTGCAAATAAATAGAATCAAAGCATATTATATACATTGAATGGTATTTTATAGACATAATCAATTTTAAAATATTTACAAATCCTATTGCTAAGATGTTATATATAAAGAAAAGGGTGAGGCTTCTCCAATCACTGGGGAATGAACTTCCACTGAGATTCTGGATGTATGCTACCCTGAGAGGATACAGGTCTCTGCGGAGTTCTAATTGAATGGTGCCATCTCAACTTCACCTGCCCACAGCACTCTCGCGTTTTCTTCTGCCTTCTGATGTAGCTGCATCACTGCTCTGCACTCACTCCATTGCACTCTTTGCTGTAAGAGATATAGCCTTTCTTTCTAATGCTGCTCCTTGTTCAGAGTAGCCTTCGAATGGGGAAAAAGTTCTAGTATAATTGCTCATGGTCCCTGGTAGCTCAGACGGTAAAGCATCCACCTGCCATTCAGAAGAGCCAGGTTCAACCCCTGGGTTGGGAAGATCCCCTGGAGAGGGAATGGCTACCCACTCCAGAATTCTTGCCCAGAGAATTCCAAGAGCAGTGGAGCCTGGTGAGCTACAGTCCATGGGGTCGCAAAGATTTGGACATGACTGAGCGACTAACACTACACTATTACACTAAAATTGCTATTATAAAACTAACATTTTTGCCTCTAGTTGGAGTGGGAAAATCAGTCCTGAATATTCATTGAAAGGACTGATGCTGAAGCTGAAACTCCAATACTTTGACCACCTGATGCAAAGAACCGACTCATTGGAAAAAAACCCTGATGCTGGGAAAAATTGAAGATGGGAGGAGAAGGGGACAACAGAGGATAAGATGATTGGATGGCATCACCAATGCGATGGACACAAGTTTGAGTAGGCTCTGGGAGTTGGTGATGGACAGGGAAGACTGGTGTGCTGCAGTCCACAGGATCACAAAGAGCTGGACATGACTGAGCAACTGAACTGAACTGGGGTGGGAAAGGGGATTGACAGTAAAACAATATGAAGGATCCTGTTTAGTGTGATGGAAGTCTTCTAAAATCAGATATAGTGATGACAGTACAACTTGGTAAATTTACTCAAAATCATGAAATTGTATACTTAAGGTGGGTAAATTTATGACATGTAAATCATTTCTCAATAAAAGTGTTTCCTGATAAAGAGAAACCTAACAGAAATAAAGGACCTCAATTTATCTGAAAATATGAGAATGAAATGAGAGGCAGAGATTTAAAAACTGAGGACTTTTTTAATTCAGAAAATATTTTTCAAGTAGATAACTTTCAAAAGAAAAAAAAAAGGCTTTGCAACAATATCAGACTATGTGAGGGAAGTATTTTTTTGTGAATAGTGAATAAGAACACTGCATTCATTCAAATCCAGAAATTCATTTTCTGCTTGAGCCAAATGTAACTCACTTAATACCTGATTGATATTAAAGGTCATTTCTTTCTTTTTGCCCTCAGCAGTGAGAACACAGAGTCCTAATCACTGGACTACCAAGGAGTTCCTTCATTTTTTTAAAAGAAGATAATAATAACAGTAATAAAGCGACCATTTATCAGAGCCTATTTCCACTTTGTGTCATGCATAATGCCAATTATTTTATAGTGCCAAATTTAATCTTTGCAACATGATTAAGTTGATTTATTAAAGCATTCCCATTTTAGGGATAAAGAAATAGTCAAAGAATAGTAGTTTAAAAATAAGTTCTGAAATTCATGGTTAATTATTACCAAAGCTGAGAGTTGAATCCAGGCATCATGGAACCCAACACTTTATCTGTTAATCTATGCTTTCCTTAGAAGCTAAGTATGGGGGATGTATTCTCTCAACATCTACCTTAAGTACAGATACATGACAGTCATATTTCTAAGAAACTGCATTACAAGTAATGAGTCCACATTTTTTGTCTAGTTAGATTGCATCATGGTGAACTTTGAAAACCTGAAGGTGAAACTAATAAATTGCTGTTAGGAATGATGCATCAGAGAGAACAAAAAGTAGGTATGGTGCTAAAAGATAGGGTGATTGTGTGATTTATTGTATAGACTAGGACTCTATTAATAATTTTTCTAAGACAAAAGATATAAAACTAGACTACACTGAGAAAACTGGGACCTGTGTTCACCTTTCTTAAAACTAGAGATAAATAATATGCCACACAAAGAATGGTACTGTGTCTCAAACTATAACTCAGGCTATTTTGATGTAAAATTTCCAGATAAAATAAAAGTAAAAAAGATTATTAGCTATCATTATTCTTAAAAATAATTATTACTTAATAATTACATTGCATCATGCTGCTGCTGCTGCTACTAAGTCACTTCAGTCGTGTCCAACTCTGTGTGACCCCATAGACGGAAGCCCACCAGGCTCCCCCGTCCCTGGGATTCTCCAGGCAAGAACACTGGAGTGGGTTGCCATTTCCTTCTCCAATGTGTGAAAGTGAAAAGTGAAAGTGAAGTCGCTCAGTCGTGTCCGACCCTTAGCGACCCCACGGACTGCAGCCTACCAGGCTCCTCCATCCATGGGATTTTCTAGGCAATAGTACTGGAGTGGCTTGCCATTGCCTTCTCCGACATTGCATCATAATATGGTATTATTAGTAAAAAGAAGCATAAACTCCTAAAGACCAAGTTTGTGCAATTCAAGCTATAACTCAGATATCAATTGAGGCCATGGTGGTGGGATGGTTTAGTTGCTAACTAAACTGACTTGAAATTCCACGGACTGTAGCCCATCAGACTCCTCCCTCTGTCCATAGGATTTCCCAGGCAAGAATACTGGAGTGGGTAGCCATTTACTTCCTCCTTTAGGGGATCTTCCTGACCCAGGGATTGAACCCAAAAGTGATTCAGTTACAGATAGATAGATAGGTTCTTTTTCATTTACATTTATCACAGAATATTGAATACAGTTCCCTGTGTTATACAATAGGACCTTGTTGTTTACTCATTCTATATATAATAGTTTGCATCTGCTAATCCCAAACTCCCAATCTAACACCCCGCCACACCCACTCCTCTTTGGCAACCACAAGTCTTTTTCTCTGTGGTTGTGAGTCTGTTTCTGTTTTGTAAATAAGTTCACTTGTATCATAACTTAGATTCCACATATAAGTGATATCATATATTCATCTTTCTCTTTCTGACTTACTTCATTTAGTATGATAACCTCTAGGGCCATCCATGTTGCTGATGTAAATAGCACTATTTCATTCTTTTTTTTTTAACCACTGAATAATATTTTATTCTATCATATGAGTGTACACACACACACACACAGACACACACACGATCTTTATCCATTCACCTGTCAATGGACACATGGGTTGTTTCTAAGTCTTGGCTATTGTAAATAGTGCTGCTATGAACAAAGGAGTGTATGTGTCTTTTCCAATTATATTATCTCCAGATATATTCCCAGGAGTGGATTGCTGGGATCATATGTTAACTCTTTTTTTTTAGTTTTTTGAGGAACCTCCATATTATTATTTATAGTGATTATACCAATTTATAGTTCCACCTACAGTGTAGGAAGTTTCTCCATACCCTCTCCAGCATTTTTATTTATAGATTTTTTTAAAAATAATTGACATTCTGAGCAGTGTGAAGTGATACCTCATCATAGTTTTGATTTGCATTTCTCTAAAAATGATATTGAGCATCTTTTCATGTACCTATTGGACATGTGTACGTCTTCCCTGGGGAAATTTTTTGTTTCCATAGTTTGTTGCTTTGCTATTGAGTGGTATGAGCTGTTTATATATTATGTAAATTAAACCCTTGTTGGTTGCATCATTAACAAATATTTTTTCCTGGTCTGTAGGTGGCTTTTCGTTTTGTTTATTGTTTCCTTTGTTGTACAAAAGCTTATAAATTTGACTAGGTCCCATTTGTTTAATTTTGCTTTTATTTCTACTGCCTTGGGAGACTGACTTAAGAAATATATTGATATAATTTATATCAGAGAATGTTTTGCCTAAGTTCTCTTATAGGAGTTTTATGGTGTCATGTCTTACATTTAAGTCTTTAAGATCATTTTGAATTTATTTTTGTGTATGGTTTGAGGATGCGTTCTAACTTCATTGATTTACAAGCAGCTGTTCAACTTTCCCAACACCACTTGCTGAGGAGACTGTCTTTTCCCCGCTGTGTATTTTTGCCTCCTCTGTCAAAGGTTAACTGATTGTATGTGTATAGGTTCACTTTTGGGTTCTTTCTTCTATCCCATTGATCCATATGTCTGTTTTTGTGCCGATACCAGACTATTTTTTTAATTGTACTCATGACTAACATTTAAGTCACCATGCTATTTTGATTATTATAGTTTTATAGTACCGTCTACAGTCTGGAAGGGTTATGCCTCCTGCTTTGTCTTTTTCCTTAAGATTGCTTTGGTAATTCTGGATCTTTTCAAAATAATTATTTATCTCTGCACTGGAACCCAAGCAAACGGAGAACTCATTTACCTTAGTTTTAACCAATGTAAGCTAACAAACCGGAGAAGGCAATGGCAAGCGACTCCAGTACTCTTGCCTAGAAAATTCCACGGATGGAGGAGCCTGGTAGGCTGCAGTCTGTGGGGTCGCTATGGGTCGGACATGACTGAGCAACTTCACTTTCACTTTTCACTTTCACACATTGGAGAAGGAAATGGCAACCCACTCCAGTGTTCTTGCCTGGAGAATCCCAGGGACGGGGGAGCCTGTTGGGCTTCCGTCTATGGGGTCACACAGAGTTGGACACGACTGAAGTGACTTAGCAGCAGCAGCAGCAGCAGCAAGCTAACAAACACAAATATCAAACATGCAAACACACACACACTATTAATAACAATTGTTTTTATGTAGAGCAGATATTGAAAACAGATGAGCTGAAAGGGATTTACAGGAGAATATAAGGTAAAAATTAGATATAAATACAAATCTAGACTTGAGTTGTGCTGCTTTCTCCTTGTATGACTTTGGTCACATACTTGTATTATAAAATGTTAACTATAAGGAGTTAATGAGATAATGCATATTTCATTAGCATAACAACTGGACACAAAGAGCCCAATAACTATTACTTATCAATATTATTATATTACAGTTAAGGAAGCAAACAGATTTAAATCTAATCTCTGTTCATAAGATCCATTAGCCTACCTATGATGATACTGACCATCTTTCCTTTTATCACTATCTGCTCACCCTAATCTGCTCTTTTCTTTTCCTTGTCTGCTCTAAAGAGGAACAACAACAAATCCTCTATTGTCTTCAGCATCTACCCACAAACCAAATTATGGAATTTCTGTTGTTCATTCTAAGATTCAAGAGGTTAAGATTCTGAGGCTAAGAAGGACATACATACTTGTGAGCCCCTGATTAAGTGTGCAGACAGAACCATCCGGTTTATTTGTAGAGAATTTAGAAAAGGGTTTCTTTCTTCCATTTCTATAATCTCTCTTTCTTCAAAGAAAATTCCCAGATTGACGTGAGCAAGATTTATGTTCACCTAAAGATTTCAGTCAACTGTTGTGATAACTCCTTCTATGATTGCACATTAAGAAGAAAAAGGCAGCTAAAGGATAATATATTTTAGTAAATTCATTCCCTGTTGACTATACCTAAAGTGCACCATACCAGAATAGATTTATACCTAATAGTAGATTCGGGGAGATTGAGCTATTGACTCTAAGCCTGTTTGGGAACTCAGACCACTTTAAGATTTCAATGAGTATATCAACAAAAAGAGCATACTAATATGAATACATGCTCATATAGATAAATGAATATATCTATAGATCATCATATTTACTTAAACATTTGCTTGGGCTTCCCTGGTGGCTCAGAGGTTAAAGCATCTGCCCGCAATGCAGGAGACCCGGGTTCAATCCCTGGGTTGGGAAGATCCCCTGGAGAAGGAAATGGCAACCCACTCCAGTATTCTTGCCTGGAGAATCCCATGGATGGAAGAGCCTGGTGGGCTACAGTCCACAGGTAGCAAAGAGTCAGACACGACTGAGCCACTTCACTCACACACACACACACAAATATTCTTTTTTAAGTGATTCAAAGAATACCTGGGACTCATGAGAGCTCATAAATATTAACCTAAAACCCCTGATCAAAAATAAATCCAGAAACGACCAATGATAAGTTCTGGTTATCTCAATATCACAGTATATACTATACAGAAAACAACTTGAGGCCGTTTTTTACATGTCTCGATATTGATGCAGCCAGGTAAATATTTTAAGTTCAGAATAGCGTGCACGTTCAGTCATTCATAAATATTTTCAACAGGATATTCTAACAGTCACTTAACGATTAGGCAAAATGATAAAAGGATGTACTGTAGACACCTTTGTTCTCCACCAATAACTGGATATATTTGTTGTGAGGTTAGATCAAAATTTTTGTGGGCAGTGCTGCAATATTATATAACAACACAATGTAACTTGTGAGCCCAGTACACTTGCCTTCAAATCCTAGCTCTGCCACTGATAATTATGAGGACTAAACTCAACAACTTAATTCCACTCAGCTTCAGTATCTTATTTGAAATATTGACGACATGAGATCTATGCCATAATATTATGATAAAGAAATGGCCTATGTAAAAAATTGATTGTCCTGTACCTGGCACATAGTGAAGTGCTCAATAAATGACCATTATTTTTAAATACAAGCTGTTAAATACTTCAGTTCAGTTCAGTCACTCAGTCGTGTCCTACTCTCTGCGACCCCATGAATCACAGCACGCCAGGCCTCCCTGTCCATCACCAACTCCCGGAGTTCACTCAAACTCATGTCCACAGAGTCGGTGATGCCATCCAGGACATTGTAAATAATTACATTGTATATTATTATGATTACAAAATATAAATATGTGTATAAATAAACATGTGTATAAGTAATATATATTATCCATTCCCTTCTCCAGGGGATCTTCCTGACCCAGGGATCAAACCCAGGTCTCCTACATTGCAGGTGGATCTTTACTGTCTGAACCACCAGCAAAGACCCATAAGTACTATGTATTATTACAATTATAAACTTAAAAAATTTTTTTTTTCTTCAACTCTCTTGAGGAAAAGTACTCAGCCTTGTTCTGCTGAATACAGCCAGTTATGGAATTAAGGCAATGATTGGAAGCTTGGTCAAGAAGGTAGGCAAGAAGAATGATTCAGAACAAATCACTGAGTCAGAACTACATGTAGGTAAATACATACACCTCGAGGGTCAGGGAAAACTAAGGGTCAGAGCTGAACAGACTGAAAAAATAGATGTATGAGGATACCAGGAGGCAGGACAAGAAGCTAGTTTCGATGTCAGCTGGGAAATAACATTTTGAACAAGTTGGAAATAACAAGGCAAAGCCAACAGAAGAATAGATTTAAAGTGGTAATAATACAAATTGTCTTGATTACTAAACCATCTTTTCTGTGCTCCCTGGTAAGGGTGTGTTCATCCCCATGTATGGCCTGAAGTTGGAAGCCTGGAATCTACAGTGGCAGGACTGATGAGAAGGACAGAGAGAGGACGGGTGACAAGCCACAGCAGCAGGGGGATGGTGACCCATGCTGTGGGGCATCAAGCTCCTTTTGTAATCACTAGTTATATATTCTATGGTTTCTCTCCTGCCTTCAAGTATTTCCTCAAGAACTCTTCACTCCTAAAGGCATTTATTTCAGTTACCGTCTTGCTTTAGAGTCAACTCAGAATATCGATGCTGAAATCATTCTATTTTTGCTTTAATCAGCACTCAAAATGAATAGGATGTATCTTTTGAATTTCAAAGATGTGGGTGAGAATACAAAGTAGGACATAAATCCTAAATGTGACGAAGTGTTATGTTTAATTTTACTAAAATATATCATACTTGTAATAGCATTTTGTAGGGACATTTGGATAATTTTAATATATTTTGAAAGTACAAAAGCATAAAAATGGATCAAATAAAAGCTAGTTAGTTTATCATAGAAATAGAAGGTTATTTTTAGAGGAAGGCAAGTAATAATATAATTCAGTTTGATATTTTGTACTTATTTCCTTCACTAATTTTTTTCTGACCACTATTCCACTAATTTTTCAGAGAACTCATTATTCCATGTGTAGTGTACTTTAATGCAGACACCAGGTCTAGAAATGAAATGATGGAAAAAACAAACACCTTGAAGTCAGAGGAACTGCTTTCTAGTTCTAGCTTTATCACTTGTTGATACCTGATCACAGACATTTCACTTAGTCTCTTTGCTCGCTGACAGTTGGTGATGGATAGGGAGGCCTGGCGTGCTGCAGTTCATGGGGTCGCAAAGAGTCGGACACTACCGAGCAACTGAACTGAACTGAAATTTGCTTTTCAGTTTTCCACATATAAAATAAAGAAAAATCATTCAATTGATATTTTTAGATCTTTTCTAGCTTAAAGAAAGGAGGAAGAGGAGGAGGAGAAAAGTAAATAGTTAATATTTTCTAAATCATTTAATTGCTTATTTATTACCTTGTATTATAGTTTTTTAACCATACTATCTTTTTCTCCTAAAAGGAAATTTTGTTTTCTGATGTATGCAACTACCACTATTTCAAAGTTTTCTCATATAAAAAAAAATTATGGTGGAATTGGACACTCTGTTATGGCTGATAAATCTGAGCCTGAAATACAAAATAATTCACCAAAGGTGACATGATTAAATCCCATCAATAATCATATGCATAACTAGGTTTTATTTGTATTAATTATTACAAATATTCACCTCACCATATCTAATAGAAGATACATAAAGTACATATTTCATTCCACATATTTCAATGTAATTTCAAAAGTCTATTTATTATGTTAAAGAAAGTACTTTGCATTTGTTTTAGCAGGATTTTTCCTGTAAAGTCAGAAAATTGAATGCAGGAAATAAATTATCAATCAGTTAGTGTGTTTTGTTTTTTCTTTCAGTCTTACTCATAATTTCCCTAGCTGTCATCTCATATAACCATACTATACCTGTAAATTAAACTCTTCCTTTATCAAACTCAGTTGGGGGTTATTATAGCAGTTTTAGTGTATCTCTAAAAATGGGACTTAATGTGGATCTATATCACAAATGGAAAAATCTGAGAGTGAAGGACATTTTCCATGTGGCACTCTCATAAACCTATCACTTCTAACAAACAACTTGAATTCAGGAGGTATTTGCAAAAATCTTTTAAACACGTTCACAGTCTTAGGAGGAAGTGCTAATATGGAGTCTGTCTGCTCCACTGCAGCTGCTTGATTTATGAAAGCATAAACAACCCTGACTCATTCTAGGGAAGTCATAATTACCATATGGAGTGTTAAATGTACAGACACTTCATAAGGACCAATGCAGTAGCTTAAATTATAGTCATTATGCTAACCCCACTCCCAAATCTTGCTTTAACGCCTGTTGAAAAAAAAAAAAGTCCCCTACTCAGTACCTTTCACAATCAATTCCATTGCATCTTGAAAATAAATGTACATGAAGACACTTTATAAAAGAGGCAAGCTGATTGGCAAAGTAAGATTTAACTGGCTACTTCCTCAAAGGTTTGATAACAGCATTCTTAAGAGACCTGTTCTAGCCAGTGTGTCTGTCGGTACGAATATTAAATGGCAAGGCCATATATATTAAAGGTTGCATAGTGTAGTGGGAGAGGCAAACAATGGAACATGTGAAATAACTGTGTTGCAATCATTTGAAGTATGTTCTAGTGAAATTGTGGTAAGTGCTGTGTTCCTAATAAAATCAATAGTGAAAACACTATTATACATGTAATGGAGGAGGGGGAAGCTAGTAAGCAAGCTTTTTCTTACCTATAATCCAAAGACGTGTTTATTTGCCTTATTTTTTTTTCCATCAGTTGTCCAACTGCCCACTTAGTATCTCAAAAGTCATTATTTCCTCTTCAGTTCAGTTCAGTTCAGTCGCTCAGTCGTGTCCGACTCTCCGCGACCCCATGAATTACAGCACGCCAGGCCTCCCTGTCCATCACCAATTCCCAGAGTACACTCAAACTCATGTCCACAGAGTCGGTGATGCCATCCAGCCATCTCATTCTCTGTCGTCCCCTTCTCCTCCCGCCCTCAACCTTTCCCAGCATCAGAGTCTTTTCCAGTGAGTCAACTCGTTGCATGAGGTGGCCAAAGTATTGCAGTTTCAGCTTTAGCATTATTTCCTCTTACCCAGACTCAAATTGTTTACTGGAGTACACATCTGAACAAATCTCAAAGAATATTGGCTATTCTATTAAAATGTCCTAGAACCAATGGGAAACCAGCAGTAGTTTTTCAGTTCAGTTCAGTCGCTCAGTCGTGTCCGACTCTTTGAGACCCCATGAATCATTCTAAAGGAGATAAATCCTGGGTGTTCATTGGAAGGACTGATGCTAAAGCTGAAACTCCAATACTTTGGCCACCTCATGGGATGAGCTGACTCACTGGAAAAGAGTCTGATGCTGGGAAGGATTGGGGGCAGGAGGAGAATGGGGACGACAGAGAATGAGATGGCTGGACGGCTCACGACTTGATGGACATGAGTTTGAGTGAACTCCGGGATTTGGTGATGAATACCAAAAACCAGTAACCTACTGCTTAATGTGTGCTAAGAACCCTCTAAAAGCTCTAAATATACATTTATACAATATGGATTTCACCCTAACCAACTCTATGTGAGACACTGTCATTATTCCTATTTTTGCAGTTGGGTAAACTGAAGCACAGAGAGCACTTAACAAATTGCCTAAAATCACATGTAATAGAGTCAGAATTTTAGGATCTCCAATTTGCACTACTATAATTCTGAAACAACAAAATATCAGACATAAGCTTTAAGAAGATATTACAGCAACAATGTGTAATATACATTAAATGTGCACAAAACTGGACAGGAGGCTACTAACTACAATCATATTCCACTAAAGCAATGCATATCAGTTCAGTTCAGTGCAGTCACTCAGTCGTGTCTGACTCTTTGCGACCCCATGAACCACATTATGCCAGGCCTCCCTGTCCATCACCAACTCCCGGAGTCCACCCAAACCCATGTCCTTTGAGTCGGTGATATCATCCAACCATCTCATCTTCTGTCGTCCCCTTCTCCTCCTGCCCTCAATCTTTCCTAGCATAAGAAAGGACATAAAAGTGATTTTGAAGAATTCAGTGACTAATTGGATGAGAGGGGAAAGAACTGAAATATTGGCAAGGATTTCAGCTTTAGAAACCAGGAAGATGTCTCAAAAGCAGTAGAGGTGAAAGTAAGAAAGGAGGAAAGACAAAAATCAAAATTCTGGTCACCAGAGACAAGCTGTATAGTAAGCTCATGTTCTGAACACAAAGCACAATTAGCCATGTTTTATACATCAGTCATCATTATAGGTTCTCTTCTTTCAGTGGTTGGGCATTTATTAGAAACAAGTCTCACAAAACATTTTCAGAAATATCCTATTCCTTGGGAACATTTTGAAATTGCATTTGTAAGTATATATTTAACCGTCAGGGACTTTGCTGACATCGAGGTATTCATATTTAACATTCTTTAGGCTAAATGTTCAATGGGGAAGGGTCTATATGGCTAGTTGTCTAGTGACATAAGCCATCGTATCCCTGTTCAATGTCTCTACACGAAGTCATTTGGTTTTGGCTGGAAATTATCTGCCTAACCAAGAAGCAAGGATAAGTGAATCACAAAGGTGGAAAAACTAGCCATAGGAACACAAAACACCAACCAGGTAGCCAGGAGGTCTGCAAATGCCTGCTAGCGCGTTTTCTTCCAGTTGGTATATAACATCTGTTTCTACGGTGAAAGGGTGTGAAGAAAATGACACAAGTGGTAAGCACTGACATATGCAGGGGAAAGGAAGTGATTTATTTTATATTAAGATTGTTACTGTTGCAAAAATAAAAAGCACACCCTGAATATGTCTCTGTAAGACTTGTATAATATGAGTGTGTTTAAGAGAAAGATTGTATATTTTTATTAAATCATAACACAAAAATACAGGGCTCTGAAAATCTAATTAGCACAATGAATAAAAACAGGAGACCTATAAAAATTATTTTCTGAAATAACGGTAGGATTCTAGCAAGAGTTTAGAAATATGAAGGAAGGGAGGTAACCCTAAAACTGTGTAAATTACATTACTCACTTGCATTGACTAGAAATGTTATATGTGAAAAAATGAATCAAAATTTACTAAGAAAATTCAAATGAAAATATTTGAAAAGAAATATTGACTATATATCATCAGTTATGTTGCTTTCTTAGTCACTTAGTTGTGTCCAACTCTTGGTGACCCCCATGGCCTATAGCCCACCAGGCTCCTCTGTCCATGGGATTCTCTAGGCAAGAATACTGGAGTGAGTTTCCATTTCCTTCTCCAGGGGATCTTCCCAACCCAGGGACTGAACCAGTGTCTCCTATGTCTCCTGCATTGCAGGAGAATTCTTTCCCACTGAGCCATCAGGAAAGCCCATATATTATCAGTAAATTTAATAATAATTGATTAAGTTAGGCAATAAAATATTTAGCTATTGATATTACTGAAAATAAAAACATTTCTGGCTGAAGTGAGTATCAATTATATTGGCCTCATAGAATTAGTTTATGGAAAACAGGAAAAGTCAGGTAACCTGACTGGCCATTCACCTAGAACAGACTCTTAAGTGTCAGCCAGTTTAAATCCCATTTTTACAAATAGAAATTGCATATGCTGTGGAGTTGAAGTGACTTTCTGGAGATCACGTGGCTGGAATTATTAAGAAGGAAAGTCAGTTTGAACTTTAGCAACTGAAAATGTAGAACTTTCTTTGGAACTACGGTAAGAAGTGAGAAGAGGGATGCAGTGTTGTCATGGTTCCAGAATGGAAGAGAATTGGGTGAAAATTATTCATGGGTTCAAGGCAAGGCAATAATTCATTTACAATAAAGGTATGGAGAGTTTGTTGGGTCACAGAATATAAGAAGGACCAGATAACAAAATGATAAGTCATCAAAAAGAAAATGTGATAATGTTAGTTTCTAATTTATTAAAATTCTTCTAATAAGTAACAAGCTATTCTGAAATCTGAGGAACCACTGACTCAATGATACAACTTAATTGGGTAGATACAAAATGGTAGCCAAGTAGGTAACCACAGTTTTACTTTTCTTTCTGAATAGAAAAAACAACTATAAGAGATCTAGTTGCATATTTGAAATAAAACATCAGTTATACATTATTTTTAAATATCTGGGAAAAATATTCATCTGGCAGAGGTAAGAGAGAGGCAAGGATAAGGGGAAAATTCTTCTTTTGAAGGGGTCACTTCAAAGTCAGAAAACACTGACGTGAAGAGACATAAGTGGTGTGTGCAAAAGGAAGTTATTTAAATCATTCTTTCGTTCATAATTTCTCAGTTATTTATACAGCAAAACATGGAGAAAAAAATCCTACTGTTAAATTTGATGAGATGGAACATTTTGAATAGGATAGGCACTCCGACCTCGCCAGCCTTCTCCGCGCTCCACCGCACCACTTGGCCATCAATATTACAGCCCCCTGCATACATTTGCCTTATCAACTCTTCATGTCCTTGACTCACTGTTCCTAACAGGACCACATCTCAGTTATCATGATATATATCTTACAGTCAGTATCTCACAATGTTAAATTACTAAAAGTACTATTTTTTGTCATGGGAATAATACTATTATATAACACAGATGTGATAATTATAGTTGTCACACATTTGTGCCAAATGAGAAAAGTATTGTCACACAAGAAGATGCAAAAGAGAAAAGTTACTCAAGTGCTGTCTTCAGAGTATTATTGCCAAACCTCAAGCAAGTGCTTTCAAGGTAGGGAAAATAAATGGAAAGCAGATATTTTTTTCTCCCTAACAAAATAGCCAGTGGGTAAGGCAAAGGTTCAGGAAAACAGGAGGTTTCTAATATATTAACCACTCCTTCAATGTCTGGCAGCAATTAAGAAAATAAACAGGATCTAGAGTCGAATTAGCACAATTAAACTTTCCTGCAAATGCATTTATACCAATAACTAGTGGGGTAACATCTGGAAAATTATTCACAAAAATGATGCCTAGTATTTCTGATATTCTCAAAGAAAACAAACAAAAACTTAAAAATAAAAATAGGTAGAAGGTATGAGCTTTGTACCAAAAGAGAACTAATTCTGACTTTCGCTACAATTTTTAAACAGAAGCCAGATCAAACTTGTTTAAATGTTTAAAAGGTACAATTACCTTTTTAGTCTATTTTTGCAGGCAAAGAGCTATTTCTAAATATGGACTAAGACATAGAAATTCAAGAAGTCATGTTTAAGACAGATACAAGACTCTTACAAAACTAAAAGTGAAGTGAGGATATTGTACCTAATACTACACATATTTGGAAAACTTGACAGAGACAGTATTTTTGAAATTATATAAAATCCTTAATACTTCAACAATTTAACAAATATACAGATGACATTTTTCTAAGATAAAGAATCCATTGTAATAAAATACCTCCCCTTTTGTTTACCTCAGCTGCATGTTAGGAATCCAAGTTATGAATTTTGTTGTATTAAAATCTTATTGTAAATCTTTTTTTTTTTTTTGAAGTTCAGAAAGCATTTCTTTATAGAAATCACAGTAACAGTAGTTTGGTTTCCAGAGTCCTTGATGATTTCTTTAAGAAAATATACAGTATAAGTATCAGCCCAGAAAATATAGTAACAGTTGCATTATTTCAACCATACCTAACCTATATATATATATATATACATGTTTTTTACCTGAAAAATGCATTCCAAAGTCTAATTTAGGAGTGTGCATGTGTGCACAACAAAGGCATCTGTGGAAAAACCTTTTATTTTCATGAAACACTCCCACTAGGGCTTCCCTGACATCCAATGGTTAAGACTCCGTGCTTCAACTGCAGGGGGTGTGGGTTCAATCCTTGGTTGGGGAACCAAGATCCAGCATGCCTCATGGCCAAATAAAAAAGTAATAAAAAAGATTCATGTTTAAAAAACACTTCCCCTTACCTCCCCCCCCAAAAAATACCGGGAAGTAAGGACTTTATCAGTAAATTTATCCTCAAAAAAAGAGGACAGTTACTCTTCTACTGAAGTGGAAATTGGAAGGAGATAAGAGAAAATGAGGGAATCCTTTTGGCTCAGACAATTGTCTGTTCAACAAGCATATTTAGCTCCCAGTAAGTAAACACTCCAGGGCAGGCATTATGTTACTCAGGGAAAACAATGATAAATTAACTAGGGAACATGACTTCCAGGAGTCTACTCTGGTCCAGGGATAGGAAGGACATGTGCATAATTTCTATGATATAATGTCATGCCATGTAGTTCGGCTGGATAGTGAAGCACCTTAGATACTGTGCCAAAGAAACTGAAGTTTACTCTCTGGATATCTGGAGCAATCAAAAGTCTAATGTTTGTTTGTTTGGTGGGCAGTGAAGTGACATGAGGTAGTCTTCAAGAAAAGTACTTGAAAAACCCAAACACAATGAATTGCAAAGATTGAGGGTGATCACTGAGAAAAAATTGATGTTAGACAACCGATCCTAAAATGTTGAAACCATATAGGTCAAAAAAGACTGCACAGCGTTAGATTTTGGACTTGAGAAAAAATGTTTAAAACACTTGACTGGGCAAACATTGAACTAATTGATGGTGGAGAGCCAAAAAGAGCAATAAGTTAAAAGTTGAGCACAGATACGTAGGAGAATGGAGTTATAACAAGTTGATTTGGCTGGGGAAATGAGGTATTTAATTATGTACGTATTTAACTTGCAATGCTAGCAAAATAGTAAAATAGTGTTGATGATAATTAAGGGAGTTTTAGTTAAATCTTTGGGCTTCCCAGGTGGTTCAGTGGTAAAGAATCTGCCTGCCAATGCAGGAGATGTGGGTTCAATCCCTGGGTCAAGAAGATCCCCTGGAGGAGGAAATGGCAACCCACTCCAATACTCTGGCCTGGAGAATCCCATGGACAGAGGAGCCTGGTGGCCTACAGTACAAAGGACTGCCAAGAGTCAGACACCACTGAGCCACTATGCTCACAGGGTTATGCAGGTATGTTTGGGAGTAAGGGTGAAAGGGATTTGGGGAATATTGAAAAAATAGCATAAGGAGTCTGTTTAAACAGTCTGGACTTTATACAGATATAATATTTATTATTTATAAGCGTGAAGATTGAGAAATGAGAGATAGGTGGATAAAGTAAGGTGAAGCTTTGGAAAGAAATGTCACAAGTTTGCTCAACCTTAACTTAAATTTCATTAGATTCCTTTGCACTTCTTTAAATCTTTCAGTGTTAGGTATGTTCACCTTTTCTGTATTTCACAAATTTTTCTGAGTTCAGGAATTCCATTTCATCAATGTATCAGTTTAAAAAGTCAATAGTTCCCTTATATATTATTGTGTTTTTCAAATATAACTTGGAACTTTAAAAGCCTTTAGCTAATGAAAAGTCACATACAGTAATTTTGAAATTCTACCAAAAAAAATCGATGCCAATATATGCAAAATATTCCTACAGGTTACCAAAGCCACATTTAATAAAAATGTAAATCCAGTAAAACTTTCTAATAATTCTGCTTAATTAAAATTTTACCCATGTATAATGAATTATAAGGAAATATCCCCTTATTTCTTTTTACCAGCACCTACATGGCATGGCTCTCTCCTCACCTCTGCCCCACTGTTACCTTATTAATAAGTTATTTGTGTTTCTGACAAGGTAAATTAAAGCCAAGTTTTCATGTTATTCTGCCCTCCTTCTCACCCTTAACCTGAACTTGGCATTATGACAGTTGAGAAAAAGCAGGTGACGTCAACTCTTCTTTGAGCTTTTTGAGTCCCTTCCTTTCAATTTCCTCTGGTGTTTCACCCATCTTTGGTTACTTTCTTTGGCTCCTGATGGAAGGTAACTGACATGATAGAATGAATGAATTATACAAGAGGTTTAATTTGAATCATTAAAACCCATGCTTGTACCTCTGAAAGTGTATTTCAGAGCAACATGGGGACTTTCAGTGTTCAGCACTAGAGATTTTGATGTGAGAACCAAAAGCATCACATATTTGGAACCTTCACAGTACCTTTTGTCTGTGTGTCTTTTCTTTTTTTATTGTTATTTATTTTCTATTATTTTTTTAATCCATTCACATTTTTATTGGACTATGATAGCTTCACAATGTTGTGTTAATTTCAGCTGCTGTTGTTGTTTTTCAGTCACTAAGTCATGTCCTACTGACTCTTTGTGACCCTATGGACTACAGCATGCCAGGTTTCCCTGTCCTTCACCATCTCCCAGAACTTGCTCAAACTCATATCCACTGAGTCAGTGATGCCATCCAACTATCTTATCCTCTATCATCCCCTTCTCCTCCTGCCTTCAATCTTTCCCAGCATCAGTCTTTTCCAGTGAGTCACTTCTTCACATCAGGTGGCCACAGTATTGGAATTTCAGCTTCAGCATCAGTCTTTCCAATGAATGTTCAGGGTTCATATCCTTTAGGATTGACTGGTTTGAACTCCTTGCTGTCCAAGGGACTCTCAGGAGTCATCTCTACCACCAGAGTTCGAAAGCATCAATTCTTTGGTGCTCAGCCTTCTTTACAGTCCAACTCTCATATCTGTACATGACTACTGGAAAAACCACAGGTTTGACTAGACAGACCTTTGTCAGCAAAGTTTCAGCTGTAGGACAACATGAATCAACCATCTGTGTACATATATCCCCTCCCTCTTCAGCCTGTCTTTTCTGAGTTAATCTCTTTTTCATCTGCCTATGTGGAAAATCCCCTACGACACATATTTGAAGTGGAAATTTGTTCTCTCTAATCTTCAGAGTGATCTGTATTTCCCAAAACTGTTGCCCAAGCCCTCTGTTATCAACACGGATCAAGTACTTCCCCCTGAAATCTTCGATTTCCTCAAATTTGATTATTTTAGGTCCTATGTAACTGCTGTCATTTTAATGGCACATGTTCTTCTATGCAAGCCATATTCTTGTATCAGAAAACTTGACTACTCTTACTTGGAGATTCTCCTAACCTCTATAAATGGATAGTATTTGTAAACTTTAAGATGATGTTTACATTAATCCTGATTCTCCTTTAATTAAAGGAAAAAGATATCTGGCCATTAACCTTTGCTGTTGTCTTTTTTCCCTACATGGATTGTCACATGACTGCAATATCAAATCCTGTGGATAAAGATGATTTGGTGCCTCCCTGAGTTTTTCTTTTTTTCCCACATCTCAAAATATCAGCAATAGTGAGAATCCTATTGGAAAACTGGTGCCAACAGACTTGCTCAACACAGGATTGACCAAAACCTTCAGTTTGTAAAAAATGTAATATCAATGAAGTACAATAAAGTAATGCACCATAAAGTGAACTGTGCCTGTATTCTTTCTGCTGTGTCGTAAAAGAGATACAGTGGCCATTTTTTAATCATCTTGAGCCCATACATTTTGCTATGTCTAAAAGAATTCTCCATCTATTTAGACAAAGAATAGCTCCCATGACTAAGGTCTAAAATGCTGGATACTATTCGAGGTTTAAACTTCTACGCAGTTAAAGTGTAGATGCATGAAATGAGTAGTCAAACAGATGTTCTCAGTACAGACTTCAACATTGAAACAAGTAAAGCAAGGAAAACAAGGGGCTGATGAACTCCCTCTGGTGAAATAGTGGTGGCAGACATGTCCAGAGTCCTGACATAACTGTCACATGGTTCTGGAGGCAATGTCCAAAGCCTGTCCAATGACAATGCATTCACAGAGAAAGCTGTGGGACATTTGTCCACTTGTGGTGAGAATGGGCACATTTGTAGATCCAATTTTGCGTGCGTGTAAGATCCTGGACAAACAGGTAAGCTGAGAGATGGTCCAAGAATAAACAAGTAACATAAATCATGCAACTTTTTACCTCAGTCCAGATGCAGTGCTTTTTCTTTGCCAAGAAGGTCCCCAGACATCTTTAGTTTTAGACTCTTCCACAAGCTGTAGAGCTGACTGGAGTGTGGTATGAACCACCATTGACTCCATCAAGCCTTGCTATAGCAAGGGCTTCGTAGCGAAGAGTAAAGTTAGTTAGTCATGTTCTTATTTCAGTTTTCATGCTTATTTTCTTTTTCAATACATGTTCCTGCTGCTGCTGCTAAGTCGCTTCAGTCGTGTCCGACTCTGTGCGACCCCATAGACGGCAGCCCACCAGGCTCTGATGTCCCTGGGATTCTCCAGCAGGAACACTGCAGTGGGTTGTCATTTCCTTCTCCAATGCATGAAAGTGAAAAGTGAAAGTGAAGTCACTCAGTCGTGTCCAACTCTTAGTGACCCCATGGACTACAGCCCACCAGGCTCCTCTGTCCATGGGATTCTCCAGGCAAGAGTACTGGAGTAGGATGCCATTAGAGAGTAGTAAAAAAAATTATAATAAATCTAGAACTAAAAATAGCAAAAATAAAAACTAATTGATTAATAGCTGACTTTACACATACAATGAATCTGAGTAGACCAGAGAATACCAAACTACGTCATAAAATTCCCTAGTCTGATCACTGAGATTAAGCAACTCAGATGAGGATTGATTATTTTATGTGCCATTTACAGAACTATCTCAAACAAATGACTGCTGTTGATCCAAAACAGATTGCCAGATAATTCTCCAGCAAGGACAGGTTTATGTGGGGATCAGTAGAGAACAGCAATCCAGGGTCTGCCATCACAGCAAGCTGTGTACAAGTCCCCCACACAGCAAGGGAAGGAGAACCTTTACAGAGGGAAAAAGGAGGCTGAGAGAGCTACAGTAAACGAGGCTGAGAGAGCTACAGTAAACAAGAGATCCAGAACTTTCCATTGGCTGAGTCCTTGCCAGGAAAGAAGAGGAGTCTTACTTCTTCCTGGTAGGCTCTGCTGTTGGTGGCAGGGTAAGAGATTTATTCTCCTGATCTCCCAACTCTATTTAATTGAGGTTTCTGGTTTATTAGTGTTTTACACTGCCATGAATATAACTTATCTAATATAGAAGTTTGAAAGACATAGCCATCAAATCAAGTTTCCTTTTTGTTGTGTTTTGTTACTACACACTTCTGTATGCAGGCTTCCCTTATGGCTCAGTTGGTAAAGAATCCGCCTGCAATGCAGGAGACCCCAGTTCAATCTACCCACTCCAGTATTCTTGGGCTTCCCTTGTGTGTCAGCTGGTAAAGAATCCACCTTCAATGAGGGAGACCTGGGTTCGATCCCTGGGTTGGGAAGATCCTCTGGAGAAGGGAAGGGCTACCCATTCCAGTATTCTGGCTTGGAGAATTCCATGGACTGTATAGTCCATGGGGTCACAAAGAGTTGGACACAATTGAGCGACTTTCACTTCACTTTCACTAGTGGATGCAGTGGCCATGTTCATGGAAGGTATTCATGGACTGTCTAGTGAGAATTAAGACCATTCTCTGTGATAATTTTTGCAGCTTCGCTGTCTCTAATCACTGACTGATTTCTCTGAGCTTTCTGAAAAAGTAATATTGTGTGATATTGGATTTATAACTTTAAAAAGTGTATATTTCGTCCCCATCCCCTTTCTGTCACAAATCTCCTAAATCCTTTGGAATTTCCAAAGTGATGAGAGCCAGAAAAGTGTCTTTTGTTATGTTACTAAGGTGACTTTTGGACCACACCCAAGGATGGGGACTGGTTGCTAGGAGAGTTAAGTTAACCACATGATTAGAAGGTTGGAGCTTTCATTCTCACCCCTCTTTCCTCCCAGAGATTGAGTTAAATCTCCAAGACCAATGCTTTATCAGTTAGACCTATAGTGAAGCTTTCAGAAAATCCCAAAAGGTTGCATTAGCTTCCAGGTTGGTGAAACACTTTGGAGGTGCCAGAAGAGCAGCATCCTTGGAGAGGGTCTGGAAGTTCTGCACTCTTTCTGCATGCTTTGCCCTATGCACTTTTCCACCTGGCTGTTCCTGACTCTTATCTCTTTATAATATTATAAACTGGTGACCTAGTAAGTAAAATGTTCCTCTGAGTTCTGTGAGCCATTCTAACCTAAACCAAGGATACAGTCAATGGAACTTCCAATCTTTAGCCAGTCGGTCAGTAGCATAGGCGACAACTTTAGCTTGCAACTGACATCTGGAGGTGGGGGGTGGGGATCAGTCTTAAATGACAGAACACTTAACCTGTGGAATCTGTTGTAATCTCTGGGTAGATAATGTAAGAATTGAGTCAAACTGTGGAGTAAGGAATGGCAACCCACTCAGGTATTCTTACCTGGGAAATCTCATGAACAGAGGAGCCTGATGGGCTACAGTCCATGGGGTCACAAAGAGTATCAGACAGGACTGAGTGACTAAGCACATAGGACAACCAGATGGTGTCTCAGAATTGCCTGTAGATGTGGGGAAAAGCCCACATCCTATATTGGAACTGAATGCAGAACATTTAAATCTATTATCTAAAATGTGTGGCTTACCTGCTCCAGAAAACTAGAGGCTGAAGTAAATTTGTTCGTTGGTCTGAAAAGATCCTGGGCTTCCCTGATGGTTCAGATGGTAAAGAATCTGTCTGCAGTGCAGGAATGTACAAGATGTAGGTTTGATCCCTAGGTTGGGAAGATCTCCTGGAGAAGGGAATGGCAACCCACTCTAGTATTCTTGCCTGGAGAATTTCATAGACAGAAGAGCCTGGCAGGCAGTCTACAGTTCACGCAAAGAACTGGACACGACTGAACAATTAACAAACACATACAACAAATCCTATCTCCAGGAACACAGAAAAGTAAACCAAAGTCAGACTGGTGGAAACAAAAACTATAATAAATACATGTGTGATTACAATTGCTTTCATATTTCTGCAAACCTGGTATCTATCCCTTCATCCTTTATTTTTGCTGATTTCAGTTTTTAAGTCTGCCTTAGACATTTTTTTTAAATAATAAAGCTTTAGTGAAACACAGTCACACCTATTCATATTTATATATTATCTGTGATGGTTTCCCATCTCAACAGCAAAACTGAGTAGTTGTGTAATAGAAGAGTACTGAGTAGTAGAAACCATATGGCTTGAGAAGCCTAAAATACTATCTAGCCCTTTACAGAAAAAATTGCCAGTCTCTGCTGTAGATCAGAACTTCTCCAGCTCTGTTGCTGAACCAACCCTTCTCTTGCTAGTCACCGCGACAGAGCACGGTTTTGCATCTTTTCACCTTCACCTCCCTTATCACTCTCCTCTTAACAGCTCTCATTAATTTCTGTTTATTTTTTAAAGGACAATCCCAGAATTGGACTCCTTCAGGGGCTGGATGATACCTGTCTTCTTGTTCTGTTTAGACTTGTTTTTTTATATTCTCCACAATGCCTGATGTAGCATTTTGCTCATAGGTGTTTAATTATCAGCAGGTGTCAACCAGCTCTTGGTAGAAAATACCAATCCATTGGCAAAATTATATTCAACAACTCCTTCAATGTAACAAATCTTCATTTATAAGGTGTCAAGACAAGGAATGTAATCAATGTTTGGTGAAATACATATTCAGATTCTGGACTTTAGCAAGTCTGGAATGGAGCATGGGACAAGCATTAATATATGCCTTTATTTTTTTGCTCAAAAAGAATGTCTTCTAGAATAATTTTGCACAAATTTGATTTTATATAATTGATTGCTCATCCTGCCTTTATCTTGATACTCTAGCTTTATTTTACTTACTTTTTTACTTTTTACAAATTTCAATGTTATAACCTTGTCCATTGGGTAAGTCAATATATGAATTGGAAATTACAGTTGACCTTGAAACTGAACTGAACTGGCCCACTGGCCAGTAATAGGGAGATTTTTTTCAATGACTATGCAATACAGTACCATATGATCTGTGCTTGGTTGAATCCGCAGGTACAGAACCGTGGATACAGAGAGCCAACTGTAAAGTCATATTCGGATTTTTAACTGTTGGAGTCAACTGTACTTTGGAAATACAAAGAGTATGTCTTACTGCATTATAAATACATATAGAATTTTACATATCTTGGTATCTATAGAGGATTGAGTTCCTATCTCCCCCTCCAGTATTCTTGCCTGGAAAATTCCATTGACAGAGGAGCTAGGCAGGCTACATATAGTCCATGGAGTTGCAGAGTCGGACATGATTGAGTGAAAAGCACACACATACACACAATGTTAGAGAAATTGAGAGCATGCAAGAATAAGACCTCAAAACAGCAAGACATTGATGAAATATTCAAATAATGTTATATTTTTTTCATCCAACTATGACTTAGTGGCTTTCTTACACTAATGGTAATGAACACTACCTATGCATAGTAATTTTAAATTATTTCCCTCCCAAAAGTAATTTCCCCACTTTGAACTATGTTAATTACGCTAAGTAAATTGTGTGTATGCAGGTCAGGAAGCAACAGTCAGAACTGTACATGGAACAACAGACTGGTTCCAGATAGGAAAAGGAGTACGTCAAGGCTGTATATTGTCACCTTGCTTATTTAACTTCTATGCAGAGTACATCATGAGGCACGCTGGGCTGGAAGAAGCACAAGCTGGAATCAAGATTGCTGGGAGAAATATCAATAACCTCAGATATGCAGATGACACTACCCTTATGGCAGAAAGTGAAGAGGAACCCAAAAGCCTCTTGATGAAAGTGAAAGAGGAGAGTGAAAAGGTTGGCTTGAAGCTCAACATTCAGAAAACAAAGATCCTGGCATCTGGTTCCATCACTTCATGGGAAATAGATGGAAAAACAGTGGAAACAGTGTCAGACTTTGTTTTTTGGGGCTCCAAAATCACTGTGGATGCTGATTTCAGCCATGAATTAAAAGACGCTTACTCCTTGGAAGGAAAGTTATGACCAACCTTGATAGTATATTAAAAAGCAGAGACATCACTTTGCCAACAAAGGTCCGTCTAGTCAAGGCTATGGTTTTCCCGTGGTCATGTATGGATGTGAGAATTGGACTGTGAAGAAAGCTGATCGCCGAAGAATTGATACTTTTGAACTATGGTGTTGGAGAAGACTCTTGAGAGTCCCTTGTACTGCAAGGAGATCCAACCAGTCCATTCTAGAGGAGATCAATCCTGGGTGTTCACTGGAAGGACTGATGCTAAAGCTGAAACTTCAATACTTTGGCCACCTCATGCGACGAATTGACTCACTGGAAAAGACTCTGATGCTTGGAGGGATTGGGGGCAGGAGGAGAAGGGGATGACAGAGAATGAGATGGCTGGATGGCATCACCGACTCTGTGGACATGAGTTTGAGTGAACTCCTGGAGTTGGTGATGGACAGGGAGGCCTGGCGTGCTGTGATTCATGGGGTCGCAAAGAGTCGGACACGACTGAGCGACTGAACTGAACTGAACAGACTGAAATTGTGTGTGCTTAGTCGTTCAGTCATGTCTGACTCTTTGTGACCCCATGGACTGTAGCCCACCAGGCTCCTCTGTCCATGGAATTCTCCAGGCAATAATACTGGATTGGGCTGCCATTTTCTTCTCCAGAGGAATCTTCCCAACCCAGTGATGGAAACCCTGGTTTCCTGCATTGCAGGCAGGTTCTTTACCATCTGAACCACCAGGGAAGTAGATGAGACTACCTCATATCCTAGTCATTTACAGAAGTGAAAAGAAATAATCTATGCCCACATGAACCAGAAGGGAAAATATGGTTTAGGTTCCAATGAAGAATATTGTTTATCTGAAATTTCATAAGAATAAAACTTTATCAAGGAAAATATTTCCCTAGGCATACAGTTCTTTATAAGCCAGTCACAGAAGGACAAATATTGCATCATTCCACTTATACAAGGAATCTGTAATAGTCAAACTTATAAAATAGAGGTTATAACAGTGGTTGCGGGGGAGAAATGAGGAGTTGTTCAATGAATATCAAGTGTCGGTTATCCTCCATGAATATGCTAGAGGAATACTGTATCTTCTGTAAAACATATTGCTTGGAGTTAACAACACAGTATCGTGCATTTCAAAAATCATTAAGAAGTAGATCTTCTGTTAAGAATTTTTTTTTAATCGAGAGAAAGAGAGAGAGAGAAAAGGACCCAAGGAAACTTTGAGTGTGTCTAAGACCTTGATGGTCATGTTTCCATCACCCAATTATACACATTAAATATGTGCAGTTCTTTGTATATCAATTATACCTCAGTAAAGTTTTTTAAAGAAAGGAAGACACTTCCCACTTAATGGGATTTGTGCTACTTTGTAAGTTCATATGATTTATCTGTTTCATACCATCTTCCTGTTTGTTAAGAATGGGAGGACATATTTCCTGTAGGAGTCTGTCACCTTGCCCGAGCAGCCATGAGCCTTGACAGTGTGGCTGTGGAGTCAGTGAGTGAACGAGGAATGCAGAGGTCCAGCCACTAGATGCGTACGATATTTTAGGCTGTTTGTAGCACATACATATCATGAATCTCCTCTTTTATTAGTAATTCGGCTAGGTACAGATGCCACTAGTAACAACAGCTACCACACATCAGTCACTATGCTAGTAATTCCCATCTAACCTTTCATATCTTTTAGGTCTAGCAATTGACTGATGAGGAGCCAGCACTGCAAACTAAGACAAAGAAATGTATGATAATGGAAACAATAATTGTGACCACAAATCAAAAGAGCTTAATACATCTTGGCAGTTGCCTGACATTACTAGTTTTCTGTAGGGTCCCTGACAATGCTAAGCACTGTTCCTGAATCCTTAGATTGTTTTCCATGATGCCCTGCTCCATCCTCATCCTTGCTTCTCTGAGTTCCACTCTAATATTCCTCTTCTCAGTTCCTTCATCACTTAAACCAATTTCTTCAGCAAACTCCATGCACTATGGCTTTAGCAGGATAGATAACCTTTTTCATGCAGGAAAATAAAACATTCTCAGAAACCTACAGCAGTACAAATTCCAAAGTTTGAGTACCGAAATCTAAAATGATAACACATGGGGGCTGTGGTAGTGTGGGTGGAGCTGCCAAGTCCCTCTTCTGGGGTCTCTCCACCCTTGTGTGGTAAAGTTATCTCACATCTCCCATTCCCTGAAGTTCTCACCGTTTTCTCTTGGATACACACATGCGCGCACACACACACACTCATACACAGGTATGTGTGTGTGTGTGTGTGTGTGTGTGTGTGTATAACATTAAAATCACATAATCCATTAATTTGCTTATTTGTTTATTGGATGAATTCACATTTTTTAAAATATTTATTTGGCCATGTTGGGTCTTAGTTGCGGCACACAGAATCTTTGTTACAGCATGCAGGATCCTTTTAGTTGTGGTGTGTGGGATCTAGTTCCCTGACTAGGTATCGAATATGGGCCCCCCTGCATTGGGATTGCAGAGTCTTAGCCACTGGACTGTTAGGGAAGTTCCTGAATTCACATTGTTAACTTAGACACAAGACATCTGATGATCTATCTCTCAATCAACTTTTGATTCCCCTCATTATTTTAGGGGCTTCCCAGGTGGCTCACTGGTAAAGAATCTGCCTGCCAATGAAAGAGACACGGGAGAGGTGGATTCAATCCCTGGGTTGAAATTCCCCTTGAGAAGGAAATGGCAGCCCACTCCAGTATTCTTACCTGGAGAATCCCATGGACAGAGGAGCCTGGCAGGCAAAGAATCAGACACAACTTAGCCACTAAACAACATTTATTCTTAGAAAATTCCATGAAGTTCTTGGAACAAGCATGTAAGAGTATTTTATATTCTGACTTTTCTCTGACTCGGTTCTCTTCTCTTTTCCTACTCCACACCTAGAAAAATTATATTAATTCAAATCTCGATTCCTATTATGAAATCTGTGTGACACCAAACGCAGTTCTTTACCTCATAGGAAAAAGTATTGCCTCCCACGTGCCTCCATTGCACCTTGTAGGGTCTGTCATGTCCCTAAAATCTTATTTCACTTATTTGGTTTTATGTTTTCCTTTAGATTTCCCTGGTGGCTCAAATGGTCTGCCTACAATATGGGAGACTGGAGTTCAATTCCTGAGTAGGGAAGATCTCCTGGAAAAGGCAATGGCAACCCACTCCAATATTCTTTCTTGGAAAATCCCATGGACAGAGGAGCCTGGTAGGCTATAGTCCATGGGGTCACAGAGTTGGACACAACTGAGCGACTTCACTTTCTTTCTTTTCTTTTCCCTGTTGGACTCTATTTCCAGGATTTATCACAAGGTGTGGCACATATTAAGTGTTCAGTATATATTTAATGAATAAATAAGTAAACAGTATTATATAACAGGTTTTTATAGAATTTCCAAATTAATTTGAGTTCACCCAAAAGTAGAACCTAAAACATGCAGGTGGTTTGGGTGCAAGGGTTCCCAGGGGAAAAAATATGCACAAACAAGGATAGCAAGACAGGTCTGGAAGAAGGTATATTGTAAGAATGAGTTCTTTAGATCCAGACAGCTGAGAAACATAGAATACTTCAGAGAAATTGGCTCTCCAAACTCTCAGACTGTGATTGCACGTAAGCTGAGCAGACTCCTTCAGGCTCAACTTCTGAGAAGAAACTGAGGCAGAAAATTAGAGACATGTGTAATGAATATTCCAGGTAGAATGCCATTTTCAGGGAATTTTCACCACTCCTGCAGTTCACGTTTGAGGCACATCCACAGCTGTCACTTGGGGTTATCAAAAGCATCTGCTGCGGTTTCATAAAAATTGTCCTCAGATATGCTTTGCAGGTAATGAATTGCCTGTGTCAGGTACTAAACCATGGCTTCTACCTTCTCTTTCACTTTCAACACTGTTTGAGATGTTATACATGAATGTGTTTCACAATGCTAAAAAGTAAGTAAATTTAATGTAACATTTATGTCGTCCATTTAAAAAAAATCAATTTTACTAAACTATATTGATTGTCTAAATTATTTCCATTCCAAGCAGTTGTGCATTGTAAAAGTTCACAACTTGTGATTGAGAAATTGAATATAGCCCTCTAAAGGCACCTGGTCTGAGTCTTGTTTATAAAACTCTGAGGGATATTCTATTGTTAATATTATCAAAAGATTTAAATGCTTGCATTAGATTCTTACCGACTTGTGTCAGCCAAATTTGTATTTAATCATTGCCTAATACTCTTCATAAAATTCTGAAAATAATAGTGACATATATTAATTTCTCTTCCAATTAACCACATCCTTCCTTTGTTAAACAGAAATCTGAAACTCTGCATTCTTTGTTTTATTCAGCATGAGTAAAATAAACCACATTCTAGGAATCAGGAACTATTGAAATTGGATGAAAAAATCATTCTTGGTTCTACTGACTTTGATTATGGAAAAATAACATGCATTGGCCTTCCGAAAGACAATCCTACGTGATGACAGACCTATAAACAACAATGGCGTAACTGGCTCACAACATCCTATGAAACCAAAAGATTCCATCTAAGCTTCAAGGAATCATATCCTTTTCTGTAATTCCAGAACTATCTGTGATTACTTTCTTTGAGCAGGTGATGTTTATTAGGAAGGAAGTGGCAGTAGATTGACATCATTTGCCTTCCTATACAAAGTGTGGTTTCTGGGCCTGCTGCATGGATAGGTCCCGGGAGGATGTTGGAAAGGTATTAATAGAAATTCAGGCTGCTCCCCAGATATACTGAGTCACAATCTGCAAATATAAAAGTTCCTTACATAATTCATATTCACTTGAAATTTGAGAGATACAGCTCTAAGTGATAGCTTTTCTTATTGAAAATAAATCTTATTTATGGAACAGGAGATGGATGGTGATAATGTCCTGTGCTTTTTATACCAGTTAGGCCATAGGCTTTCTTTCTCTGGCTTGTACAGCTGAGAAACTAACCAGCTGGTTGGTTACTCAACAACTCTTCCCAACTTCTCTTTTAATTTTATTCAGTTACTCTCCTCTTCGAAAAAGATTTGACAAAGACCTTCATTAAAAAATGAGGATATCCCCAGTCCCATGGAGTGAACCATAAGTATTTTAAACCAATTCCTTTGTTTCCTTCTTTTTACCTGAGGTTAGTTTAGGCTTGGGCATGTGACAGTATTCTAAGCAGATTATATTAACCTTTTGTACTGCTTGATTCCTATAGAAGGAATCTATAGAGAATTATAGTTCAAAGTAATTATAAACTAGAAGATATCAGCAAAGACCAAGCAAACAGTATGTCAGAATTTAGGGGCAGGGTAGGGGAAGAGATCTTTTAACAATAAAGCACTGATAATTAATGTATATTGCTATTTATTTTCTCTTTACTTAAGAACACTTCCTCCTAATGGCTCTATTATCTATAGACAAAAAAAAAAGTGCTGCAAGAAATAGAGACAAAGATATAGAGAAAAAATGTATGGAATGAATTGGGACATTGGAATTGACCTATATACACTGCTATGCATGGAATAGGTAACTAGTGAGAACCTGCTGTAGAGCATGGGGAGCTCTACTCAGTGTTCTATGGTGACCTAGATGGGAGAGGAATCCAGAAGAGAGGGGATATGTGTATATGTACAGCTGACTCACTTTGCTGTACAGCAGACACTAGCAAACGTTGTGAAGCAAATCTAACCCAACAATATTAAAACAGGAAAAGAGAACTTAAAAAGAAAATCAACGCATTACAACCTCAGTTCAGTTCAGTTCAGTCGCTCAGTTTTGTCCGACTCTTTGCGACCCCATGAATCACAGCACGCCAGGCCTCCCTGTCCATCACCAACTCACACAGTTCACTCAAACTCATGTCCATTGAGTCAGTGATGCCATACAGCCATCTCATTCTCTGTCATCCCCTCCTCCTCCCGCCCCCAATCCCTCCCAGCATCAGAGTCTTTTCCAGTGAGGTAATATTTAAATAACATTGAAAAAAAAAAAGCTGTCTTCTTTCAGATGAAATTTTGCATTTTGGAAACTTTCAGGAGATTTGCATTTGATTAGATGGGTTGTTGTTCAGTCACTCAGTCATGTCCAACTCTTTGCAACCCCATGGACTGCAGCAGGCCAGGCTTCCCTGTCCTTCACCATCTCTCAGAGTTTGCTCAAACTCATGTCCATTGAGTTAAAGGTGCCATCCAACCATCTAGTCCTCTGTCATCACCTTCTCCTCCTGCTCCCAATCTTCCTCAGTTCATTTCAATTCAGTTGCTCAGTCATGTCTGGCTCTTTGCTACCCCATGGACTGCAGCACACCAGACCCTCCCTGTCCATCACCAACTCCAGGAGTTTACTCAAACTAATGGCCATACAACCATCTCATCCTCTGTCATCCCCTTCTCCTCCCACTTTCAATCTTTCCCAGCATCAGGGCCTTTTAAAACGAGTCAGCTCTTCAGATCAGGTGGCCAAAGTACTGGAGTTTCAGCTTCAACATCAGGCCTTCCAGTGAATATTCAGGACTGATTTCCTTTAGGATGGACTGGTTGGATCTCCTTGCAGTCCAAGGGATTCTCAAGAGTCTTTTCCAACACTACAGTTCAAAAGCATCAATTCTTCGGCACTCAGCTTTCTTTATAGTCCAACTCTTACATCCATACATGACTATTGGAAAAACCATAGCTTTCACTAGACAGACCTTTGTTAGCAAAGTAATGTCTCCACTTTTTAATATGCTGTCTAAGTTGATCATAACTTTTCTTCCAAGGAGTAAGCGTCTTTTAATTTCATGGCTGCAGTCACCATCCGCAGTGATTTTGGAGCCCAAAAAACTAAAGTCTGACACTGTTTCCACTGTTTCCCCATCTATTTCCCATGAAGTGATGGGACCGAATGCCACAATCTTAGTTTGCTGAATGTTGAGCTTTAAGCCAACTTTTTCACTCTTCTCTTTCACTTTCACAAAGAAGCTCTTTATTTCTTCTTCACTTTCTGCCATAAGGGTGGTGTCATCTGCATATCTCAGGTTATTGATATTTCTCCTGGCAATCTAGATTTCAGCTTGTGCTTCATCCAGCCCAGCATTTCTCATGATGTACTCTGCATATAATTTAAATAAGCATGTACCCCTTTTCCTATTTGGAGCCAGTCTGTTGTTCCATGTCCAGTTCTAACTGTTGCTTCCTGACCTGCATACAGATTTCTGAGGAGGCAGGTCAGGTGGTATGGTAGTCCCACGTCTTTCAGAATTTTCCAGTTTATTGTGAACCACACAGCAAAAGGCTTTGGCATAGTCAATAAAGCAAATAGATGTTTTTCTGGAACTCTCTTGCTTTTTCAATGATCCAGCGGATGTTGGCAATTTGATCTCTTGTTCCTCTGCCTTTTCTAAAACCAGCTTGAACATCTGGAAATTCACGGTTCACGTACTGTTGAAACCTGGCTTGGAGAATTTTGAGCATGACTTTGCTAGCGTGTGAGATGAGTACAATTATGTGGTAGTTTGAACATTCTTTGGCATTGCCTTTCTTTGGGATTGGAATGAAAACTGACATTTTCCAGTCCCATAGGCACTGCTGAGTATTCCAAATTTGCTGGCATATTGAGTGTAACACTTTCACAGCATCATCTTTTAGGATATGAAATAGCTCAACTCGAATTCCATCACCTCCACTAGCTTTGTTCGTAGTGATGCTTCCTAAGTCCCACTTGACTTCACATTCCAGGATGTCTGGCTCGAAGTGAGTGATCACACTATGATGATTTTCTGGGTTGTGAAGGTCTTTTTGTACAGTTCTCCTGTGTATTCATGCCACCTCTTCTTAAAATCTTCTGCTTCTGTTGCTGCTGCTGCTGCTAAGTTAGATCCCTACAATTTCTGTCCTTTATCGAGCCCATCTTTGCATGAAATGTTCCCTTGGTATCTCTAATATTCTTGAAGAGATCTCTAGTCTTTCCTATTCTATTATTTTCCTCTATTTCTTTTCACTGATCACCGAGGAAGTCTTTTTCATCTCTCCTTGTTATTCTTTGGAACTCTGCATTCAAATGTGTATATCTTTCCTTTTCTCCTTTTCTTTTGGCTTCTCTTCTTTTCACAGCTATTTGTAAGGCCTCCTCAGATAGCCATTTTGTTTTTTTACCCTTCTTTTTCTTGAGAATGGTCTTGCTCCCTGTCTCCTGTATGATGTCACGAGCCTCAATCCATAGTTCATCAAGCAGTCTATCAGATCTAGTCCCTTAAATCTATTTCTCACTTCCACTGGATCATCGTTAGGGATTTGATTTAGGTCATACCTGAATGGTCTAGTGGTTTTCCCCACTTTCTTCAATTTACATCTGAATTTGGTGATAAGGAATTTATTATCTGAGCCAGTCAGCTCCCGGTCTTGTTTTTGCTGACTGTATACAGCTTCTCCATCTTTGGTTGCAAAGAATATAATCAATCTAATTTCAGTGTTGGTCATCTGGTGTGTCCATGTGTAGAATCTTCTCTTGTGCCATTGGAAGAGGCTGTTTTCTATGACCAGTGCGTTCTCTTGGGAAAAATCTACTAGCATTTGCCCTGCTTCATTCTGTACTCCAAGGCCAAATTTGCCTGTTTCTCCAGGTGTTTCTTGACTTCCTGCTTTTGCATTCCAGTCCCCTATAATGAAAAAAAAAATTTTTTTTGGGTGTTAGTTCTAAAAGATCTTGTAGGTCTTCATAGAACCATTCAACTTCAGCTTTTCAGCATTACTGGTCAAGGCATACATAGATTAGATGGGTAATATTGACCTTAAATCTAAGGAAGTCAGAAGCCTCCATATTTGAAAACATGCTTCAGAGAATTCGCAGAGCTCAGAACAGGTTACTTTACAGCTGCTGCTGCTGCTGCTGCATCACTTCAGTGGTGTCCGACTCTGTAACGCCATAGACAGAAGCCCACCAGGGTCCCCCGTCCCTGGGATTCTCCAGGCAAGAATACTGGAGTGGGTTGCCATTTCCTTCTCCAATGTGTGAAAGTGAAAAGTGAAAGTGAAGTCGCTCAGTCGTGTCCGACCCTTAGCGACCCCAGGGACTTCAGCCTACCAGGCTCCTCCATCCATGGGATTTTCTAGGCAAGAGTACTGGAGTGGCTTGCCATTGCATTCTTCGTACTTTACGGCAGTAGTGGGTAAAAGACAGAACCAATTTGCTGAGTGAATCTCCTTTCCCTTTTGACATAACCCTGGCAAATGGGAGTAGAGGTTTCATTGCCACAATTTTCTAACTAAAATATCTGAATTTTAAAAACATTAGACTTTCAATCTCTCAAAGAAATATCTTTCTCAAGATCTGATCCCTAAACTTCCAATAAGAACCCATGGATTGAGCAGGGAAAAACAATATAGTATTTTTAAAATTGGAAATTAATTTTCAGGAAGGTTTCGAGCCACTATCTCTCTACCAATAAATTACAGTTAGTAGTTGTTAGTTTGAAACAGAATAATGGCTTCTGTGAAAAGATGTATTTTAATTTCAACTGTGAGGTAGCTTTACGGTTATCCAGCAATGATTTTCCAAGTGGAGAAATTGAAATTAGAGAATTTAGGTGGTTTTCACAAAGTCATCCCTACCTAGTACCAGAATCATGACTAGACACCATGCTTCTAACCAGTTAGTCCCAGGCTTCACCCTGTCTCTTGCTCTCATAATCATCAAATCTCCATTGAGTCTTCCACATGGTTCACAGCACATTTTTACTTGGGTATTAGTTATATGAAAAAGGAATGCTTAATTTCAGATTTTGAATTCATGTGAAGAGATAAACCCCAGGGATACCCTACAGCTATCCCCTAGCTGGAGGTTAAGAAACATCTTGTCACTGATTGTATACATTTTTGTTTCCTAAAGAGGTGTTTTTGATTGGGCACAGAGTGAATGTAATGATTGTATATTTCTCTTCTATTTGCTACATTGAATCACTTACATTTTAAACTTTAATAACATAAAATTGTGAAAATCATTACTGACTAGTGTTCAAGGGCCACAGTTTGCTTTCAATAATATTTAAACCTTCTATTTTGGTAATCTGGAAATTATATCATCTCTAGGTTGAATTGTTATTTGTTCATTGTATTCCTAGCTGGATAGCTCATGCGACGAGTTGACTCACTGGAAAAGACTCTGATGCTGGGAAAGGTTGGGGGCGGGAGGAGAAGGGGACGACAGAGAATGAGATGGCTGGATGGCATCACCGACTCTGCGGACATGAGTTTGAGTGAACTCCGGGAGTTGGTGATGGACAGGGAGGCCTGGCGTGCTGTGATTCATGGGGTCGCGGAGAGTCAGACACGACTGAGCGACTGAACTGAACTGTACTGAATAACTGGTGCATATATTATACAGTTTCAAAATGTCAAATTATAATAGTACATATCCATAGATATTTTCAATCTCTATTTATTACAATCCTACATTAATTTCATTTCTTCTAGCTTCATATGTGTGCAATGTTCTTTCATTTTTACACGGCTGAAACCTTTATAATTATTAGCATTTATCCTCTAAAATTTATCCTCAGAAAGTTGGTCAGTCATAGGTTTATTTCTCTTTTAATAGGAAATATTTTAATTATAAAATATCTTAGCTAATAGAAACTCCACACCTATGTTATCTCAGTGTAGGCATCATTCTATCTCTAGCAATCTCATAGGTGTTTGTCCACAAATCAGGTTAATTCAGATTCCACTTCATTCAGATTGTTAGAAAATTACTTATTTATGTGGAGTCAAAATTTTCTCATCATAACTTTAATGCATTGGATTTATTTTGACCTTTGGAGTAACATAGAATAAGTCTACCATCTTTTCAAAGTTATGGATACTTAATATTGGATATTAGTTATTACACTGAACTTCTCTTTTCCTCTTTTCCAAACCCTGAAATAACAATGACGATGATGATAATATTTACTATGTATGTACCATGAGTCAGGAAATAGTCTTTCACATGTATTAGCATATTGAATTCCCTCAATAGACCCATAAAGATGATACTAATATTCTCACTTACCATATGGCTAGAAGAGATTACAGCACTTTCTAAGAGTCATATCAGCTAAGAAACTGGAAGTAAGAAGAAAACTCTGACATCGAAACCAAGTTCTTCCCAACCCCCTACCCTGCCTTTTACTGTACTTCATGTTTCTTTATCCTTTCTTCTTATGACAGAGTTCTCAAACTCATCATCAGAGTCTCACTGTCAATGCTTTCATTTGTTGAAATCTATCTTACTATTGCTGTATAATTTATATATCTGTCTCTCACATTACTGTTGTTACTTCAGTAAAGGATTTCATTTTGGTAAAACGTTTGGCTTTCCACACAAAGTTATTGGAAGATATGAATTAGGATATGTTGTTAATTAAGCTAGGTTGTTACTAGATATGAATTACTGAGCCCAGGTCTTCAAGCTAGCTAAAAATTTCAATTATTCTTCTATCTTGTACACATTTAAGTACTTCCCAGTAAGTATGCCCATCCCTCTCCAAACACCAGTTGGTTACTATGGAGACATAAATGTAGGCTGGAAAGCCATCAGACCACTAATTGATACAGACAGTCAATTAGGGCTTCAAAGGAGCTGGCTCAGTGTTTTACACATAGAGAACATGGGAGAAAGATTATAGTGTGTTGCGGCATAATCTCTGTTGCTTCATTGTAGACCAGAGCTATATATGCTACTGGATGGTTTCTACAGAAACGAAGCCGGTTTCTCACTGTGTGCTAATGGAAAGGTAGTCTTATGGGAACAATGATACTGTGTGATTTGAACCTATTAGCTTTCCCTTTCTAAAGTTCCAGACTGAACCAATTCCGACTCTGTTCAGGTCAAAAGTCTTCTTAATCTCTGTGTTATGCTGATCAAACCTCCAACTGTCAGGTCAAATTATTTCCATTGGGCCAGTTCTATTTGTGATTAATTAAAATTTCTTCTTGATTGCATACAGTTCTTTTAAATGTATAATCCCTTTATTGTGTAGCGAATTGAGAATATGGTCCTAATTTAAAAACAAATACTCATGTAGGCCTCTCTGTATGATGTAAGCCACCAATTTTAGGAAAGAAAGAAAAATAAAACATTTTACTATTTTTGCATGAGAATATGAGTGCAATAACCAAGAGAAAATTATACATGACTTGCCTATCATTGCAGATTACAAGAACTGATTAAAGGGGAAAAATGCTTAATGTAAATGAAATGTATATCCAGAAAGCCTTGATTCCAGATTTTTATCCAGCGGCATTTTAGTTTTAGAAAAAATAATCAAAGCTGAGACTACATGGAAAATTTTAAAAGGTGGCAAACTTTCTCCTCATTAGACTACAGGAATTTGAAAATTCAGGTTAATTTTCCTTCAGGTTATCCTATAATTTACATGAAGAATTGTTCTGAAGTTTTGTTCTCTCTGTATAACTCTATGGTGATTAACTACATGATCTTTTATGTCACATTTATTACTAGGGACAGGGTACCTTTCTGTTATTTTATTCATTTTTGACCTGCCAGAAAACATGTATAAGTGAAAGCCTTGCACACGATTGTGGCGTTATTTAGAAGTCTATGAAACATCAACCCTTTCCAAAAAGAAGCTCGACTTTTCTCATCCTTAACAGGTCTGTCAAAAATCCATTTATAAAAGAAAGCAGTTGAATTAAGAAATGCAAATAACTAGAGTTTTGCTGAGAACAGCAAAGCCGGCAATGGACCAGGTGCTGAGCAAACTTTGAGTTCCCCTGGCAAAGGGCAGTAGGGAAAGAGATGAAAGGTGGAAGAAAAGAGGCAGAAAAAGGTGGGAAAGAGGTTCCCAGAGAGAGACTAGCAAGAAACAAAACCAAAAAAATGATGTACAAGAAGTCCTTAAGGCAGGCCAAAGAAAAGGTGAGCTCATGAAAGATGGGGAGATCTCTCAGATGAAAGAGGAGGGAGAGAGTTCTCTGAGATTGGGGCAACAGCCAAGGACCTGCCAACACCAGGAGGGTGGGAGAGAAGTCTCGTGGTCCTGGGTAGGGCACTCAAAGCCTGAGTAAAGAGGAGTCCTTTTATAATATTTGTACTGAAACATTGCTGTCCATAAAGCACGATAGATTATGTAAGAAATTGTAGGGAGGGGAGGACAAATGTGTTGCTTGGCTATAGCATCTGTTCATAATGGAGCTAAAGAGGGCTCTGTTACTTGTTAACTGTGAGACCTTGGAGAAGTTTATTAACCTTTCTGTGCTTCCATAACCTCATATATAAAATGTGTGTATAATGGAGCGGGTGTGCATGCTGAATCACTTCAGTCCTGTCCAATTCTTTGTGACCCCGTGGACTATAGCCCAGCAGGCTCCTCTGTCCATGGGATTTCCCAGGCAAGAATACTAGAGTGGATTGTCATTTCCTTCTTCTCCAGGGGATCTTCTAGTCCCTGGAATCAAACCCATATTTTCTGCATTACAGGTGGATCCTTCATGGACTGAGCCACCAGGGAAGCCCAACAGGAAATTATCTGACCTCAGCTGGAGGCAGAGTGTCTACATTCTGTTCCACTCTGATGGGGTGGAAGAGGCAGTGATGGGCCTCTTTCTTTCATGGGGAGCCTTTCCTCAAATGTCTGGAGACCCTTTATTGTTCATACACATACAAGAAACATAGAGCAGCTTTAATGGCCTCACTAGGCAAGTAGCTCAAACAGTAAAGAATCTGCCTGCAATGCAGGAGACCTGGGTTCAGTCCCTGGGTTGGGAAGATCCCCCGGAGAAGGATATGGCAACCCTCTCCAGTATTTTTGCCTGGAGAATTCCATGGACAGAGGAGCCTGGTGCGTTCCAGTCCATGGGTTAGCAAAGAGTTGGATACTATTGAGCAACTAACACTTTCACACTTATGCTCAAGAAGTAGGCATTAAAGCTGAGGACAAGTTCTAGGTGTATTGGAATGTTGTCAGTGGGCTATAGAGTGATGAGTTGCAGGTCAGACTTTGTTTAGGAAATTTCCAGGTATCAGAATTTGGAAGTATTTTCTTTGGAGCATTGTTTCTTCAGAGAAGGATCAGTTGCTCGCCTGGGGTATAGCTCAGCTACCAGCAAACTTGACATTGATATGAAAAGGAGCTGGAAATGTTAGTGATGTTCAGTATATCCTGATATATGACCCGTTATTTTTACTTAAGCCCTTATGTCTAACCTTCTCTATCTAGAGAACCTGTGTGGAGTACTTTGAATAAAATTGCTCTAAAGAAAATATATGGTCTCTCCTAGAGAGAAATAGCAGTAGGAATCCCAATGCACGTGGTTAAATTGTGACCTTAGAGGTCTAACTGCTTCCAATACAAACTTTTAAACAATCCACCTGTTTCCAGATCTTTGTTCTAACTTTATATTCCAAAGCCTTGTATGTTATTATATCATTTTTGAGGGTTTTGAAGTGAATCAGCCACTGGTTTGATATTCTCTGTGTAAGCATTTAATTCTGATCCTTTTTCACTTTTCTGAATTATTTGCTATTTTGCTGTCTAATTTCCATATTTGTAAACTAGGGGGATATTATGAACTTTGACAAATTATAACAAAATTTCACTTAGGATTGTGTTTCTCCTTTTCCTTTCTGCAAGGGTGAATTCTGAAAGAGGGTAGATATATTTTCACTCCTTTTATTAAACTTGGGATTCTCCTTCCGGCATACTTTTAATCAAGAATGCATTGATTTAATAAAGTACTTTTTAAAATAAAATGAATTAAATTCCAGTGTAACATTATTGACAGATTTTACAGTTAATTTCAAGTATTTCCACCCAGAGCATCTTACTATATGCAGCATTTACACAGCAAATTTTCTGATTGGAAGCACTTCAAGTGTATTTTTCACTCAAGTATTTACTGTTTATGATTTCATGAAAACATAATTTTAAATAGGAAGAGCAGACATTATGGACTGTAAAACTATAGTCTACTTTGACATGAAGAAAGATGATATGAAACATCATCTCTAAAAATGCTTCTTTTTTTACATAATTAAAAAGAAAATGGGTAATCTGTACATACTTTTAATCACCACTAACTTAGAAAAATAAATCTACTTTGACATGAAGAAAGATGATATGAAACATCATCTCTAAAAATGCTTCTTTTTTTACATAAATAAAAAGAAAATGGGTAATCTGTACATACTTTTAATCACCACTAACTTAGAAAAATAAAGAAATACATATTTAAAACTCTTGATTTGATCTTGCTTGAAAATTCAAAAGCCGTCATATTCATACTATATCCACAGATGGCAGCAGGCAATAGGAACTGAATAAAGTGTCACCTTTCCCACCACAGGTGCTTTTCATCTCACTACAATCCCCACCTGTTCTTATTGCCAGCCCACCTTAGACATTACATTATTTTCCTGCTCCTTACAGGGCACAAACGACATCCTAAAGCTAATCTGTTCTGTATTGAATTTGTACTTAGGATAGATTTTTCCCAAGAGGAAATGAATCGGCAAACATTGAAATTAAATTGTCTTACAGCAACCACTGTTATGTTGGCAGTTTTCCAAATACGATGGACAGATAATGAGCATTCTTTAAAACTTCCCCAGGTTATTAGTTAACTCAAAGAATTTGTATTTATATCATAAAAATAATTGTGCTTTTCTTTCTGGTGTGAATAAATAATTACATATTTTAGAAAACTCATGTCTTTCACAGTTAGCGTTTTGTAAAAAAAAAATACAGTTAAATGGAGTTAGTTCATCTGTTTGGTAGTTAGCTGAGAAATACTAATGTATATCAATGAAGCAATATCTAGAGAAAAATAGAGAATTAATAGCAAAGAGGAAGCAACTATTCAGGTATCAAGTAGTCTAATAAGTAGTATATGTGGGAAAATGTGCTTATAAGAAGAAAGGAGGAGGAATAGATTGTCAGAAACATTCTAAAGCTGAATAAATCTTCAAATGCTAGACGTCATCAGTCTTTATTCCATTTCTCGAGATAGGTGAGTTTGTTCTATTTTATCACAATGTGATAAATACCAACTCTCAGTGTTGTGAAGGGTAAAATGCACACAAACAAAATGCATTGAATTAATAGACTAGCAATGCAAAAAGTGCCTGGGATACTGTCAGGCACACAGTTGGTATTTGAAAGATATCAGTCCCTCTCCTCACCACTCTAATTCTCTTTATGCTTGCTCTAAGCTGAGTACACTTCTTGAGCAACATTTGAAGTCCCAGTCAAGTCCAACCTTCTACTGCATGAGAAACAGTCTCAATACCATTCTTTCTCACTTGGTAATCTAACTCTAGGTGTAGCATCTGGTATAGGAATCCTATGATTTTTCTGAACTGATCCCATCTTCCCTTCCTTTCTGGAAGGGTGCTATCTGAGCTTCTCAAGCTGAAATTCCCTCTGCTCCTTTTTCTTCCTTATCTCTGATTTCATTGCTAAACCTGGACTCCCTATTCCCAAACATCAAAGGCTCCAGTGACTCCAGCAAGAGATAAATGCCTATAATTCTCCTCAGTGTTTCATGGAAAGTTCTATCCAATAAACGTTTTCCTCTAGCTCGGAAAACATGATTAGTTTTAAACAGTATCCAACAATTATATATTTTTCAGCAACCTTAAGCTGTTCTGTATCCATCACCAATATAAAAAACTCTAAAGCCAACCTGTGCAAGAAATGTATTATTGAATAATAATATGCTTTTGCGTTCAGTCTTTCATATGTTCAAAGACAATCAGTCCAGTTCTGCCTTTTATCTCGGGCTGGGCCGTTAGTCAAAATGACTTTTATTTACTCTCATCTCCCGCTCTGAGATGAATTCATAAATTAGAAAATTCAGTTAATTTTTAAAAGTTAATGTTGTAATTGAACCGGGACTTCTTGCATTGCAGGCAGATTCTTTACCAACTGAGCTACCACGGAAGCCCATGTGAAGCTACATTTCCAAGTAATTTATCTTCTCCATCTTGTTGGTGTTGTTGAATTATGAAATACTTTGTTGTTTTCTGATTCTTTGCAACCTCATGGACTGCAGTACATCAGGTTTCCCTGTCCTTCACTATCTTCTATAGCTTGCTCAAACTCGTGTCCATTGAGTTAGTAATGCCATCCAACCATCTCACCCTCTGTCATCCCCTTCTCCTGCCTTCAATCTTTCCCAGCATCTGTATGAAATATTGAACCCTCTATATTCCCTGGGGCCTCAGGCTGAGGAGCACAGGAAGACCATGTCCACACAAAGCTGTGCCCAGATTCTCCCGGCATAGAAGACCTCTCTCAACAGTACCCACTCTGCTCTCTCAAGTTTCCTTCCACTTCAAATTGCTTTTATCCATATGCTCAACCTTTTCATTATGTTCCATCCCCTCCTTGTCTCAATCAAAACCTGTTTCCTTAAAAAAAATATTAAAACCTTGTTCTACGTCTCTCTCTCTCAAGTTGATACTGCTCATTCTCATATGTTCCACATACTACAGGGGCAAAGCTATTGGATTAAATGTGCTTAGCTTAGCTTTCAGTTGTGTGGAGACCTTCAAGATTTTGTCCTAAAGAGTATCTGAAAGCTTTGATCCCAACTTACTGGAATCAAACTGCTTGACATTTATTTCCACCTATTGATTTTCTATCACCATGAAGGTACCCTTTGAAGGTTCATGCCATTCCATAACATGCTACTCATGATGAAGAGATTAAATTTATCTCATCTTTTAGCAAAAAATCATAGCTTTTACAAGGCTATTATGTAAAGCAGATTTTTCAGCCATGGTGCTATTAAAATTTGAGTTGGAAAATTCTTTGATGGAAAGGACTGTTCTGTGCAATGTGGGAGATTTAACAGCATCTCAGTCCTTTAGCCACTGGATGCCAGCAGCATCTCTCCCCACAATTTTAGTGATAATCAGAATTATCTCCAGACATTGACAGTGTCCTGTGAATGGAAAACTCCCCTGGTTAAGATCTACTGGCATAAAGAAATAATTTTTAAAAATTAATTCTTTCCATCATGAAATTTATAAACATGAACTGACATACTAATTCAGAGTGCAGATGCAGAAAGGAAGAGCAACAAAATATTAAGAAACTTTAAACACATAAGCCTAAAAAGTTGGTCATGATTGAATTCCTAAAACAATAGACGCATTGAAAATTTTTAGAAGGCTCTGTTCAAGTTAATGTGTCTGAAATTAAGGAACAAATTCATTTCATACTCATAAATTCATTTCATAATCATATATTCACTTCATCTATTCTTAGAATTACAAATGGATTTGATTTGGTTTTAATCATTTTTCAGATGCTCTGAAATAAGAAAAAAACAAAGAACCATTTAAATGGCTTCAACATAATGGATTCAGAGACAAATAAATGTATTCAACTGCAAAAGTATTAGATTTAAAAATGATAGTAACTGCATCATTATCTTTTCTTAATATGCCTTTTTTTATTTAAAAAAAGAGTGATTTATAATAACCTACTTATTTCATGACAAATCATACTCTCAAAATCAAGATCTGAATCCTAATTGAATACAGAATAATGCTGTGTACAAAGTGATCAAATGCCATAAATATCAGATGATGAAGATGAATTGTGAGGTCAAAGTAACTAAGTGTCCTCCAAAAACATAATTAGTCTTTTATTTTATTGTAATAATTTTTCAAATAAGTAACAGTTATCATTCTTGAACTATAAGTTGCACCATGAAGTTAGAATTCTGTGTTGTCCAAATCAACTTGTCAAATATTTGTTGTTCAGTCATTAAGACGTGTCCAGCTTTTTGCAACTCCATGAACCACAGCATGCTAGGCTTGTCTGTCCTTCTCTATCTCCCAGAGTTTGCTCAAACTCATGTTCATTGATTTGGTGATGCCATCCAACCATCTAATCCTCTGTCACCCCTTTCTCCTCCTGCCCTCAATCCTTCCCACAGGGTCTTTTCCAATATGTTGGGTCTGTTCCAATGTGTCGGCCCTTTGTATCAGGTGGCCAGGGTATTGGAGCTTCAGCTTCAACATCAGTTCTTCCAATCAATATTCAGAGTTGATTTCCTTCAGGATTGACTGGTTTGATCTCCTTGCTGTCCAAGGGACTCTCAAAACTCTTCTCCAGCACCACAGTTCAAAAGCATCAGTTATTTGGTGCTCAGCCTTCTTTATGGTTCAACCCGCACATCCATAGATGACCACTGGAAAAACTATTACTTTGACTAGACGGACCTTTGTAGGCAAAGTAATGTCTCTGCTTTTTAATATGCTGTCTAGGTTTGTCATACCTTTTCTTAAAGGAGCAAGTGTCTTTTAATTTCATAGCTGCAGTCACTGTCCACAGTGATTTTGGAGCCCAGGAAAATGAAATCTGCCACTGTTCCCATTTTTTTTCCCATATATTTGCTGTGAAGTGAGGGGACTGGATGCCATGATATTGGCTTTTTTAATTTTTTGAAAGTTAGAATTACTTTTAAAAATCAAATATTCTGAAGTACATTGCTGCTGCTGCTGCTGCTAAGTCACTTCAGTCGTGTCCAACTCTGTGCGACCCCATAGACGGCAGCCCACCAGGCTCCCCCGTCCCTGGGATTCTCCATGCAAGAACACTGGAGTGGCTTGCCATTTCCTTCTCCAATGTGTGAAAGTGAAAAGTGAAAGTGAAGTCGCTCAGTCGTGTCCGACTCATAGCGACCCCAGGGACTGCAGCCCACCAGGCTCCTCCATCCATGGGATTTTCCAGGCAAGAGTACTGGAGTTGGGTGCCATCGCCTTCTCCGCTGAAGTACATTAGTGGTGCCAAATCCCTCTGCAGCTGCTTCAGCTGGTGAGTTATGATTCACTCCTTCTCTCCTCCCTTGACTTGTGGTTTTCTGTTGAGTAGGAGGATGGATCCACTCCTGGATGTGATAGTGTGCACAGGATAACAAAATATCAAGAAAACTTTTGTTTTAAGCTACTCACATATTAATTCTCTTTCATGATAAATATAAAAACAGTTAAAGGTGAACAATTTACTTATTAAATTATTGGTTTGATTTCAGTTCAGTTGAGTTCAGTCACTCAGTCATGTCCGACTCTGTGACCTCATGAATCGCAGCACGCCAGGCCTCCCTGTCCATCACCAACTCCCAGAGTTCACTCATACTCATGTCCTTCGAGTCGGTGATGCCATCAAGCCATCTCTTTCTCTGTCATCCCCTTATCATCCTGACCCAAATCCCTCCTAGCATCAGGGTCTTTTCCAATGCGTCAACTCTTTGCATGAGGTGGCCAAAGTATTGTAGTTTCAGCTTCAACATCAGTCCTTCCAATGAACAACCAGGACTGATCTCCTTTAGGATGGACTGCTTGGACCTCCTTGCAGTCCACAGGACTCAAGAGTCTTCTCCAACACCACAGTTCAAAAGCATCAATGCTTCGGCGATCAACTTTCTTCACAGTCCAACTCTCATATCCATATATGACCACTGGAAAAACCATAGCCTTGACTAGACGGACCTTGGTTTGCAAAGTAATGTCTCTGCTTTTCAATATACTATCTAGGTTGCTCATTACTTTCCTTCCAAGGAGTAAATGTCTTTTACTTTCATGGCTGCAATCAGCATCCACAGTGATTTTGGAGCCCCAAAAATAAAGTCTGACACTGTTTCCACTGTTTTTCCATCTATTTCCCATGAAGTGATGGGACCAGATGCCATGATCTTAGTTTTCTGAATGTTGAGCTTTAAGCAAAATTTTTCACTCTCCTCTTTCACTTTCATCAAGGGGCTCTTTAGTTCTTCACTTTCTGCCATAAGGGTGGTGTCATTTGCATATCTGAGGTGATTGATATTTCTCCCTGCCATCTTGATTCCAGCTTGTGCTTCATCCAGTCCAGTGTTTCTCATGATGTACTCTGCACGTAAGTTAAATAAGTAGGGTGACAATATACAGCCTTGATATACTCCTTTTACTATTTGGAACCAGTCTGTTGTTCCATGTCCAGTTCTAACTGCTGTTTCCTGACCTGCATACAGATTTCTCAAGAGGCAGGTCAGGTGGTCTGGTATTCCCATCTCTTTCAGAATATTCCACATTTTATTGTGATCCATGCAGTCAAAGGCTTTGGCATAGTCAATAAAGCAGAAATAGATGTTTTTCTGGAACTCTCTTGCTTTCTCCATGATCCAGCAGATGTCGGCAATTTGATCTCTGGTTCCTCTGCCTTTACTAAAACCAGCTTGAACATCTGGAAGTTCACAGTTCACATATTGCTGAAGCCTGGCTTGGAGAATTTTGAGCATTACTTTGCTAGCGTGTGAGATGTGTGCAATTGTGTGGTAGTTTAAACTTTCTTTGGCAATTCCTTTCTTTGGGATTGGAATGAAAACTGACCTTTCCCAGTCCTGTAGCCACTGCTGAGGTTTCCAAATTTGCTGGTATACTGAGTGCAGCACTTTCACAGCATCAGCATTTAGGATTTGAGATAGCTCAACTGGAATTCCATCACCTCCACTAGCTTTGTTCATAGTAATGCTTCTTAAGGCTCACTTGACTTCACATTCCAGGATGTCTGGCTCTAGGTGAGTGATCACACCATTGTGATTATCTGGGTCATGAAGATCTTTTTTGTACAGAATACAAAGGTACAAGAATACAGAGGTGTATTCTTGCCACCTGTTCTTAATATCTTCTGCTTCTGTTAGGTCCCTACAATTTCTGTCCTTTATTGAGCCCATCTTTGCATGAAGTGTTCCCTTGGTATCTAATTTCTTGAAGAGATCTCTAGTCTTTCCTATTCTATTATTTTCCTCTATTTCTTTGCACTAATCACTGAGGAAAGTGAAAGTGAAGTCACTCAGTTGTGTCCGACTCTTTGCGACCCCATGGACTGTAGCCTACCAGGCTCCTCCGTCCGTGGGATTCTCCAGGCAAGAGTACTGGAGTGGGTTGCTGTTTCCTTCTCCTGGAGATCTTCCCAACCCAGGGATTGAACCTGGGTCCCCCACATTGCAGGCAGACGCTTTACCATCTAAGCCACCAAGATCACTGAGGAAGTCTTTCTTATCTCTCTTTGCTATTCTTTGGAACTCTGCATTCAAATGGGTATATCTTTCCTTTTCTCCTTTGCTTTTGGCTTTTCGTCTTTTCACAGATATTTGTAAGGCCTCCTCAGACAGCCATTTTGCTTTTTTGCATTTCTTTTTCTTGGGGATGGTCTTGATCACTGTCTCCTGTACAATGTCACGAACCTCCATTCATAGTTCATTGGGCACTCTGTCTATCAGATCTAGTCCCTTAAATCTATTTCTCACTTCCACTGTATAATTGTTAGGGATTTGATTTAGGTCATACCTGAATGGTCTAGTGGTTTCCCCCACTTTATTCTATTTAATTCTGAATTTGGCAATAAGGAGTTCATGATCTGAGCCACAGTCAGATCAAGTCCCGGTCTTGTTTTTGCTGACTGTATAGGCTTCTCCATCTTTGGCTGCAAAGAATATGTCAGTCTGATTTCCATATTGACCATCTGGTGATATCTATGTGCAGTGTTGTTGGAAGAGGGTGTTTGCTGTGACCAGTGCGTTCTCATGGCAAAACGCTATTAGCCTTTGCCCCGCTTCATTCTGTTCCTATGCAACAGTTTTTAATTAACTTGATATATTTTGAAATCTGAGATCCAGTGCTGCTCTGAGGTAGTTCACAAATGGATGCAGTATCTTTTCTCTTGTCTTATACAGAGGTACTACTCATCTGTTGGATTGGTCCTTCCATAGGAAGGACACATACTTAGCATAGTATCCAGCATTCAAAATTTTCCCTTCAGAATGAGCAAAATACCTTTTCAGTATTTCTTACCTCTGGACCCCTTTTATTTTCTTGATACTTTATGTTGTTAGATCAGGAACCAGACTGATGAAAAGAATTTCCTGCAGTCTTCTGGGGAGAGAAGTCAGAAAGACTTTCTGAGATATGTGAGCGGGAGGAAATAAATTATACTGGGCTAAGGGTCCCATTTTTGTTGTTGTTCAGTCAATAAGTCTTATCTGACTCTTTCCTGATCCTGCGGACTGCAGCCTGCCAGGCTCCTCGGTCCAGGGGATTTCCCAGGCAAGAATACTGGAGTGGGCTGCCATTTCCTTCTCCAGGGAATCTTCCCAACCCAGGGATTGAACCTACGTCTTCTGCATTGGCAAGCAGGTTCTTTACCACAGAGCCACTAGGGAAGTCCTAATAACATAAAGTATCAAGAAAATAAAATCAGAAGACTGAGGATATTTATAGTGTGAGGTGAATATCAAAGAAATAAAGCTAGATCCCTTGAGTGGCATAAACTGTAGAAAGAAACAAGATGGCAGACCTGCAAGATAGAGCCCTAGGAGGAGGATAGATCAGAGGCAATAAGTATACAAGTCAAAACTGGAGATGGCCAGTCAGTCTCTTCTATCTTCATTATAAACTCTCTGGTTCAGCAGGGGATCCCTAGTATTGAAAGATATATACTTCACTCTTTGGATGATAGAACCATCTAAGTAAATTAATATATTAATAAGCACCTTCTTGTTATATCCATTAAGCTTTGCATGGAAGAAATTTTCTTTTGCTATCATCACTCATACTCATAGGAGGCTTCATAGGGATAAAAGAATTATCAAATTTTGAGATCAAATCTGTAAACTCAGTGTCCTATAAATTCTCATGCATGAAGGGAAATTATGTCTCCAATCTTCTCTATTTTAAAAATCTTTAATCAAGTAAATATCGTACTTTACTGAATTATAAGAACCTACATCCTTACCAGAGAGATGGGAAAAGAGAGGTTAGCATTTGATCATTACTCCAAAATGTTACTTTTTTAATTTATATACTCAATCATTTATCTATATTGTTCCAGGCCCATAAATAGCTTTGAAAACTGAATATCTTCTTGTTGTTGTTCAGTCTCTAAGTCATGTCCAACTCTTTACAACCCCATGGACTACAGCACTCCAGGCTTCCCTGTCCTTCAGCATCTCTCAGAATCTGCACAAACTCATGTCCATTGAGTTGGTGATGCCATCCAGCCATCTCATCCTCTGTCATTCTCTTCCTGCCTTCAACCTTTCCCTTCATCAGGGTCTTTTCCATTAAATCAGCTCTTTTCATCAGGTAGTCTAAGTATTGGAGCTTCAGCTTCAGCATCAATCCTTCCAATGAATACTCAGGGTTGATTTCCTTTAGGATTGACTGGTTTTATCTCCTTGCTGTCTAATGGACTCTCAAAAGTCTTCTCCAGCACCATAGTTTGAAAGCATCAATCCTTCAGCACTCAGCCTTTGTTATGGTTCAACTGTCACATCCGTACATGACTACTGGAAAAACCACAGCTTTGACTATACAGGACTTTGTCGGCAAAGTGATGTCTCCACTTTTTAATATGCTGTCTAGATTTGTCATAGCTTTTCTTCCAAGGAGCAAGTGTGTAATCACCATCTGCAAATGCTTTTAGAGAACAAGAACATAAAAATCTATCACTGTTTCCACTTTTTCCCCATCTACTTGCCATGAAGTGGTGGGACCAGATGTCATAATCCTGTTTTTTTGGATGTTGAACTTTTTTTTTTAACTTTCATTATTATTGCTTATTATATATTGCATACCTAAGATGTTGTTCAAATAGTAAAAGATACAGTTCTTTCAAGAGGCTTATGTGTTGGTGACAAATGTAGCTGAATATTTTTGTTGGGGTTTTTCCAAATTATTCTAGTTCTTTTTGTTTCTATAAATGAACTTAAGGAAAGTATTAGTATTCAGTCTTTATAACAGCAGGGTAGTTTCTAAAATAGCAATTCTCAGAATGTGATCTGTGGACCCCTGAAAGTCTCCAAGATCCTTTTAGGGGATCTGCAATATCAAAACTACTTTCAAAATAATGGATGCTGAATTTTACTCTCCTCTTCCACCTTCATCAAAGGGCTGTTTAGTTCCTCTTCATTTTCTGTCATTAGGGTGGTATCATCTGGATATCTGTGGTTGTTGATATTTTTTCCTGCAATCTTGATTCCAGCTTGGGATTCATCCAGCCTGGCATTTCGCATGATGTACTATGCATATAAGTTAAATATACAGCTTTGACGTACTCCCTTCCCAATTTGGAACCAGTCCATTGTTCCATGTATGGTTCTAATTGTTGCTTAAATAGCTTTGAAAACTAAATATCTATCTCAGATCATATAACCAACAGTTAATAGAGATAACATCACTTTTATTTCCTTTGCTTACTGAATTTATTGTTTGTTAAAATTACTGATCCTATGTAAATTACCTTGGCCTGGTCTTATAGAAAATTTTGGAGTAATATTTAATTAATTTAAATAATCTTATATTAAATAAGTTCATATATACAGACCATCTCTCAAATATCATTTACTTTGTATTACTTTGTTAAATATATGGAAAAGAAATGAATTACAAGGCTCTAGGATTGGAAGAAAATAAATAAAACTAAGGGAGCATCACATTTATTTTCCTGCCATGCAGGTTTGTTGCTGATGAACTCAACTTTACAACAGGAATCAAAACATGAAATTTAAAATAAATACTATAAAAATTCAAATGTTTTTAAATATATGAATTTTTAAAAATCTATTTCCTCCATTTAAGAGTTCAACAATTATTCTCCCCCTCAGCAATTTTTAATGCACAAATAGATATGCATCTCAAAGTGTCAAAAGATTATTTTCACATGTTGGCAGTGTCAATCCATGCTTCTCTTTAAAAATTTGGAACTTGTTTTTTTCTAAGGCTGAGCGCAGTTTGGAATAACTTTGTGTTAGCTACAAATAACAATCTTTCCGAGCCCTAGCAACCAGGCACTGCTTTCGCAAAGGCCTTTGAAGAGTTTCTTTCACTGCCTTTACCCCTCCTCTGACGTGCACTTGGGTCCCTACCACCCCATTTTTTAAATGAGAGAGAAAGAAATGATGGAAAAAGAGAGGAGAAAAGGAAGAAAAGAACAAAGGAAGGAAAGAAGAAAGAAAGAAAGGGAAGAGGAAGAAAAATTTGTGTAAAAGGATGCAGTGCAGTGTTTCACAGTTTAAAATTACACAAAAACCAAATGTACACTTCTAACCTGCTTAAAATGCAAGTTTGGGGATACAAATCTTCAGCAAACAACAGGTTTATTGATTATAAAGATTCCAGTAGAGCTTTTTAGCCAATGTGTGCTGTTTTTGTGAAGGAGGAAAAAAAAAAGTGATTTGGAATTGAGCCACCTTTATTTTAAGTTCCCTAGTCAATATGTTGCCACAGCAACCAAGTTCTTGTTATCTGGGAAAAGACAGATGTCTTTGCTTCAATCAGGATGCAAAGCTTAGAGAAGCAAAAAAAAAAAAAAGCGGGGGGGGGAAGCAATGAAAATTCATCATTTCATTATTTGAAATGTGAATTGCTCTGAGCTGGCTTTGAGCCATAGTTCTTATCCATAGTATCCTTCAGTATGTATTCAAGTCCCTCAATATTGCAATACTTCATTTTCATTAATTAATTACATCGAATGTTGTCTCATGATCCCATCAAGTTAATTCATTGCCCAAAACAGTTATTATTAAATTCAAAGTAGTTCATATTATTGTGCAATGTATTGGCAAAAATTATATTTAACTTTACTTAACAAGAGCGATTGTGTCCAGGGAAAGAGAAAGATGGGAAAGCCGAGAAAGAGAAGCAGAAAGTCACCTTTACTTTTAATTAAACAGAGTTGTTTGGCTATATGTGCTTTTTCCTTTCACCCTTGAAGCTTTACTTAAAAAAATAAAAAAGGTGAAACAATTTACGAATGTTTAGACTAGCAAGGAAAAAATGGAGACAGTGTCAGAATAGATATTACAAAAAATTTTTGAAGATGAAAATCATAGTATAGTGAGAAATTAGCAGAATAGAGAAAGTTTCAACTGAGCTGCCTGGACAGGAGAATACTGAGCAGCAGTGAGTAAATCTAGATGCAATAACAGACTTAGTTTCAAGGTCTGCAGAAATCAGGGTGTTGAGACAGAAAATCAAGAGATTGGTTAAAAAATCTGTTTCAAAGAAACCAGTGTGCTTAGCCTCTGTTCACCTAATGTTTGTACACAGGGTAGGGAGGACTTTCACTCCTGAGACTAAGATACCAGACAGATAAGGTTGAAAGGGAGGGAGTGGGCAGATCTCAAAGTAGGAAACTTAATTAAAAGTTTGCAAATTATATACTACTCTACAACTTTAGCGGTTTTTAAAGAAATCAACTTTATTTTTCAGAACAGTCTTCAGTTCAGTCACTCAGTCGTGTCCAACTCTTTGCGACCCCATGAATCATAGCACGCCAGGCCTCCCTGTCCATCACCAACTCCCGGAGTTCACTCAAACTCATGTCCACAGAGTCGGTGATGCCATCCAGCCATCTCATTCTCTGTCGTCCCCTTCTCCTCCCACCCCCAATCCCTCCCAGCATGACTCTTTTCCAGTGAGTCAACTCGTCACATGAGGTGGCCAAAGTATTGGAGTTTCAGCTTCAACATCAGTCCTTCCAATGAACACCCAGGATTGATCTCCTCTAGAATGGACTGGTTGGATCTCTTTGCAGTCCAAGGGACTCTCAAGAGTCTTCTCCAATACCACAGTTCAAAAGCATCAATTCTTCGGCGATCAGCTTTCTTCACAGTCCAACTCTCACATCCATACATGACCACTGGAAAAGCCATAGCCTTGACTAGACGGACCTTGGTTGGCAAAGTAATGTCTCTGCTTTTTAATATGCTATCTAGGTTGTTCATAACTTTCCTTCCAAGGAGTAAGCGTCTTTTAATTTCATGGCTGCAATTAGCAACTGCAGTGATTTTGGAGCCCAAAAAAATAAAGTCTGACACTGCTTCCACTGTCTCCCCATCTATTTCCCATGAAGTGATGGCAGTCTTAGGTGTACAGTAAAGGTGAGCAGGGAGTTCCTATGTATATTCTCTCCTCTAAACAGGTTCCTCTTCTATTGTGGTACATTTGTTACCATTGATAAGCCAACATTTATACATTTTTATGAAAAGACAGTTTACATTGTTTTATGTGTGTGTGTGTGTGTGTGTGTGTGTGTGTGTGTGTGTGTTATACTGTTCTGTGGTATTTTGACAAATGCATAATGTCACGTGTCTACCATTAAAATATCATTCGGAAGAGTTTCACTGCTCTGAAAATCTGTGTTTCACCTATTCATCCCTCTTCTTATTTCCCCTGAACTTCTGCCAACCACTGATCTATTTAGTGCTCTGGAGTACTGCCTTATACAGTGTGTCATTCCATCAGAACTGTAAGAATGGAGCCTTTCACACTGGCCTTGTTCACTTAGCCATAAACATTGTTGAGGCCAAGCAGACTTGGTAAAGTGAAAATACACATGTTGGTACTGGAATAAGTCTTTAAGAAAGAAAATATGACAGTTTTGGATACCGATTCAAGCCAACAGTGTATCCCATACATGTTGATATGTCCTGTGAGCAGATGCCGTAAACAGGACCAAGGACTTTAATAATTCTCTCATGGTAGTTATCACTTATATATGTCTCAGTTACTCCATTTAATTCATTTAAATTTTCTCCATAGTAAAGAAAACTAATGTTACTGATCCAATATCAGGATAAACAGTTTAGATTTTCCAGTTATTCAAATTTATTTTCTCATCTGGATTTCACAAGCTGCATTATCCAAGGGACAGTCTCAGATAGGGATGCATTTCACAGCCGCCAAGTAAAACAGTAGCTCAAGGTGCATGAATCTCGTGTTCTAAGGAACTCAGTTAAATAGTACAAATGTTCAGCTCTTCACAGCAGAAAGTATTTCTTGGAAATATTATTTTGGATGACTGATCTCCTCACATAAAAAGCACAACAGTTTCTTCCCAGAATATCTGAATATTCATTTACTTTTTTATAACTGATTCTATATAATAAACTGTAGAGTTCCTCACCATACACAATCACACGTATAGCCTTAAAGTTCACAACACAGTAAATCATCTATTTTTAAAATGTTGGAATGTATCTGTATTTTCATGGCAATAATTAAATTACCATTTGGCTATATTTGATCACATATGGTACACTTAAATAGTTAAGCAATACTAGTCACCTGTTTTGTATTACATTTGTATTACTTCTGATACAAAATATGTAGATCACACTTTGTTTTGACTATTGAAAAACTATGCCCACTCTGTTTACTGCCATAACCTAGTAATATCATGAGCATTTCAGAGTCCCCTTGGAAATTTCTCATATTGACCCAACATCCCAAATTGCCAGAATCTACAACTGGATATCTATGATTCTGCTAAAAAAAAAAAATGTTGAAACCCATGTAGCCAAACAATTATTCCTTTGGCTGTTCATCAGAGGAGTCTCAGGAGACTAAGCATTTCTATTCTAGAGCTGGAATGATTTACCCTTTGAAAGAAACATAAGGAAATAAAATAAGCTCAAAATTGACTTCAGACTATTACTTTCAAAGGAAATGTAACCTACATAGAAGACCTTTAGTGAAACAACTAAATGCTTATTTAACATTTATAACATGTTAGGAGCGATATTATTGTCTATATAAAGAGTTGAAAGATATCTCCTAAGACTCCTTGAGTCACAACACTGTCAGCAGAATCCAACAAAAATCTATTCTGCTTTAAAGAATTCCTCCTAGAAAAAATACTCAAGAAATTTCTCTTAAAGAAATTTGTCAGACAATTGTTATTATGATCTAATCTGTGACTCTCAATCTGTTTTTTGATCATTAATAAAAACTAATGAAAACGAAAGCAATGATTACCAATCTCTGTATGGAGTTTGAATGGACTGGAAGACCACCACTGAGTAACTTTCAGACTTCTGATTTTCTTATAAATTCATCCTGTCATTTCCTCAAAACTTGCTTTCTCAAAATTCATCGTGTGAGAAGATTAAGTCGATATGCTTTTCCTTATTTCTCCCCCTACATACAGCCAAAACCCTGGCATTGTTCTATAAAGCAAACATACGAAGACTCCAGAAATGGACAGAAATAGGCAGAACAGCTGGGGAACTTGGGACCCAAAGAATGACACGATGATGAGTTTCCGGAGTTTTCTTTTTGCCTCATATATTGCAGAGTCGGAGCTGAAGAAATTGGCAACCCAGAAATGCCAACAGACACAAGCAAAAGGAAAAAACAAAAAAACCCTGCTTTTTCTAAACAAGACAAGCAGGGAAGGCAGCCCAGAGAGATACATTTAGACAATAACTGCTTTTCTCAAGCCTCACATCACAGGAAAAACAAAGGCTTCATCCTCATTTGCACCAGCAAGGGCAGAGTGGAAAACCGAGCACCGATGAGGTGACCTCCCTCCACCCTCTGGGATGGTGTCAGAAGAGGACGGACGGAGATTAGGACCTTCGCCATCCCCCAAAGATAACGGGGCCATCCTTCCATGGTATCAGTGGAGGGCCGTGGGAGCAGCAATGAGGCACTCCTTTCAGCCAAAGAGGTGTGAGTGGAGGTTTCATGGGAAGCCAGACTTCCACCTCTGCCCAGTAATGAGGAACTCTTTGCTCATGTGTTGGATGCTGAATGGGGAACCTAAGACTTCTAGGTTCACCTGGAAGTAAAGATACTGTAAAGAAGATCTCTCTTCTCCTCTGTCCCTGCCAGGAAGAGAGTGTTAGTTGCTCATTAGTGTCAGATTCTTTTCAACCCCATGGACTTTGGGGCAGATTCTTTACCGCCTGAGTCACCAAAGATTTCCTGTCCCTGCCAAAGTGAAAGTGAAGTCGCTCAGTCGTGTCCAGCTCTTTGAGACCCCATGGACTGTAGCCTTCAAGGCTTCTCCATCCATGGAATTTTCCAGGCAAGAGTTCTGGAGTGGGTTGCCATTTCCTTCACCAGGGGATATCCCCAACCCAGGGTTCAAACCCGTGTCTCCCTCATTGCGACCAGACGCTTTTACCATCTGAGCTGCCAGGGAAGCTGTCCCTGCCAGGATAATGTTAAACAAACCATGTAAAACAGAGGATAAATCGGATGCAGAGTTTCACATTATAGTTCCAGAAACACCGAAATATCAATCAAAAGTCACTTGCTAAATCAAAAACCAGGAAAATGTCAAGATGCTAGGAAAACCAGGAAAAGAAGATAAAGATGCTAGAATTAACTAAGAAAGCAATCATTATAAAATCACTTCAACAAGCAATTATGACCGTGTTTAAACCAGTTGAAAGATATAAAAACTCAGCAAACAAACCGACTATCTCAGCAAAGAAATGGAAGATATAAAAAAGACCAAATGAAAATTTCAGAACAGAAAAATATAATGACTGAACTAATAAAAAGCTCAATGGATGAGCTCAAACCAGACGAAGCGGGGAGATGACTCAGTAAACTTGAATGTGGAAACTAGAAATAGCGAATCTGGATAACATAGAGGAAAATAAACCCCCTAAAAAAAGGAAATGAAAGAAAAATGAAAAGAGTCACAAGGGACCTGTGGGAATATAACAAAGGATCTAACATTTGTGCCATCAGAAACCCCGAAGGAGAAGATAAAGAGGGAGGGGGCTGGAAAACTATGCAAAAAATATGGCAGAAAAATTTCTGAATCTGGCAAAAGAAACAAACCTACATACCCCAAAACTGAATGAACTACAAACAGAATAAACCCAAAGAAACCCAGTAAGACACATTATATTCAAGCTTCTGAAGATAAAGACGAGAAAACATCTTGAAAGCAGTGGGGGGGAAAAAGAAAACCACATGTTACCTAGAGGTGAAAAACAATTTGAATTACAGTGGATTTAAATTTGAGTTTGTGGTAATTGACTTTATTCTTGTTTCTATTTGTCTATATTTTTTCCCATTTTCTTTAAAACAAGTATTTGAATCCTGTAAAGGAAAACAATTAAATTTTAAATAGTGCTAATGTATGTTTTTACTCATTTTTCAAGAGCTGAAAGAAGTGACTGCCAACCCAGAATTTTACATCCAGTGAAATAATTTACAGAACTCTAGGAAAAATCAGCAGCTCTCCAATGAAAAAAAAATTTAAGAGAAATTGTTACCATCGGATTTACCCATCACATCAGATCCTAATAATCTGACTCACATTTTCTCCAGCATCCTGACCTAAAAAGGTCTACCTAAACAGAGGAAAAAATGAAAAGGGACAAAAACTTGAAATATTTTATAGACCACTGTTGATCGTATGCACTAATGTTGAAATTAAAAATAATGTTTTCTAACATTGGTTTTGTCACTTTCGGTGAGTCCTTTCAGTATATGCATGAAATATAAAGTTAATAGCCCTTTCTGATACTATTATAGGTGGCTAATCAGATCAAATGAATCTCTCTTTTTTTATTAATTAATTAATTTATTTTTTATTGGAGGCTAATTATTTTACAATATTATATTGCTTGGTTTTGCCATACATTGACATGAATCTGCCCCGGGTGTACATGAGTTCCCCCTCCTGAACCCACCTCCCACCTCCCTTCTCCCTTTATCCTCCCTCTGGGTCATCCCCACACACCAGCCCCGAGCATCCTGTAACATGCATCGACCCTGAACTGGTGATTCATTTCACATATGACAACATACATGTTTCAAATGAATCTCTTGAACTCACAAAGATTATAATTTGAGACCCAGAGTAGACAAAACCAGTTAAACCTTAGAGAGTGTTACCTCAGCAAGTCCGAATCAAACACTTGTTGTACAAATTTAAAAATTGGAATGAAAAAAATTTAGCACTATTTCAATTTGGGTTTCGTGGTGATAGATTTCACTTCTATTTTCCTATATTTTTTCATTTTCTTTAAACTAGCGCTTGAAGATAGTAAAGGAAAAAAATTAAACATCTAATTTGGTAAACATGATTATGAAGTTTACCCAGACTCAGATTCTAATATAGATAATATGTGATGTGTAAATAAATCTTTGGCAATGCACGATATGAATTTGGGAAATCTGCCTACAATGTGCTAATCTCCTTAGGATGTCTCCTCTTCATGGAGAATAAACTCTTTATTGTTAATTTTTTTCTTTTAAATCCTCCTCCATCTGTTATTCATCTTCCCTTCTCATGTTATTTTCCTTGATAATTTCCTGAGTTTTGTTTGTGTTTCTTACAAAATAGTCCTAATATTTTATCTGTTGTTTCTCACAAGTATGTGTGTGGGTGTGTGAGGATGTCTATGTGCATTTGTGATTGAATATATGCATTTGTACTTACCCATGTGTACTTGTGTGAGTTACATATATATATATGCCTATGATATGTCCTTCGCAGTGTTAGGCACTAGGGATAGAGCCATTAACAAATGGGACACAGTTTCCACCCACATAGAGTATAGGACCCTATACTCTTTAAACTCTTTAACCAGTTTAAATAAACTGTTTAAAACAAGTACCTGAAAGAAAGTGCCTAATTGCTGTGAAAGCAAATACAGAATATTATGAAGTTTGTGGCAAACATGGTCCAATTATTTACCTGGAGGAACATTCATGGATGGCAAATGCTTTGAGAAGAGAAACTACATAGCTGTGGCACCGCCAGGATACCTTGTAATAAGTAGTGAAGTGAAGTGAAAGTCACTCAGTTGTGTCCGACTCTTTGCGACCCCATGGACTATGCAGTCCATGGAACTCTCCAGGCCAGAATACTGGAGTAGGTAGCCTTTCCCTTCTCCAGGGGATCTTCCCAACCCACGGATGAAACCCAGGTATACCACATTGCTGCTGCTGCTGCTGCTAAGTCACTTCAGTCGTGTCCGACTCTGTGTGACCCCACTGACGGCAGCCCACCAGGCTCCCCCATCCCTGGGATTCTCCAGGCAAGAACACTGGAGTGGGTTGCCATTTCCTTCTCCAATGTGTTAAAGTGAAGTCGATCAGTCGTGTCTGACCCTTAGCGACCCCACGTACTGCAGCCTACCAGGCTCCTTTATCCATGGGATTTTCTAGGCAAGAGTACTGGAGTAGCTTGCCATTGCCTTCTCCTACCACATTGCAGGTGGATTCTTTACCAGTTGAGCCACAAGGGAAGCCCTTGTAATAAGTAGGAGGCATTCAAATAATATTTACTAGATGGATAAATAACTTAAAGTATTTATTCAATTCATAGTAATAAGAAACTGGAAAGGCTGATTGCAGAATGCTTTTCATTCTATTTAACAGTGATATAGTAAGCAAACACTAAGGTTCTGATAGAACTTTACTGTATCCTTTTTTTTTCCCATGAATATTCTTAGTAGACCATATAAATGACACAGACACCAAACTGTGATTTTAGATGATAACCACAATTGTCCTTCTGTGACTTCAGGAAGAGTTTATTCTAAAATAACAAAGATTCTTAGTGAGTTAGAAAGCTTGATGAGTGCACTAACAGCATTAAGATTATTGTAGGAGTAGCACAAATCCCACTAATTAAACAGACACACAAGCTCACCAGCACTTGGCTATCCATCAGAGCAGAAATCTCTCTGGATGCAATCTCAACCACCAGAGCATCATCCAAAGTCCTGCTACCTGGAGATATCATTAGATTTCTGAAAATCTCCTCCAAGTTAAATTTACTGTATTTCAGATTTTGTCTTAATGCTAATACAGGAAAAAAATCTCATTCAAGGTTTTATTTTTTCTAAAAGATTTCATACAATCAGTGCTTGAATTACACAAGCAGTGTAATTATTAATAAATGAAAGTGATTTATAATGGCTGTTATCATTTGAGCTAGGCTCAAATAATGATGACAATATACTAGCAGATGGATAAGACAGTTTAATCACCAGACTAGTAATAATTTGATTTCCTGAATCCAACATTTGAAAATATGGATGTATTCATTGATAAATTAAGTGTGAAATAAAGAGAACACGGAGTCTTATTTATTTTCAAGGGCTTATTATGTGACTTCAAGCAAATGTTTCCTTCTAGTCACTCCTTTCAAGCTCTTCTTCTCAGATTATTTTCATGTATTTTATCAGTTTTTAAAACATGTATTTAAAACATTATTTTCACTCAAAGTCTTCTTTTTCAGTATGTTAAAATTACTGAAAAGAATTTTGATAGGAACTGAAACATAATAGGAACTTTTGATTTTGTGTTTCCTAAATAAGTTACTTGAGGCACTTGAAGCCAAGAAATTTGTACTTTTCATATTTTATTTTTTAAGATTTATAAGTTTATGGTTTTGAAAAAATGATAGAAAAAAGGCATCTAAAGTAGGAAAGTACAAAACATATGGAGAAATATCTCTATGAATCCTACCACTTATAAATAACTATAATTATCTTACTATAAAGAGCATTTCAGCCATCTCCAATTACTATGTAAAATAGAAGAATGTACAAATAAAAGGATAGTTGGATAGCAGATGCATGGCTGGGTGGATAGATGGATAGAAAGCATGGTATTTAAGACCTAGATTATTCTACTATAGTGAAAAAAAATTAATTAAATTTTAAGTTTTATTGTGTTTAAATTTACAGAAGAAGGAGAAACTGAATTATTCAAAATAAAGGAGTTTCCAAACTTTAGATAAATGTTCTTTCAGAATGAGATACCCTCTTAACTAAGTTAAATTCATTTTGACTAAATTTTAATTTATACCTTATTTCACTTCCTATCATAAAATATTAAGATATTAACCCTGTTAATGAAATGTGTTAGTCATGTTCTTATTTTTATACTACCAAGATTTTAAATATTTATTTCTCTATTTTTAAACTGTAATTCCAACCAGTATTTAGTCTTGACTCTGTTTTTTAATGGCTTCAGTGTTCACCATCATATCCTTTACCATACCTTCCTGTTTCTGAAAGCTTTATTTGTATGTAGCCCTTTGAGACTAGATTTCCCTTTTGGGTAGTATCAATGCCTACTTGAAGATGCTGTAAAAACAAAACAACAATAAAAACACCAGTGTGTTACATCACAAAAGTGTATTTCTTACATACACTAAATAGTCAATGAAAATCATTCAAAGATCTAGTCTGATAAAGGCTCCAAATCAGTAATTGCTGTCATCATCACTGTGGCATAAGAACAGCGCAATGGTGAGTCTGCAGTGGCTCCAAGGGGATGCATCTCATTTCCACTCTTCTGGCCAGGGTAGTCCAATCTTAACACATATGCTACAGGAGGAGAGCTGAAATATAATTACTCTCTGTACGCTGTGACTTATTTTTTCTGCGAAGCTCTTCCTTCTCCATTGTAGGTTTTTACCTTGTACTCTCCATTTTTAGGAAAGTCTTGGTAAACCTCTTTAAATTCTGGAAGCTTCATGTACTATATTATAAAGTGCGGCTTTTTTGATCCAATTATCAAATTTTCCAATCTTAGGATCCTTAAGAAAAACGCTTTGCAGTATGTTCAATTTTCAGTGAATTATGCCTTCATTTAGATCTTTATGGGCTAATAAAAAGCCACAGTGTTCAAAGCCTTCTTCATCAATTTCTGGAACATTTCTGTGCCTTACAGAGGATCAGTGGCTGACAATGGTATACTAAATAATCATGCAAGCTAAAATGCCTTATTATAAGCTAGATTTTATCTGATCTACATATCCATAAATTTGGATGTGCACATCATTCCTATTAAGAAGTATACACAAGGTTGGACTCTAGCAGTCCTTGAAACACAGGCATATTACATGAGCAGGTGTAACAGGTTCACAAAGCACTCACTTCTGCTGCATTAACACCTTGGTGTGTGTATGTTGAGTCGCTCAGTTGTGTCTGACTCTCTGTGACCCCATGGACTGTAACACACCAGGTTCATTTGTTCATGGGATTCTCCAGGCAAGAATACTGAAGTGGGTTGCCATTTCTTCCTCCAGGGGATCTTCCCGACCCAGGGATCAAACCTGCATCTCCTGCATTGTCAGGAGGATTCTTCACTGTTGTGCCACCTGGGAGGCCCACACCAATACCTTACCCACAGTCATTACCTACAGCCTCACAACTCACACTCATGTCCTCATGATAATTATGGTATTAACTAGAGATAGACAGCTATGGCGTGGTAGTCTAAATTAAACTTTTATTCATTTAATTTTGAAATTTTCAAATCTACATAGAATACTGAAATAAACAACCACACTCCTTCATCTATATTTATCAAATGTTAATATTTCATTGTATTTCTCCATCTCTCCATAGATGACAGATAGATAATAGATGATGGTATGCAGATGGATAATTTTTCTACTAAATCATCTAGAAGTTGCAGGTGCCATTGCCTCCTTAACACTAAATACTTCACCAGGTTATCTCCTAAGAACTGTAACCTTATCCTACACAAACACAATGTCATTATCACCCTCAACATATCATCCACATTCAGAACTTTCCAACTATCCCGAAATTAAAACTGCAAAACAGTAGACTCGTAAGCTGTAAAATCTGCTGTTTTCTACTTCTGGCGGAAAGCAGAAGAGATTAGAAGCAGACTCCTGCAAGGTTAGAAATTCATCCTTAAATCCCCAGTCCAGGATAAGATCTTAAAATGAAATTGCGGTCTTTTCTGCAATGCAGTGACATTACAGATATTGCAGATACCAAGTCACTGAGCTGAGGGAAAATCGGTTTCAGATCCTGCTGGTGATCCTGTTTTATTTCCTCTTATGTCCCCAGGCTCACCATTTCCTATTCCCATAAAAATAGAAAGCGACTAGAATTTTTTTGCCACTATCTTTCACAGGTGGGAGGTGGGGCCAGTGCCAATCAAACTCCTATATTCATTCAGAGAACTTGGCTCACATCCACCATCTCACACTGAACATTTACTTCCCCTGACCCTGCAAAATCACCTTTCTCACTACTGCAGGACACTGACAGCCAGCACACCCATGAATTCATCTTGCTCAGATTTATTTTTATTTCATTTATGGCCATGGAGATTTTTATGTTATACTTGATCCCATCTAAGAGATTTTGGCTTTCCTTTTCATACTTCATGTATTATCATGATGGGTCTGTCACAGAAAATAGAACATCAAAGCATAACTATATACAAAATCTTAATTGGAAGTAATTACCAGAACCACTGCATATGGTTACATATGGTTGTGCAGTTACTGTAAAGCACAGGAAGACCTACATCAAGAGTTAACTTGCTTCAGTTCAAGGCATGAAGCAGGTTCAGTCAAAGCTGGTGCTCTGGGACAACCCAGAGGGATGGAGTGGGGAGGGAGGTGGGAGGGGGTTTCAGGATGGGGGGTGATTCATGTCGAGATATGGTAAAAATCACCATAATGTTGTAAAGAAATTATCCTCCAACTAAAAGAAATTAATTAATTTTTAAAAAAGAGCTTGCTTCACACCAAGTTGTGTGTAACTGTGAGGGCTCCATGCAACCACAGGAACTGGTACCTTTTTCTAAATTATGGTGGTTTATTCACTAAGTTGTTTCCAACTCTTTGTGACCCCATAGACTGTAGCCCGCCAGGCTCCTCTGTCCACAGGATTTCCTAGGGAAGAATACTGGAGTGGGTTGCCATTTCCTTCTCCAGGGAATCTGCCCGACCCAGAGATTGAATCCAGGTCTCCTGCACTGCCGGCAGATTCTTTACCCACTGAGCTATGAGGAAATCTAATCCATAAGAAGGAATTATTTGCTTACCAAGATATATGCCCATGGATGTGTGCCTCTTGAGAGGGGATATCTTTTCTCTAGTTCACAGAAAGGCAGTCTATGGGCCTACATGGACTGCATTTCCCAAGGGTTCTGGAAAGGTAGTGTCTGAGTTTTTTCAACCCCCATATAGTCAATGGGGAAAATACATTACAAAACCAAAGTCTTTATGTTAAAGGGGTCAATTCAACAAGAAGATATAGCAGTGCCAAGCATGTACACATCTAACAATAGAACTTCATGTTACATGAAACATTGTATGATTAAAAGCAAAACTGAATACTCCAAAACTTCTCTCCCAGTAAGCAACAGAATAAGTACACAATGCATGGAACTCATTGGCATTAGATAACATCACCCTAATTTTATAATTTGGGTAGAGATTGTTGTTCAGTCACTAGTCATGTCCAACTCTTTGCAAATCCATGGACTGCAACACACCAGTCTTCTCTGTCCTTCACTATCTCCCAGAGTTTGCTCAAACTCACGTCCACTGAGTTGGTGATGCCATCCAATCACATTATCCTCTGTCATCCCCTTCTCCTCCTGCTCGCAATCTTCCCAGCATCTGACCAATAAGTCAGATTTTCACATCAGGTGGCCAAAGTATTGGACCTTCACCTTCAGCACCAGTCCTTCCAATGGATATTCAGGCATGATTTCCCTTAGGGTTGACTGGTTGGATCTCCTTTCAGTCCAAGGGACTCTCAAGAGTCTTCTCCAGCACCACAGTTGGAAAGCATGAACTCTTTGGCCCTCAGGCTTCCTTATGGTCCAACTCTCACATCTGTACATGACTACTGAAAAAATTGTAGCTTTGACTAGATGGATCTCTGTGGGCAAAGTGATGTCTCTGCTTTTTAATATGCTGTCCAGGCTTGTCATCAGTTCAGTTCAGTTCAGTCGCTCAGTCGTGTCCGACTCTCCCCGACCCCATGAATCACAGCACGCCAGGCCTCCCTGTCCATCACCAACTCCCGGAGTTCACTCAAACTCATGTCCATAGAGTTGGTGATGACATTCAGCCATCTCATTCTCTGTCGTCCCTGTCTCCTCCCGCCCCCAATTCCTCCCAGCATCAGACTCTTTTCCAGTGAGTCAACTTGTCGCATGAGGTGGCCAAAGTATTGGAGTTTCAGCTTTAGCATCAGTCCTTCCAATGAACACCCAGGATTGATCTCCTCTAGAATGGACTGGTTGGATCTCCTTCAGTCCAAGGGACTCTCAAGAGTCTTCTCCAGCACCAAAGTTCAAAAGCATCAATTCTTCGGCGATCAGCTTTCTTCACAGTCAAACTCTTACATCCATACATGACCACGGGAAAAACCATAGCCTTGACTAGATGGACCTTGGTTGGCAAAGTAATGTCTCTGCTTTTTAATATGCTATCTAGGTTGGTCATAACTTTCCTTCCAAGGAGCAAGCTTCTTTTAATTTCATGGCTGCAATCAGCATCTGCAGTGATTTTGGAGCCCAAAAAAACAAAGTCTGACACTGCTTCTACTGTTTCCCCATCTATTTCCTATGAAGTGATGGGACCAGATGCCATGATCTTTGTTTTCTGTATGTTGAGCTTCAAGCCAACCTTTTCACTCTCCTCTTTCACTTTCATCAAGAGGCTTTTGAGTTCTCTTCACTTTCTGCCATAAGGGTGGTGTCATCTGCATATCTGAGGTTATTGATATTTCTCCCAGCAATCTTGATTCCAGCTTGTGCTTCTTCCAGCCCAGCGTTCTTCATGATGTACTCTGCATATAAGTTAAATAAGCAGGGTGACAATATACAGCCTTGACGCACTCCTTTTCCTATTTGGAACCAGTCTGTTGTTCCATGTCCAGTTCTAACTGTTGCTGGTCATAGCTTGATAATTTTTTGGCACAACATTGCAGAGTCTAGCTTCCAAATCACTATTTATTGAAATTAACAAAATATTCACATTTATAATACAAATTCCCTTCAATATAAATAAATGTAAACTCATCATTTGGCAAATATTTAAGAGATACTGGTCACCTAAGCTGAAACCTGAAATACACACCAAGTTGAACATATTAAATGGAATATGCTATTACAGAAAATGTATGCTTTCCTGTGATTACCTCATGTCCTAGTTATATTAATTGAGTGAAGAGTTTTTTAGAGAACACAGAGTATAGTATGTCACTATATGTGTGCGCATGCTAATAGCTTCAGTTGTATCTGACTCTTTGTGACCCTACGAACTATAGCCTGCCAGGCTATTCTGTCCAATAGCTGAAGTGGCTTGCCATTCCCTACTTCAGGGGATCTTTCTGACCCAGAGATCGAACCCATGTCTCTTAGGTCTCCCACATTGGCAGGCAGGTTCTTTACTACTAGTGCCACCTGGGAAGCCCCATAGTATGTCACTATGAAAGCATAAATCAGGTAAGATAACATTTTTGGAAAGAATACAATATCAGGTAGTGATTGTTAGATAAGATATTTTCAGTCATATTGATTGACAATTGCTAAATGTAGATCTTATCGATCAAAACATGGATAAAAAAGAAAGATACAAGGAAAAGAAATTTTATTGCATGTGTCTGGAGCCAACAAATTTTAATAATGGCTGTTAGATAATCACTAACAAACTCAGATCCTTTATCCACTGAATCTAATAAGAAATATGTTTATTGGCATGTTTCTTTCATAATGTTATAATATCTATCATTTGAAAATCCTTTCTTCCTAGAATGAGTCATAGAAATCCATTTAAGTATTGCTTTAACTTGTTCTTAATTAGCAGTAAGCAAAATATCAACCAATAAAATATTAAAGACCCACCCTTAATTATGCACAAGAATTCTAGAGGAGTGGGATCAAATATAACCAATAAGGAGAGTAAATTCCTCTCATTTTTGGAAAGAAAAATTAGTTCAAAGGCATAAATTAATAGTAATATAAAAATAACTGTTTTAGTAAGATAGTGTTTTCTTTTTAACGGGTGAAGAAAATAATCATTTTTATTTCACCAGCAAAATATCATGTATAAAAGATCATATCATAAAAGGGATATGAGGCAAAGGCAACATCTCTCTATTCTTACCGTCATTTATTAATCTGTGCAGGCCTTTTCTGTCTCCTTTAAACACTTACTCAACAGAGTTGTTGTGCTCAGAATTGATTTTGCTGCTTCAGCCACTTTAGGCTGAGATACTTTTTGGCTTTCATCTGAATGAACAATTTCCTAGTTAGACACACTGGATTTGGACTTGGGTCAATAAAAGCTTTACTATGTCCTTTCTCTTTCCTCTTGGATCTCACAAAAGATACCTAAATTCCATTCATCTTTTCACTTGCCACAGTGGAATCTTTAGCAATGCACTTATGGCTTGAATGAAGAAACATAGCAAGAAATTGGCAGAGAAACAAGTAGGAATTCTCTAAGTCCCATACTTGCACCCCTGAAGATCAATTACCTCTGGGTATGCGTGTAAATTTGTCTAGCTTTAACTATTTGTCTTTGCTATTCTGTGGGAACATAAATCCTTATCAAAGGTTTAATATAATCCTACTGAATCTCATGTGGCTAGCTCTTAAGGTATTTGCAAGAAAGCCAAGTTGATCAGATACTGGTATTTAAATTTAAAAGATTTTAAATGGATTGAGCCAAGGAGTTCTTTTCTGCAGCTTTGAATAGTGTCATTTATAGGACCAAATATTAAAAAGTCAGAATTTTTAAATATGCAAATACATTTATAAAAATGTTTTTTGAGATGTCTACCCTATTTTATAGATTTTTATATATAAGAACCATGAAATACTGCATCATTTTATCTGGTACTGAAAGTAACCAGTGCTAAACTATCAACTGTGAATAAACAAACATGCTATGAACTGTATATAACTACAGAAAGGATGCTACATATTTCCTAAGGAGAAAAGCGTGCGCATTGCGTTAGTAAGTCCAATGGTGGTTCCAGTTTGAGTACCAACTGATGCTCCACTCCATTCTACTCCACTTAACTCTAGAGGTTGGACCAGTTCACTTCTGAGATGGGTAACCCTTTGGGGCTCACATATTTATTGAATGTGATCAGACGCTTTCTAAGCATAAGACATGAATAAAATATTGACTTATTTTCTCTGTTACAAGTTCCTTTTAATGTCCCTTTCTAATGATATAAATAATTAAAAAGCTATGGAATATTCAATAGAGAAAGAGAAAAGAAGTAACTAGAACGAAGCAGGGAAATCTGTAAGAAAATTTTAAAAAATCGATTCATCCACGGGAAAAAATATAGCATTTAATGATCAATAGATACAAGACATGCACAGGAATAAATACAAGTAACAAAAAACTAAATGTTTATCAGACACATGTCTATTGTAGAACTATTCTACATCAAGCACTATTCTAGGTTCTAGAATATAATAATTCAACAATCAATGAACAAACCAGTCTCAAGTTTCTCCCTACATGCTACATCTTACATCCCAATAAGACAGATAATAAACAGAAAATAAACAAGCTATTTAGTATACCAGACATCCATGTGTATAATAGGAAGAAAACAGAGAAAAAAGGAACATGAAGGGGATGGGCTGGAATAGATTAGTACTGAACTGCATGTCTTGGTCTTTATTGAGAAAAACATCTGACAGATGTTTATTCCTAAATTTCACTCGACATTGAAAAAATATACCCAAGTGTAAAATTCACTATATCTATAAGCATAATTTCCTAGAATGAGGTTATATCTATGAAAAAGGCTGAAAAAAAAGAGATGAAAATATGGAACTCTTCTCTGATAAATTAAGTTTATTATTCCATTTGTCCCACATTTTAGAACTGTTAAGTTGCTCATGTGAGTCAAATCCAAAGAAAAGATCATAAATATTAGGTTGAGAAATATGGACCAGTGAGTATCAACTTCTTACTGGAAAAAACATGTGGAGGTTATATTAATGTATGGGCCAATGAAAGAAACATTATAGGTTAAAAAAAAAAACAAGACAAAAGTTTTCTGTAAGAAAAGAAAAATTATGCTTAAGCTATATGGATTCTTTCAAAAATAATTAAACATATGACCAGGAAGAAATCAGTGAAAATTACTTTGTTTTGACTTTCAGAAGACAATTAATATGATTCTACATGAAAGATAATTTTAAAATAAGAAGATATAAAAAGGAAATAATTTTATAGATTCAGAATTGACATAGAAGGATATTGAAGTGAGAGAAAATTTTTTGTAAGATATAGATAAACAGTGAGAGTCCTCAGAACTTATGCAACTAATAAGGAAAGTGTATAATACAATCTCCCATTGTAATCAGTGGCACAGAGCTGTTCTAGGCAAAGACATCAAGCTGATGGAAATAAAGCTATCAATTCATATTCAGTAACAGCTATTGAGCACCTCCCATGTGCAGGGCAATATACTAAGTATTATATTACAATGATATTCTTAAAATATGGTTTGTGCATTGATATAATCATCAGCCAGGTGGTTAGGATTGTGATGCACAGAAAGACTTACAATGTCAAATGCTAAGCATATGATATATTTATGCCCAGGCAGTCTTGAAAGCATATAGCTCAGGCTGGGAGTAAAGTAGTGGTCCTCAAACCAAAGATTGCCTCAATTCAAAGCCACACATGCTCTCACTACTGAACAGCTGAGAGCACACATGGAAGGGGGTGGCAAAGAACATTCTAGGAGAGAAGCTGGCTTCAGAAATGCTATAAAAGTGAAAAAACGCATGTCAAGAAATAAGAAATATTCATGCAGTCAGCATTAACTTTCTGAGAACCTACTGTGCCAGGAACTCTGCTGAGACCTTGAGATTTACAAAGATGAATGGAAGAACATTTTAGCCCTCAATTAACTCTCCAGTCTAGGAAGAGAGAAAGAGAAGAATGAACTTATTATCCTGACATATTGCCATAAGCATGTTTTTAGGAAATGCCCTGAATGTAAGGATGGCTAAAAGGATAAAATGATCATCTCTGCTCGGGTAGCATGGATAGGCTTTTCAGGTGTTCTTGATTTGGATTTTGAGAGTTACCTGAAATTCAAACATACGAGGAAAAGGCAATATTTTGAGTGAGCATGAGTTTTCAAAAGTACAAATACATAAATCATCTGGAAGCCATGGAGAAAGATTAGATGGCTTTTCATGGTTAAAACGAAAGGTACACCTGATACAACTGGACAGATGGACCTGTAAAGGGCTTCTGCTGCCATATTAAATATTCCAGTCTGCCTAGAACATGAATTATATTATGTAAATGAAGTATAGAGATCCCATTAGAAAATTTATGGGTACCAAATTTTGAAGAAACTTGAACACTAGAACAAATAGTTCATACATTATGAAAGGGCTTCCCAGATTGCACCAGTGGTAAGGAACCTGCCTGCCAATGCAAGAGACATAGGAGACCCAGGTTCGATCCCTGGGTCAGAAAGATCCCCTCGAGGAGGAAACGGCAACCCATTCCAGGATTCTTTCCTGGAGAATCCCATGAAGAGAGGAGCCTGGCAGACTACAGCCCATGGGGTCACAGAGTCAGACACGACAGAAGTGTCTTAGTGCACACATTATGAAAATCAAGGAGAATTCATCAAAAGATTTTCTAATTTATTTAAATTGGAGGCTAATTACAATATTGTATTGGTTTTATTGCCATAAATATTGCCATACATTGAGATGAATCTGCCCCGGGTGTACATGTGTTCCCCATCTTGAACCCCCCTCCCACCTCCCTCCCCATACCATCCCTCTGGTTCATCCCAGGGCACCAGCCACGAGCATCCTGTATTATGCATCGAACCTGGACTGGTGATTCGTTTCACATATGATAATATACATGTTTCAATGCCATTCTCCCAAATCACCCCACCCTCGCCCTCTCCCACAGAGTTCAAAAGACTGTTCTATATATCTGTGTCTCTTTCGCTGTCTTGTATACAGCATTATCATTTGCATCTTTCTAAATTCCATATATATGCGTTAGTATGCTGTATTGGTGTTTTTCTCTATGGCTTACTTCACTCTGTATAATAGGCTCCAGTTTCATCCACCTTCTTTTTAATTGCTGAGTAATACTCCATTGTGTAAATGTACCACAGCTTTCTTATCTATTCGTCTGCAGATGGACATCTAGGTTGCTTCCATGTCCTGGCTATTATAAACAGTGCTGCGATGAACACTGGGGTATATGTGTCTCTTTCAATTCTGGTTTCCTCGGTGTGTATGCCCAGGAGTGCGATTGCTAGGTCGTATGGCAGTTCTATTTCCAGTTTTTTAAGGAATCTCCACACTGTTCTCCATAGTGGTTGTACTAGTTTGCATTCCCACCAACAGTGTAAGAGGGTTTTATTCCCACCAACAGTGTAAGAGGGTTCCAATTCAGCCAGAAAGTTTTAGAGTGTTGCTTTAAGAAAACGTAGTTGATGACAATATCCAGGATTATTTAAAGGAGGAAAAAGGTTGTACCTGTGAGGACAGAATCAAAGGAAACTGATAAGAGTGGTAAAGGATCAAACTTAAAATGTTAGAAGGTGTCAAAGATGAGTTCAAGATTTTGATTCATGTGTCAGCTATAGAGAAAAATAAATAATTTTTTATCAACTTAGAATGTGAGACCTAATATTAGAGAAGCAAAACGTTATAAATAAATACTCAGGATAAAATCTTGTTTACATACAATGGTAAACATTTACAAAATGAAAAGCAGAGTAAGTTGCCTTTAATCTTTATTACAATATAATTTTGACTTACATTAAATTTTATATTTTTTTCCTGTTTCTGTGATATTTCCAAAGAAACTTATAGAAAGTCAAATCTCCATACAGCTCTTATATGCCCCAATATCCTACTTTTGATAATAAAAATCATGAAAACAGGCTCCTAGCCACTGGCTCTAGTACCTTCCCAGCTGTTCTTTCTCAGGACCTCAGGATGTGGTATTGGGCAAAAGACCAGTCTAGGAAATAGCCTTTACTTCCTGTGATATTAGCTCTCCTGATTCTAAGACTAGAACAGATGTTCATCCAGGGAAAAAGAAATTAAGACGTGGGAGTATATTTCTTCATATGCTTCCATTTGCACTGACCTTCACCATAGCCAGCTTTTGCCTGGTCCAGACAGATCACTGGCTCCAAGCCTTAAAGAGAATAAGCTGATGAGGCAGGAACTGAGACCTTGCACAAAAACTCCTTCACTGAAGGACATATTCCAGCAAACACTGTAGCTTTTCCTCCCACTGTCTTCCTCTTTGCCTTGCCCTTCAGAGCAGTACAGACTTTCTGTTCTCACCGGGTAGAAAATTCAGTCTTGCTTCAAATCCGTACAAAACAGATTTTAATATGGGTGTTAACTGGTGTAAGATATGTTTTCACGTCTGTTATTTCTCTTTGTCCTCCTTGTCTGCCCAAGGGTAGGTTTTATACAATTTATCATTCATTCTAATAACATTTTGATAGTAAAAGGAATGCTACTGAGAATGAGCTTGAGCCATCAAGTGTAGAGGAGGACTTGGAATATAGGATTATCCCACTGAATGAGATATTCTACTGACCACTTCTCTGGGCTCTCTAAAGAGTGGGTATAGGATGTGCAAGTGGGAGAAAATGCCGTGTAGATTTTAAAAACATTGACATCATTCGAGGACTATACTGGATTAATTAGAGTCTCATGTTTCCCCAGTGAAAAATATTGTGTTCCTTTTCTCTTCTTTTACTCGAAATAATTTTCATGCGTGTTATCTACTTTACTATGCTTTCTCTTTTAGTTGTCCATAAACTTGGAGACCTTATTTTAGCTTTTATTACTACACTATAGGGCTTGGGGGTGGGAGGAGAAGGGGACGACAGAGAATGAGATGGCTGGATGGCATCACCGACTCGATGGACATGAGTTTGAGTGAACTCCGGGAGTTGGTGATGGACAGGGAGGCCTGGCGTGCTGTGATTCATGAGGTCACAAAGAGTCAGACACGACTGAGCAGCTGAACTGATAGGACTTCCATTGTGGCTGATGGTAAAGAATCTGCCTGCAATGCAGGAGACCCTGGTTTGATCCCTGGCTCAAGAAGATCCCCTGGAAAAGGGAATGGCTACCCACTCTAGTATTCTGGCCTGGACAGAGGAGCCTGGTGGGCTACAGACCATGGGATCTCCAAGAGTCAGACACGAGTAAGCGACTAACATTTTCACACTTTCACCACCGTATAAGTCTTCACAAATCTTTGTGTGTGTGTGTGTGTGTACTCAGTCATATCCAACTCTTCATGACCCTTTTGGACTGCAGTCCACCAGGCTCCTCTGTCTACAGGATTGTTCAGGCAAGAATACTGGAGTGGGTTGCCATTTTCTCCTCCAGAGGATCTTTTCCACCCAGGGATTGAAACTGTGTCTCCTGCGTTGCAGGCAGATTCTTTACTGCTGAGCCATTGGAGAAGGCCCTCACAAATCTTGACCATTTCAAATTTTATCATTTTAGCATTGTGTATCATTTAGGAAGTTATTTTGATAGTTACATTTACTTATAGCTCACTTAGATTCAATCTCCTTTTGAACTCTTTCTCTTACATACACTCACACAGAGAGACACATGTATCTGGCAGGAGCAATTAATTAATCACTGTACAATATGCTCTAGTTCTTTCTGTAACATTCAGGATAAGGAAAAACCTAACAATATCATTTAATTACCACTGTGCCCAACTTGGCAGGCAATTATTAGTCATTCTTTATATATCTTGGAGGCAATAAAGTGTCGTCCGAAAATATTTACCAAACTGAAATTTAAAACGCATTCACTCAAAAGTACAAAATGAATGTCACTGTACACAAAATACTATACTAAAGCTGTAAGTAGTAAGAAAGAAATAAAGGCATAATCCTTGCCCAAAAGAACTTAAAACTTATGCTGAAATTAAACAGTGCAAGGTTAAAAATTACTTAAGAATACACATCAATAAATCTGAACCACTATCTTACTGCTACTGCTGCTGCTAAGTCACTTCAGTCGTGTCCGACTCTGTGTGACCCCATAGATGGAAGCCCACCAGGCTCCCCCGTCCCTGGGATTCTCCAGGCAAGAACACTGGAGTGGGTTGCCATTACTAAAACTGCATTAAAGACTTGAACCTAAGACCTGAAACCATAAAACCCCTAGAAGGAATCACTGACAGCCAGCTCTCTTACATGAGTCTTACCAGTATTTTTTGGATCTGTGGTCTCAGACAAGGGCAACCAAAGCTAAAATAAACAAATAAGACTATCAGACTAAATGACTTTTGCACAGCAGAGTCAGCAACAAAACAAAAGAATGACCTATTGAACAAGAGAAAATATTTGCACACTATGTATTAATAGGCACAAACTTATTGATATATAATAAATAAGTCATGGGCATGTATATATACAGAATAGGGAATATAGTCAATAAGGTAGTAATTTTAAATTGAAGGCAGGAGAAGAAGGGGACAACAGAGGATGAGATGGTTGGATGGCATCACTGACTCAATGAACCTGAGTCTGAGCAAACTCTGGGAGATAGTGAAGGACAGAGAAGCCTGGTGTGCTGCAGTCCATGGGGTTGTAAAGAACCAGACACAACTGAGCAACTGAACAACACCTTTAAGCAGTAACATGATAACTGACTAATCATGGTGATCATCTCATCATGTACATAAATGTTGACTCACTATGTTGTTCCCCGGGAACTAATACAACATTGCAAGTCTATTATACTTCAATTAAAAAAGAATACACATCAATTTAGGAGGAAAAATACAAAATCTAAGGGGCTTCCCTGGTGGCACAGTGGTAAAGAATCCACCTGCCAATGCAGGAGATGCAAGAGATGGGGTTCAATTCCTGGGTCAGGAAGATGCCCTGGAGAAGGAAATAGCAACCCACTCTAGTATCTTGCCTGCAAAATTTCATGGCCAGAGGAGCCTGGCAGGCTACAGTCCATGGGATTGCAGAGAGTTGGACATGACTTAGTGACTGAACCACAGCAACAGCCACTGAGCACGCATGCACACATATAAAAGCTAAATGATTTTTAGTTTTATGGGTTATTTAAGGAGTGTTCTTAATGTTCTAATTGTTGTATCCTGTATTAAGTGATGAAAAAGGGAGAACAAGCATCCAGTGAGTTTAAAAAAAGAAGTACTTTGATCAGAACACAGGTAATAGTCGGCAAAGTGTGACCACCGATATTTTGAGATAATGGAATGCTATGACACTTAGCAAGGTGAAGCTTCTGGACCAACAGGAAGTAAGATGTTTGTCCTTGAGAGTGTTCGTAGAGGTGAGAGGTCAACAAGCAGCAAAGTTCCTGCTTCAGTGTAACCACTTAAGGGAGAAGAACCATGAAGATGCAGGCCCCTTCTCTGACAATGCAGTGACATGAGACAACAGGACACATTCTCATTTCTCCAATGACACACTGGCCTCCTTTTTAATTCTCGACTGATCCCCTTTGGGGTAGTGAGTGCTCATGTGTGCTTAATCTTTGTGTTCACTCTTTGCGACTCATGGACTGTAACCCACCAGGTTCCTCTGTCCATGGGATTTCCCAGACAAGAATACTGGAGTGGGTTGCCATTCCCTTTTCCAGGATATCTTCCCAATCCAGGGATCGAAACTGCATCTCCTGCATTGGTGAGTAGACCCTTTACCACTGAGGGGGTCCCTCAATAATGGGAGCCTGGTTGAAATCAAACTATGCCCCCCAAAACATCACTAGTGTTACTCCATTGCCAGCCACATATAACCTGTGAGGTTATCTTGACCAAAAAATAGAAGAGAGACATTGTGGAGATGAATATTAGAGTCACTGCTCCCGACTCTGTGTGTACTATTAAAGACTTTATTTAGTTATTGTGCATGGTTGACTTACAGGAAATTATAATGCATTTATTTTTGCTACTCTGTGTCCCATGGGCAACATGGTTGGTTGCTTGTTAGAAATCAGATGATCAGGCTATATCCCACACATACAAATCAGAATCTGCATTTTAGAGAGATACTCAGATGCTTAGTGCATGTCCTGTGCTCTGGCTCAGGCTATCATTTTCTTCATCTCTGCTGTTGCTAAACTCATGAAGATTGTTCTGCTTTTCATGTCTCTCTTGCTCGGGATCACTGGTACAACCCCAACTCAACAGTTGTCAGAACAGTTCTTTTGAGAGGTGTTTTCCCAAACCTTATAGTTTGTTAAGCTTGAAAAGAGGGCATATAAAGAAATGGGTTGAGGGAAAGAGTAGGAAGAAGACAAAAAAATGAAAAGCAAAGGAAAAGCAAAGGAGGCAAGAGTTGATACAAGGGATATTTGCATCTTTTTAAATCTTTTTAAATTCTAAACACCATAATTAGATTTCAAAATATAATCTATGAGAGCATCTAGACAAATGCTGAAAACCTTTTACATACGTGAACTGTCAACACCAATTCTTTACCTGCATCTGCCAGAAAAATAGAGAATTTACCACCTATCACACTTCATAGATGAGCATTTTTTTAATGCAGTCCCATTAAAGGTACTAACAAGATTAGAATGTCTACTGTCCTGAACATCTTTTGTTTGTCTGCTTAATACTACTCCTGTATTCTAGAAAAGACAACTCCATTCTCTGGGGAACTGCTCCCCATGACAAAACAACTGTACGGTGGGGAAGAAGGCTCCACTAACTCCCAGTTCATTGTTTAAGGTTAAATATCTGAGCCAACCCAAACCAATCATCATTCTTTCTCAGATGTTGTTTTTATGTGTTTGTTTTTCAAACTAAAGACGAAGAAAGGGATTCCATTCCAACTAGTGGCAGAAGCAAGAAACCCTGTATCTATGGTTCTGTCAATAAGAGGGTGATTGATACCTTTAGAACATGAGGCCTGAATGGAGAGAAAATTAAAAATGAGCTTACAAGGGAATGAGCTCTGGCTGCATGTCAATGCCTGGTTTAGGGTATCCCTCTGGCCAAGCTGTGAGCTGTGTGACTCTCCTAATGATTTCCTCTTTTTTTAACATAAATTTATTCAAGTTAAATGAATGTTATTTGGGGCTTCTCTGGTGGCTCAGTGGCAAAGAAGCTGCCTGCATCCAGTGCAGCCGACACAGGTTTGATTTCTGATCCAGAAAGATCCTACATACCTCAGAGCAACTAAGCCTGTTCATCACAACTATTGAGCCTGTGCCCTAGAGCTTGGGAGCTGCAACTACTCAGCCCACATGCAGCAACTGCTGAAGCCCATACACTCTAGAGCCTGTGCTCTGTAACAAGAGAAGCCACCACAATGAGGAGCCCACTCTTTGCAATGAATAGTAGCCCCCACTCACTACAATTAGAGAAAGCCTGTGCAGCAATGAAGAACAAGCACAGCCAAAAATAAATAAATCTATATTATTAGCAACCAAAAAGATCCTCACTGAAACACTATCACGACCTCTTTTTTTTTTTTTTTTTTTGGCTGCATCTCTCAGCTTCAGTTCAGTTCAGTTCAGTTCAGTCGCTCAGTCGTGTCAGACTCTCCACGACCCCATGAATCACAGAAGGCCAGGCCTCCCTGTCCATCACCAACTCCTGGAGCTCAAGCTTGCAGAATCTTAATTCCCTGACCAGGAATCAAACCCAGACCCTTGTCAGTGAGAGTACAGAGTCCTAACCACTGGGTCATCAGGGAATTCCCACTATCATTATTGTCTACCTTATTCTCAGAACTCAAGAAGTGCAATGAGAGAAAGAAAGCAAATAGAATAAACATTGAAGATAAAGAAAATCGAGCTATGGGTCAATGGCATTACCTATCTAGAACACAGAAAGTTTCAGTTTAGAAACATTGGGAAAATATGAATGGATGGTAATGCTGCCAAAAGTAAAACTATAAAAATAAAAAATAACTTTCCTATGTATTAACGATAAGAAATCAGAAAAAAGTAATAGAAAAATTTAAATGCAGCCCAAACCCCATGTCCCTTGATAGGAAGACACACATTGAGATATTTATTCTTTTAAATAAATCGTGCAAATGATACATATTATACAGTTAATACTTTTTGCCTTTGGGCAAGAACCTTGGCAAGAGAGGGAAGGAAAGTGAGAGGCAAGCTCTTTCATCCTTTAGCCTGTATATTTTGTATTATTTGAATTACTTATAATCATGTAGCCATGCAGAACATTTGTAATTCAAGAAATCAATGGTACAAAAATAGTTTTGGCTCTAACATTATGAATAATATAATTATTTTATGACTTGAGGGGTCAGAAGTGGGTGGATGGTCTGGAATGAATCCACAAAGAGTATTACTTTTATAATATGGTTTGCTATGTGCTTTTCTCCTTCCTCAAACTGGAGGTCAACCAGATGGTAAGTGCTTTAAAAGCAAGAATATTTTCATCTTTGTACCCAAGTACTTTTTAACACAATGATGATATTTGGTGCTGTTCGATAAGTTGAGAAATGGAATATTTCCTGCCATATCAGTAAGCAAAGGATGTCATAGACATCAGCAGTTGAAGCCACCACAGATGGTGAGCCAGTGAGCAAGGGAAAAATGCCTGTCATTTAGCAGCCATTTAGCAAACTGCAGCCACTCCCCCATGGTGAACCCTGAGGAAACTTAGGATGTGAAAACACAGGATACTGGCCCCACATAGCTGAGGTGCATATCAAAGGAATGATTTCAATGAGCCCAGACTCATGAATCTTCCCAAACACAGAAAAGAGCAAACTCCTTAACTTGGGATATCTGATTTTCTCTGGTTTACAATCATCTTTTGAGTTCAAACTACCCGCCCTTTGTTTCAAAATTTTTATATAACCTGGCTGCACCCCCCCAACCCCTGCCTCCTCAGAGCAGTTCTCTTGAGGTTACTTGAGATGCTGTATCCATTAGACTTAAGTCCTAAAAATATAACTCTCAACTTTAAGGTTGTGATATTTTTTAAGTCTACAAAGTGCTACTATATTTTGTTGAGTGAATATGTGATAAGAATATAACTATTCAGGGGACAGTCATAAGGCCATCAACTTTCATAAGACAAAGTACTACCTAGTGGTACATAAAAACTGTTTTCTAAATGAAAACTTAAATTCTTTAAGCCAGGCTTGGAACTTCCCTGGTGTTTCAGTGGTAAAGAATCTGCCTGCCAATCCAAGCCTATAAGCAGAGCAGCCAAGCGAGCTACAGTCCATGAGGTTGCAAAAAGTCAGACATAACTCAGCAACTAAACAACCACAACAAAATCTCAGATGACTTTTGGTGACATATGGATATAATGATTGTGAGAAAGATAATGATTTTGTCACCTGATAAATTGATTTGAGCAGTATAGTTGTAGGCTAAATGTAGGAGAATATACCCAACATTCCAAGAATAACAAGGATACAGCCCATTCAATGAATTCCAAAAATATATCTGTATTTTTGCAAATCTGGTAAATAAATTGATTATTAAAGGAGAAAGTTCTTCCCATATTAAGCAGACTCCTCCATAACATTCATAAGAAAAGAATGTATCTCTGGGTAATCAGATATGCCAAGCCAAGACAGTTCTAGATCCACTGAGTGTTAGGGCAGTGAATACACTACAAGCTCAGATGTACAAGGATAAAACTATTTCATCAGTTCTTTATTGTTTAATTAAAAATAATACTATCTTTTCAGCAATATGTATATTTATACCTTTGTTGAAAATGCTAATAATAGTCCATTCTTTTTCTTTGTTTATCTAAATCTGAGGCTCAACTTTTCATGACAACATGCAGAAATTTTTTTCTAGCAAACGTATTAATATTTTAAAATTACATTAAATGCTTTACACAAACTGAAAATTATTTACAAAAATTACCCTTTCTCTTAGAAACATTAATTTTTATAAGGAGGATAGTAGTGAAAGTGGAAAAAGAATAGTCTAATCCCAAGATTTTCTGGGAGCAGAAAACTTGATCTCGTTGAAATGAATGATCTGTCCCCAAAATCAATACTGTAAATATTTTCCCCTTCCTCCCCTTTCCAACAGAAAGATTCTAACTCTGAAGTGCTAGGTTAGGTCTGGTGATTCTGATGCTCATGATTTATGTACAACCAAAGCCACTTTATTATGCTCTGACTGTCGTAGAGCCAATCTAAAATTCATGTTTTGAGTTTGTGAAAAATACAAAAAGGCCTCTATCAAACTTTATTATTAGATGATTAAAAGGAACTTTTCCCAGAAAGTCTGTCTTTTTAATTATGAACCAGATAATAATAATGATGACAACACAGTAATAATAAAAATAAATGCTAATGTTGCTTAAGCATTTGGTACTATGCACTATTTTAAAGGCTGTATATCTCATTCATTCTCATTACTACCATATACAGTATTTGCAATATTATCTCCATTTTATAGACTGTGATCTATGACAGTTTCACCAGTCAGGAACTAGCAGAACTGGGGATGAAACTGAACCATGACAAACACTGGAATCCCTCTTCACATTGTTCTTTTCCTTATTTCCTCTTTCCCTCATAGACCTAACATTCATTCTTTCATTTGTGTTCCTTACCCTTTCTTGGACTCCATTTTTCCCCAGATGTTACTTATGAGGACCTCAGGCACAGAAAGCATAACAATCCTAAATTTACAACACCATTTCACAGCATGTTATATTTTACTTTTTAACAACTAAAATCTTTTGAAAGCAAGTTTTTCCTTGAGATTCATGCTGCCTCAAGATTTTGGCATCTACCTTATCATTTTCCTGCCTGCATCATCTGGAGAGACTCTGAAGTCAGTAGATGGCTCTTCTAAGACCTAATGGCCTTAGAGTTTGTTAATTACCTCCACTGGGATAACTTGACTTTTACTTAACTCCTCAATGGCACCACCATCAACACACGGGAAGCCCTGACATCTTTTTCCTACAACAATAACTTTCTATTGTCACTAATATTTCTTACCCTTCTTAGTTTGCCAAATAAATCTTCTGGTATCACCTATTTCTCTCTATTTTTAGTTCATGTACATCCTATATGTGATGTCCCATCACCCTGCCTCCTTCTATCCTGTTCTTCTTCCAAAATGTTCCTCTGCAAATCAACCACTGCAGCAGTGCTAGACACAGCTCAAAGTAGAGAACAAATGTGCACATACAACTGTGTAGACCGCTAGATCATTCCAGCAAAACTGTGTTATACATTTTCAGCTCTGCTTTCAAAAGTCTTCAGCCATCCGGTTGTGTATTCTGAACAAGCTCCCTCTTCTGGTCCCTTCATTGATCATTCATTCCCCACTTTCACCGTTACCCGCAGGTCCCCTGTCTCAACGTGCTCTCACGTCACTGCAGATTACTACACTCCCATCATCACAGGAAAAGTCAGGGGTGGTTATGAACACACTGCTGCATTTCTGCTTCCTTGCCCATAACCGTGTCTCCCCTTATCTTGTTTAACCCGTTGCAGAGGAAGCGATTTTCAGGCCATTCACGTATCTGTACCTGAAATCTATCTCCAAACTTTGATCCATGAGTTATCCATTGTTCCTGTGCACTTAGTCTTATTTACTAATGATTCTTCTATATCAGCATATGAATATTCTCTAGTTACTCCCATTAAACAACATCCCTTCCAGGCCTTACATATCTCTCTAGAATTTGCCTCAGAACTTTCTTTCCTTTCATAATGAAGTACTTTTTTAAAAATTTTCGTACTAGTTTGTTTTTTTTTTAATTGGAGGATAATTACTTTACATTGTTGCATTGCTTTCTGCTGTACAACAATGTGAATCAGCCATTCAGTTCAGTTCAGTTCAGTTCAGTCGCTATAAGTATACATATATTCCCCTCCCTCTTGAGTCACCCTCCTGCCCACCCAAGGGACATCCCTCTAGGTCATCACAGAGCACTGAGCTAAGCATCCTGTGCTATACAACTGCCTTCCACTAGCTATCTAATTTACACATGGTAGTGTATATATGTGGAGAAGGAAATGGCAACCCACTCCAGTGTTCTTGCCTGGAGAATCCCAGGGACAGGGGAGCCTGGTGGGCTTCTGTCTATGGGGTCACACAGAGTCGGACACGACTGAAGTGATTTAGCAGCAGCAGCAGCAGTGTATATATGTGGGCTTCCCTGGTGACTCAAATGGTAAAGAGTCAGCCTGCAATGTAGGAGATTCAGGAGACACGGGTTTGATCCCTGGGTTGGGAAGATCCCCTGGAGAAGGAAATGACAACTGACTCCAGTATTCTTGCCTGGAGAATCCCCATGGACGGAGGAGCCTGGCAGATTACAGTCCATAGGGTCACAAAGAGTTGGACACAACTATGTGTACTGGACACACACAATATCCCTTTATAATGCATTACTTCTTAGATTCAATTTATTTTTAAATTTGTGAGCTTAGATATAAAAGATATGGTCTCATAAGATTGCTTTTTAAATGAGATTTTATTTTGTAAAAGATCAGATAAAATAAATGCCCCAAATTATAAGGATAATGATTTTTATTCTATATTTCATAAATATTTTTTTAAGTCTGTATTTTTAGCCTGAAACCTGAAATTATTTTAAACTGATTATCACATAATACAGCAGAATTTTTCTTTAAAGGGAAAAAATACTTAATTGTAGCAGAGGAAATTGTGTTGCCATTGGAACAACCATTTGACTATGAGATTGCATAACTAAAATTTTCAACCACAGGTGCAGGGAGTAGGGAATTTTCTGCACAAACAGAATATTTACAGCCCATAATTAATAGATAGAAGAATCAAATCATAGTTGGCTCCAGCAGTGACTGCTGAGATGGCTAAAATGCATCTCCACTAACAATAGGGACCACCTTCACTGCATGACACTCTCATGACAGAATCACAGCTGGCCGGGACCTTTGGGAACACGGAGGCCAGGTTGTGACCCTGTGTAAGAATGTCTTACTCTCTGTCCCTGACAGATGGTCTGCTCAGCTACCTCTGGGACTCAGCACCTCAGAAAAATAGTCCTGCTCACTTCTAGACCTTTCTAGAGATTAAAAGGTTTCATTAAACATTATATCAAAATTTCCATCACTGTATCTTTACCTGTTCACATATCAGAGATGTGAAAAATCTAGTCCTTTGATAGGATAACACTTAATGTATTTTGTTACATCTATTATCAGGCCTTTCCCTCTTGGGGGCTAAGATATTCCCAACTTTTTAAAACTATTATAGGCTTGGCATGATTTCCAGAATCTTCGCAATCTTTATCTTACTCTGCTGGGCAAATTCACCTTTACAAAAGTGGGACATCTGTAGTTAGATATAGTTTTCAGATGTAATTTGACCATTGAAAATGTGATCAAAGTACTAACTCCCATATTTTTAAAGTGTATGCTATATTAATCAGCCTAAAACTAAAACAAATGGGCCTATGTTTTTAGTCTTTGTTGGTTCATATGAACTTATTTTGAAAAAGCAGAATCTCTGGCACAGAAAATAATTCCAAATACAATTGATTTTTAAAACAATATTTTCTCTATAAGCTTAGCCCTCATGCATTCCATTCATATTGCAATACACACATTAGATTGAAGTGTGAATGAGACCATGAGGAAAAGTACAAATTTCTACTAAGGTAGATTAACAAAGCAAACAAATAAATACATTTCTGGTTGGAAAGTAAATATTGTAAATATACATAATTACCAAAAAAATATTTATTAAATGGATGCATCTCATTTAATATTCCCTATGGAACTTTCTAAGGATTTTTATGAGTGTTTCTCAAAAAAAAAAAAAAACATGGCCAGAAACAAACACTTGAGAAAAATAAATGAGAGTTCATAATACCAAATATTAAGGCATATTATAAACTCTAATTCCCTGGTGGCTCAGAGGTTAAAGCGTCTGCCTCCAATACGGGAGACCCGGGTTCGATCCCTGGGTTGGGAAGATCCCCTGGAGAAGGAAACGGTAACCCACTTCAGTATTCTTGCCTGGAGAATCCCATGGACGGAGAAGCCTGGTAGGCTATAGTCCACGGGGTCGCATAGAGTCGGACACGACTGAGCGACTGAACAGAACACAGAACAGAATAATTTAAACATGGAATCTGTGTCTAGAATATACAGAACTTGAAATTCATAACCCTGAAGCTAACAGAAGCAGAGGATATTAAGAAGAGGTGGCAAGAATACACAGAAGAACTCTATAAAAAAGATCTTCATGACCCAGATAGTCATGATGGTGAGATCACTCACTTAGAGCCAGACATCCTGGAATGTGAAGTCAAGTGAGCCTTAGTAAGCATCACTATGAACAAAGCTAGTGGAGGTGATGGAATTCCAATTGGACTATTTCAAACCTTAAAAGATGATGCTGTGAAAGTGCTGCACTCAATATGCCAGCAAATCTGGAAAACTCAGCAATGGCCACAGGACTGGAAACAGTCAGTTTTCATTCCAATCCCAAAGGAAGGCAATGCCAAAGAATGCTCAAACTACTGCACAATTGCACTCACCTCACATGCTAGTAAAGTAATGCTCAAAATTCTCCAAGCCAGGCTTCAGCAATATGTGAACTGTGAACTTCCAGATGTTCAAGCTGGTTTTAGAAAAGGCAGAGGAACCAGAGATCAAATTGCCAACACCTGCTGGATCATCGGAGAAGGCAGTGGCAACCCACTCCAGTACTCTTGCCTGGAAAATCCCATGGATGGAGGAGCCTGGTAGGTTGCAGTCCATGGGGTCACAAAGAGCTGGACACGACTGAGCAACTTCACTTTCACTTTTCACTTTCATGCATTGGAGAAGGAAATGGCAACCCACTCCAGTGTTCTTGCCTTGAGAATCCCAGGGATGGTGGAGCCTGGTGGGCTGCCGTCTATGGGGTCACACAGAGTCGGACACGAATGAAGTGACTTAGCAGCAGCAGCTGGATCATCAAAAATGCAAGAGTTCCAGAAAAACATCTATTTCTGCTTTATTGACTATGTCAAAGCCTTTGACTGTGCAGATCACAATAAACTGTGGAAAATTCTTCAAGAGATGGGAATACCATACCACCTGACCTGCCTCTTGAGAAATCTGTTTGCATGTCAGGAAGCAACAGTTAGAAATGGACATGGAACAACAGACTAGTTCCAAATAGGAAAAAGAGTACATCAAGGCTGTATATTGTCACCCTGTTTATTGAACTTACATGCAGAGAACATCATGAGAAATGCTGGGCTGGATGAAGCACAGTTGGAATCAAGTTTGCCAGGAGAAATATCAATAACCTCAGATATGCAGATGACACCACCCTTACGGCAGAAAGTGAAGAGGAACTAAAAAGCCTCTTGATGAAAGTGAAAGAGGAGAGTGGAAAAGTTGGCTTAAAACTCAACATGCAGAAAACAAAGATCATGGTATTTGGTCCTATCACTTCATGGCAAATAAATGGGGAAACAGTGGGAACAGTGGTTGACTTGATTTTTCTGGGCTCCAAAATCACTGCAGATTGTGACTGCAGCCATGAAATAAAAAGATGCTTACTCCTTGGAAGGAAAGTTATGACCAACCTAGACAGCACATTAAAAAGCAGAGACATTACTTGAACAATAAAGGTCCATCTAGTCAAGGCTATGGTTTTTCGAGTAGTCATGTATGGATATGAGAGTTGGGCTATAAAGAAAGCTGAGCTTTTGAATTGATGCTTTTGAACTGTGGTGTTGGAAAAGATTCTTGAGAATCCCTTGGATGGCAGGGAGATCCAACTGATTTCCTAAAGGAAATCAGTCCTGAGTATTCTTTGGAAGGACTGATGTTGAAGCTGAAACTCCAATATTTTGGCCACCGGATGTGAAGAGCTTACACATTTGAAAAGACCGTGATGCTGGAAAAGATTGAAGGCGGGAGGAGAAGGGGATGACAGAGGATGAGATGGTTGGATGGTATCAGTGGCTCAATGCACATGAGTTTGGGTAAACTCCAGGAGCTGGTGATGGACAGGGAGGCCTGGCATGCTGCTGTCCATGGGGTCGCAAAGAGTCGGACATGACTGAGCGACTGAACTAAACTGAACTGAAACCTGAAGCAGACAATGTATTGTATTAAACACACACACACAAACAGATATATATATATAGGTTCTTCATCATGAATCAGTGGAAAGAGAACATATTAGTCAGAAAATTTTGACTTCTTATTCACTTCTTGTGAAATTACAAATTTGGCACAGTACTTCTAGAGAGAATTTTGGAAATCTTTATCAAATCCTTAAAACTATTCTGCATTTTTCTACAGAAAATTCCAGAAATCCTAAGAAAATAATCAGATATTTCGACCAAGAACAGTACAGAGTAATTTATTAAAAAAGGAAAAAGGAAAATGTATAAATTCTAATAATAGTAGAAGGAATTAAATAGTTCCAAATATTGATAGGCAAACACTAGTTTCTATAAGAATCAACCGGCAGATATAATGCTTTAAATATAAAAGAATGTACTTTGTATGAAGTATAAACCACACTTCTGATTAATGATGGCTCTTCTCTAAGAATCCATGATTCAGGGGCCCATGTTCCTTCCAGCTTATGGCTCTGCCTTCTTTTTTTGTTTTTTTATTGAAAGATAGTTGTCTTACAGAATTTTGTTGTTTTCTATCAAACCTCAACATGAATCAGACATACATATACACATACCCCCTCCATTTTGAATCTCTCTCCCATCTTCCTCCCCATCCACCCCTCTAGGTTGATACAGAACCCCTGTTTGAGTTTCCTGAGCCATACACCAAATTCCCGGTGGCTCTCTATTTTATATATGGGACTCTGCCTTCTTTGATCCCTGGCTTCCAGTGAAGCCAGTCTCATTCAGACCAAAGGCAAAAACTCTGGAAGTAACACATGTATGAGATGTTGTTTTCCGTTCACAATCCATTTGCAGGAACTCAGTCACAAGCCTCATCTAGCTTCCAGGAAACCTAGGAAGGAGAGTTGAGCTCTAGTCGCTAGTTAAAGGAAACAGTATTTAGTGAGCAAATAACCTGTAGCACTATAGACTGTCCTTGGGTCTTCAAATAGTATCTTTCTTTTCAAAGCAAGTATACCCATCCCTCATCCAGGGAAACAACCAAATTACCCATCTCAAAGGCCAGAGATCCCTAGATGAGGAGTGTTCCCTCCATCAGATCTAGAATAAGGTTCCCTGTGGATCCAGGATCAGTTATTTCTTGCTCCATAGAGAAAATGACTTCAGGGGGAAAAACAGAAACACTATTTGGAAAAACCTTAGAAGAGAAATAGAACAGTTTTTGTTGTTGCTGTTCAGCCACCTAGTCGCGTCCAACTCTTTGTGACCCCATGGACTGCAGCTCGCCAGGCCTCTCTGTCTCTCACCAACTCCCAAAGCTTGCTCAGGTTCACGTATATTGCATCAGTGATGCCATCCAGCCATCTCATCCTCTGACACCCTCTTCTCCATCTGCCCTCAATCTTTCTCAGCATCAGGGTCTTTTCCAAAGAACTGACTCTTCGCATCAGGTAACCAAAATACTGGAGCTTCAGCTTCAGCATCAGTCCTTTCAATGAGTATTCAGAGTTGATTTCCTGTTTGATTGACTGGTTGGAGCTCCCTGCAGTCCAAGGGACTCACAAGAGTCTTCTCCAGCACCACAGTTTGAAGGTATCAATTCTCTAGCGTTTGGCCATTTTTACAGTCCAGCACTCACAGCATGACCACTGGGAAAAGCATAGTTTTGACTGCATGGACCTTTGTTGGCAGAGTAATGTCTCTGCTTTTCAACACACTGTCTAGGTTTTTCATAGTTTTCCTGCCAAGAAGCATTCATCTTCTGCTTTCATGGTGCAGTCACCATCCACAGTGATTTTAGAGCCTCAAAAGAGGGCTTTTCCCCTTCTATTTGCCATGAAGTAATGGGACCAGAAAGGTTGGGGGCGGGAGGAGAAGGGGAAGACAAAGAATGAGATGGCTGGATGGCATTACCGACTCTGTGGACATGAGTTTGAGTGAACTCCGGGAGTTGGTGATGGACAGGGAGGCCTGGCGTGCTGTGATTCATGGGGTCGCGGAGAGTTGGATACGACTGAGCGACTGAACTGAACTGAACTGAACTGAATGGGACCAGATGCCATGATCTTAGCTATTTTTTTAATATTTAGTTTTAAGCCAGCTCTTTCACTCTCTTCTTTCACCCTCATTAAAGGGCTGTTTAGTTCTTCGCTTTCTGCCTTTAGCATGGTATCATCTGCATATCTGAGGTTCTTAACGTTTCTCCCACCTATCTTGATTCCAGCTTGTAACTTATCAGCCCAGCATTTCTCATGATGTGCTCAGCATGTAGGTTAAATAAACAGAGTGACTGCAGACAGCCTTGTGGTACTCCTTTCTCAATCCTGAACCAATCAGTTGTTCCATACAGGATTCCACCTGTTGCTTCTTGACCCACATACAGGTTTCTCAGGGGAAAGGTAAAATGGTCTGGTATTTCCATCTCTTTAAGAGTCTTCCACAATTTGTTATGATCCACACAGTCAAAGGCTTTAGCATAGTTAAAGACTAGTAGTAGAGCAGTTCCTGGTCCATATCAATTACAAAATCTGAGGAGACATTTGGGAGGCCCAAAGATTATTTTGAGACTTAAGCAGTGAAAGATTAGTTTTGTTATGTTCAGGTCTGTGTTTTATTACTAGCCTCTTATTCCTTTGCTTTGTTACATTAAATTCTCAGAATTTATTCATCTTATAGTGTTTTTTAAATTTTGTTTTTCTTACTCTTTTTAAACCTCCTACCTCTAGTGCTTAATTTAATTCCATTGTTTGTAATTCAGTGTTGATTGCTTACTGCTGTGAATTTTATCTCTGCAGAGCTGAATCTGTGTCACATATTTTTGATATGCAGCATATTATCATTTGTCTTGTTCTGAAATTTGTTTTGATTTTTTTGGAGCCAAGAGGAAATCAAAGATAGAAAACATTTCAGTATGTCCAAATTAGATATTTGTGCTTGTTTCTAATTTTGCTTTTGTTTCCTAGTTTTATCAGAGTTTTTATTATTTCAATTTTTAAATATATCTCTGCTTTTAAATTTGATCTGAGCTCATTATTTTTGCAAATTTTACAAGAGAACTTGCAAAGAAGACACATTCTCTGTTACATACAATTCTCACTACCTATCTTTATATAAGATGTTTCATCCACAAGTATTTTCACATCCACAACCCCTCCTTTGGATGAATATTTCAGTTGATTGGATTCTGTCTCCAAGTAATTTTTTTTCAGAAAAATCTATAAAAATTAGAATTATAAGCTATTACATAAATATATTTTCATTTCCTCTACATGCATATGATTTGTGCTTTGTCACTTTATGATCATACCATTTATCCTTGATAGTCCATAGATACCAATCAATTCTGCATACAATAATGAGACGTGCTGGCTTTAGTGACCAGCTTCTTCTGATCGAATATTTATGCAATGATTTCTTCATTGTAGATGCCATGAGACTTCATCATGGTTAACCCCTTGTTTGCCTTCTTCCATATCTATCATTTTCTAGTCAGTTGTCATCTTATTTTTATTTTGTATGGTTACAATTTTTCTCTCTCAAAACTTTTGTATCTCTGAATTTGATTTCAAAAGCACTTTTTATACATCCATCTTCTCGATTCCATAATAGTTTTCTCATTTTCTATTATTCCCTTCCTTAGCTTATTTGTTTTAAAAGAATAGTTCTATTTTATCACATCTTCTTTTTATATTTATTCTTTATTTTAATAGCCCACTTATTTGATTTTTGAAATCATAAAAATTAGTATTTTATCCAAAAGTGTTTCCTGTATCACCCTGCTTGTTTAGAACTGTCTCTCCTTTTAACCTTTTGCTTTTTTAGTGTTAAGTATCTGTGCACAGATCTCTTGTTGAATTTACTCTATCTATAGTTCATCATCAAACAGCCACAGTAACTTACTGAAGTCACTATTTGCATCAGAATGGGAGAGTAAACTCGCTTTGTCTCAGGTCTTATTTTTTCATTTTTAAACTGGTTTTTCATTGTTTTCTTGGAACTTAATTTGGACACCAGACTACTAATAGTTTGAATTATCTTTTCAGTTTTTAGCTCTTTAGAGACAAGTAGGCCCGGTGGGTTAAGGAAGAGTTAAGTAGCCTCGATTCAATTTTTTTCTGTGTAAGGAAGTGTGTTCTATTTAATAAATTTAGCCTCAGACTGTAGTCATTGCTCCCTACCAAGCAGCCCTTCCTGATACAAAGTCAAGTCCCTATCCAGCTCCAGGGCAGAGGGTGAACACATGGAGCACACTCATTTCTGCTTTTGTATGATACTTGACTATTATCTCTGCTTAAGAACATCATTCAAAATCTATAAAGCTGAATTCCAGGTAAATGCTGCCTCTAAAACTTTGCATGATCACAGCCTTTGTCATTATTTTCTCCAGCTCAAGTGAAAGTGAAGTCACTCAGTCGTGTCCGACTCTTTGCAACCCCATGGACTGTAGCCTACAGACTCCTCTGTCCATGGGATTTTCCAGGCAAGAGTACTGGAGTGGGTTGCCATTTCCTTCTCCAGGGGATGTTCCCAATCCAGGGATCAAACCCGGGTCTCCTGCATTGCAAGCAGACGCTTTACTGTCTGAGCCACCAGGGAAGTCTCTCCAGCTCAAAGCAATGATAAATGGCACTTCCTTCACTGAGCTTTATTTTCTGTTTTACTTGGAACTGGACATGATATATTGCCCGTTTCCCAGTTTTCATTTTCTCAAATAAAGAATTATTGATTAGGAGTTTTCAGGATCACATTACTTGTGTTTAAAGAAATTTGGAATCCTTGATGTTTCTGGAGAGAGATGTATCAGTTACTGATGTCCTATTTCACATAGGCTAAGGTTGTCACTGCTTCTAAAAGATATTAAACTGATAATGTGGTTGTTGCTTAGTTTATTATAGTTAAGACTAATTTTCATTATTTCTGATCATTTCAATAATTTTAAGGAGAAATTTCTACAAAAAGTTCAATTCTTTGACCAGAATAACATAATGTTGCTATCCAGGACTTTATCTAACTAAAAATATTGTTTTTGTTGCTTTCAGGCATGAAAGATTACTTAAATTAATACATATTTTTAGATCACAATATTTTTCTTTTGTATTTTGTATGATTCACTACCCGCTGGTACCTAATTTTACAAAATCCGATTTAGCCTTATTTTGGCTCTTATGCTAGGAGTGATTGGGGGTGGGAGGAGACGGGGACGACAGAGAATGAGATGGCTGGATGGCATCCCCGACTCGATGGACATGAGTTTGAGTGAATTCTGGGAGTTGGTGATGGACAGGGAAGGCTGGCGTGCTGTGATTCATGGGGTCGCAAAGATTCGGACACGACTGAGCAACTGAGCTGAACATGTTACTTTTTGTAGATGCGTGAAGAAAGCCTTCCTCAGTGATCAATGCAAAGAAATAGAGGAAAACAACAGAATAGGAAAACAAGAGATCTCTTTAAGAAAATTAGAGATTCCAAGGGAACATTTCATGCAAAGATGGGCTCGATAAAGGACAGAAATGGTATGGACCGAACAGAAGCAGAAGATATTAAGAAGAGGTGGCAAGAATACACAGAAGAACTGTACAAAAAAAGATCTTCACGAACAAGATAGTCATGATAACATGATCACTGACCTAGAGCCAGACATCTTGGAATGTGAAGTCAAGTGAACCTTAGAGAGCATCACTACGAACAAAGCTAGTGGAGGTGATGGAATTCCAGTTGAGCTATTTCAAATCCTAAATGCTGATGCTGTGAAAGTGCTGCACTCAATATGCCAGCAAATTTGGAAAACTCAGCAGTGGCCACAGGACTGGAAAATGTCAGTCTTCATTCCAATCCCAAAGAAAGGCAATGCCAAAGAATGCTCAAACTACCACACAATTGCACTCATCTCACACGCTAGTAAAGTCATGCTCAAAATTCTCCAAGCCAGGCTTCAGCAATATGTGAACCGTGAACTCCCAGATGTTCAAGCTGGTTTTAGAAAAGGCAGAGGCACCAGAGATCAAATTGCCAACATCCGCTGGATCATGGAGAAAGCAAGAGAGTTCCAGAAAAACATCTATTTCTGCTTCATTGACTATGCCAAAGCCTTTGACTGTGTGGATCACAATAAACTGTGGAACATTCTGAAAGAGATGGGAATACCAGACCACCTGACCTGCCTCTTGAGAAACCTGTATGCAGGTCAGGAAGCAACAGTCAGAACTGTACATTGAACAACAGACTGGTTCCAAATAGGAAAAGGAGTACATCAAGGCTGTATATTGTCACCTTGCTTATTTAACTTATATGCAGAGTACAACATGAGGAACGCTGGGCTGGGAGAAGCACAAGCTGGAATCAAGATTGCTGGGAGAAATATCAATAACCTCAGATATGCAGATGACACTACCCTTATGGCAGAAAGTGAAGAGGAACTCAAAAGCCTCTTGATGAAAGTGAAAGAGGAGAGTGAAAAGGTTGGCTTGAAGCTCAACATTCAGAAAACGAAGATCATGGCATCTGGTCCCATCACTTCATGGGAAATAGATGGAAAAACAGTGGAAACAGAGTCAGACTTTATTTTTGGGGGCTCCAAAATTACTGCAGATGCTGATTGCAGCCATGAAATTAAAAGACGCTTGCTCCTTGGAAGGAAAGTTATGACCAACCTAGATAGCATATTAAAAAGCAGAGACATTACTTTGCCAGCAAAGGTCCATCTAGTCAAGGCTATGGTTTTTCCAGTGGTCATGTATGGACTGAGAGTTGGACTGTGAAGAAAGCTGATCGCCGAAGAATTGATGCTTTTGAACTGTGGTGTTGGAGAAGACTCTTGAGAGTCCCTCGGACTGCAAGGAGATCCAACCAGTCCATTCTAAAGGAGATCAATCCTGGGTGTTCATTGGAAGGACTGATGCTAAAGCTGAAACTGCAATATTTAGGCCACCTCATGCAATAAGTTGACTCACTGGAAAAGACTCTGATGCTGGGAAGGGTTGGCGGCGGGATGAGAAGGGGATGACCAAGAATGAGATGGCTGGATGGCATCACCAACTCTTTGGACATGAGTTTGAATGAACTCCAGGAGTTGGTGATGGACAGGGAGGCCTGGCGTGCTGTGATTCATGGGGTCACGGACAGTCGGACACAACTGAGCGACTGAACTGAACTGACTGACTTGAATTTCATGACTTTCTACAGGATGGTAGAAGGAAATACTCATCATATGAGCTTCACTCATCATCTTTTTGCCTGTTTTCATAAAAGAGGAACATAACCAGCACTGTTATCATCACAGTGAAGTATTTTTAAATGGTTTCCAACCTTCTGTTTCCCACTTTTCACTCATCATCATTGAAAGGGAAGCTTTAAAGATTGCTGTGAGGCAGGCATCCTCTGTTTCCTCTACAGAGTGGCTATAACATATGGAAGGTCATTGATCACTCTGGTCATGTTCTCTTGCTTTTCCTCTCTTGTAGGTATCTTCCCAGAGTGATGTATGTTCTCTTTCCAATTCTTGGTAACATCAAAAGCCAGTCCTGCCCCTTTGGGGGAAGGTCTGCAGTTTCCAGTTTTTTTTATTCATAACTGAGTGAGTGAAGTCCTTTTGAGAAGTTGTAAAACACACCCTGTAAATATCTAAGCTGCTTCCTCCAATAAAGAAATAGCTTGAAGTTATATTTCAGTGTTCAGTTGGCCCTTGAATCTACTTCATTTAGCAAAGAAATCCAGGGTAGGCAGAGAGATGACTAATAAGCCTCTACAAAACACCCATGGGGTCGCAAAAGAGTGGGACAGGATTTTGTTTATGGGTGCTTCCCTGGTGGCTGAGTGGTACAGAACCCACATGCCAATGCAGAAGGCACGGGTTATCCCCTGGGTTGGGAAGATCCCCTGGAGAAGGAAATGGCAACCGACTCCAGTATTCTTTCTTGCCTGGGAAATCCCATGGAGAGATGAGCCTGGTGGGCTACAGTCCATGAGGTCACAAAAGAGTTAGACATGACTTAGTGACTAAAACAACAACAACAACAAACAAAACCCCCACAAAGTAATTCTATGATTTTAACTACTTTATTAGTTTTGTTTTCCTGGTTCCTGGTGGATTCTTTTGTAATGTGGGTGTGAACCTTTACTTAATATTTTTTTTACAATTTTTAAGAGAAAAGAAGATGGTATAAAATTTGGAGAATTGCTTTCAAGGCCTCTTTTTTTTTTTTAAGTTTTTGGGTGTGCATTTGTTTATTAAATTTATGAAATATAATGCCAGATTCCAGACTCTGCTTTGATAGTTCCCTTTCTTGGTACAGTAATAGCATTGATATGTATGATTGAATTTATCTGTGAGAGGAATTCACTGGAACCACTCTCTTGACTGTTTTCTATAATATCTACACCATCTGTTGTAATGGCTCCTTAAATTCTTAGCCCAATTTATTGGGCTGCCACTTGCCTCTGATAAACCATTTCTCCTGACACATGAACATGACTGCTGGGATGGTTCCATTTGTCACTGTCACTAGAGATACAGTATAACTAGCGTGTTGGCTTCAAGTACTTTTTCTTGCTGTTATTCAGCCACTAAGTCATGTCTAACTCTTTGTGACTCCATGGACTACAGCACACCAGGCTTCCCTGTCCCTCACTATCTCCCAGAGTTTTCCTTAACCTGACTTTGTGTATTCTGTATCTGGCTGAAATTCTCAAAGGGAATGGTAATATAGTGGCTTTTCATCATAAATACAAGTTCTCTTTTCTTCAGTATTTTAGAGGCAAGAAGAAGATGATAAACCACACGTATCCTCGTAGCCCCATTTTTCCTTACAATTCTTGAATTACAAACTTTGAAAGCAGTAAATATTTCAATCTCTGGAACTTTAGAAAGAGAAAACATAAAGAAGAAAAAAGCAAGCAAGTTCTTTCAAATAGCAAACATACGCATGGATTTCTCTGCCCATATTCAAACATGGAGGGATGATTATAAAGCGATGGGAAGCTATCCTACCCAACATTCAACTAAATCTATTTCTGTTTTTACAACACATAGCTCAATTAAATGTGAATTCTTCTGTAAATCAAATACTTGGGAGGAAGAAAAGCAAGAACAAATAGATTGTTTGTTATCAGTGAATATGATAATGGACCAATTCACTTTCACAAAGAGAATGGAGACAAGATCATTCAGGTCTGGATGATAGCTTACTTTCAAAAGGACATGGTGAACTTCTAAGAGTTTCCCTATTTCAGGTATTATGCTTTTGTCCAGTTAAATGTAAACTAACATTTATTTTACTAGTTTTACTAACAGTTCTTGGCACTTGAACAGCATCCATATTGCCAGTCACTATTATGGTTATATAATTTTCATCCTAAGAGAGTCCACAGGGTCTGAAGAACAGAGACGTCATGAATCATTCATTACAAAGACACCGGACACTATATTGAGGGGATAAGTAGTTCCAAAAACACTGACAGTATCTGAAATAGGCTTTGGATTAGTGATCTGTGCTAAGCAGTCCTAAGTACTCATAAATGGAGTGTGAACACAGAGCAGAATAGGAAGAAAAGCTGAACAACTGTCACTCTTTTCAGGAACCCACTAATACATGGCTAAGAATACATTTTTCATATTTACAGATGGAAATAAATTAGCTATAATAAGCTTCTAACTGGGCTTTATTTGAGGGTTGGAAGCAGTATAATTATAATATTTGGAAATGAAATGGTATTTAAATGGGTACTACTAAATCTACCACAGCAACTCACAACCCAAAAGCAATTTGTATTTTGTTGTTGTACATGCTGATATAAAAGAAAAGAACATAACGAACTAGTTTTTCCCCCAAAGGAACTTGACCTCTTTGGTGGAAAAAAGAAAAAAAAAGAAGAAAAATAAAATTAAAAACAGCTGTTTGGCCTAAAGGAAGAAAAGGATTCCCCAATGACAAATTTACAATCAAGAGGAAATTGGGTCCACAGAAATGAAATGAAGATAGCCAACATGCTTGTCTCTAAATTTATATAAAATAGTTTAAGTTTCAAAGGACAGGAAGAAGAAATGTCTCCACAGAACCAAACTTTACAGTTACTCCCCAAAAGTAAAAAGGAGGAAAGAAGAAACAAACTGCAGTATTTGTATATATTACACATTTCTGAATTTTCTTTAAAACTGCCACAAAATTCCAATATATCTTTAGCTTACTTAACACAGCTACATCAAAGATGGGCTGATGCTAAGCCCTAACTCTAACCACATCACAGCTTGCATCTTGGATGCAGAGACATCAGATATGCCCCATAACAAGAAATAAACATTTCTGAAATGATGGACTAAAACATTTAAATTTAAAAATATAGATCTTATTTCTTTAGCAATTAAATGAAAACCAAGCCTGCCAAGGAATTGGAACGAGAAGTGTTAGTAAAACCTGGGCCTTCATTGATCAACTCAATGAATCTAGAAACTTTAAACTGACTTTCTTAATTCATATGAAAAAATTTTCATTATTACATATAAATGCATATATACTTTCAGTGTACCACTCATGGCTTTCACAAAGAACAGCCTAAAGTTCTTAATGTGTGCAGGTCCTACATTAGGCCCGCAACCTATGTTATTATACTGATAGGCAGGATTACTTGTTGATTTGAAAAGTGAAAAGTGCTAGTTGCTCAGGCCTTACTTGTTGATTTGAAAAGTGAAAAGTGCTAGTTGCTCAGTCATGTCCAACTCTTTGTGACCCCATGGACTACAGCCCTCCAGGCTTCTCTGTCCATGGAATTCTCCAGGAAACAACATTGAAGTGGGTAGCCATTCCCTTCTCCAGGGGATCTTCCCAATTCAGGAACTGAACCCAGGTCTCCTTCATTGCAGGCAGATTCTTTACCATCTGAGCCATGAGAAAAGCCTTCATGCAGTCAAGTCTGACCCTTTGTACCCCAGGGACTATAGCCCACCACATTCCTCTGTCCATGGAAAATTCTCCAGGCAAGAATACTGGAGTGGGTAGCCATTCCCTTCTCCAGGGGATCTTCTCAACTAGTGACTGAACCTGGGTCTCCCACATGGCAGACAGTCTTTACTATCTGAACCACCAGGGAAGCCCCTGTTGACTTGAAGATGACTTAAAAAGCTCAAGATATTGGTTTGGCCAATAAGTTCATTCTGATATGAATGGACCATCATTATATTCCATAAGATATAATGGAAATGTACTAACAAACTTCTTGGCCAACAACTATAATCCCATGGTCTTTGCTTAATAAATAAATTTTATTTTAATCTGTTTTAGTGTCATATCCCAAAAGTTCAGTTCAGTTCAGTCGCTCAGTCGTGTCCGACTCTCCGTGACCCCATGAATCACAGCACGCCAGGCCTCCCTGTCCATCACCAACTCCCGGAGTACACTCAAACTCATGTCCACAGAGTCGGTGATGCCATCCAGCCATCTCATTCTCCGTCGTCCCCTTCTCCTCCTGCCCCCAACCTTTCCCAGCATCAGAGTCTTTTCCAGTGAATCAACTCGTCGCATGAGGTGGCCAAAGTATTGCAGTTTCAGCTTTAGCATCAATCCCTCCAATGAACACCCAGGATTGATCTCCTTTAGAATGGACTGGTTGGATCTCCTTGCAGTATAAGGGACTCTCAAGAGTCTTCTCCAACACCACAGTTCAAAAGCATCGATTCTTCGGCGATCAGCTTTCTTCACAGTCCAACTCTCACATCCATACATGACCACGGGAAAAACCATTGCCTTGACTAGACGGACCTTGGTTGGGAAAGTAATGTCTCTGCTTTTTAATATACTATCAAGGTTGGTCATAACTTTCCTTCCAAGGAGTAAGCGTCTTTTAATTTCATGGCTGCAGTCAGCATCTGCAGTGATTTTGGAGCCCAAGAAAATAAAGTCTGACACTGTTTCCACTGTTTTTCCATCTATTTCCCATGAAGTGATGGGACCAGATGCCATGATCTTTGTTTTCTGAATGTTGAGCTTCAAGCCACCCTTTTCACTCTCTTCTTTCACTTTCATCAAGAGGCTTTTGAGTTCCTCTTCACTTTCTGCCATAAGGGTAGTGTCATCTGCATATCTGAGATTATTGATATTTCTCCCAGCAATCTTGATTCCAGCTTGTGCTTCTTCCAGCCCAGCGTTCCTCATGATGTACTCTGCATATAAGTTAAATAAGCAAGGTGACAATATACAACCTTGACGTACACCTTTTCCTATTTAGAGTTCATTTTTCAATCAGTTCAGTTCAGTTCTTTCCACTGGACGTGGGGAGGGGGGTTAGATCTTCATAGCTGATTAAGATCTCATGGAGTCCTAAGGACTCCTGCTTCAGTTGTCACTTTGTGTCCCGGCCCTCAGTTCCCGTCACTGACTTTTCCCTTCACCTGCCCCAACATGAAGTGGTTATGAACATCATGCTTCCTTCTGAACCAAAATGAAATTTTGCCAAACTATCCTGTCAGAGGAGGAGCTCGAAGGCATACATAAATCACGGATAAAAACCTTTGAGATTATTTTCTCTAATAAACATACTCAGTTTTTTTCAGTTAGAAAGAACTCCAACTTGTTATGATTTCCTTTAGTTACCTCTTGATGCTTTTGATAATATACCCATTGTTGGGTGGTACATAAAGATATTCACCAAAAAAATATAAAATAAAAAGTCCGTTCTATACGATCTTTTGAATGGACATAATATTAAAAATGCAGATGGAGGTAATTATTGATAACAGAAAAAATACTTTCAAATATCCATGCTATTCCCAATGGCAACAGATGATTTCTGCATGAATAATACAATGTACACAACATGTATAATAGCTGGACCATTCTTTTCAGCATATCATGCTAATATCAAAAGGAAAATAATGATAACTGACGACATCCCAATTCAATAGAAAAACAGAACCACAGATGTTGTGGCTTCTAACCAGAATAGGCTAGACCCCTGACAAGGAAACTCTCTGGTGGCCAGAACTACTGAGCACACATCTGGAAACCAAGAGACACTAAAACTTAATGCGAGCTCTGGAGGGCCCAGAGAGGCAAGGCAAGTTTCCAAATGGAAAACTCACACAATTTTCTCCAGTTGCTTTGCCTGAAATTTAAATTATATATTACACAGCTGGGGAGTCTTTCTGACTAAATGTGGTGGGGGGGATAGCAAATAATTTCTAAGACAACTAAAAGAAAATCACTTTTCTTTCAAAATATTGACTACAGTCTTTGTGTGTAAACATGAATATACCACGAAAAGAACTTTCTGCAAGCTGTTACTGATGATGCATACAGACGAGGCATTAATTATCTCTGTGAGGATCTTCAAGGCAAACTTGACCACACTCATAACAAAAGAGCCACAAAAGGAATACATTGTATGGATGGTTCTTCCAGCTCAGATTCTGCCAGCCACAGTGGATGCCGAACACCTTTTGAAATTTAACAACCAGGGTTATAATCTACAACCAGAAGCTGAGAACAAAATGTTCAAAAGGTTTTCTGCCTTTTGAAGACACGGGTTCCAAAATGCTTCCAACTGAATTCATGTAGCAGATACACTGCATTTATTCAAGAAAAATTCATTTATTTTTATCCATCTGTTAAACAGACACATGTCGCAGATACATACATATATGTATCTGCGCACACAGACCCATACAACCTCAGAACTGCGTAAATGGAGTAGCATCATAAAGGATTCTAGCTAAAAGTGAAAACACCTGATTTGACACTTTAATTTTTCCCATCATTATTATCCATAAGCACTAAATGCTCCTTATGTATTTTTTAATCAAAAAAATAGTTCACAAGGCTGCCCTCTTCCTGATTGTTTCCTTGCATATCACCTCAAACTCTGGGAATACACGTTTGGATGTAATTATCACAAATTTCTAACAGATTCAAAAGGATTTCATTACATTTTGCACTTAACACATTTTGAGAGGAATTCAATTTGTCTCCCACCCCTCAGGTAATGTAAGTAGATTTTTACAAAGTCTTAAGGATTTTGTTTTAACCAAGTCAAAATATGGGTGCCTAGATTTTACAAAGCAAATGTATTTTTAAAATATAGTTAGAATAAAGGGATTTGATTACTATTTATAGGCATTCAGATTTTCTATAACCTATGGGTCCCTAGATTCGACAAACCAAAATTTATATTAAAAATTAAAATGAGGGATTTTATCATCAGTGATTAAAATATTTAAGCATTTCAAACAAAGATTATGACAGCGGAGTTCAAGTGATGATAACGCTGAGAGATCTTTTGAGGGATCTGAAAAAAAGCAGATAGGGCTCAGATAGGTATATGTGAGGATAACAAGGGATGTTGATAAAGACAGTCTCCCACAATTTTTTAAACTAGGTGAAATGAACCGATGTTCTCAGAATTAAAACATTCCACCAGAACCACATAATACACAGAGTTGAAAATGTCCCCTCAAGTTTATCAGGAAGGACTTGCCATTCTAGGCAAAAACAAATCTTTTCCCCTCTCTTTTCACAATTTTTCTCACAACCCTTTTCATGTTTTTTTTTTCCAAGTGACATATCTAGTCCCTTTCCTTAAAAGTCTACACTTTCCTTCATACCTGGAGGTCTACTGTCTCCAGCAAGACACAATCTGGCCATCAAGGGTAGCATGCATTGTCACGGTGTTAATCCACTTCTTATTCCTCTAATACTGACCCACTGCCTATTCTTCATCCCGCTGCCATCACCTCCCTCCTCTGCCCTTTTCTTTGTCCTATATTTCTATCACAATATTCAGTTTTCTCTTCATTTCACTTAGTTACCTGAATGTTAGACACTTTTTTCACGTATGTGGGTGAACTAAGAATAAAGACATTTCTGCCATATTACTTTTCTTCGTTTTCATTTTATTTACCTATTATTCTTTAAAAGCTTTTAGCATCACCACCAAGTGAATAATAGAATGAATATTATCTAAGAAAATGTTTCAATGCCTGCTGGAAAAAAAAAAAATTGTAGTCTGTAAGAAAATATCCCGAGTTTTTACTTAAAATCTTCACATCCCTGTGCAAAAACAAAATCAGTAATGGATAATTTTCTGTACTCATTAGATCCCTCACAGGTTGTATCTAATTTCTTCTGAAATGCCTGAATTTATTACATAGCAACTCCAAACAAAAAAATTTTTTCATGCATAATGTAACAGTGTGAATTATATTAATCATGTTGTCTTTTACCAACTTAGTACTTGTTTATCTTATAACTGAAAGTTTGTGCATTTTGAAAATTGTTAAGAGAGTAAATCCTAAGAGTTCTCATCATAAGGAAAAAATATTTTTTCCATTTCCTTAATCTTCTATCTATACAAGATGATAGATGCTCACTGAACTTATTGTAATCATCATCTCATGATGTATAAAAAATTTTTAAACAAATATTTCAAAACAATGTAATAGAACATATAACAAAAGCCAAATAAAACAACTTTCTTTAAAAATAAAGAAGAGCAAACGAATCAGGAATGTTTTGAGGGTACATCTGAATTCATTTCTTTAGAAATTTCCCTTGCTTATTCCTGAATCCTCACATTGATTGACAGGGCTGGTTTTTGTTGTGTGTGTGTGTGTGTTTTTCCCCATTTCAACTCATGAGATTGTCTGTGATGGGAGTTGGGAGTTACCAGTTGTCCTGCATGACAATCGCCGTGAACAGCCAGCACGAGTAGGCTTTTGGAGGTTAAGTGACCTCTGCTGAGTCATGGACAAATGAATGGCATATCAACTGACTTGTCAAGGCAACTTCTTTTGTCCCTAAGCACATAAGAAAGACACAATATTACCCATTCTGTGCTTTACATTTCTCTGCCAGTCCTATCTTTCCTTGTCTCAGAACTGATGAGAAGTTTATTTTTTCTCCTAAAAGAAAAAAATAGAGAAAAACAAAGGGACTATTCCATTGAGAGATCAGAAATGCTATATTACAAAAACATACAAAAGAAACCAAAAAGATTATAAAAGAGGGTCATAATGGAGGCTTTCAAAAGACCTGCACTTCAATAAGTGCCAAAACCTGTTGGCTTTTCTCATCCTGACTTGATTGGCAGGATAAATCTTCCCTTTTGGTAAAAGAAATTCACTCAGAACTAATTGCCTAAGGTCTTGAGTGCAGTAAAAATCTTTCTCTGGTAATGCTTGCTGATGTCTACATGGAAGCTGTTGTGGTAACTTTTTAAAAGTAAAATATATAAATTACACTCAATGCACTCACTATAAGGGCAGAATCAGTGGTCATTTGTATGAAATATGCTCTGTTGTCATTGCAAACATTAATTGATTGTTTATAGATTTATTTCCTAAAAATGAAAGACCTTTAGATGTCTTAAAAACCACAGAGAAGTCAGTTTTCTATTAACTGGCAAGCTCTTGCAAAAGGAGAAAGAGTGTTCAAAAGGAGCTGAAAAACATTGCAGGTATTTGTAAACATTTCAGTCTAATGAAAGATGCCAGATTTTCTTTGCAATGATAGAAAAAAATGAATAAATGAATTGAATAAATGAAAACTTTAGGAAATTAATCCTTTAGGAAGTCCCACAGATAACTTAGACAGACTTTACAGAAGTTATAAATGAAACTGTAGCAAACCCTAAAAGATTGTCTTTAGGACAGAGACCAGTTACCAGTTCCAGACACTTCTAGCTGTGTCTCTGGCATAGACATAGAATTAATTATCCCTTCATGTGTATACCACTAGTAGAGGAACAAGAGTCCGAGCAAAGTCCTCATCAGAAAAAATATCACAAACCATTCCATTGTTATGTGTGTAGGCGAGGTCCTTGTCTTTAGATACAATTTCACAATAGTTTTCTCTATTTTCTCCTAAGTAACTTAAAGCATTGTGTGACTGTTGTTTTGTGAATCTTCCCGTCATCCACAGAGGAGAGGGATATGAAGAGAGTAGGATGAGTTACTTACTGAGAGAGAAAATTTATGTCCCTGTCCTAAACTGTTGCTTCTTCTTACTCCATAAACTCTACCCACAAGACTTTCCCAGCGCTCCTATGGCTTTGATTACCATCTATATGCTGATAACATACATCTACATTCCCATTTTTTCTCCCTAAGCTCCAAAGTCCTAATTTTTTTTTTTTAATTGGACTATAATTGCTTTATGGGCTTCCCAAGTGGCACGGTGGTAAAGAATCTGCCTGCTAATGCAGGAGATGCAAGAGACAATCCTTGCCTGGAAAACTCCGTGGACAGAGGAGCCTGGTGGGCTACAACCCATGGGAACCCAAAAAGTCAGACACAACTGAGCAATAAGTACATGCATGCATAATTGCTTTACAATTTTGTGTTAGTTTCTGCTATACAACATAATGAATCAACTCTATATATACATATATCCCCTCCCTCTTGGACCTCCCTTCCATCCCTTTTATCTCACCCATCATTAACTGCATACAACTCATCTATTCCATGGACATCTTAAAATTAATTTGTCTAGTGTGTACGTATTATCTTTTTGCATTAATCTATTGCCCTTCAGTAATCGCTAAACCAGAAAATACCACCAGCTTCTATTTCATTGGCCAATCTGGTGACCTGTGTACCTTGTTAACCATCTCCCATCTCCCGCCCCCCCATACAGGTCCACTTATCTTCACCTCTACCATCACTTTCCTAATCCAGACTTACTCTCATCTCTTATCTAAACCCTCATTTTCTCCCAGCTTCCTAAATATGCACCCTGCCTCCTGCTAATCTGCAATCCACATTACAGTTTACTCTTTCTATAACTATTACTAGTAGTTTACAGTGCTTCAAAATCATCATTTAACCATTTGAAAAAGGTCAATCTCCTCGACCTGGTTTAACAGTGGGTATATCATCAAAGCCCAGCTTTCATTTGTCACGTGATCTCTACTACATCCTCCCTACTAAATTCTCTCCATGACCACACAGATCTTTCTCTTTGCTGTTCAGTTGCTCAGTCTTGTCCATCTTTTTGTGACCCCATGGACTGCAGCATGCCAGGCTTCCCTGTCCTTCACCATCTCCTGGAGCTTACTTAAACTCATGCCCATTGAGTTGTTGATGTCATTCAACCATCTCATCCTCTGTTGTCCCCTTCTCCTCCTGCCTTTTATCTTTCCCAGCATCAGGGTCTTTTCCAATGAGTCAGCTCTTCACATCAGGTGGCCAAAGTATTGGAGCTTCAGCTTTAGCATCAGTCCTTCCAATGAATATTAAAGACTGATTTCCTTTAGGATTGACTGGTTTGATCTCCTTGCAGTCCAAGGGACTCTCAAGAGCATTTTCCAACTCCACAGTTTGAAAGCATCAATTCCTCAGGTCCAACTCTCACATCCATACTTGACTACTGAAAAACCATAGGTTTGACTAGAGGGATCTTTGTCAAAAAAGTAATGTCTCTGCTTTTTAATACATTGTCTAGATTAGTAATAGCTTTTCTTCCAAGGAGCAAGCGTCTTTTAATTCCATGGCGCAGTCACTGTCCTCAGTGATTCTGGAGCCCAAGAAAATAAAGTCTTTCATTGTTTCCATTTTTCCCCTCATCTATTTGCCATGAAGTGATTGGACCAGATGCCAAGATCGTAGATCTTTGTCTAGTTGCTTGGAATTACCACACACACCCCAAGTGTTAGTTCATATTGTCCCTAATGAAATAGTCATTCTCCACTGTTCAGACAACTAATTCAGATTCATTTTTCCTGCCAGAAGACCTTTAACTTGGATTTTCCTGATCCCTTAACTTGGACTTCCATATCACTATATGAACAACACAAGATCAGAATTGATTTTATGTATCTAAATGAGGCTTATATCCTCAGAACAAACAGAGAATATGTCTGCTTTGGGGTTCACAACAGCCTCAGCACTCAGCTGTCAGAGTTCTCAGCACTTTTCTCAACACATCTGGGTCAAATGGATGAAACTTTTAGGACTAATGAAGTCTAGAACATGAGTTTTAGTCATGACTATTACTAGGTAGGGATCCCCGGGCAGCACTAGTGGTAAAGAACCTGTCTGCCAATGTAGGAGACGTGGAGACCTGGCTTCCATCCCTGGGTTGGGACAATTCCCCTGGAGGAAGGCTTATCAACCCACTCCAGTATTTTACCTGGAGAATACCCACAGGCAGTGGAACTTGGCAGGCTACAGTCCATAGGGTCACAAAGAGTAGGACATGACTGAAGGGATTTAGCACTCATGCACGCATTACTAGGTTAGTCAGTTGAGTCAAGGTTAAAATAAAGCAGGTATCAAAATCAGAGGCTGTTATTCAAGATTTAGGAAACAGATTTTCAAACTGGGCTTATATGGTTTTTAACTGTCTTTCCTTGATGACTTTAAAAGGCCAAATACTAGTTAGTAGAATGTTTTTCCACATCAGAATTGAGTAAAGCCCAACGATCTCCAAAAATGTCCTCCAACTCCTTATTTGTCATTATCCCCAATCTTAAGGGGCTTCCCAGGTGGCTTCATGGTAAAGAATCTGCCTGCTGATGCAGGAGACACTGGTTTAGTCCCTAGGTTGGGAAGATCCTCTAGAGAAGGAAATGGTAACCCACTCCAGCATTCTTGCCTAGAAAGTTCCACGGACAGAGAAGCCTGGCAGGCTACAGTCCATTGGGTTGCAAAGAGTCAGAAATGATTGAGCATGCACGCAGCAGCCAATCTTCTGAGATATTAAATTAAAATTTTATTAAAATATCATTTATTTCTGTAAATTAACAGCTTGATTTGCTATTGTTATTCCTGCTCAGACTCTGCCTAATAAAATTGATTCATTCAGCCTTCCACCTCTGGAGATCGGGAAGCAGTTTACTGGAACAGAGCCTGAGTTATCCTTAGTCTTGACATGAAGAGTGGTAGCTGTGTGATTTACAGTGATGTTAGCACTAATTTACTGATGGGATTGGGTGGGTAGATTTAACTTTCCCCAGAAAATATTGAGTCTGGTCTTAGAGTCAAGCCCACTATAATCTCGTATTACCAAGCCATATTTCAAATCCTTCTTTTCACTCCACTGGGTAAATGCTATTGAAAGCAACACATGAAAGTGAATGACTAGATATTGGCTCTGCGGTGATAAGGGGATTTTCATTTTTATTTATTTTTCTATTTTGTTATTTCATGTTCATGTCCAGCTATGACCTAAATGAAATCCCTTACCATTATACAGTGGAAGTGAAAAATATATTCAAGGGATTAGATCTGATAGACAGTGCCTGAAGAACTATGGACGGAGGTTTATGACATTGTACAGGAAACAGGTATCAAGACCATCCCCAAGAAAAAGAAATGCAAAAAAACAAAATGGCTGTCTGAGAAGGCCTTACAAATAGCTGTGAAAAGACGAGAAGCCAAGAGCAAAGAAGAAAAGGAAAGATATACACATTTGAATGCAGAATTCCAAAGAATAGCAAGGAGAGATAAGAAAGCCTTCCTAAGTGATCAATGCAAAGAAATAGAGGAAAACAATAGAATGGGAAAGACTAGAGATCTCTTCAAGAATATTAGATACAAGGGAACATTTCATGCAGAGATGGGCACAATAAAGGACAGAAATGGTATGGACCTAACAGAAGCAGAAGATATTAAAAAGAGGGGCAAGAATACACAGAAGCACTAGACAAAAAAGTTCTTCATGACCCAGATAATCCCAATGGCGTGATCACTCACCTAGGGTCAGAAATCCTGGAGTGTGAAGTAAGGTAGCCTTAAGAAACATCACACTACAAACAAAGCCAGTGGAGGTGTTGGATTTCCAGTTGAGCTATTTCAAATCCTAAAAGATGATGCTGTGAAAGTGCTGCACTCAATATGCCAGCAAATCTGGAAAACTCAGCAGTGGCCACAGGACTGGAAAAGGTCAGTTTTCATTCCAATCCCTAAGAAAGGCAATGCCAAAAAATGCTCAAACTACTGCACAATTGCACTCATCTCACACACTAACAAAGTAATGCTCAAAATTCTCCAAGCCAGGCTTCAGCAATAGGTGAACCATGAAATTTCAGATGTTCAAGTTGGTTTTAGAAAAGGCAGAGGAACCAGAGATCAAATTGCCAACATCTGATGGATCATCAAAAAAGCAAGAGAGTTCCAGAAAAACATCTATTTCTGCTTTATTGACTATGCCAAAGCCTTTGACTGTGTGGATCACAATAAACTGTGGAAAATTCTGAAAGAGATGGGAATACCAGACCACCTGACCTGCCTCTTGAGAAACCTGTATGCAGGTCAGGAAGCAACAGTTAGAACTGGACATGAAACAACAGACTGGTTCCAAATATGAAAAGGGGTATATCAAGGCTGTATATTGTCACCCTGCTTATTTAACTTATATACAAAGTACATCATGAGAAATGCTGGGCTGGGTGAAGCACAAGCTGGAATCAAGATTGCCAGGAGAAATATTAATAACCTCAGAATGCAGATGACACCACCCTTATGGCAGAAAGTGAAAAAGAAATAAGAGCCTCTTGATGAAAGTGAAAGAGGAGAGTCAAAAAGTTTGGCTTAAAGCTCAATATCAGAAAACTAAGATCATGGCATCCGGTCCCATCACTTCATGGCGAATAGATGGATAAACAATGGAGACAGTGGCAGACTTTATTTTTGGGGGCTCCAAAGTCACTGCAGATGGTGACTGCAGCCATGAATTAAAAGATGCTTACTCCTTGGAAGAAAAGTTATGACCAACCTAGACAGCATATTAAAAGGCAGAGACGTTACTGTGCCAACAAAGGTCTTTCTAGTCAAGGCTATGATTTTGTCAGTAGTCATGTATGGATGTGAGAGTTGGACTATAAAGAAAGCTGAGCATCAAAGAATTGATGTTTTTGAACTGTGGTGTTGGAAAAGACTCTTGAGAGTCCCTTGGACTGCAAGGAGATCCAACCAGTCCATCCTAAAGGAAATCAGTCCTGAATATTCATTGGAAGGACTGATGCTAAAACTGAAACTCCAATACTTTGGCCACCTGATGCGAAGAGTTGACTCATTGGAAAAGACCCTGATGCTGGGAAAGATTGAAGGTGGGAGGAGAAGGAGACGACAGAGGATGAGATGGTTGGATGGCATCACCAACTCAATGGACGTGAGTTTGGGTAAACTACGGGAGTTGGTGATGGACAGGGAGGCCTGGCTTGCTGCGGTCCAAGGGGTCACAGTCGGACACGACTGAGCGACTGAAGTGAACTGAACTTATACTTACAGACACTTAAACTTTTTAAATTTAATATTTATATTTTAATAATTTGGGAATTCATTTCTTTACCTATTGATGAAAATTAAATGGTTTAGAAAAATCTCAGTGTAAAACCTTATGTGGAATTCTTGCTGCTGACATAATGGTTTCTAAAATAATATGTTTTTACTTTGATCCTATGCCTTAAATTTTCAGAAATAAGGTTGCTTGGTTTTTCCCTCAGAAATTGTAAGGAGAACCTGCAGTTCCTTTTTGTAATGTTCGCTTACACAGAAAGAGAAGTAAATACATATTCTACTGACCTGGACTTTGAAAACAGCTCATTAGTGCCAGTTAGCATGTAATAGATATTTTGGCTAAAGAGGTTTATGAGTTTTACAAATAATTTCTCCTTCCCACACACCAACTTTAACAGTTTTATAGTCCTTTACAACTTCCACCCCCATTCATGCACCTCGTCATTATACCAAGAGCCAAATTTTAATGATTTTTGTTGCCTCTAGCAGTGTATACATGTTCAGAAATGATGCACCCCAAACCCTGATTAAATGCCAAACTTCACTGATGAAAAACAGGTCCACTGAGTAAGTAATAATGATGAGTGAGATTTCATGCTGTTTTACTGCCAACAGACCATCAGAAACAGTGCAGTTCATACAAAAACAGTCCTCCTCTAAACAGTCAGGATGGCTGGCAGCCTTGGTAAACATGTAAATGAACTTGATAACCCTCTCTGTTTGGAGAATTCATGTAAAATACTCTCCTGTTTGCTTTATTTGGCTTGGTTTAAAATGTCAAGGGATTTGCAATGAGGCCATTAGCTTCTAAACTCCGAAATGAAGTAAATGCGTCCTGTGATGGCTGACTAGGACCTGAAGTAGGATGTATGATGACTTGAGAAAACTGAGAAACACATACGAGAATCTCATGTTTTACTGAGAATAATGTGTAAGGTAGCTAAAAAGAAACATTTTTAGGTTTCTACAACTACTCAGTGTGTGCCTGCATGCTGAAGTCACTCGGTTTGTTCGACTCTTTGCAACCCTATGGACTGTAGTCCGCCAGGCTCCTCTGTCCAGGGAATTCTCCGGGCAGGGATACAGAGTGGGTTGCCATTTCCTACTCCAGGGGATCTTCCTGACCCAGGTCTCTTATGTCTCCTGCATTGCAGGCAGGTTCTCTACCACTAGGGCCACCTGGGAAGCCCACAACTACTGGGTCTTACCATGCAAAAAACAAAGAATTGGCAACATGAAGAATTATTGTATCTTGTTATAATTAACAAGGTATAATGATGTGCTATTAATAATAAATAATATTTACTGACCACTTAGTATTTACTAGACCCAGTACTGTATGTTTTACATACCTGAATTCATATAACCTTTACGATAGTTTAGTGTAAAGAATATGAAGACTGACGATCAATGAGATTAAATACCTTGTTCAGGGTCAGATATAAACTTTGGAAATAGAACCAGAGTTCACACCCTGGTATATCAGATCCAAACTCTTGGAACTATACAATATTTAGGACACAGGCATACACATGCATGCACACACACACACACACACATAATTTATATTTTGGTTATTTTTTTAAAAACTTAAACCATTACTTATATTATGCATTCCATTGTAAATGAAATAAGGGACTAAACTAAGTGATTTATGTCAATTAATGAAAAATTATCATGCCATACACATTTAATTGTTCCCCTTCAAGGCTGAGTTGGTTCTAGACAAAATGAGAAGTCTTGAATTTGAGCCCCTTCCAAACTTTATTTTGTACCCAGATTCCCACCACTTATCCTCCAGAAGCTGTTCATCCTTCTTTGGTCTTCTGAATGTCAAGACATCCCTCATGGCCACCCCATGAGGGTGAACAATACCCCAACTTGCTTATGGCAAAGAAGTAGAAATACCTTATGTGTGCACAGAGAGTTCTTATGCCACAGATAGGGAACCCAAAACTATGAATCTGGAAGCATGTATAGGCCACTTACTTCCCCTGCCCCAACGGAGGGAAAGAAACCCTTGCTCCCTAATGTTTTACAATTATTTGGAATGTGAGCAGATGGCTCCATAACTCCAGATTTTATCCACCTTTGGAAAGTAAAGACATGTAGAAATAAATCCCTACCTTACTCTAAAGTTTTTTCCAGACATACTCAGTAATCATTTACATCCTTTAACACAAGCTTGCCCTTCAGCCCAGTTCAGTTTTCATTGCTCAGAAATTGCTATCATGCAGAAATGGGAAAGTATGTCCTTCCTGTCATCAGGCAGGCCTGAGTTTGAATCACAAATCCATAATCTACCAACTGAGTGCTTGTGCACAGTGTTTCAAAATCTTCAAAATTCAGTTACCTCAATTATAAAATTTAAAAAAAATTAAAAGTAACTTCAAAGTCATCTTGTGATATAAGTTAGATGATGCATGTAACCAGCTAAAAACATTTCCTGGCTCTGTAATAGGGGCTTAATCCATGTTAGCTACAATTATTTGTATTTTGAAATCCAGGAAGAAGGCTCTAAATTTTCTGTAACTAAAACATGAGGATATTTTTTAATTGTTAAACACAAGGTTGAAAAAAGGTGTTGAAGTACAGGGAGGGGGGTTCAAGAGGGGAAACACATGTACACCCGGGGCAGATTCGTGTCAATGTATGGCAAAACCAACCAATATATTAATGTAAAGTAATTTGCCTCCAATAAAAAAAAAAAAAAGAATAAAGTCTTTGCAATGAGCCACTCCTGGATTTGAGTTTGAATCCTGGATCTGCCATTTATTGGTCATGTAACTTGGAGGTATGACTCTGAAGTCTCTCTTAGACTTCAAAGCCTTGTTTTCCTTACGTTTGAAGGGTTGACAATGAAACTTAACCCATTGGATTGTTACAAGAGTTAAATGAGATAGTGTACAAAAAGCATAAAAACTGGCATACATTAAGCTCTCAGTATATGTTAATCATCTTATTGTTTTGTTATTGTTATTACCATGGGAATTCTAGAAGGGTGGGTTTAGAAGTCAAATGTAGTCAGTGCACTCTTGGAGTGGTGTAGGGGCACCTGGACTTCTAAGGAAGCAGAGGGCTCAAAGCCTGTCCACAGTTGTGAGGAAACGTTCTTAGGTCCCTACTTACATTTACTCCAGGAAAGAGCCTCCGTCTTTGTAAAGAACATGCTCAATTGTGTTTTTCCAGATGGAGGTGGTCTGCACTTATTCATGGCGGAGCGTTGACTAGTATTCTACTGTATTTCTAAAGTAATAGAAGAGACTTCCCTGAAAATCCAGTGGTTAAGGCTCCATGCTTCCAATAAAGGGGGATGCAGTTCAGTCCCTGCTTGGGAAACTAAGGTCCTACATGTTACACGGTGAAGCCAAAAATAAAAAATTTGTAAATAAAGGAATGAAAGAAATGACAGAGAAGAGAATAACACATTTACCTTGAGTAATCAAGGTAAATCATAAACCAGAGTAATCAAAAAAGAGCTGTGATCATATATTCCATTCTTTTCTGAACACAAAGAACTGAATTTTCTGAACACAAAGAAATGAATCAAGCATCTTGAGTGTTGACAAAATATGAATAAATGAGAAGAATTGAACTGTATAATAATGTGGACAATAAAACACAGTCTCAAAATCCACACAAGTGAAGGGATTACATTTAATGATAATGAAAATGCAAGACCAGAAAAAAATCCTCAAAGATGCGAGAGGGAGGCAAGAGAGAATTTCAAGGTAGCAATGGAAAGACAATATGGTTTATAATGATTACTTTCATTTATTATCAAATATGTTGCTTTAAAAACCTTTTCTTGCAGTTAAGTATTCTTTGTCTGGGTTAAGTACAGGCTTTGGTAAACAGAAACATACAGATGGGTGATTTAAAGTGGTACTCTCCCACAAGTCTCCTGGAGAATTCTTTTCTAACAAATAGAGTACTTCTTTTGTCTTACAGCTTTTTATTTTAAATTAAATTAGGAACAAATTGCACATTACCCGTTCATGGTATTACTGCACTTAAGGCAGCAGGAAATCCTATGAGTCTTTTTCAAGAAAGTTAAATAAAACCCTTATTTCAACAATCACATCAATTTCTGTACCATTTGTAAAATTGATTCTGACCTTATCAGCCTTCATCGTCTTCTTCAGATTTAGATCAGAAAATTCAATTCTTTTTTTTTTCCTTTTTTTTTTTATTGGAGGCTATTTTACAATATTATATTGGTTGGTTTTGCCATACATTGACATGAATCCACCCCGGGTGTACATGAGTTCCCCTTCCTGAACCCCCCTCCCACCTCCCTCTTCCCCTTATCTTCCCTCTGGGTCATGCCCGCATAGAAAATTCAATTCTTAATGCTGTTGGAGATTTTAAATCAAATGTTCATAAATCCAGTCATTCATTGGCCTTGTATTCTTGTTAACTTATCTGGATTTTCAACTCCAGACTGCTTAAAGAACTTCTGTTTCTACAAATGGTAATACTGTTTCTTCTTTGTTTGAGGGCATTATACATTGGCAGTTCTATTTGTTATCACAGCCCAGTCTAGCATACCTAGCCAGTATGACTATCAAAGTATGTTCTCATTCTGCCCAAGCCTCAGTTTCTCCAATCTGTTTTAGTCCAACACACTGTTATCTCTTGCCTAGACTTCTATAGTAGCTTCCTATTAATAGACGCTGTCTTACTTCAAGTTCTTCCATTTCCCTAGTCCGTTCTTCTGATATTTTAAATCACAATGTGTCACACATACCCCTTGCCCATTACTTAACATTCTCCAGTAGCTCTCCATAACACATAGACTAGAGACTTCAGTCCTCACTGTCAGGGATGACATTGAAGACATTTAATAAGTAATGGTACAGATGATCTTATTTGCACAACAGAAATAGAAACACAGACGGAGAGAACCAATGTATAGGTACCATGGGGGTAAAGGGGATGAGATGAACTGGGAGATTAGTATTGATGCATATGCACTGTTGACACTATGCATAAAATAGATAACTGATAAGAACCTGCTGTATAGCACAGGGAACTCTATTTAATGCACTATGGTGACCTGAATGGGAAGGAAACCCAAGGAGAGGGGATATAAGTATATGTATGGCTAACTCACGTTGCTATACAGTAGAAACTAACTCAGTCATGTCTGACTCTTTGCAACCCCATGGACTGTAGCCTCTGCCCATGGGATTCTCCAGGCAAGAATACTGGAATGGGTCGCTACTTCCTTCTCCAGGTGATCTTCCTGACACAGGGGTCAAACTCAGGTCTCCTGCATTGCAGGCAGATTCTTCACTGTCTGCGCCACCAGGGAAGCCTAACACAGCATTCATTGTAAAGCACCTATACTCCAATAAAAATTAAATTATTAAAAAAAAAGTGATGCAATAGCACCAACCATTCCTGAATCAATCCTGAGGGAAGTATCAGGGCATTTGCCAAGACAAAGAGATAATAAAGGACACTAGAGTAGCAGCTATTTTCTCAATAGTATTCTTAGAAGTATTTTGATATTTAAGTGAGTTTGGTTGTACCAGTGCAAACAGGTTGGACTTACCATGGGTTACTACGTCCTGCATGTTTTGATCCCAGATTTCCTCTTTGACCTCATATTTTATCCCTTTTCTTTCTCTCCCCGTGCTTAGCTATACCGGTCTTCTCAGGAGACATGGAAAGCACCCAAAGCTTAAGGTTTTTATACTTGCTGTTTCCTCTGAAGGGAAAATTACATTGTACACTGTCTCATTTCATCAGTTATATATTCAACAGTAACCTCAGAGAAAATGCCTTTGGCCATCCTATCAACAGAGGCATCTCCTTCACTCTCCTTCCACTATGGTCCTTTATTTTTCTTCAGAGTGCTTACCAGTGCCCAATATTATTTAATGCTCTTCTTTGATATCTTTCTATCTCTCCCACTAAGCTGCCAAGTTGGAGACTTTGTGTGTCTTGCTTACCATGGAATCACCAGCACCGGTATAGTTCCAACGGGCGATCAGAAGAACTTGTGTACAATAGATACAAACACCAGAAGCAGCTCAAGAATGATCTTATGGCTAACACATTACACTGGCAATGAGCGTAATACTTCAGTGCAGGAGAGGGAGATTCATTGGAAACAAAGGTTTGTCTAAGGAATAGTGAAAAGTTCAGAGTCATAAAGACTAGTTGAAAAATCAGCAACCAATATCAAAGCCAAGGCAGTTACATAGAAATTGGGTTCACAAACATGCTAAATTTTTTAAAAATTCACTAAAAGGCATTTAGAAACTCCATGATGATGGGAGGGATTGGGGGCAGGAGGAGAAGGGGACGACAGACAGTGAGATGGCTGGATGGCATCACCGACTCGATGGACATGAGTTTGAGTGAACTCCGGGAGTTGGTGATGGACAGGGAGGCCTGGCATGCTGTGATTCACAGGGTCCCAAAGAGTTGGACACAACTGAGCAACTGAACTGAACTGAACTGAATCACTCTTCTGAAATAATCTTTTAAAAGTTGGTATTGAAGATGAAGGCATAAAAGATATTTATGACTGATGGAGAACATATAGTATATGGGGTTGTGAAACAATAGATTAAGGATCAAATTTCATAGCATGTATCCAACTAAAATATTTTCATATGTGTTTTTTAAAAATTTCTTAACTGGTATTAATTTTAGGAAAATGTAACACTGGGACTCAATATATAAAGCAGGAAACATTGAAGCATAGCATGGTGCAGGCTTGTAAATTTGCTAAACAGTTTCCCCAACCTGCTAATATATACTCCCACATCCCCAAGAAAGCATTATACAAGTTAAAAATGAAATGACCTCTTTACATCTCATTGAGCATGAATGAGTATTAAAAATTACCTAAAGTATTCCCAGTTGAGATACATCCTATGGAAAGCTGCTAGTACAATGTTGTAAGATATTATGTGGGCGGTATTTTTTCAGGTCTTAGCCATTATTTATCTTCATGTCTAAATCAGTTTAAGAAGATTAATCATTAAGATAAATAGGAAATTTGACTTTCCTGATATCACTACTTAAATTTGTGATCAATTTAACTGAGGATATGTACAATTAAAAAAAGAAGTTACTAGAGTGTTAAAGAGTATGTTTTTCCTATTATACTTTCAAACATAATGTCAAAGTTTATGCTTCCAATGCCATAATTATTTGAGAAACTATGATAGGAAAAAAATATGGATAGAGCAAATTGATAAAATTAATGTAAAACTATTTCCTTATTTCAGAAACAACTCTAATATTGAGATTTTGGCAGAAACAAAGAACAAAGAGCATCTGCAGTTTAGCTCAGCAGTGGAGCAGAATGGTGTGAAATTTTGGTTTGGGAATGCAGTGCCCAAAGGTTATCCACTGAGTCTTCACACTGAGCAAAAGATGGAGTGGAAGGACCTTTCAAGGATGACCTCCCTCCCAAAGAATGCCAGTCAATTTGTCATGTTCAATAAGAGACATCCTACAACTATCAGTATTCAGAAAACTATTTCTCACATAAAAATAGAGAATACTACCCCTAAAATCTCATTTTTAAGCATAAATATTTATGAAAAGGAAAGTGAAATGACTAGAAAGATATACACCGAAATTATTAAGAGCTTACTTCTGATTTATCTGTGTATATATTCCTTATACTTTCTAAACAAAAAAAAAGTATTTTCCAAATACTTTATATTACAATGACTGATATAATGGTAATATGCTCAGTTGTGTCTGACTCTTTGGGACCAGGTGGACTGTAGTCCACTAGGATCCTCTGTCCATGGGATTTTACTAGCAAGAATACTGGAGCAGGTTGCCATTTCCTCCTCCAGGCAATCTTCCTGACCCAGAGATTGACCTGGCATTTCCCGGGTCTCCTATATTGCAGGAAGATTCTTTATCTGCTGAGCCATTGGAGGTGGGGGGCACATCTCTATACTAAAATGAATGTTATTTCAAGTAAGTGTTATAGTTGTAGATCCACGATACTGAGACAAATCTAATGCCTTGGGAAAAATTGGCTACTCACTTATATATTTTTTTTTCCTGAATCTTTCATTCTCCTCTGGCTTGTAACTTGGGTGAAATAGCTTGGAAACTTGGGGGAAAATATATTATTTTATGTAAATTTTAAAGTATAAATATATTTTCTAAGAAGCTCTCTTTACTTTGCCCTTATGGCCCTCTAGTTTGTTTTCTTTACATCTTTTGAATCATATTGTTTTACTTAGTGCAGAACGTTGTGCAGGCTCCTGGAAATAACTAATATATTTGTCTCATAAAACACAGTGTTTTCCTTCATGCAGCATTGTGCTTGTAGCACATGTTTCTGGGTGGCCACCTTGCCTATTGAAATGTAAATTAAACAAAGGTCCATCTAGTCAAAGCTATGGTTTTTCCAGTAGTTATGTATGGATATGAGAGTTGGATGATAAAGAAAGCTGGGCTTTTGAATTGATGCTTTTGAATTGTGGTGTTGGAGAAGACTCTTGAGAGTCCCTTGGACTGCAAGGAGATCCAACCAGTCCATCCTAAAGGAGATCAGTCCTGAATATTCATTGGAAGGACTGATGCTGAAGCTGAAACTCCACTACTTTGGCCATCTGATGCGAAGAACTGACCCATCTGAAAAGACCCTGGTGCTGGGAAAGATGGAAGGCAGGAGGAGAAGGGGATGACAAAGGATGAGATGGTTGGATGGCATCACCAACTCGATGAACATAAGTTTGAGCAAGCTTTAGGAGTTGATGATGGACAGCAAGCCTGGCATGCTGCAGTCCACGGGGTCTCAGAGTCAGACATGACTGAGCAACTGAGCTGAACTGACCATCGTATGAGAATAGAATTCCAGGCACTGTTGTAACAACTCACATGAAATAACACACTGATATCTGGAAACTGAGTACAGGGATTTTTCATTGTTTGACTGAAGTAACCATTAGCACAGGCAAAATGTCATTAGGGGGGACCATTAAGTTGCCTGCCATTCAGGCAAAGCATATCGACCTATTGCAGATAAATTCACATGGTTGGTGTGTTTATGGCCAGAGTTCCAAAGCAGTGATGGAGAAATTAACTGATCCAGAGTGGACACAGAAATTAACTGGTCCACATTGGGTACAGAAATTAATTGATCCACAGTCGACAGTGGTCTCCTGTTTTGCCTTTCCTTCCCATTTTCTATCCTATGATGTGTCAATCAAGTAACTTCCTTTTTGCTTCAGTTGAGTCAAAGCTCTATAGCATTTTGATTTCTTTAAAAGTTCACCAAGCCATTATTGCTGTTCTCTTGCCCTAGCTTATTGCCTCTCCTGTCCTTGACCTTACAATTTCCAGGAAGAATCTGAAGCCATTTGAGCTACAAGTGAGATCTCCCCTTGAATAAACCAAAAAGTCATCTACTTCCTTAAACTTTTGGTTCTTCTCCTGAACATCATTAAATTCCTGCCCACTAGCCCCCTCCTTGACTTATTGTATATCTGCCTGTTCAATTTGATGGTCAGCATATTTCCCATCAGGTAATAGTGAAATGAAAAGATTATATGGAAGTTGAAATTTCATTTATTTTTATAGTAACATCCTTTTGAGGGATTAGAAAGAAAACGCAGAGAGACACTGAAGGAACGATAAATATACATACCTTTATACATTGTATGTTGGGAATTAAATCCCAAATGCAATTTGTTATATGTTAAAGATGAATTAGGGCTTTCCTGGTGGCTCAGAGGTTAAAGCGTCTGCCTGCAATGCGGGAGACCAGGGTTTGATCCCTGGGTTAGAAAGATCCCCTGGAGAAAGAGGGGCTTCCCGCAATGGCTCAGCAGATAAAGAATCCACCTGCAATGCAGGAGACACAGGATATGCATATGGAGGAAACGGTAACCCACTCCAGTGTTCTTGCCTGAAAAAATCCCATGGTCAGAAGAGCCTGGTGGGCTACAGTCCAAAAGGTTGCAAAGAGTCAGACACAACTGAGCGATCATGACTAATAATAAACTAGATGAAGACAGAGATTAAAGTAACCTTAAATACATTGATAAGTAGAAAGAAACATCTTCTATTATAAAATCTATTTTGCTACAGCAAACTAGATTTGCTTGATCCAGTGCTATAGCTTTCATGAACATCTGTGAACTATTGACATTGATGGTGAAACAGCAGATGATTTTTCTCCTGAGAAAGTGAGGTTACTAAATGATTTACTTTTACATCATGTTTGTGCTTTCTTGCCTTAGACAATTTTTTGCATTGCTTTTATGAGATTCCTAGTTTCTAATCATGAAACTTTACATGAAAAAGATAGTGTGATTTCTTTCTGTCTCAAAATTTCTGCTTTCTTCTCATATTTCATGATCTAGTCAAGGGGTATGGGGCTCCTTTAACAAAATAACAGAATAGTTTTGAGCCATGAAAGATAGCTGGATAAATAAAAAATACTAGCACAAAATCATGAGAAATCCAAATCTCAAATCACTTAAATTTCAGTGGCAATGGTAACCACTACCAAAAAAAAAAAAAAAGAAAAAATTTATCAAGATGTAAAAACTCATGTTTTATGGATAAAACACTTTTTCTCTATAATTAATAGACTGAAACAGTCATGTTTATTTTTGTTTGTTCTATTAGGACACATGAGTTTGGAGGAAATAATAATCAATTTTGTCTCAGTTTCATAGACATGCTCACACCTTGATTCTAGTTATGAACTAAATGCATACGCTCCATATTTTAGTTATACACACTAGACTAATGATGATGTTAAAGATTTGTCTAACTCTTAGTTACCCCAGCCTAAGAAGGTTAAACTTTATTTTTTTAAAAACCATCTTCCATCCTATCCATCCTATAAACTAAAAATAAGTGTTTAAGTACTAAGAACAGAGTGTCTGGTTGTTGTTGTTGTTTTTTCTAACATATACAGTATATATAGAGAACATTTCGAAGTTTGAAACATCAGTAATACAAATGACCAATCACTCCATTCAGAAAACAGATGTGTACTTTAGGCAATCAAGGTAGTTACACAGAATTAAATGAAAACATCTGGGATTCATGTAAATGAAATATAATGAACATCTGCATTTAGGTGTCTTGTGGAATAGTCACACCATCATGCCCAGGTGGTTGGCATCTCTACCCATGTTACTTACAAGCAGTTCCTGATTCTTGGACCTGATTCGTACCAAACCAATAATACATATGCCCCCTTGAGCTTCAGTCTCTGAAATGTGCCCCTTATACACCAATTCCCCCACTCCACCTATTTTCATTTCAACATCTAGCGGATTTTCCTGAAGGCAATATGAAACGTGGCCATGACTAGTTGCTAAAACTAATATGTGGTGGCAGCAAAAAGTCATTAACTGGTACAGATTTGGCTGGGGATCAGCAATGTTGGTTATAATCCACATACTGGATTCTGTTAAGAATAAGAGGAGCCAAAAATCATCAACTGGAGTAGCTTGTCCCATCAGCAAAAGGCAGGTAGATATGACTGACACAAAGTACCCTTCCCACAATAACCCTGTACCTATTTAGAAAGCCCATTGTTCAATCTTGGAGTGCCCAAGGCTACAGGCTGTAGGTCAAGTTTAATAAGGAGCCCACTTCCAATTTGCAACTCACTCTTTATATAGCAAAATAGTGCCATGGAAAAAACTCTAGGCAGAAGGTCAGAACAGGCAGGGCCAACTCTGGACGTTTCAGGCCCACACATTTTTACTGAGTACTAACTACATATAGACACAAATGTTCAAGAAAGCAGGCTAAAATAAGACATAGCCTCTGACCTGAAGGGCTTCCTTGGTGTCTTAGATGGTAAAGAATCTGCATGCAATACAGGAGACCTGGCTTCAATCCCTGGGTCAGGAAGATTCCCTGGAGAAGGGAATGGATACCCATTCCAGTATTCTTGCCTGAAGAATCCCATGGACAGAGGAGCCTGGCAGGCTACAGTCCACGAGGTTGCAAAGAATCAGACACAACTAAGGGACTACACTTTCACTTTTGACCTGAAAGAGCTTACAGCCTATCACTTGGAACTGACCTACCTTTCTGTAACCATACAGTGCCTCAGATTCCAAATTGAAAATGTAAATGATTATATCTGCTTAAACATACTTCATGTATGTACTGTAATGCTCATCAGACTTACAAATGAGAGTTTTAACATCTAGTTTAGAGATCACATAACACAACAATAAAACCCAATCCGATGTCAATATGAAATTGAATTCACACTTTTTTTTTTTTGGTTCTCAAATGCTGCTGAAGTGACCAAAACCAAAATAAGTGGGTTACTGACAGACGCTTGGTGTATATTATTTTTATATAAATGATTTCCTGAATATTTATATTTGTTTACAATAATTTTGTTCCCATAAAAATATATTAGATTCTTACTACATATAAGAATAGTAAGGAGAAGTGGAAGAATTATATGAAAGCTAAAATGAAGAATCCTTTCCTGAGAAGTCAGGCTCACTTTAAGATACACACAAGTAGTCATCAAGGCATATTATTTAGGAAATAAATGTTATAAAATGAAAACAAAATTTCAGGAAAATTAGGAATAATGAGGAAGAAAATGAGATAAAAACTTTTTTAAAAAGGCATTTATTAAGATAATAATTGTTTTCTGCTACTTTTCTTCAATCTCTTTCTCCAAAACTTTTTTTTCAGAAAAGAGCTAAACTATGGGCAAAATAATTTGGACCATATGTGATTCACATTTTTAAAAAATATTTTGGTTCCAGAAAAGAAAAACGTACCTACAACCAAAATTCTCTCTCTGCTATCATCTACCATAGGGTCTCCATATTGGCATAAAATAATAATTGTTATAATAATAATAATGATGATAATATTGTGATAATGTACGTTTAGGGTCTTTATTAAAATGATTATCATACTCTGTGAGGTATAGTACAGTAAGTCATTACAAAACACTGGTATCAGCCTGTATAAGATTGAGCAAGTCGTCTTTTAAAGTCACTAAAAGGAAATAGCAGAATTTGATAATGTGGTGGGACTTGGGGAGGTGGCACCTGAATAAGAAAAATCTGGATATAGTTACTCCATAAGGAAATTAGACCATCATGGAGCACCAGGAGAGAACTGGGCCTGTGAGCTGTAAAATAATGAGCAAATGGATGAGAAAATTTGTCAATGTATTACTCATTCACAAAATTTCTTAGTCAACCCTCCTATTAATGTCTACTTTGAAGAAAACAGCTGCAAAAGTAGCCCATCTTGGAGAAGGTGATTGGGCATGAGATGAAACACTTGAGAAAAGCGACTTCTATGAGAATTGAGGAAGACAACGAAACTGAAAAAGTGAGGTTCATGGAGTTCAAGGTGGTAGGTGTGTGTGTTACAAAACATAGGAAAAAGTCAACATTTGTAGCCTGAAAATAAGCCTGTAGAATGACGCTGTCAGAGAGTAGAGAAGGGAGACCCTTGAAGAGAACAAAGAAAAACCCTTCCTCTGAGACTTGTCCAAAAAAAAAAAATGTCAGATTGGTGAGGACACAGATTATGATGGTAAGGAGGGGCTGAGTCAAGGGTCTTCAACCTCCAGCATCTAATGTCTGATGATCTGAGGTGGATCTGATGTAATAATGATAGAAATAAAGTGCACAATAAATGTAATGTGCTTGAATCATCCCGAAACCATGTCTCCCACCAGTCCATGGAAAAACTGTCTTCCGTGAAACTGTCCCTGGTGCCAAAAAGGCTGGGTGATGGGGCTGTGCACTTTCACAACTTCTTTATTTCTAGCAAGTAAAAGACAAAGTCACTGATTAAAAGTAAAAGGCCAAGTAGTTTTATTCTTAGTTTTTTAAGGAATCTCCATACTGTTCTCCATAGTGGCTGTATCAATTTGCATTCCCACCAACAGTGCAAGAGGGTTCCCTTGTCTCCACACCCTCTCCAGCATTTACGGTTTGTAGATTTTTTTTATGTTGGCCACTCTGACTGGTGTGAGGTGATATCTCATTGTAATTTGCATTTCTTTAATAATGAGCAATATTGAACATCTTTTCATGTGTTTATTAGCCATCTGTATGTCTTTGGAGAAATGTCTGTTTAGGTCTTCTGCCCATTTTTTGATTAGCTTTTTTGTTTTTCTGGTATTGAGCTGAATGAGCTGCTTGTATATTTTGGAGATTAATCCTTTGTCAGTTGTTTTGTTTGCTATTATTTTCTCCCATTCTGAGGTTGTCTTTTTACCTTCTTTACAGTTTTTTTTCACTGTGCAAAAGCTACTGGGCATATAACCCTGAGGAAACCATAATTGAAAAAGATACATGTATCCCAATGTTCACTTCAGGATTATTTACAATAACTAGGACATGGAAGGAAGCTAGATGTTCATGAACAGATGAATATATAAAGAGATTATGGTATATATATATATATATGGAATATTATTCAGCCATAGAAAGGAATGCTTTTGACTCAGTTCTAATAAGATGGATGAAACTAGTATACAGAGTGAAGTTAGAAAGAGAAAGACAAATATTATTTATTAACACATATATATGGAATCCAGAAAGATGGAACTGATGAACCTATTATCACTGCAGATGCTGATTGCAGCCATGAAATTAAAAGATGCTTACTCCTTGGAAGGAAAGTTATGACCAACCTTGATAGTATATTAAAAAGCAGAGACATTACTTTGCCAACCAAGGTCCGTCTAGTCAAGGCTATGGTTTTTCCCTTGGTCATGTATGGATGTGAGAGTTGGACTGTGAAGAAAGCTGATCGCCGAAGAATTGATGCTTTTGAACTGTGGTGCTGGAGAAGACTCTTGAGAGTCTCTTGTACCGCAAGGAGATCCAACCAGTCCATTCTAAAGGAGATCAATCCTGGGTGTTCATCGGAAGGACTGGTGCTAAAGCTGAAACTGCAATACTTTGGCCACCTCATGCAATGAGTTGACTCATTGGAAAAGATTCTGATGCTGGGAAAGGTTGGGGGCGGGAGGAGAAGGGGACGACAGAGAATGAGATGGCTGGATGGCATCACCGACTCTGTGGACATGAGTTTGAGTGAGCTCCGGGAGCTGGTGATGGACAGGGAGTCCTGGCGTGCTGTGATTCATGGGGTCGCGGAGAGTCGGACACGACTGAGCGACTGAACTGAACTGAATGGAGATGCAGAGGGATTCCCTGGTGTCTCAGTTGGTAAAGAATCTGCCAGCAGTACAGGAGACCGCCTGTAACACAGGATATGCAGGTTTGATCCCAGGGTTGGGAAGATCACCTGGAGAAGGGAATGGCAACTCACGCCAGTATTCTTACCTGGGAAATTCCATGGACAGAGGAGCCTGGTGAACTACAATCCATGGGGCCACAAGAGTCAGATATGACTGAGTGACTAAACCACTAATGGAGATGCAGACATAGAACAGACTCCTGGACATGGCAGGGAAGGAGAAGGGATGAATTGAGAGAGTAGCATGGAAACACATACATTACCATATGTAAAATAGTGTAGATTTGCTGTATGACACAGGGAGCTCAAATCCAGTGCTCTGTGATAACCTAGAGGGAGGGGTAGAAAGGGGTGGGAGGTGGAAGGGAGGTTCAAGAGGGAGGGGCCATATGTATGCCTATGGTTGATTCATGTTGATGAATGGCAGAAAACAACACAATATTTTAAAGCAATCATCCTCCAATTAAAAATAAATAAATTTAAATAAAGAAAAGAAAAAAATAGTAAAAGGACTGGAGTGAAATAGTCTGAGGAAAGTGGTAGGATTTTCAGTATCTTTTCAGAAAAACAACGTTGGCTAGAGTGGAGAGGAAAGGTATGGCCAAGGAGAATCGTGAGTTCAATTAGGGGTGGAAACCACTGTCTAACTCAGATCTTCTGAGGAAAGATAAATCCTAAAAACACCTACTTTTCTGAGGCTGTTCACGGGAAAAGTTCATAAAACATAGTCCTGGGACCCAACCAGGATATTCAGATTTGATAATAGTATGAACATGACAGTCTCATGGAGATGAGACTCAAGCCAGCAGATGAAACAAGAATGAAGCTATGTGCCAATATTGGAAGCAGGGCAAATACAAGTGGAATGAAGAGGCCACAGGTCAGAGCCTGAGCCGTATGCAAGAGAGCAGAGCCTGTGGGCAATGGAGGCTTGCTTCAGGAGAATGCCTTCTGGAAACAGAGTTATTTGGTTGTTTTATTTATTTTGTCTGTGGTTGGATGAACTTGGGCTAAGTCCAGACAGTACAACTACAAGCATTCATGGCAGTAAAGAATCCACCTGCAATGCAGGAGACACCGGAGACTCAGGTTCGATCCCTGGGTCAGGAAGATTCCCCTGGAGGAGGGCACGGCAACCCACTCCAGTATTCTTGTTGGGAAAATTCCATGAACAGAGGAGCTTGCAGACTCTAGTCCATGAGGTTACAAAGAGTCGGACAGAACTGCACTGACGGAGCATGCATGCATACCTGGATACAGGAGACATGAGTTTCTCCAGCAACCTCCACGGCCCAGGAGGAGGAACAAAGAAAATGGACTTTAAATAACTTAGGGCTTGATACTAGCTGGACAAGAATGTTGGCAAACCAATAAACGCATTGATCAAGGCAGGATTTTTTAAAATAGTGTTGCCAGAAATCTGCTGAGAGATCAGAGGATAGGGGACTGGATGGCTAATGGAACAGGTGAGAAGAAGAAAAGGAGTGAAAAAAGATAGTTATATCTAATGAAAAGGCAACCACATATCCAAACTCAACTTTTCAAGTCAGCTCTGGAAATAGATAACATGTGACCCACAATGGAAGCACATGCTGTACATGAACAGTTAGAATAAGGAAGAGGATAGAAAAAAAAATGATGCAATTTCCCATACTTTCCAGTTCACTGAAATGGAAAATAATATCAAACTATGAGAAAGATCAGATTATGTGTACTTTCAAGGATCAGCAGGAAGAGTATGTCTAGGGAAGTAAATGAGATAATTTCACAAATAAGAGACATCACAATTTAGGTCTTTTATATGAATGATCATCCTTTGGCATTAGCCCTTGAGCTTCTCTGGTGGCTCAGACGGTTAAGAATCCGCCTACAATGTAGAAGACCTGGGTTTGATCCCTGAGTCAGGAAGATCCTCTGGAGAAGGTAATGGCAACTCACTCTAGTATTCTTGCCTGGAAAATTCCATGGACAGAGGAGCCTGGTGGGCTACAGTCCATGGAATCACAAAAAGTCAGACAGGACTGAGTGACTAACATTGTACTATACGCTTAAGGTGCTACAGACCTGAGATACAAATCATAAATTAACTGTTATTTCCATAGTCTTTTACTGTTTACAACTCACTTTGCTTTCTACTATGTTCAGTGACTCACAGTCATCCTGAGAGAAGGGGATCACAACAGCCTCCTCCCTGGTTATACAGAAGCAGAAATAGTATGAAGCAAATCCTTCAAGCAGATATTCTTCTGGCTCTACAGCCCAATCTACTTCCATGACATCACTTAGCATGAGTAAGACAAGCTTTACGCCTCCATAACTAGATGGAGAAAAACAATGAGATCCCCTGCAAAACAGAAATATCAGCTGCTAAATAAATGGTGAGAATTTATGTGAATGAGAATAAATGGTGAGAATAAATGAGAATAAATGGTGAGAATAACACCTTTGGTATCTGAGTGTCATACACCAATAAATCTATAGTATTTAAAAAGTGATGAAACTACATTGCTATTATGAGAAAAAGTTCTCTCTTTCACCAGTCATTTATGTAGGCATAAATCTATAGACTTGGCAGAATTTGTAATGACTGTGTCTGCCCACAAAGAAAGCTCAATTGCTGTTTATTACAAGGCAGAGGTTCCTTGCACTTTTCTATTACATCATTGAAAATATTGATCTTAAGTTATTATCCACACGATCATTAATCAAGGCCTGTGTGTTTACATGCCCACCACTGAAGACACCGATCCAATAGAATCATAATAGGAATCTCCAGTATTGCAAATTCTTAAGGAAATTTGCTGAAACCCACTGGACTACTTTGAATTATTTGTTTGGTTAATTATCAGTGGCTCCAAAGGAGGCCACTGTAAAATCTCTCTCAGTAAATTGCTTTCAAAGCCTCAGGCAGTTTGTAAGCATTACGCATCTTGTACACGCCACACAAAGTTCTCTTTGTGTATTGCCCTGTGTTACTTGTATCCTTGTACTTTTCACCAATGGTTTGTAGGAAGCCTTGGTCCACTAACAGGCTGCCCTGACAACTTAAATAGTCTTCCAATCCTCTGAGTTTGAATTTGAACATAAGATCTTTACCATCATGGTAAACATACCCATCGGGTCACTGTGGATGAAGCGAAACTTGCAAGTCTCCAAGGCCTTATTACCCAATATCCTTCTTAAAGCTTCCAGATCCCAGACTAACAATTACCACATCTAATGGCTGTTGCTTCCCCTATTATCTTATTATCTTCTCTTAATATCCTTGGCAATTAAGATGATATCCAGTGTGTCTGGAGGAAAGGTGACCCGCATGAGACTTCCTGAGATGTTATCTGAATGCAGGCACTGAGCTATGATGAGAAGCCTGATGAAAACATTGCATTGACCAAAAGATAGTAAGTCTTTGTTCCAGGGAGAAAATGAGATTGTTTACATTTTTATTTCATTTTTGTTTTCAACTTATATAAGGTGATTCGCTTACATGCAAGGTGTGTCAGCTCATCTTTAGAACTGTGATTCTCAGAATTCCTTTTCCCTGCATTGTTTCAGGTTCCTGTGGGCCACGAGAGATATTTGGGGTGACATCTAAAAGGTGGAAAGATAGTGGAAAGCTGCTGTATAGCATAGGTGCTCGGTGATGACCTAGAGAGCTGGGATCCAGGGATGGGAGGGAGGCTCAACAGGGAGGGAATATATGTATACGTATAGCTGATTCATGTTGTTGTACAGCAGAAACTAGCACTACATTGTAAAGCAATTAGCCTCCAATTAAAAAGAAAAAAAAAAAACCCTAAAACTAAAAATAAATAAATAAAAAGTGGAAAGAGGGAGTAGTTATATGCTTCTATGATGGGAAATTCCACGCAAGGCATCATTGTGACCTGCTGGCTCTCCTTGTCTAAGGGGATCTCAGCCAGCCCTTAGTAACTCCAGCAAGCTTAGTAAACCCTTAGTAAGTCAGCAAGCCCTTAGTAAGTCAACAAGTTACTAAGCCCTTACTAACTAAGCCCTTAGTATCTCAGCAAGCCCTTAATAACTCCTCTTCCTTTGAGTTCCCTGAACCCCAGGCTTCCATGTGCAGCTCCTACATTTGCTCTTCCAACTCATACTGGAGCTCCCCTTTCAGTTTCTCTGACCCTTGAACAAGCTCCACAGTTTGGCTCAAGAGTGAAGAACACCAGCCTCACACTCAAGTTACTAGCAGCAACTATGCTGAGCCTCGCGGGTAGGTTCCACCTTGCCCTGCCCCTCACCACTTCAGCATCTTTCCTTCCCAGTGGCCTGCCCTACTGACTTCAGGCCCAGCATCCAGTGTAGAAAAACAGGCTTGTATCAATGATTCATTCAGCTCCTACAGATGTTTAAAGTCAAATCCCTTTGATAAATCCCCTAGTCTTTATCACTCTGAGTGGCTCCGTTTTTCTGATCCAAATTTGGCTAATGAAATATACATATCTGTTATACTCCAGAGGATAATAGCTAGTAAAATATGGTTCAACAACCTATTAAAACTACAAGTGGTAAAGGAGAAAATTCCCCACTTATTGTTTTATGTTGGTATTTTGAAGCTTCTACCCTTTCAAATAATTTTATTTTTAAATAGGTTTCTATAGGTAAGATGTCATAATATAAAATTATGGAAAACATAATATTACCTCCAAAGACTATTCTGAATGCTGCATTCATGCAGAAATTAGTTCAGTCAGATGAGAACCACACTCTTCATTAGGACATGGATGATTTTTGTAATCCAAACCACTGAAACAATTTCCTAATTTTAACCTCAAGCAGAATTATTTCTTCTCACACTTGGGAAAATAAGAGAATTTGTTAAATTCCTTTCAAGGCATGGAAAATATCTTGTAGTGAAGACACTCCAGGCAAGTGAAACCAGGAACCAAGCTAATAAAATTACTTATGAATATATGAACATTCTCTCTTAATGTATTTCTCCATACAAGCTATTAATCTAATTTATATCACATACATGGTTCTCTTCTACTTTTTCCAACCCCACAGAGGAAGGAATGTGCTGGCATAAATTCACAGAGGGGGGTGTTTATAATTGCTAGGATCCTTACAAGTTTAAAAGGCAGAACTAAAAAGTTGATATGTGTTCCATAACTCTCTAGTTTTGTTTCTGTCTCTGGATTACTTACATGTGTTGAAGCAATGAGACACTTAACATCTGAGTCACTCAGCGCCACTTAGCAATCTAACTGAGTGTGAGGCATGGTTAGGAAGATATAAGGAGAACGTAAGAACTGCAGAAGATACAAAGGGGACGAAAACCCAGCCCCTGAAGAAGGCTGTGGTCTGTGCCAACGTTTCAGAAAAGGGAATTTAAAGAAGAAAACGGGAAGGCTGGCAAATGTTGCTCTTTTACTTCCATAAAGCAACTAGAGGAGTAGAAGAGAAGAGGACGTTAAAGCAGAGTCCACAAGCTGGAGAAAGGGTGCTATAAGGAGAACACATTACTTGGTGTGCATTTTATGGCTTCCCTGGTGGCTCAGATGGTAAAGAATCTACCTGCAATGCAGGAAACCGGGGTTCGATCCCTGGGTCTGGAAGATCCAGTGGAGAAGGAAATGGCTCCAGTATTCTTGGCCTGGAGAATTCCATGGACAAAGGAGCCTGGTGGGTTACAGTCCACGGGATTGCAAAGAGTCGGACACACTGAGTGACGAACACTTCACTTTTTAAGGAGAAGGAAATGGCAACCCACTCCAGTATTCTTGCCTGGAGAATCCCATGGACAGAGGAGCCTGGGGGGAGGAGGCTACAGTTCATGGAGTCACAAAGAGCTGGACACATCTGAAGTGACTTAGCACACATGTAGAGAACTACTGATTCAGGAGTTTTCTCTGGCAATGGTTGTGTGGGTTGCATCAAACAGTATAAAGGCAAGAATTGTAGGAGTTGGTTCAAAACCAATATGATTGACCATAAATAATATGGAACTAGAAATTCACCATAAGTATGAAGTGTAACTATGTTATTATAAAAATGTAGGATGGGGAGAGATAGAAGAAAAACCAAATAAAGTTTTACGTACATGGTCATATTATTTTCATGATAGAGTGTAAGGTCATTTTTTGACAAGATTAGAATAATAGTTACATTTTAAGGAAAACAAAAAAGGTTAATGAATCAATTATCTATGACGGTATTTCCAGTCCCCCTCACGGCTCCAGTAACTGTCCTGTCCACTCTGCTTCATCCATGTTGCTTGCACTAGAACTGCCCAACTATTTGGTTGTAACTATTCCTTCTTGGCCACAGTTGATTAGCCCAGAACTGGCCACCAGACTATAGTGTAACCAACCATTCATTGTGTTCTCCCAGAATTTCAGGAACTTCAGTGTAAAAGTCAATGTCTTTCTAGTAATCCAGGTTTTACCATGGAAACCTAAATGCCATGTCTTGTTGTTCTCTTAGTGTGTTTCCCACGTTTCCCACCATAGGTAACATAGAACAGATGTGATCTGCACAGAAAAAAAATTTAAATAGATTCACAAAGAAGATAATAAACACAAGTTGGAGAGAAACGGAAGTTAATACGGGTTCCAGTTGTTACTAAGAACCAGTCCTATTCCCATCCTTTGATTCTGTAAGATATCCCAGGAAGATTTTAATAAATACCCCCAATTGTTTAAGCTAGTGATTTTCTAATACTTTCAATAAGAAGGCTGTAGTGAATAAAAATCATTTTTCTCTTCAGAGAATTAGCAGTAGAGTTGAGTAGGGAGATGTCTAAGCATGACCAGACACTGTTATGGGGTCCCTATGAAGTTGGAAACCATAAACGGTAATGGTACTCATCTACTTGGTGTGTGAGTTTCTGCAGAAACATTCTGCAGCCTGGGGATAGACAAAGAGAAAACAGGCTAGTGAACTGATCAAAAATTGTGGTTTTCATTGTAAAGAAACTCGACGGAAGGACAACAGTACAGGAGAGTTAGTGATATTGACAAACGTGTGATTGAAATTCAGGATGAAATGTCTCTCAAAGGGAATGATGTAATCCATTAGTGATATCAGCCCTGACCAGAGGAAAAGGAGGCAGAAGAATGGTTCCTAATACATTCCCTTTCTTTCTCCCTTTCAGGATCTAAATTTATACTCCATCCTTCTTTTAATAAAACGAAATTAACTTCCAAATCAAGATTATGGTAAAGAAACTGACATAAAAATCACTGAGCAAAACTGCAACATATTTGTGCAGAAAACCAGATGTCTAGGAGATCAAATCACGTGGTCTATCTTAGGCATAAGATACTAGAAGAAACAGTCACAGAGAAGAAATGAAAATTCTAGTCCTGCTGTTATGGGAAGAAAAAATTAGGCTAAAAAGAGAACTGTGTACATATCATTATAAAATAAAATGGTGACTTCAAGCGCCAAAGTTTTATTCTTTCCACTTCTTTAATTTATTTATTTTAATTGGAGGCTAATTACTTTACAATATGATGGTGGTTTTCACCATGCATCGACATGAATCAGCCATGGGTGTACGTGTTCCATTTCTATGCTTCCTCTTCTGTAAGATTTTGAAGTGAGAAACAATCGGTCTTGATGCCCACTCAAATCCCCTTTTACTTACCATTCTAATACCTGTTGTCTATATTTCCAGCTGTCTACACCTGCGTTTCATTGCCTATAAATTTTATCTGGCCAAAGCCACAATAGCCTAAGAATTAACACCCGCTACGAACATCCTTCAACCAGTAAGGGAAGGGACTTTGGTGCATCAACATTCCCGCTTGCTCTCCCCACTTGGCACTAACTCTGAAAAATGCACCCCGATTTTCCCAGTGAGGGCAAAATCTAGTCATGCCCAGTAATAACCTGCTAGTGCTTCTGTTACTGGCTGCCTCTCCTTCCCGATGCTACTTTCTTGCCCTCTATTCACGTTTCCTGAAATTATTTCTTGAATTAGCTCTTAAACTTGAATCCTTGCTTCAGGATGTGCTTCTGGGGATATGCAAACCACAAAAAGATTTGGAATAGAGTTAGGGTTAAATCATCATTCTAGGACCTCTTTTGTGAGAGTTCAAGATTTAGAGAATTTCCTTTTCCCCCTGAGAGAAGTGTCAGTTCTTTAATTTTTGGTAGTCAAAGGTGTGTGAGATCTTTGAGGTATTAGTTAACGGTTATATAAAATTAAACTGGATGTGAGAAAAGGGGCTAAAGGTTAAAATTATATTAAGAATTTTTTGTCTATAAATACAGGTTCTTGCTAACTGAAGTGCTGTTGTTGTTCAGTTGCTCAATCATGTCTGAGTCGCAGCACACCAGTCTTCCCTGTCCCTCACCACCTTCTGGGGCTTGCTCAAACTCATGTCCACTCAATCGATGATGCCACCCAGCTATCTCATTCTCTATTGCCTCCTTCTCCTGCCCTCAATCACTCCCAGCATCAGGGTCTTTTCCAGTGAGTTGGCTAGTTACAATTGCATTATGAATTTTTTGGTCTATAGATACAGGTTCTTGATAATTCAAGTGAGACAACCTATATGTTAAATTAAAGGCTATTATGATATAGTGAAGCTAAAACATTTCAAAGGAGCTTTAAACAGTATAATATCATAACCTTGGACTGTATTTGTGACAATTAAGGAAGCAGTTGAGAATATGTACTTGTAAGTTGCTGCAATAGCTCCCACAATTGAATGGGTTCACACAATTAGAATTTCACTTTACACTATTAATATTCAATGTAGGAGTTCCAAGTACAGGCTAACAGAGACGCTTCACCTCAGTCTATCAGGAAATCAGCTTCTAAGGCTTCTGAGGTCAACCAGGGGTCTCCTCCAATCCAGACAGCCAGAAATAGAAAAGGGAAGAAGGAGTGAATCAGGAGAGAACTTTAAGGATCAGCCTGAAAGGAAGAGGAGTTCATTCCACTCTCATTCCATTGGCTATGATGCAATCATGTGACTATGCTGACCTGCAAGAGGGGAGGTGGGTTATAGGCGATATTCCCACTGGGAAACAGGACCTGCTTCTCCAAGTGACACCTCTCCTTTAGAAGAGACAGTACCCATTTCTGGCAAATAAATAGCCATCTCTTCCACCACCTGGCTTCCACAGTAGCATTGGTGGTAAAGAACCGGCCCGCTAATGCAGGAGATACAAGAGATGTAGGTACAATCCCTGTGTCAGGAAGATCCTCTGGAGAAGAAAATGGCAGCCCACTCCAGGATTCTTGCCAGGGAAATCCCATGGACAGAAGAGCCTGGTGTGCCACAGTCCATGGGGTCACAGAGAGTCAGACACGATTGAGTGATTGAGCACATGCTCCACCACCAGCCATCTCTTTGCCTTATGCAAAATGAATATGCCAAATAAATTAATGATATAAACAAATTAGAATTGAATATTAAGTAAATCAAACCATTTTCAAGAATTGAAGATGGATGAACATGTCAGCAATTCACATACATATTAAAATAATCCTTGCCCAATTATTAAAACTTGTCTCCTTCTGTCAGTAGCATATTTAAGAGTTCAATTCTCTGAAATGAAAAACACTAATATTTCAATCACTTAAAATTTCCATCAGTGAAACATTTCATTGATTCATATTAATCTTCTCCTGTGCCACTTCACTAAAACAACTACCTTACATACAAATGAAATCTGAGAAAATTCTTACCTCTTCTTTGCCACGTACCTGTATATTCTTCATGGGGAACATGAAGACCATTTCACAGTTACCTTTTCTCTCCACAAAACTGGATCTGTTTTCTCTGATCTGAGGAGATAAATGCAAGGAGGCAGAGATTATAGAAAATGTAAAGATCAAAACTGAGTCAGACAAAGTATTTGGTCTCAATGTCAAAGGCTAGAATAAATGGATAACAAATTGAGATTGCTGTTATGAATTCATTGTTCTTCCCAGTACAGCAAACTGCCCTCTTAATTATTGATATAGCAATAATCACTTGTATTAATATGATATCTTCATTATGAGTATCTACATGGGATCTGTTAAAAAAGAAAAATAAATGCAAAAAAACAAAACCCAACTTTTATACTTTGAACTCATTCAGAAAAGATACTAATTTTATTTTGGAAAGTGGACTTATGCTTCATGCATAAGTGATTCTCAAACATTACGTTGTATAGATTTTAAAGGAAAGAAAATAGCTGTAACAATAGTGTCGCTGACTGCTATTTGTGATGCTTATTAATGGAACTACTAACTTCTAGCAGTCAGTCTGGGTGGTGGTGGTTTTCATGATCACTAACATAAACTGTGTGCCAGCTACTGTAAGTGCTTTATATGCTATCTCATAATATTATTATTTCAGATTTATAGAAGAGAAAGCTGAGATTTAAAGATGTTAAGCATCTTGCCCCAAATCACACCAACAGGACACAGATGAGATGAGGTATAAACATAACCTTCTTGACAACACTCTATGCTATTAACCTTCATGCTCTGTGACCTTCCCCAAAGGTACTTCACTGTTTGGTACTCTGTTAAGCACAGGTCTGACAACGAAGAATTAAATTATTGAAAATGAACAGAAACTAACCACAGTGGTTTCTTCTTATCCGAGAGGGATAAGACCCCCAGTGGATGCCTGAGACCACAGCTATCAGTATATAGTACCGAACCCTACCCTATATATACTAGGTTTGTTCCTGTACACAGGTACCTATGATAAAGTTTTATTTATAAATTAGGCACAGTAAGAGATTAACAACAAAAACTAATAATAAAATATTATACATAATAACAATGTATTAATATGTAAGTATACTATACTATAAATAAATAACAGCTATTAACTGTGGTCTCTCTCTTTCAAAATATCTTACTGTACACACTTAATACCTTGTCCATCTTAACTGAGTACTTATCACGCACTGTGGCCGAAACTTCTGCAGTTTGAGGTGCAACAGCAAAACTGGTATGAATTTCTTTTCCCTTCATCACAGTTTCACAGATAAAAGATTGGTTCTTACTGTCGATTTTAGCAACTGCAGCATATTCTTTTTTTCGTTCCCTATTAAGCTGAGAACTTTCACTTTTTACTTAACAAAGTCACCTCATGGCTTCTCCCTGGCATACTCGAAAGACCAGCATCACTACTCTTGCTCTTTGGGGCCACTAATAAGTAAAATAAGGGTTCCATGAATACCAGGACTATGATATCATGATGACAGATAACTGAGATGGCTACTAAGTGACTACTTGGCAAAACCTACTGAAAAAAATGATGATGCAACTCTGGGGCAGGAGAGAGCTGAAGGGCACAAAATGTCATTGTGCTACTCAGAAAAGTGTTCTGTTTAAAGCTTTGAATTGTTTATTTCTGGAATTCTTCCTTTGATACTTTCAGTTTCTTGCCACTGACTGTGGGTAACTGAAACCAAGGAAAGCAAAGCCATGGATAAAGGGAACTAACTAGGATAAACTATAAGACAGAAGATAATGAAAGAAAATTAGGCACTTTCACATCAATACTCCTATTTTATTTTGTCAATTTATTTTTCAAGTGGAGAATAATTGCTTTACAATGTTTTGTTTCTACTGTGCAACAAAAGTGAATCAACTATAATATGTCCACAGCGTCTGGAGCCTCCCTCTCACCCCCACTCCACCCCACCCCTCCAGGTCACCACAGAGCACCAAGCTGAGCTCCCTGTGCAATAGCAGCTTCTCCTTAGCTAGCTATTTTACACATGGTAAAGTATATAGGTCAATGCTACTCTCTCAATCGGTCCCACCTTCTGATTTTTAATATGACAGCCTTTGGAAATGGATAACATTTTCCATTTTCCATCAGATAATTGAGACTTAGAGAAGTTGGGAGACACGTCCCTCACTACCACACAACAATTAAAAGACAGAATCAACACAGACCCATGCCTTTTAACTTTACAACTCTACTCCTGCTACTGCACTCCTTCACAGTGCATGAAAAATGAAAGAAGGGCTCAGTCGTGTCTGACTGTTTGCAACGCCATGGACTGTAGTCCACCAGGCTACTCTGTCCATGGAATTTTCCAGGCAAGAATACTGAAGTGGGTTGCCATTTCCCACTCCAGCGAAATGACCCAACCCAGGGATTGAACCCGCATCTCTTGTGTCTCCTGCATTGGCAGGCAGATTCTTTACCCCTCTGCCAACTCAGGAGCTCTTTTAGAGCACACTGTGTTCTCATTTAATATTTTTGTTTCATTTCTTATCACCTAAGTTTACCTGAATTTCAATGCTTACATTAACTATGACTTTTCATTTCCTTCTGAAACAAATCAACGAATCTAATTTAGTGTTACTTTCCTAGCAAAGGATGAAGATGCTTGTCAAAATCCAAATCTGTGTCTTTGGAATGTAAACTTTTATTAATATGATTCCAAAAAAGGAAGATGAAGGAGACATGTACAACCCTGAATGTTCACTTCTCTGACACATGATAGAAATTGTCATCTTGTTTTTCAAATAAGAAAATGAAAAATTAAACTTTGAACAGGAAACAGAATGATTGCAAAATCAGTAGCAAGGTCAGAGTTATGCAATTGAGACTAAAAGCAATTGTACGCACAAGTGCTTTGAGAAAATTGTGCACTCAAAGTGTAATCTGCAGTGTATTAGGAGGAAATCAAACAGTCCATAATGTGAAAATCTGAAGAAAGAGAGGGATGTAGTATAAGTTGCCCGATAGTAACAAGGAAAGTTGGAGAAGGAAATGGCAACCCACTCCAACATTCTTGCCTAGAGAATTCCATAGACAGAAGAGCCTGGTGAGCTACAGTCCATGGGACTGCAAAGAGTTGGATACGACAGAGCTACTAACACACAGACACACACAACAACAAAAAAAAGAAATATAATATTCAGGATGGGGGAAGACATGGAGCAGAATCTAGCTATGAGAAGAATTTTCAAAGATGTAGAACCCCATATAACAGAAAACAGCAGCACAATGAAAAAGCTTCTTCAACTGAAGAGAAAGCTTAAAAGCTGAGAATAAACATGATTACTGCAGGAAATATGCAGAACTAACACGTAAAAAAAATAGATTCAATCTTTATAAGAATGATGAAAAATCTCAATACAGAAAATAATAACCCAACAAAAAAGCAAATGAGATGGAAGGGTAGTTTAGAAACTTTAATTTTTATTCAGATATTCTAAAATAATTTGAAATCAGACACCTAAGAAAAAATTTTATATAAAGCATCGTTAAAAAGAAATAAACTGTATAATACAAACATATTTTTAATATTCTCAATGACATCATTGTTTAGTGTGATAACTAAATATAGAGCCAGTAATGGGCTCACACCATGACAAAAGAGAGAAAAATCAGAAAACAAGAGTGATGCTATAGACGACTACCTTTTGAAGGCTACATATAACATTTTCTAGCAATGTACAAACATAAGACTTGTAAAAATGTATCTCTAGTAATACCTCCTTTGTTGTTTTTCCAGACAGTTGGGCAACAGAAATGTCATTTGATCCATGCTTAAGTTCTTGAGAGAACCAGAAACATAATGGGCTACAAAACACCTTAAACCACTGGCATCATGAACACTTCCTGTCTAATTCTGTTGGACAACAGAGACAAAGTAAGCCCTGTAATTACATCCCAGCCTGATCTATGCTTGCAGTCATGTAATTAATACTTCCTCTGTAAAGCAATGGAATAATTTAAAGAGCAGATTTTTTTTTCAACCATGATCTGAAAAAAAGAAAAAACTCCAAGAGGAGAATACATGTGCATTTTAGCAATGTGCAGACACTTCTGGGATTCCATTTGCTAAGAGAAATTGTAACTAGATTCTCAGAGCTTTCATTGTACCAAGAGATGAAAATGATACTTCCTTCCTGCTAAGGGCTATAGCTGGGGGTAGAAGAAAGGGTGACCAGAGCCTATATTTATTCCATGAGATTTTATGAAAATGGTAAACATAATCTCAGTTCCCGGCTACCTGAGCCACCCTAGCATGGTGCCAACCACATTTGCAGAGTCTCAGCCAGGAAAATCACTGCAGAAATCTGGCTCTAGAGGCTAGACCTCAACTTACACAACAGAAATAAAACACTGCACCCCAGCAAATCTATAGTGACTTCCCAAATGCCTGCGTAGTTTCTAACGTCCGTTTTAGAGAGGTATTCACAATCATGAACGTAGGTCCTACAGAACTCAGAGACAATAAAACTGGGTTGTAACACAAAGGCAGAGGATAGAGTAAGAGTGAGATTGTAAAGCTGACAATGTGGGTTTTACCAAGAGAGCCACATTTTCAGCAGTTGTTCAGATTTTAAACACTTTTACATTATTTTCTATTAAATGGCTCACACATATGCCCAGAAAAAAAGTCTATATTTTCAAAATCCCTCTCCATCACCAACCAAATCCAAAACAAATTTCATCTTTGTCATTTTGTCAGCTATCTTTATTTAACATTTAGAGTACACAAAGAGTGGTGCTAGGGTATACACAGAGTCAATGCAATGGTGATTACCTCTTCCTGAAAGTGTCCCCATCTTACCCCTTATAACACTAAACAACCTTATTTTCGACCCAATGAGGTCTTCTCTGGGACTTCCCTGATGGCCCAGTGGCTAAGACTCCATGCTCCCAATACAGGGGGCTCCTGGTCAGGGAACTAGTTCACACATGCCACAACTAAAACCTGCCACAGCCAAATAAATAAGTACATAAATATGAAATATTTTTTAAATCCTTTAAAAAAAAGGTATTTCATGGCATATAGACAGGGTGATGTTTAGAGAAGTAGAAAAGTGATCAGAGAAGAACTGATCACTTTTCTACTTCTCTAAACATCACTCTGTCTATATGCCATGAAATACCTCACCATCACTGAACATTTTGTTTATTGATTTGTCTGTATTTGAAATATGAAAAAAAAAATCTGAAAATGAAGAAACAAGGAAACAGCTAAGTGAATATCATAGTTATCTTGGTCTGCTTGGACTTCCATAACAAAATATCATAGACTAGGTGAGTTATTAACAGAAGTTCCTTTTCTCACAGTCCTCGAGGCTGAGAAATGCAAGATCAGGGTGCAAGCCAATTCCATTTCTTGTGGGCATTCTCTACCTGGCTTGCCACCTCCTGAGTGTATTCTCATCTCCTCTTTTTGTAAGATCACCAATATTCTATGATGAGGGCCCCACCCTCATGACCTAATCTAACCCTAATTACCTCCCAAAGGCTCTTTCTCCAAATACCATCATATAAGGCATTAGGGTTTCAACCCCCAGTGAATTTCTAGGGGACACAAATATTCAGTTCATAAGTGCCAGATCTCGATCCCCTCAACAGAATAGAAAAGACCAGCAAGATAATATTTTGCTTGATTATTAAACTGAATTACCTTGCATCTATCATAGAAATCATATGTTTTGTTCTGGCAGGAAAATATAGTTCTCAGTGTCCAGTAATTAATATTCATTGCCAGAGCAACTTGTCTTAGGCATTTTCATTCTTGGTAGCTTGATAGGTTGCATTTTATATTCGTAAATTTAATTGATTGGCTCATAAATTCTTCAAGCTCTTCATTTTAATCTAAGAATTATGCCAAGAAAAACATAAAAATTTTAAGGTAATATACGGCCCTGCATGAAAATTTAAAGGTAATAAGCCAGATTTATATTCTGTGAAACAGAGAATAAAAAAATCTTAACAAAAAAACAAAATGATGGATAGGATACATCAAAGCACACTGTTTTTTTGGCGCAATGATTTTGAGCTCACATGTAAGTCCTCTGTTCTTCAGGCAAGCCCACAAAAGAGGGAGTCCCTCTCCACTGGAGATTGCTTCATTTTTTTTCCACTAGAAAAGAGTAATTGGGGATTTTTAATATACTTTTGGCTGAGGAACTCTGAAATTTAATATATGTTCCAATTTGAAAAAAACTGGAAATGCAGAATAGGACAATGGCCCGAGTCCTAGTAGTCTCAATTTTCCAGAGTCAAATACTGAAGCAAAGAAACAATAAGAAAACCCTCATGAAAATTACCAAGAGCAAAGGATGTCTGAATTGAACATTTTATTCACTAAATTCCTACTTTTTTACTTCCTTTAATTATTAGTCTTATCTCACAGAGCGAATTCACATTGAAATGATTAAGCAGGGTTTTTGGAACCTGTGTTAGACAGACTAGCAATCATGCCCACATGCCTATTATAAAAAGCATTCATTGTCATCAGCCATATGTAGGTCATGTTAACTGATTAATAAACATATGAGTCGACAGCTATATCATTCACCCAGGTGGAGCTAATGGTAAAGAACTTGCCTGCCAAAGCAGGAGATATAAGAGATGCAGGTTTGATCCCTGGGTTGGGAAGATCCCCTGGAGGAGGACATGGCAACCCACTCCAGTAGTCTTGCCTGGAGAATCCTATGGACAGAGGAGCCTGGTGGGCTATGGACCACAGAGTCCAAAGAGTCAGACATGGCTGATCTGACTTTGCACGCACAAGCTATGTACAAACCACTGTACTGCAAAGTATATCCAAATACTATTTCAGAAACAACTTCAAAGTGGAAATCTCTCTCCAGAGATTATTTTGAGGACTCAAGAGTTCTTCACAGTCTTCACAAGTACAAGTGAACACTCTCCAGTTAAAGAAAGAGATGTGTGATGTGAAAGCTTCATCAACATCACAGCAGAAGACAGACACACGCACCGCATTTGCACAGAAAGAAGAAAGCTATTAATACAGCCTGCCCTGTGCTGTCCTTAGGAAACTGCAGCCAAGCCTGCAAAGGCAGATTGGAATTGAAGGGCAGCCCCAGGTTGGTAGGGTTTTCTACCAACCCGTATATAAATCATCTTGTTCCTCATCTGCCATGTGAATAGGTTCTGCAGCTCCCGTGGGACTATCTCATGAAATGTACTCACGCAACCCCAAAGCATTCAGTATTTTTTTCTTCTCCAAATTTCCATGGCATTATTCCTGTGTTTATCTTTCTAGTTCTTGGATAGATCTTTCTCTATTTCTTGTACAATATATATTCTTGCAGTTCACTTTTTAAATCCTGAGGTTCCCCTCTCAAAGACTCATATCATCCAGTCCAGATCCCCAACCTCTTTATCTCCTCTGAGTTCCAGGTCCAAATATCCAACTCTTTACTGAAGAGCTTTTTTGAGATACCCAAAAGGTACCAAAAAGTAAATGTAACAAAAATCAAAGTCAAAATCTGTACCTTCAGAGGCTGCTGTTGTTTCTGTTTAGTCGCTCAGTCACGTCTGACTCTTTGTGACCCCAGTGACTATAGACCTGCCAGGTCCCTCTCTCCATGAGATTTCCCAGGCAAGAATACTGGAGTAGGTTGCCATTTCCTTCTCCTGGGAATCTTCCCGACCCAAGGATGAAACTGTCTCCTGTACTGCAGGTGAATTCTTTACCACTGAGCCACCAGGAAAGCCCCAGAAGCTGCTAGAGCCTCTATTTTTCCTGCTTTGTTAATAATACTATCAACCACTCAAAAAAGTTTCACACAACGTGAAATCTGTACTTCTTCCTTCATTCTTCCAAAGAGACGTTGGGTACAGTTGATTACAACTTCTCCCACATCCTTCTGAGTGCTTGATTTAAATTCTATTATTTTCCCTTTATATATTGAAATAATGTTTATTTGCCATCAGTTACTTTTCAGATGTTATGATAATTAAAATAAATTATCTTAACAGTGTCTATACTGGGAGAAACAGATAAGCAAATGTGGCTTACTTTCTCGTGGCATTTCTTAAACTGTCTCTAGCCTTCTATTCTATCCTTGACGTTGTCAGTTTTCTCATCAGGACCTTCTCCAATCTACTCAAACTGTTCCAGTCATTTCTAATAATCTATAAAGAAACAACAGAGTTCTCCAAGGGCTTTAAGTAAGTTTAAATGAAATGAATATAAATTCTTGAAAATGAATTTGAATTTTTCTAAGGAAATTTAGGGACATGTGAATGGTAGTCCCTGTGAGACAAACTCTGAAAACAGAAGAGCAAGGCTGCCAGAGCTGGGTGTGAACCAATGTCAGAAAATGGGGAGAATACTCGGAAGCCATGGACAGGTCAATAGGAGGAAAATGTAAGCAAGCAAAGCAGCAAAACAGAGCTCTGGGGGCAATGAGAGACTTATAGCTGTAACATTTGATAAAGAAATAAGTCAAGGAAACTGGGAAATGATCCTGAGGGACCAGAGGAAAATCATGAGTATTTAGCAGCTGTTTAAGATGGGCAACCTGCCCAATGAACACAATTGATCCTCACTGACTGCAAGAGGCAGAGCTCTGCCCTAATTCACACTCCTTAGGTAATATTCTGCACAGGCATTATCCTAAAAAAGAAAAAGTCTTGAACTGTAGAATTTTCAACAGAAGTTGCTGGGTTACCCAACAGGTTGTATTTCCCAGTTTTCTAGATGGTGGCTGTAGCCAAGAGAATAGTGATAATCTCCAAGAAAGCAGACATACAGCCCTGACATTCTCTGTACCCTTATATCCTTAAAGTAAGTATCTGTATCTTCTGTATGTCACTCAGTATTATGGTGACATATGTTATTTGTCTCCTCTATTAAAAAAAAAAAAGTTGTAGTATGTCTGAGACTATGTCTTCCAATCAGCACAGAACTAAGAACACTGCTTTTTACAGTGAAGGCCCTTTACAAATGTTTTAAAATGACAGAAGTTTGGAGTTAGGTTATAAAAGCTTATTTTACAGATAATGAGCTCTCTTTTGCTACCCCAAGGACGGCAGTCCGCCAGGCTCCTCTGTCCATGGGATTCTCCAGGCAAGAATGCTGGAGTGGGTTGCCGTTCCCTTCTCAAGGGATCTTACCAACTCAGGGATGGAACCTGCAATCTCCTGTGTCCTGTATTGCAGGTGGATTCTTGACCACTGAGCCACTGGGGAAGACTTGCATTATAGAAAATAGTGAAGTGGATTTATGTAGGGAAATGGGAAAACTTCTTTGACAATGAGGTGATTCTGTTAAGACATTCCAAATCACTGGGATTACTTAGGTCTGAATGAGGTAAAGTGAGTAATCAAACCTCACAGGTAAACTTATTTCATCAACTATCTTTCTAACTCACTAAAGAAAACCTAAGTCTCAAAACCCAAAATGCTTCTGTGTGTGTTAAGTTGCTTCAATTGTGACCCTATGGACCATCACCCACCAGGCTCCTTTGTCCATGGGATTCTCCAGGCAAGAATACTGGAGTGGGTTGCCATTTCCTCCTCCAGGGGATCTTCCCAACCCAGGGATTGAACCCACATCTCTTACATATCTTGCATTGGCAAGCAGGGTTCTTTACTACTAGCACCACCTGGGAAGCCCACAAGGCTTTTAAGTATCACTTAATAGATTCAAAGTTTTATACTTGGACTATCTGCTTTCTTTAAAAGCTAACCATAACTGATATTAAATATCTTTATGAGGATCTCTGCATTTGCACATGGACCATATTCACAAGTTTGCCTTTCTTCAAACTGACCTCTCTCTAAACGAGACATGTAAAATAAGATAAAATTTGCGTTTATCAGAAAGTTTGGTGGCAATGACTGATACTCAGTAAGAACAAATTATAAAGGGGCATTTTTATTGCAAAAGTACTAGGGAATCCTACAGAACAACCAGGCTACAGGCAAAGCAGGGAACCAAGAATTCAAATAATTCAAAATAATGCAAATGACATCAGGACCATTCATGACTCTTCTACTTTCTTAACTTTCTGGGTCTATTTAATAGCTCTCCATCCCCCACCCACCCCCACCTTAATGCCCTTTCACCTTCCCTATTATTCTTCTGCTCTCATTCTCTCTCTCTCTCTTTCTACCATCTCTCTTCCACATCACCCTCTACCAAAGAATCCACCTTTCTTCTTCCAGCCCAAAAGGCATGACAAGTGTCCATTTGCAACTTCTGATCTCTTTCACGTTAAAACTTTAGCCACAAATAGTGCCCATAGTATCAAGAAAATACTAGAGAAGGAACACACTGGCAATCAGTCTGAGGCCAAGAGAAAGAAGTGCTATAACTTTTCCATTATGAAATGAATCAACTATTGTGTAGTAAAATGACATCTCTAGGACGATAAAGTGGAGTAAGGCAGAGTTTCCAGCTGAAAAGACAGGGCCTATATGTTCAGGAAGAAAATATTTAGCAGGTCTTTGCCCAGTTTTTTTTTTTTTTTTTATAAAGCAGATATTTAAAAAGACTTAAATGTGACACCCACAATTCAGATGGCCTATACATTGGTACTTAGTAATTTGAGCATAACTTTCAAGGCTTTCATGTAAATGAAATCCAGGCTGCTAACAGACCTTCTCCTTCATTTTATTTCATTATTATTTATTTAATATTCCCAGTACTATAACAAAACACTAAACAGTGTTTAACTTCTTTGTGTGAAGTACTTTTTTGTCTAAATATTTTCAATAAGTAGTGGGTTTCTTTAAAGTAAATGGAACAGTCACACTATTAAATTTAAATTGATCTTATGAATGAGAATGATTTTCTCCATCCATTGTCTAGAACAGTGCTTCAAAGAAGTGGTAACATAGCATCTATGCACTTAATAGGATAATGGCATCATTTAAGAACGATTTTTAAAATACAATCATGCTAAAATTCCATCCAAATGCTGTAGAATTTGTACTAGTCATCTCATAAGAATTTTAAATAAAACTATTTATACTGGAATAAGACTTTTTTACCAATACAAAGGAATATTACATTTCTCTATCATATGAACATGGGTTTCAGTATAACTATTAAGATCCCCAAATATTCAAAAATTAAATAAAGTGTCACAACAAATACAAAGACTACAAACAAATTAAATTTTGAGTCAAAAGTAATACAGCTGATCCTTGAACAACAGAGGTTTGAACTGCATAGGTCTACTTATACACTGATTTTTTTCAATAGAAAATACTTCAGTATTACATGACCTAAGGTTGGTTGAATTGGAGAATGCAAAACCTAGGAAATAGAGAGCCAAGGTAAAGTTAATTCTTGTTTTCAACTGCTCCAGTATCCCTAGTCCCTGTGTTGTTCAAGGGTCAACTGTATTTTCTATTGTGTTTGTAAGACTCATACTTGAAAATTACAAAGCTTTTAATCATTTTCTTTTGTTATTTTTGTTCTTGAAGTCGTGTCTACTCTTTTGAGATCCCATGGACTGTAGCCTGCCAACCTCCTCTGTCCATGGGATTTTCTAGGCAAGAATACTGGAGTGAGTTGCCATTTACTTTTCTAGGGGATCTTCTCAACCCAGGGATCCAACCCAAGTCTCCCACATTGTAGATGGATTCTTTATCACTTACTGAGCCACCAGGGGAGCACAATCATTTTCCTTAACTTTCCTGAATGAGGGAGAAGCTATTTGGTTCCACTCCATAGATTCCTATGTGGACATCCACCCTACACAAGATTCCAACCCAAGCTGGTCTACCTAAGAAGAAAAAAGAGGACTCAGAATGGAGCAGACATTTCCTAGTCAGGTCTATCTTTTACTGTTCTTTAGACATAGTCCAGCTCCAGGGCTAGGGCTTCCCAGGTGGCGCTGGTGGTAAAGAAACTCCCAGCCAATGTAGAAGACATATAAGAGATGCGGGTTTGATCCCTAGGTAGGGAAGTTCCCCTGGAGGATAAAATGGCAACCCACTCCACTATTCTTGCCTGGAGAATCCCATGGACAGAGGAGCCTGGCGGGCTACAGTCCATAGGGTCGCAAAGAGTCACACGCAACTGAAGCAACTTGGCAGCAGCTGCTCCAGGGTTACTGCTGATCATATCTGACAGAAAACACAGAGTAAAGACATCCTCGCAAGCTGCCCACCACACCCTCTGCAGGCTGTAAGGCGCCTTTGCTTAACAGACTTGGGAACACTAGCAAACAACTCTTTCTAAAAATGAAATTATAGGCTCAGAGAGTTTTAACCTCTCAATCTTCTTTATCAAACTTCATAAGGAATAGGAGGTAAGAGGAAATGGGAAAGAATGTGCAAAAGAAAATCTCATCTCCACCATCAAAACTGTGTCAGAGGACTTTGTTGAAATACTTGAAATAGAGGCAGAAAAAAAGATACTTAGCTAGGAAGCTAGACAGATGGATAATAGCTTGACAGATAATTGAAAGCAAAAAAATATTAGTAAGGGCAGACAAAATGTAGGGAAGAAAAGGAATGAAAATGATAAAGCTCATTCATCAGGAAAAGAAAGAAGAAAGAGTGCTTCACTTCAGTCACGTCCAACTCTGCGACCCCATGGACTGTAGCCTGCCAGACACCTTTGTCCACTGGATTTTTCCAGGCAAGAATACTGGAGTGGGTAGCCATTTCCTACCCCCAGGGGATCTTCCCCACCGACCCAGGGATCAAACTCACATTCATCAAGAGGAATGTGCAAATAAGGGAGGAGATGGAGTGTTGATTAAGGCAAGGTAATATTACTCACAAGCCCTGCATGGCGTACCCATCCGAGCCTTACACACTGTGAGGTATAAATGGTGTATGTTAGCTCATTACTGGCTAAGCATGAAAGTACTGGCTTTTTAAAATAAATCATATTGCCCATCTGTTGTGAGGTATTTTTTTGACGTTTTCTATTTTTTTTAATTGCTTTCAGTTTAATTTTTAGTATCTAGTGAGCCTTCTTTGGTTAGAGCAACACATAAACTTTAAACTATAACTAACATTATCTTGTCGGCTATAGTCTCTGTCATTGGAATGCACACAGAACTATGGAATAAAAAGAAAGACTGAAAAGAAGTAAGTTTAAAACGTGAACATGAATTATCATTTTCTTTTTCAAGTAAAATCTTGATGAGTAACTCTCTGTCAAAACAATGCATTGAAACATGAAGAAAACTGTCAAATTAAAAGACAATGAGTGTAATAACTGGAGAAAAATAGACTATGGCATGAATAATTCTGGGGAGAATAAAAATCAATGAGGATAACTTTCAATACAGCATCCACTTGATTGTAACAGTAGAAAGAAAAACAGGTCAGGAAATGTATATGAGGATAAGGAGATTCCTTTTAAATCTTCCTTAATAGCTCCACTGAGAAATAGTTTTAAATTCTTATATATGACTTCTTTAAAATGAGTGTTGACCAAAATTCTCATCCACAAAGACAAGCTATTTTTACTAGGCAATTAAATCTTACCTTTATCACAAAAGACTATTTTCTAAATCCCCCTATTTGTGTTCATCAATTCGCCATATACAATTGCAGATTTGAACCTAAAAGAGTATATTTTAATGGCAAATGTATCATAAGTGTGAGGCAAAGTGTTCATTAGTTTTCAATTTCAAAATATTTCTCCCTTTTGATATTCATTTTGCCTCCCTTGATTTAAAAAAGTAGTTATATTTAAGGCCTGGAATAATAATAAGGCGACAAAAAGGGAAAGGGTGGGTTTTTTATTGTTTTATAACTTAATATATGTTGTTGAGATGTATAAATTGTCTTGGTTTAAAAGTAACAGAAATAATTTGATGATGGTTTTCCACTTACTAGTTATCTGGATGTGGCTGAAAATAAACACTTCCATTGAAAAGACAGTTGGTGGTGGTGATTTTTAAAGGCACGCCTAGACCGGGATAGCAGTGAAAAATTCTGGGTAAGCACATTGCCTAAACGAAACCTAAAAAAGTATTAATTTCATTCAAAATGTCAGTTTGAACAATGTCGAATCCCTCTAGATGATAGAAAATATACTTAAATGAGTAAACATAGCATGTACAAAGATAAAATGAGAAATCTCCATAGATCAGAAACTACATAGAATTTCTAAGTGATGACACCATAATAAGGATAAAAGAAAGGGGAAAACATAAGACAGGAAATACAGGGTAGAAGACAGACTAAAGTCTAGGTGCCCCAGACCTGAGACCAGGGGAGACCTCATGAGAGGACTTGCCAGGACAGCAGAGAGATTCATCTTTGTGCCACTGCCCTCTCTCCAGGGAGCAAGAGGTCAACCTGAAAGATGGAAGATAGGTAGGCGCTGTGTGTTAAACAGGTGACACAGCCCTAGGTGGTTGTCAGTGCTTAAGGGCAACAGAAAATACCCAGAACAAGAAAACCAGCCCCTAAAGAAATATATGTCTCTTTAAATTTAATTGAAAACACAATAGAAAACAAGTCTTAGCAGAAGCTCACGACGCATCCATCAAGCACTTTGCACAAATGTTTGCAGACAAATCAAAACACAATCAAGAAGCACATCATCAAAGAATGAAATAAAGCCACACAATGAAGTAGACACAAAACTCAACCAACAGAATAATCTACAGAGTTGCTAAAACAATCAGAAAAAGACTCTAAAATCAGTATATTCCTAGAAAGATAAGAAAAATTATTTTACTTACACAAGGAGAATATGCTGTTATAAAAATGAAATGAGAAAGGAATCAATCGACCTCCCTTTCTAGAAGGAACCAATTTAAGAGTTGACTCCAAATCAACTAGTGAATGATTCCTTAAGTTACCCATTAGTTCTACTCCAGAAATTTTCTCAAGTTTTCATGAGCTTAAGGTCTTCCACATTGTTTTGTTTTCTTTTAATTCAGCAGCCTTCTGTCCCAGAAAAAAAAAAAAAAAAAAAAGGAGTAGAACCAAAAAAGCAGGTCACAGAGTTTTCCACGATCACCCCCAATAATATCATAGTCTTACATCCCTGGGGTGGTACCCACTTCTTTATTACCAGAGAACAAATGTTTAAAAATTCACCTTTACATATTGTTTGCATATGACTCTTTGTAACCCTTCACAGCTCTGTATTATGCTTGATCAAATAAGCTATTTATGAAAGTCGAAAACATACACATACAGTACAATATCTTGATTGCCCATCCTAGACTGAATTTTATTTCATTTTTATAGGTAAGAGACTCACGAAATCCCTTTCAATAGCTATTTCCTGAGAAAACCAGCTTTGCATATCCCTGATTTAAGTGCTTTGTCAAATCATTTCCTCTAACGAATATGAAGAACTGCTGAAGGCAATGACATTCAGCTCAGCAATTCTAACTTTCAGAGGAGTCAAAATTCCGAATGTATTTGTGTCATTAAGAAAAGAAATAGAGACCATCAATCAGACTTTCAGGTTGTGTTTTAATCAGAACACATTCAGGAAACAGTCTGAAAAGCCAGAACTTTGAATGCCCCTGTTCAAGAAGGTTTTTTTCTTATCTGATTTGCAGCCCACAGAGGAAGAACAAATACTGGCAATGCTTTCTATTTAATTTAGTATAAGTTCATAAAACAAACTGCCCAGATAATTGGACATGTCTTCAATTCTGCACTACATTTTCCATAGATGTAAACCAGATTTATAACTTAGAAGTGCAGCAATAAATGAGCATAGCTTGTAATAGACTTGGGCCAAGTCTTATGTCAAAGTGAAATAAAAAATGAGACTGACCACTTTGAGTAATTAAATCTGTCAGCTCAGTTAACTCCTTCTAAAGGATGAATGAGAACACTAAGGTCTGCAAAAAAAAAGTTGAATGATTTCTACTAGCACAAATATACACAAGCAAGAAATAGCTGTTTTAGTAGATTCTCTAAAAATAAACTTATCATCCTAAATTCTGTAAATGATTTTTTTTTTGTTATTCCTTTTTTTCCCCCCTTTGGAGAACTGAAAACCCACTCACACATGGAAACTACTATCTTGAAGCTAAATTCCCATTTTCCTCTGAGGAGTTTTTCCACCCCTGCTTAAATCAGAGTTGGCAATTATGCTTTTTGAGACTGAACCGTCTGGTCACCATTTGTCTAGTTTCTCATCCAAAAAAAAAAAAAGAGAGAGAGAGAGAACAACAATATTCTGTTGGAAAATACAAGGTGGTTTTCAGGTTCATCTCTTGGTCCTGCAATAACTAAACACATACATCTAGTTATTACAAGGCAAGACTCAAACCAACAGGTGTCTTTTCATTGAATTCTTCCTTGAAGAAAGGGGAAGGACATAATAGTGATAAAACAGGGAATGCAGAATTCCCACCTGCAAAGACTTTCCTAAATCCACATACTTCTTTGGGTTATTTGCCAAAGACAATGTTCCAGAGAAAGTAAGTTTAAATAATAACCTATTCCAGGAAAGGGAAAGGATATGTGCAGATCAATTGGTATCACAGTTCCAGGATTTTTTTTTAAAAAGAAGGAAGACTTACTTATTTTGGAAGAAATAACTATTTTTTCCCAAAATTTCTCTTTGTATTTGCATTTAAGTAAATTGTTTTACTATTTTTAACGTATCCCGTTTACCCCCATACAAGAGTATTATCTTCCCTCTGCTTCTCTTCCTCTACTTACTGAGTAACAGAAGCATTGTTCACCATCTGGACAAACTCAGTTCAGTTCAGTCGCTCAGTCGTGTCCGACTCTCCGCGACCCCATGAATCACAGCACGCCAGGCCTCCCTGTCCATCACCAACTCCCGGAGTACACCCAAACTCATGTCCACAGAGTTGGTGATGCCATCCAGCCATCTCATTCTCCGTCGTCCCCTTCTCCTCCCGCCCCCAACCTTTCCCAGCATCAGAGTCTTTTCCAGTGAGTCAACTCGTCTCATGAGGTGGCCAAAGTATTGGAGTTTCAGCTTCAGCATCAGTCCCTCCAATGAACATCCAGGATTGATCTCCTTTAGAATGGACTGGTTGGATCTCCTTGCAGTATAAGGGACTCTCAAGAGTCTTCTCCAACACCACAGTTCAAAAGCATCGATTCTTCGGCGATCAGCTTTCTTCACAGTCCAACTCTCACATCCATACATGACCACGGGAAAAACCATTGCCTTGACTAGACGGACCTTGGTCGGCAAAGTAATGTCTGGACAAACTAGAAACCAGGTAATCACTCTTGGTTCCTTTCTCTCTTCCCTCTGAATCTAATTAATTATGAAGACCTGATCAGTCAGTCGCTCAGTCATGTCCAACTCCTTGAGTCCCCATTCAGCATGCCAGGTTTCCCTGTCCATCACCAAATCTCAGAGCTTGCTCAAACTCATGTCCACTGAGTCGGTGATGCCATCCAACCATCTCATCCTCTGTCATCCCCTTCTCCTCCCATCTTCAATCTTTCCCAGCATCAGGATCTTTTCCAATGAGTTGGTTCTTTGCATCAGGTGGCTAAAGTATTGGATTTTCAGCCTCAGCATCAGTCCTTTCAATGAATAGTCACAGTTGATTTCCTTTAGGATTGACTGTTTTGAGCTCCTTGCAGTCCAAGGGACTCTCAAGAATCTTCTCCAACACCACAGATCAAAAGCATCAATTCTTCAGTACTCAGCTTTCTTTATAGTCCAACTCTCACATCAATACATGACTACTGGAAAAACCATAGCTTCGACTAGATGGACCTTTGTTGGCAAAGTAATGTCTCTGCTTTTTAATATGCTCTCTAGGTTGGTCATAGCTTTTTCTTCCAAGGAGCAAGCATCTTTTAATTTCATGGCTACAATCATCATCTCCAGTGATTTTGGAGCCCCCCAAAATAGTCTGCTACTGTTTCCACTGTTTCCCCATCTATTTGTCATGAAGTGATGGGACCAGATGCCCTGATCTTAGTTTTCTGAATGTTGAGTTTTAAGCCAACTTTTTCACTCTCCCCTTTCACTTTCATCAAGAGGCTCTTTAGTTCTTCTTCACTTTCTGCCATAAGGGTGGTGTCATCTGCATATCTGAGGTTATTGATATTTCTCCCAGCAATCTTGATTCCAACTTGTGCTTCCTCCAGCCCAGCGTTTCTCATGATGTACTCTGCATATAAGTTAAATAAGCAGGTTGACAATATACAGCCTTGACATACTCCTTTCCTGATTTTGAACCACTCTCTTGTTCCATGTCCAGTTCTAAGAACCCCAGTTCCATGTCCAGTTCTGAGAACCCCATGAACAGTATGAGGACCTGATAGCTCCAGCTATTAAGTATTTCTCTATTATTTCCTCTTTTATTACAATTGCTACTCATTTTTATGTCTAAATGCTTGGTCCTTTCCAGTTCACCCTTCGAGGTGCTGCCAGAGATCTTTCCCAAAGCAAGTCCAATCACATCTGTCTCCCTCATAAAATCTTCAAGTGATTCTCCAGTCCCTGTGCTAAAATGCAAACTGCTTGACTTAGCATAGAGAAGATCTTTCAAACACCTTTCTTTGATCTCATCTCCTACTACTTCTTGAAAATCTGCAGTGCTTATGCTGTAGTTTTCAAAACAATCCATGCCCTTCCATAATCTATGCTGTTGCACATTTTCTTCTACCCAAAATAATTCCTCCATTGATTTATTGTTAAGAACTCAGTCATACTGTGACTGAAATCAAGCATGACTTCTGAAACCTTACTTTACTCTCCACCACAACACTTAATATCCCATCTCTGTGAAAAGTGATCGCATAGCAGTACCATTGTTACATGTTCTTGTATCTCTAACTGTCTGGACTCCTGAAGAATAAGGAGTATATGTTTTTCCTCTTCAATGTCTTGACACCCAACAGAAAATAAATACTATACAGTGAATAAGTTAAGCAGTGAATGAGTGGTAATATAGATAACTGTCTTAGGTAGTGAAATCTCTGTCCCAACTGTGGTCAACACAATACAATTTTCACATTCTTAGGTAAATGGAATTGAATAACTGGGTCAGTTTTGACAAATTACTACAAAGGATTAGATATCTCTTGAATCTGAGTTCATGAGTCAATGCAGTGAAATAGTCCCACTGATTTTTTAATTAATATAGTTTTTTTTTCTGAGAATTGATTCTGCACTACAGTATTCCCTTCTGGATTATTTTTTTGTAATGTTTTTTATTTTCTATTTTTAATTTGTTTACTTAGCTTTCTCTATTGGCTTTAAAATGCAGCAGTGGATGTAACTGTCAATATATCTTTCGATTTCTTTATAATTTATCTAATGGAATTATGTGCCGTTAAGCACTTAATAAATATCTTTCTATGTTAATTTGAAAGTGCATATTTAGAAATAGAAACAAAGAAAAAGAAACATGAATTTTATCTTTCTATTCTGATTACTTAAGTTCAGAAAATCTCACCAACTGCCTTCTCTTCACATCAATCTTTTTGCTTTGTTTTCATTTTTTATTCTATGCAATAGGAACTTTATATATATAGATATATTCTATATGGAGAGATAAGTGGCATAAAAATACATAAATTTCTTGGGGAAAAATAGTTCATGTAAATTTTTAAAAGAAATTAATGTAGTCTGACCTGCTCATTAGGAGGAAGACTATTTGGAAAAGCAGTACTTTACCTCATATTTTGTTTGTTTTTTAGTGTTTAACTTAGGCCTTATTTGGGCACTTATCCCATTAATTTGAATAAGACTGGTTAGCCCTCTGGCAAACTGATACTTTTTCAATTTCTTTTGCCATATAGTGATTTCCTATAAAACCCACTCACTGTGTAGACAATTTTAACTCATGTAGGATGGAGACAGTTCTTTGATTCTAATTGACATGTTGTTTATTCTCTTCTGCTAGCATACTGGCTGAAGCCACACTGGCATCACTTGATACAGATATTTTCATCTTTGCCTTGGTTTTGATATTTACTATTAAGCCTACTTCTTTGACTCAACAGTTATTTATTTTTTGAAATTATTACATATTTAACCAAGTTCTTGAAAATGAGGAGCACTCCATTTTTCCAATAGTTTTTAACTCTCATTTACTTTTATTATTTGTTTAATATATGTTTACTGTTTCTGCTATAGAATGAGCAAATTCAACTAATTCACCTCATAACTAGCATGCTGTTTCTAATCTGAATTCACATTAGAACTCTGAACCTACTTTTACTTGTGGCAAGATTGATTTTTTCACTCCCTCACCTCACATATGAAGGTCATTACAAAGTTGATGAGGATAATCAAGTCATACTGGAAAGAATGTTTTGGACCGTGAATATGCAGCTGCAATGAGGAGATATTTTGGCATTCCCAGCATTATGAAAGTTAGAATGATTAATAAGAAAAAGTATGGAATTGATCTACTGAGAATACTGTAATCCCTTCATGGTTATTAAGAGATGTGTGAAGCACATTAAAATAGATGTAGATTATTTGTTACTAAAGGCATTCATAATTCAATTTTATCACCTTTAGAAACTTGTGTGGTTTTTTTTTTGCACTTCACAAAACATTCAGAAGTTATGACTTCCATGCTTAGATCAGTGTTTTTATTTTTTTCTTTCTCTTTTACATTTTATTCATCATTCTAAAAAACTCACAATGCAAAATTGTTCAACTTATAAAATGTCCCCAAGATAAATTTTTTTCATTTTCTTTCTCTTTTCTGCCCCTCTTTCTTTTTTTAAAATTTACATTAGAGTACAGTGCTTTACAACGTTGTGTTAGTTTCTATACAACAGTAGTTTGTACAGCAAAGTGAATCAGCTATATGTATACACATATCCCCTTTTTTTTTTTGTATTTCCTTCCCAATTTAGGTCCCCACAGAGCACTGAGTAGAGTTCCCTGTTCTATATAGTAGGCTCTCATTAATTACCTATTTTATACATGTGTATATATCAATCCCAATCTCCCAATTCATCCCATCCAACCCTTTCCAAACCTTTGGTATCAATATGTTAGATATTTTTAAATAAAGCTGTATCTTAAAGAGGTTGTCTCAAATAAACATATATTCCAAGTTGTCTAAATTATACAGCAAAATAAACACATGCTTACCTGTGTTACCTTATGACACCCTACCAGAGTTATCAGTGGGTTTTTAAGGCAGTAAGTGACAAATACAAATGTCATGCAAGAAAAGACAATAGCCACACATTTTTGGAAGCTTGAAAGTGAATAGACATGTATTTAGTAATTGCCTTAGACGGCAGAAAGGTAAATGCCAAGACAGTCATAGAGAAAGTCTAGAAGCAAAATGATGTGTACTGCAAAACTCAGAAATCCTCCAGAATTGACAGTCCCAGCTATCCACAAACCTGAAGATAAATCATAGTTAAATACAGAAGGATTTTGTTGAATGCAATAGAGAAATCGATCCCTAACTGCATCCCAGATGGCTAGCCACATTCTCTTCTCTTGTACAAGGATGAGTCCTACCTTCTACAGAGGAGGAGTCAGAGTGATGCTGGGGTGGAGAAGATAGCCCAGCTAAACCACGAGAACTCCCTGATATCACCACTTACCTGACTAACAGCCTAAATTAGACCCTCCTGATAAGTGTGTGGATAATTCTTCTCCAGAGAATCTAACCAGATTAAGAGAAAAGACCTGAAAATCACTAACAGTCCGGCTGCTGCTGCTGCTAAGTCACTTCAGTCGTGTCCGACTCTGTGTGACCCCATAGACAGAAGCCCACCAGGCTCCCCCAACCCTGGGATTCTCCAGGCAAGAACACTGGAGTGGGTTGCCATGTCCGGAGTTCACACCAAATAGCAGGGCCAGATCACCCACCAAGAAGGCATACCAGTTGACAAGCTCGTAAGTTTCTATACAGATATTTAGTGACTCATTCCTAAATATTTATGGGCAGCCAAGTGTCCCCAGATATTTGAAGAAAATCTCTAACATGAAAGACAGACCAAACAGAAATAACAAATTTGGAGAAAACAGAGTTATGGAAGCAGAAAATAATTGTGTGTCTGCATGTAACATGTAGTACCCCAGAGACAGGAAATCTTACTTCCATGAAAACAATATCATGATGTTAAAAAATAAATATCCATACAAACAGAGGAAAACTTTTAGAAATTAGAACTTGCTCAGTCATGTCCAACTCTTTGCGACCCCATGGGTCATAGCCCACCAGGGTCTTCTGTCCATGGGATTTTTCCAGCAAGAATATGGGAGTGAGTTGCTATTTCCTCTCCAGGGGATCATCCCCACTCAGGGATCAAACCCATGTTTCCTGTGTCTCCTGTATTGCAGGCAGATTGTTTACCACTGAATCACATGGAATCCCTGTTTGAAAATTAGAACATAATAGCAGAAGTGAAGAAAAATTCAGCTAGAAAATGTTGAAATTAACTTAAAAGAAATCTCTAAGATATTAGAATAAAAAGTCGAAATGTAGAAAAATTTAAAAAAGTAAAACACCCACCTCAAAGCTTCATTATATGAATAATATGGAAATCAGAAAGAACAGAAGAAATTATGGTAAGGAGATTGCTAAGGAAATAACAAAATGTTTCAAAACTGAAATTCATAGTGAAAAGTCCATGGAATGCCTAACGCAAGTGGGAGAGTAAATACCCACATCAATGCATATCGCTTTAGGAAGCAGAACACTGGGGCAAAACTTCCAGAGGGAAAAAAGAATGGCTTCCAATGTGTCAGCAGCATCATGAGACAAAAACACAAATAAATAAAATAATATCTTCAAAATTATGAATGAATATTATTGCTATCTTATGTTTTTACAGAAGCCAAACAGTGTGAGTAGAATAAAGATAATTCATGTTTACAAGGTATCTCAAATTCGATTTCCCATGAGCTCTTTCTCAAAAAATTAGTAGAAAACATGTCACCAAAAGGAGTGTGAAAATAAAGAAAAAGAAAGACATAAACATACACATAGGGAATCCAATGCAGGTGAAATACAATGGAATTTCTAGGATGATGGTGAAAGGAGATCCCAATAAAACAATAGCTACAGAAAGGACCAGGAGAATAGTAAGCCCAAAAGGGACCAACAGGAAAAAGCTCTCCTGGGACGATATCTTCGTCCCAGGAATGAATGAATCAGTTCAGTTCAGTACAGTTCAGTCGTTCAGTCGTGTCCGACTCTCCGCGACCCCATGAATAACAGCACGCCAGGCCTCCCTATCCATCACCAACTCCCGGAGTTCACACAAACTCATGTCCACAGAGTCGGTGATGCCATCCAGCCATCTCATTCTCGGTCGTCCCCTTCTCCTCCTGCCCCCAACCTTTCCCAGAATCAGAGTCTTTTCCAGTGAGTCAACTCATCGCATAAGGTGGCCAAAGTATTGGAGTTTCAGCTTTAGCATCAGTCCTTCCAATGAATACCCAGGATTGATCTCCTTTAGAATGGACTGGTTGGATCTCCTTGCAGTCCAAGGGACTCTCAAGAGTCTTCTCCAACACCACAGTTCAAAAGCATCAATTCTTCGGCAATCAGCTTTCTTCACAGTCCAACTCTCACATCCATACATGACCACGGGAAAAACCATAGCCTTGACTAGACGGACCTTGGTTGGCAAAGTAATGTCTCTGCTTTTTAATATGCTCTCTAGGCTGGTCATAACTTTCTTTCCAAGGAGTAAACGTCTTTTAGTTTCATGGCTGCAATCAGCATCTGCTGATTTTGGAGCCCAAAAAACTAAAGTCTGACACTGTTTCCACTGTTTTTCCATCTATTTCCCATGAAGTGATGGGACCAGATGCCATGATCTTTGTTTTCTGAATGTTGAGCTTCAAGCCAACCTTTTCACTCTCCTCTTTCACTTTCATCAAGAGGCTTTTGAGTTCCTCTTCACTTTCTGCCATAAGGGTGGTGTCATCTGCATATCTGAGATTATTGATATTTCTCCCAGCAATCTTGATTCCAGCTTGTGCTTCTTCCAGCCCAGCGTTCCTCATGATGTACTCTGCATATAAGTTAAATAAGCAAGGTGACAATATACAACCTTGACGTACTCCTTTTCCTATTTGGAACCAGTCTGTTGTTCCATGTACAGTTCTGACTGTTGCTTCCTGACCTGCATACAGGTTTCTCAAGAGGCAGGTCAAGTGGTCTGGTATTCCCATCTCTTTCAGAATTTTCCACAGTTGATTGTGATCCACACAGTCAAAGGCTTTGGCATAGTCAATGAAGCAGAGATAGATGCTCTTCTGGAACTCTCTTGCTTTCTCCATGATCCAGCAGATGTTGGCAATTTGATCTCTGGTGCCTCTGCCTTTTCTAAAACCTGCTTGAACATCTGGGAGTTCACGGTTCACATATTGCTGAAGCCTGGCTTGGAGAATTTTGAGCATGACTTTACTAGCATGTGAGATGAGTGCAATTGTGCGGTAGTTTGAGCATTCTTTGGCATTGCCTTTCTTTGGGATTGGAATGAAGACTGACATTTTCCAGTCCTGTAGCCACTGCTGAGTTTTCCAAATTTGCTGGCATATTGAGTGCAGCACTTTCACAGCATCATCTTTCAAGACTTGAAATAGCTCAATTGGAATTCCATCACCTCCACTAGCTTTGTTCATAGTGATGCTTTCTAAGGCCCACTTGACTTCACATTCCAAGATGTCTGGCTCTAGGTCAGTGATCATGTTATCGTGACTATCTTGGTCGTGAAGATCTTTTTTGTACAATAGAAACACCTAAATGTTTAAATAATTAAGACATTTACACTTTGGCAGTGGAGGTGTCACTCCACTAGTTGAGCTAGTGGAGGTGATGGAATTCCAGCTGAGCTATTTCAAATCCTGAAAGATGATGCTGTGAAAGTGCTGCACTCAATATGCCAGCAAATTTGGAAAACTCAGCAGTGGCCACAGAACTGGAAAAGCTCCGTTTTCATTCCAATCTTAAAGAAAGGCAAAGACAAAGAATGCTCAAACTACTGCACAATTGCACTCATCTCACACACTCGTAAAGTCATGCTCAAAATTCTCCAAGCCAGGCTTCAACAGTATGTGAACCGTGAACTTCCAGATGTTCAAGCTGGTTTTAGAAAAGGCAGAGGAACCAGAGATCAAATTGCCAACATCCAATGGGTCATTGAAAAAGAAAGAGTTCCAGAAAAACGTCTACTTCTGTTTTATTGACTATGCCAAAGCCTTTGACTGTGTGAATCACAATAAACTGTGGAAAATTCTGAAAGAGATGGGAATACCAGACCACCTTACCTGCCTCCTGAGAAATCTGTATGCAGGTCAAGAAGCAACAATTAGAACTGGACATGGAACAACAGACTGGTTCCTTATTGGGAAGGGAGTACATCAAGGTTGCATATTGTCACCCTGCTTATTTAACTTACATGCAGAGTACATCATGCAAAATGCTATGCTGGATGAAGCACAAGCTGGAATCCAGATTTCCAGGAGAAATATCAATAACCTCAGATATGCAGATAATACCACCCTTATGACAGACAGGAAAGAAGAACTAAAGAGCCTCTTGATGAAAGTGAAAGAGGATAGTGAAAAAGTTGGCTTAAAACTCAACATTCAGAAAACTAAGATCACGGCATCTAGTCCCATCCGTTCCGTTCCGTTCCGTTCCGTCGCTCAGTCGTGTCTGACTCTATGCGACCCCGTGGACTGTAGCCTACCAGGCTTCTCCGTCCATGGGATTCTCCAGGCAAGAATACTGGAGTGGGTTACCGTTTCCTTCTCCATCACTTCATAGCAAATAGTTTGGGGAAAAAATGGAAACAGTGACAGACTTTATTTTTTGGGGGGCTCCAAAATCACTGCAAATGGTGACTGCAGCCATGAAATTAAAAGATGCTTGTTTCTTGGAAGAAAAGCTGTGACCAACCCAGACAGCATATTAAAAAGCAGAGACATTACTTTGCCAACTTTCATGCCGACTACATTCTCCAGGCAAGAACACTGGAGTGGGTTGCCATTTCCTTCTCCAATGCATGAAAGTGAAAAATGAAAGTGAAGTCGCTCAGTCGTTTCCAACTCTTTGCAACCCCATGGACTGCAACCTCCCAGGCTCCTCCATCCATGGGATTTCCCAGGCAAGAGTACTGGAGTGGGTTGCCACTGCCTTCTCCGATAAGTGAATACATAATGTCTAAAATTGGAAAAATAAATTATCAAAGTAGCTTAAGAGTATTTTTTTTAATATACAGGTAAAATACCAAAGAAATGGATAAAAGATTTGAATATGATTGGGAGAGGTTAAAAAAAAAAAGAGAGAGAGGCTATTAGATAATGTTTTCATTTTTAAAAAAAGACAAAAATCCCCAAATAAAACAAAACTTTTTAGAAAAACTGGAATGTAAATTTTTATAAAAGTTTACATTTATTTATTTGCTTACTAATTAGTATATTTATTTATAAAGTGGGCTTCCCTGACAGCTCAGTGGTAAAGAATGTTTGCAATACAGGAGACACAGGAGATGTGGGTTTGATCCTTGAGTCGGGAAGATGCCCTGAAGGAGAAAATGGTAACCCCCTCTAGTATTCTTTCCTGGAGAATTCCATGGACAGAGGAGCCTGGCGAGCTATCGTCCGTGGGGTCGCAAAGAGTTGGTCGTGACTGGTCATTAAGAACTGAGTTTTTTTAAGAAATGAAGTGCCATATTGGAACAAGATTGGAACATGTTCTGAGCTTAAAGAAAGCAGCTCTAGCTTAAAATTAACCAGGTGTGTGGCTACTGAGTGTGGAGGTTGATGACATAATGAGCAGTGATAGTAACTGAAACAGAATCTATACTAATATTTTTTGGGGGGGAGTATTTTTAGTGCCAGTTAGACTGGGAGGCAGGGAGAAATAGATTCGAGTATTTAAAAACAGAAAAATATGAGGTTTGGAGCAAATGGATGAATCAGCAATAATCACCTGATGTGTGCTGAGCACTTTTACACATATCTTACAAAATGTTCTCAGAAACAACTCCCTTAAAGAGGCTTAGATTTTTAAAAAGAGAGTCTGCATTGACCATATCACCTGTCTTTAATATAGGATGTTGTCCTAGTTTTCTCCTCAAAGCTAATTTTACCCCTGATAGGAACTTGGTCCTACCATTGTATCCTCTTTCTGTTTAAGTTTTCACTCCTTATTTTGCCTCTTAATTTATAGACTTCAAACATGCTCAGAATTGCTCTCCTATTTTATAGATTAATTAATCCAAAAAAATCCAAAAAGTCAGGCCCTCCCTTGTCAGCTCCATTAATTACTTCTGCATGTTATACTAATTCTCCCCTTGACAACCTGGTCTTTGAAAGAATGATTTGAAATTGCCGTCTCCATTGTCTCATATTTACTTCCTCAAATGACTTAAAACAATTTACTATCCTCCCCACAGCCCAGTAAATATTCCGTAAGTGTCACTCTCCTCTAACGGGTTGCTTCAGCCTTGTTCCATTGACCTAAGCTCACTCCTTGCCATTGCTAACCTGTCTGCTACTCTCTACCTCACTTCTCTGCTGCTGCTGCTAAGTCACTTCAGTCATGTCCAACTCTGTGCGAACCCTAGAGGGCAGCCCGCCAGGCTCCCCCGTCCCTGGGATTCTCCAGGCAAGAACACTGGAGTGGGTTGCCATTTCCTTCTCCAATGCATGAAAGTGAAGTCACTCAGTTGTGTCCGATTCTTAGCGGCCCCATGGCCTGCAGCCCACCAGGTTCCTCCATCCATGGGATTTTCCAGGCAAGAGTAGTGGAGTGCGGTGCCATTGCCTTCTCCGTCACTTCTCTAAATATCCCCTAATCTCTTCTGCTCACCCACTTCCTTTTTTTAAACTTATTGGAGTACAATTGCTTTATAATGCTGGGTTAGTTTCTGCTATAAAACAAGTGAACCAGCTCACTTTGTGAGGTATATATGTACCCCTTCCCATTTAAACCACCCTCCCAAACCCCCGTCCCACCTTTCTCAGTCCTCACAGAGCACTGAGCTGAGCTCCCAGTGTTATTCAGCAGTTTCCCTCTAGCTATCTGTTTTACACACGGCAGTGGGTACATATCAATGCTACTCACTCAATTCTTTCACTTCTTAAAGCTTGGAATCCCTACAACTTCATCTTCAGATGTCTCCTCTTCTCTCTAGACATTCCCTAACATTCTCATCCACAACATTAGCTGAAATAGGTGCCCAGACACCTCCTTTATTGGAGCTCTGCAATGCTATGGACTGCAGCCCGCCAGGCTCCTCTGTCCATGAGGATTCTCCAGGGAAGAATACTGGCATCGGTTGCCATGCCCTCCTCCAGGGGATCTTCTCGACCCAGGAATCAAACCCAGGTCTCCCAAATTACCATCTGAACCACCTGCGGAGCCCAGGAGTTGGACACAGAATTCTCCAAATCTCTATGTCCTCCCAGGTTTCCTTTTTTTTCTCTTGAAAACCACCAGGATTCACATGGAAATAGAGGACCAAACCTGGGAATAATCTTGGTCTCCTGCTTCATCCTTAGCCCCTCATCAGTCATTTATAATTGTCTATTGCTAATCTTGGTTCCTTAACTTTTCAGGAGCCTTCTTTTATTCACTGCTGTCTTTTTTCAGAGTCTCATCTTACCAGCACTTTTACAGACAGTGTTAGTACCCTCTCCCAGAATCATTCCTCAGGTCACCCCATTTTAATTCATCTTCTACACTGCTATCTGGGTTATCTAACCTCAGATACCAACCTTGTTATTTTAGTCAATGATTTGAAACCTTTCAATAGCTTCTTGTACTTGCAGAACAAAGTCCAAACCTATTATAGCACATGACCTTCCATGATTTGGTAACTTGCTACTTACCCCATCTGCTTTCCTGTTGCACTGCCCTTGCTTTCTATGCTTTAACCATAATACATTTCATCCAGCTTCTGGATCACACATCTGTACTTCCATTCAGATTGTGTCTTCTGTCTGAAATTGCATTCCCCTTTCCTTCCCTATTTCCTTGGTGGCTCAGATGGTAAAGAATCTTCCCACAATGCAGGAGACCTGAGTTCAATCCCTGGGTTGTTAAGAGACACTAGAGAAGGGAATGGCACCCCACTGCAGTATTCCTTGCCTGGAGAATCCATGGACAGAGGAGCCTGGCAAGCTACAGTCCATGGGGTCACAAAGAGTTGGACATGACTGAGCAACTAATACTTCCTTCCCTACCTCCACACTCAACTGTGAATGTCTACAATTAAGATGTTTCTTGTAAACCAACCTTCCTATGAAGCCTTATTAAACTCTCCAACTATAGTTAACCACTTCTTCATCATACCTCTGCTTATATCTCTGCATAAACTATATTTTTAGCAAAACAAAAAAAAAGTTTGCATTTCTACATCAGACTGTGAGCTCCTTCCAGACACAACTCCTTCCAGTTGGTGTTTTATAACACCAACATTTCAGAGTTCCTAGAGGACAGTAGGTGTTTGCCCTGAGAAACTCATAAAGTGGTAAGTATCCTCTATACAACCAAACAATGGACTAGAAAAAGCCACTCTACACAGTTCTTTATATGGACGTTACTGTGCTTTGAGTTATGTGATAGTAAAGCCCAAGCACAATTGAATGGACCAATGATAAGTCATCTCTAGGTTAGACATAAAAGAAGCTGTCTCCCATGGCAGTCTGGAGAACACCAAGTAGGAAAATTGTTTTATGTTGCATGTGGAATATATAATCCAATTGCCTCTGGGTGTTATATATAAAACCAAAGCAGAAGAAGCAGCCATAGTCAAAGTAGTTAACAATGAAGGAGGAAGGCGCTTCTAAGGAATCGCAAGATGATAGTATGCTGTTGGAGAACAAATGATGTTATTGATGCTGAAAGGGCTGCTATATACTATAATTTGATCAGGGTAAATGACATTCAGATTCTTCACGGAGCCTGGCTATGCTAGTTGAGACAGCATGGATGGCACACTTTGAATACATTCCATGATCACAGATGGTTATAGAAATTTCACAGACTGGACTTAGACTACAAAATTCAAACTTTACAGGATTTAAACTAATTTATTATCAGAGTTGCATAATTTGTACCTTACAGGTACAACATTTATTTGATGGGGAAAAAAAAAAACACCATCAAATGCCTAACTCACATATTTTGTAATAGCTCTACCTTCTTTCTATAAGGTCACCTAAATCAAGCCAACATTTACTGCTCACCTTCAGACTGATTTTAAATCAGTCTTGAACTTGGGACTTTAATTCCCCAATTTCTAGTCCATATTCCCTTTCACATACACATTTAGATCCTCTCTTTTTTCTCTAGTCCATAAATATGGGGTCCAAATGCAGGTGATACATGATAAAGGAAGAACTGATAGAATACATTAGATAAAAGAGAGTCTTTGCTTAGAATATTCAGCGCATATAGAAATAACCCACTGTAATGAGGAAACGGGACACTGAGTAAGGCAGCCATATTCATGATGTTGAGTCTGAATTAATATAAAGAACCCTAGGACTTCCCTGATGGTCCAGTGGTTAAGAATCCACCTGCCAATGCAGGGGACACGGGTTCAACCCCTGGTCCTGGAAGATCCCAAATGCCGGGGGGCAGCTAAGCCTGTGCCCCACAACTACTGAGCCCACACTCTAGAACCTGAGAGCCACAACTACTGAAGCCCCTGTATGCCTAGATCCCGTGCTCCGCAACAAGAGAAGCTACTGCAGTGAGATGCCCACTCACCGCAAATAGAGTAGCCCCCGCTTGCTGCAACTAGAGAAAGCCCCAACACAGCAATGAAGACTGCATAGCCAAAAATAAATTAATTTTTAATCTAGTTAAAAAAAGAACCCTAGAGTCTTTGACTGTGAAGAAGGCTGATCGCCGAAGAATCGATGCTTTTGAACTGTGGTGTTGGAGAAGACTCTTGAGAGTCCCTTATACTGCAAGGAGATCCAACCAGTCCATTCTAAAGGAGATCAATCCTGGATGTTCATTGGAGGGACTGATGCTAAAGCTGAAACTGCAATACTTTGGCCACCTCATGCGACGAGTTGACTCACTGGAAAAGACTCTGATGCTGGGGAAGGTTGGGGGCGGGAGGAGAAGGGGACAACCAAGAATGAGATGGCTGGATGGCATCACCGACTCTGTGGACATGAGTTTGAGTGTACTCCGGGAGTTGGTGATGGACAGGGAGGCCTGGCGTGCTGTGATTCATGGGGTCGCGGAGAGTGGGACACGACTGAGCGACTGAACTGAACTGAACTGAGAGTCTTGGAAGAGTAAATGTACAGGAGACCTTTGAAACCATCTAGTCAACATTCCTTTGTTTTACAAATTTTAAAACCAAGGCTTAAAGGCTTTGATTTACAAAATATTATTAAAGGCTTTGATTTACAAAATATTAGATAGCTTCCTAAGACAAATAAATTGTGATGGACATTAGAAATAAATGGAGCAAATGTGTGAATCATCTGCACACAGGAAGTTGCTGAGTTCCTTAGTAAATACTGGATGGCTGGCACATAAAGAGGTAATAAAGAGATAAGGAAGATTCATAGAAATAGCTTATGAAAACTTCCACAGGGAGAGGGAAGGCACCTCATGAGTCTCCCCCAAAGCAGACACAGAAGAAAAATCACCAGAAAAAAACAATGTTGAAGACAAGATCCTAGAAACCAACATCAGGAAAAGATGTTGAAGAATTGAATAAGAAAATCTGCAGAGTTGAAGAAGAAAACAGACTGTGCCATCTGGTATAGTAGCCACTAGACATGTGTAGTTATTAAGCACTTGAAAGGTGACTAGTCTAAATGGGATATGCTTTATGTAATATCTGTACATAACGGTTTTGAGGACTCAGTACAAAAGAAGAATATAAAATATTTAATTGATGATATATATTTACTACATCTGAAAATGGTATTATTCGAATATATTGGATTAAATAAAATATATTCTTAGAATTTGAAGAATCTTCCATTTAGTAAAATAAAATAAAATGATTGATTGAATTGACAAAAAGTATAATGTGACAGCTGTGTATTTATTTTTTCCATACTCCCAGCCAGGAAATTAAAAGACGCTTACTCCTTGGAAGGAAAGTTATGACCAACCTTGATAGCATATTAAAAAGCAGAGACATTACTTTGCCAACAAAGGTCCGTCTAGTCAAGGCTATGGTTTTTTCTGTGGTCATGTATGGATGTGAGAGTTGGACTGTGAAGAAAGCTGATCGCCAAAGAATTGATGCTTTTGAACTGTGGTGCTGGAGAAGACTCTTGAGAGTCCCTTGTACCTCAAGGGGATCCAACCAGTCCATTCTAAAGGAGATCAATCCTGGGTGTTCATTGGAGGGACTGATGCTAAAGCTGAAACTCCAATACTTTGGCCACCTCATGCGACGAGTTGACTCACTGGAAAAGACTCTGATGCTGGGAAAGGTTGGGGGCGGGAGGAGAAGGGGACGACGGAGAATGAGATGGCTGGATGGCATCACCGACTCTGTGGACATGAGTTTGAGTGAACTCTGGGAGTTGGTGATGGACAGGGAGGCCTGGCTGCTGTGATTCATGGGGTCGCGGAGAGTCGGACACGACTGAGCGACTGAACTGAACTGAACTGAAGCATGAAATGGTATTATTTAGATATATTGGGTTAAATAAAATGTATTATTAAAACGAATTTACCAGTTTGTTTTTTTTAATGTGACTACTAGAAAATGTATAATTACTTAGATAACTCAGGAGTATGGGAAAAAAATGAAAATACACAGTTGCACATTACACTTTTTGCTGATTCAATCCATCATTTTATTTTATTTTACTGAATTAAAGATTCTTCAAATTCTAGAATACTTTACAATTTTCAGAAGTTTCACACATATGACTTCATATAATCCCATAATAATCCTTTATTTTCTCCTCTACCCCTATTTCACTTCTTCCCCCCTCCCCCACTGGAAATCACCAGTTTGTTCTCTATATCTCACATTATATTTTTATATATTTTAAATGTATATTTTATTTTATATATTATATAATATATATACATTTTATATGTTTTATATGTTTTTGTATCTTGCAGTCCTGGTACAGAAGATTTATGGGAAAAGGTAGACAACAAACATGAATAGTCGGCATGGGCTGGGCATTTTTATTTATGTTGTTTTATTATAATAATTTCAATAACTATTATTCTTTTGTCTGCTTGTCCAAGGAACTGCCATGTTTTCTTTCTCTTAAAATTCCAAAGGTCAGGGAAAAGCAAATTAAATAGAATTCTCTCCATTATTGCAACTTTTATTCTGTTTATCGTATAAAGCAGGGAAACAATATTTGAGACCCTTAAAGTGAAAAATATTGTGCTATCAGTTGCTCTGGTATAGAAAATATGTCCAAGAAAAGCTATTCTTAAAAGTTGAATTATTTCTGTTGTAAAAGAGAAAACTGGTATTGTTACCCCACTGTGCTAATTTACATTGAGATAACATGTGGATGACTGTATCCCGCCCTTCCTGGAGAGTTTTAATTGGTATGCTCTCTGCCTTTCCCTAACGTATCTTATTTCTTCCATTATCTATAAAAGAAGCAAGTGTTCTTTCACCTTGAAAACTGAAATACCTCTTCCCGATATAATCAGATGCTTTCCAACCCCTTTTAGAGGAAAGGAAATTGCTTCTCTGGCTGCCAGCCATCTTGAAGCTGAGAACATGTCTGCTGGAAAAGGTAAGGCACCCTAATGAATGACTTTCTTTTCAAAGAAGGAGAGACAGTTCCTGCAGTAATTCAGTACAGGCTGCTGTTATTTAGGTGCTAATGGAAGAAACAAAAATAGATAAATAAAACACAACTTCCCATGTGTAACTGTCAAAAGTTACAGCAAGATAGGAGGTCATTTCCAACCAATCAAACTGTGGAATTTAGTTACTTAAAGAAACATGACCAAAATTCTATTCTGATACTTATTCTTTTCTTTTATGTATGATTAACTCATCTACTAGAAGGACAGAAGAAAGGAAGGAAAGAAGGGAAAGGGAGGAATCAAAACAGTGAAAGCTTTAACAATGCACACATCTGATTTAAAATGTTATGTTTCACTCACAGGTTAGCTTTGTCTTTATGATAAAAGACCATAGATATTGTGTAGTCTCTTGGTGTCACATTTTGCTATAACTGTCATTTAATAGTTACTTCCTCAATTTATGGTGTTTTTCTTAGTTACAGAATGTATGGAGTTATGTGGGAGACACATTGTCACTCCTATACTTTCAATTTTGCTTTATTTGATGTTATTTATTTTACTTTAAAGTAGAAGGCCAAAATACACAACTCAGAACAAATAAATTAAACTCCCTTAAAATTCAGCATGGTTAAATTTACATTCTCGTCTTCCCTCCATTGTTTTATACTTACAAATTTTTTTTCCTCCATTTTATTAGTGGTTCTAGCTGGGGCTGGAGAAGGAAATGGCAACCCACTCCAGTGTTCTTGCCTGGAGAATCCCATGGATGGCAGAGCCTGGTGGGCTGCCGTCTATGGGGTCGCACAGAGTCGGACACGACTGAAGCGACTTAGCAGCAGCAGCAGCAGCTGGAGCTGGTCACGGGATTGTGGTTTCACAAAATTTCAGGGTGGTGGTACTCAGAGAGCTTGATTTATAGCACCAAGGTTTCCATGCAATCCACTGACTTATATAAGGACACGCATTAAAATACCAAATTATAACAAAGCTGCTTTTCCAAAACATACTAACAGTCCCTGAACTTTATCAATCTAATCTTGAGAAATTTTCTCTGGACATATGAAGTGGAATTAATTCACCCAGTCACAGCTATTGAGCAATCAATAAATTGCTTTGTGGAGAGACATCATAAAAATGCACTGGACATGGTTCCTGTCCTGAAAACAATGTAATGTCAAGAAAAGGAAGAGACAGTTCCAGAAATCTCTTGCTGTGTTAACAATCCACTCCAAAATGTAGTGACTGAAATCGGCAGCCATTTCATTGCTCACCATTCTGTGGGTCAGGAACTTGAACAGGATTCACAGGAGACAGTTGGCTGGGATAGATTGACTGGGATTGGAGGATCCAAGATGGCACACTTTAATATATGGGGCTCTGTTGCTGGAAGCTGTACTCCACGTAACCTTTATCTGCACTTGGCAATCTTAGTCTGCTCTCATTCTATAATTGGTAGTCTATGGTGAGCAGCTTTCCAAGGTCGAAAATGGAAACCTCAAGGTCTCTTAAGACTCAGAACTAGAAGTCACACAGTGTCAAATCTGTTGCACACGACTGGTCACAGCAGGTTATAGGACCAGCCACAGATCAAGGCGACGGGAAAGAAACTTCATCCTTTGATAAGAGTGATAAAGTCACAGCACTAGGGAGCTGGTGGGATGGGAGAAATTGTAGCTACCTTTGAAAACAATGTGCCAAGTACTTGTCAAAGAAATTAGAATGAAAAACAAAGGAAAGTGAAAAGTCAAAGTGAAAGTTGCTCAGTAGTGTCCAACTCTTTACAACCCCATGGACTATACAGTCCATGGAATTCTCCAGGCCAGAATACTGGAGTGGGTAGCCATTCCCTTCTCCAGGGGATCTTCCCAACCCAGGGATTGAACCCAGGTCTCCCACATTGCAGGTGGCTTCTTTACCAGCTGAGCCACCAGGGAAGCCCAGAAACAAAAGGATAGATATATATATCTTTTTTTCTTTTCCCTTATAATCTTCAGATTTTTGCTTTATGTATCTTTGTTGTTACATGTCTAATGCTTTATGATGTCTATCTTCTCTGTGAATTATACCTTTTATCATTAAAAATATTCATCTTTGTTTCATTTAAGGATAAATTTTAAAAAACAAGGGAATAAATACAAGTTTCACATTTATATAGATAATTATGGCACAGAAGAATTTTAAGAAACTGCTACAATAATGAAATATACAAATCTTCTTTAATAAGAGAATACCATCCATTTTCTTATAGGCTTGAAATCATCAGGATATGTAGCTTGATATTGATTTAAAAAAAAAGGCCTCAAAAAAGTAAGTTGAAGGTAAAGTAAGTAGGCATATACATGCTACAAGCAAAAAGATCTGTTACATCAAGCCACAATGAGATGGTACTTTAACAACTTTCTCCACTTTTGTGGAGAAATGAATAAAATGAAAGTCACTCAGTCATGTCCGACTCTTTGCAACTCCATGAATAGTCCATGGAATTCTCCAGGCCAGAATACTGGAGTGGATAGCCTTTCTCTTCTCCAGGGGATCTTCCCAACCCAGGGATCGAACCCAAGTCTCCCACATTGCGGGCAGATTCTTTACCAGCTGAGCTACAAGGGAAGGGAAGCCCCTGATAACGCCTGCCTAAAAAGAAGGCTCAAGGCCACTATATTCATTAAAATCAAAACTTTATGACAAAAGCCTAATTTAAAAACTATATATTACTTCATACACAAAATATTTTTTTTAATTGAAAACTCCCAGTAACTCTGAATCAAAGAAAAAATAAATTTTGAATATCCCAAATAAGACTATTTTAAAAATAATGAAGTATGGAAAGAAGCTACCTATCAGGATTTTTGACAAATGTAATCCTGGATTACTGGGCTATAATGTGTTTATGATTTCTTTAGAGAAAACTTCTGTTTTCATCTCAAAGAAATAACACAACTGCTTTTGCAAAGGAAATGACATGAATAATTTGTTACTCTATTCTGAGTGTTAACTCTATGCAAAAATTTAGTTATATGAACTGTGTGAGGTTTGAGTTAACACTCAGAAAACAGAGTGGGTTTGGCAGAAAACTAAATGACTTTATGGGCCATTCTCATCTTTCCCAATCTTGAAGCTGGGCACATGGTTTCTCACCCAAAGAACATATTTTGCAACTTCCCTAAAGGCTAGAGGTGACCTTTCAGCAACAAGCAAGGGTTTAATGTATGCTCAAGTCCCAGATATTCATATTAAACTGCTGTCACAGTCCCCCTTCATCCTTTTCAATTTTCTGCTGACTGGAGATAATGAAAATGATAGTAGCCACCTTGAACCCACAAGGTGTAGCTACGTGTGAAAATTACAGGACCACTTTCCTGCACTGTATGTTCCCCTTCCTTTGGACTTTGTGTCAGTGGGAAATAAATTCTTACGTAGGGATCTACTGTAGTTGAAGGTTATATTTTTACAGTAGGTTACCCTATACCTTAGCAATTACACATAGGTACTATCACTGTCACCATTATAAATATGGAGAGCAGAGAAATTAGGGTACTTAACCAAACCAACAACTAGTAAGTTGTAAAGACTATGCGTGCAAGTGTTAATAGCTCAGTCATGTCTGACTCTTTGCAATCCCATGAACTGTAGCCCACCAGTCTCCTCTGTCCATGGGATTTCCCAGGCAAGACTACTAGAGTGGATTGCCATTTCATTCTCCAGGGGATCTTCCTGACCCAGGGGTCCAACCTGGGTCTCCTATATTGCTGGCTGATTCTTTATTGTCTGAGCCACCAAGGTCACACCAAATAGAAGGTCAGGTCCATGGTGCTGGCCACCAAATAATACTACTTCAATGTCTAGAGTTTGTAAAAGCCTTTGTGCTATTACAACTGCATGATTCCAAGAAACTTCTAAAAGAATTCAAAGAAAATTAACCTTTCCAAAGGGGAGGAGGTAGTTACATTACATTTGAATGAAGCAACAGTCCCAATTCCATTAAAAAGTCCTGGTACTCTATGGCTGATTCATGTTGAGGTTTGACAGAAAACAACAAAATTCTGTAAAGCAATTATCCTTCAATTAAAAAATAAATAAATATTAATTAATTATTTTTTTAAAGTCCTGGTACTTTTTAGAGTCTGTAGTACAGAGTGAAGTTAAGTCAGAAAGGGAAAAACAAATATCATATATTAACACATATATATGGAATCTAGAAAAAATGGTACTGATGAACCTATCCACAGGGCAGGAATAGAGATCCAGACGTAGAGAATGGATTTGTGGTTATAACGGGGGGAAGGAGAGGGTAGAACGAATTGACATAATAACACTGGGATATATACACAACCATATTTAAAACAGATAGCTAGTGGGAAGCCTCTGTGTATCACGGGGAGCTCAGCCCAGTGCTCTGTGATGGCCTAGAAGGGTGGGATGGGAGGTGGGCTGAGAGGGAGGCTCCAGAGGGAGGGGATATATGTATACTTGTAGCTGATTCACACTGTTGTACAGCAGAAACCAATACAGCATTGTAGAGCAATTCTCCAACTTAGAAAATAACAAAAAAAGAAAAAATTCTTATAACACAGGTATTACATAAATTCAGAATGAAGAGGAAAAATAAAGAATGAAATATTTTTTTAATCAAATTTATCTTTTCCTCTAAAAGGAAAAAATTGAAGAGCTCTTGAATGAGTTGACCCACGGTGCTCTTGAATGCATCACACAGAATTGCTGGGCAATATTGACTATAGCTACCAACACCTATTTTATAGTGGGTACAGATCACCACTAGCTTGACCGTAAGATGAAGAGGTAACCTAGGAAGAAGGGACGGCATACACAAAGCCAGCAATTTGATCAAAAGCCACAAAGATAACAAGAAAATCCCCATGGTATTGTAGCTCATACATAGTGACTGTAAACTGGTTTAATGGAAATAATTCTGATCTCCGACACCCAAAGAGGAGAATTATTGATGTTACATAGGAAGTGTTACAACGGCTGCTTTAATCAGGAAACTTTGGCTTCACAACTCACAGGGAAAATGTGAAAGATATATAAAGATCCTAGAAATTGAGAGCAGTAGTTCTATACAACTAACCTTATAGGAACTAGACGAGGAAACCAAAGGCTCCCTCCCTATCTCACCCTCAGAGATCACATCTTCATGCCTTTCTGCTTTTTCTTGCTAGTCTGCTTCATTCATCAGCCTTTCTTCCAGAGGTCCTTCCTGCTTCAGCTTGTACTTGTCTCCAAGTGAGTATTTCAGCCCCTTGACACAATAGCAGCTTTTCATCCATCATTCTGATGTATGTCCCTAAGGTTAACTGCCTTAGACAAGGTCTGTTTCCCAATTCTAAATTCTTAAGAGATGGATCTGATTGGCTCTCTTCATGTTTTTTTGAGCCAGACTAAGCAAGTTTCTTACCTTGCTGAAACATGGACTTGCTGCCTTGGGGTACGTGCACATCCCTGGCCCAGTAAGTATCAGCCAGATGGTGTGGTCACATGATACATGACTATAACACACCCACTCATCAGTAAGCAAGGACCTCAGCAGCTTCCTTTGGAAGGGCCGAGGAAATAGGAGGCCACTATAAGCAAATCTAGTACAGCTCTGGTAATACTGCTCAACTGAGAAACCATTTTCCACTCAGATAGTGATCAAGAAATGATTCTTGCTACCAAAGGCATCAGAATGAAATATGCTTTCAATGACTTCAGTAGGAAAGAACACAGAGGCAGCTGGCCAGAGGACACAGAATACACCAGAGCAAAACACCAGGGTGGGCACAGAACGTGGGAACAGAAAGCAGAGTTACAGCAGTAACACAGAAAGGCTCTGTGTCAGAGAGGAGGCATCGGGCTCACATAAAAGAAATTTACGCTGGCCAGCTTGGGCATACACAAAAACACTGTATTAGATAGATAAAGGGGAACAGTCAAGGCTAACAGAAAAACTCAGGTAGCCATCAGGTATCCTCTAGAGAGTCTAAGTTAGAAGTTCATCCAAGGGCACTGTAGCCGGAATGGGGAGATCTAACCCATTTTAGTGTATTTGTCGCTCTGTCCACTACTTCAGCTCTCAGAATTCCAGGAGTGCCCACTTCGGCTTGAGGGGGAGAAGCAAGCACCTTCAAGACTGACAAACCACCTAAAGATGGTGAGAGAATCCCCCGCCCCCCCGCCCCCCGCCGCCGCAAAGAAGCCAGATGCTATTTAAAAGTAAAGAGGGACTTCCCTGGCAGTCTAGTAGTTGAGACTCCCTGCTTCCACTACAAGGAGGCATGGATTCGATTCCTGGTCGGGGAGCTGAGATCCTGCATGGCACATGGCATGGTCAAAATGTCAATAAATAAATAAACAAAATGATGTAAATGTTAAGAGGGAAGAGTTGTTGAACAGAAAATAGCAATGATAACAACAATAATGTCCATTATAGAAATTACTTCTTGAGCCATAAACCAGTAGCAGAGGCAGTTGAAAAGAACAGCCTCTTCAAGAATACTGTTGAAATCAAATTAGAGAATATAACAAAAATGAAGCAGATATAGAGAAGACAGAGAGATATGTTTGTTCTATAGATATAGAGAACAAACTGGCGGTTATCAGTGGGGACAGGGAGGAGGGGTAAAACAGGGACCAGGGAGTGAGAGGTACAAGCTGCTAGGTTTAAGACAGGCTCAAGGATGTATTGTACAACACAGGTAATATAGGTAATATATGGTGATAAAAACTGTATATATTTTTAAATTTTTTTAAATTTTAAAATACATAACTTTTTTTAAAAAAAACAACATGAAAGTCATGGATGACCTTGACCAGGATAATTACAGTGGAAGGGAGTGAGTGAAAGATTAATGAGATGCTGCAGATCCTGGCCGATGACTTTTAAGACGGGAGTTACCTGTTGGAGCGAGGGTCACAATTAGGCGGGGAAGAGGGGGTCCAGTGTTCAAGTGGAGAATAGTGGTCGTAGGTGGAAGACCAAGCAGTTTATCCATTGCAGTTGGAGGAAGGGTAGAAGAGTCCATTTTAAGTAGGTTAGCAGATGTAACCAGAGGTGTGGGAGCTCGTTTTTCACCGAAATAGAAAGCACGTATCTTCTAATTTCATGGCTGCCGACACCATCTGCAACAATTTTGGAACCCAAGAAAATGAAATCTGTTACTGTTTTCACTGTTTTCCCATCTATTTACCATGAAGTGATGGGGCCAAATGCCATGATCTTAGTTTTATGAATGTTGAGTTTAAGCCAACTTTTTCACTCTCCTCTTTCACCTTAATCAAGAGGCTCTTTAGATCCTCTTCACATTCTGCCATGAGGGTGGTATCATCTACATATCTGAGGTTATTGATATTTCTCCCCGCAATCTTGATTCCAGCTTGTGTTTCATCCAGCCTGGCATTTCTCATGATGTACTCTGCATAGAAGTTAAATATAGATCAATGGAACAAAATAGAAAGCCCAGAGATAAACCCACGCACCTATGGACACCTTATCTTTGACAAAAGAGGCAAGAATATAAAATGGACAAAAGACAGTCTCTTTAACAAGTGGTGCTGGGAAAACTGGTCAGCCACTTGTAAAAGAATGAAATTAGAACACTTCCTAACACCATACACCAAAATAAACTCAAAATGGATTAGAGAGCTAAATGTAAGACCAGATACTATAAAACTCCTAGAGGAGAACATAGGCAAAACACTCTCTGACATAAATCACAGCAGGATCCTCCAAGACCCACCTCCCAGAATATTGGAAATAAAAGCAAAAATAAACAAATGGGACCTAATTAAAATCAAAAGCTTCTGCACAGCAAAAGAAACTCTAAGCAAGGTGAAAAGACAGCCTTCAGAATGGGAGAAAATAATAGCAAATGAAGCAACTGATAAAGGATTAATCTCCAAAATATACAAGTAGCTCCTGCAGCTCAATTCCAGAAAACTAAGTGACCCAATCAAAAAATGGGCCAAAGAACTAAACAGACATTTCTCCAAAGAAGACATAAGGATGGCTAACAAACACATGAAAAAATGCTCAACATCCCTCATCATCAGAGAGATGCAAATCAAAACCACAATGAGATACCATTTCACGCCAGTCAGAATGGCTGCTATCCAAAAGTCTACATGCAATAAATGCTGGAGAGGGTGTGGAGAGAAAGGAACCCTCTTACACTGTTGGTGGGAATGCAAACTAGTACAGCCACTATGGAGAACAGTGTGGAGATTCCTCAGAAAACTGGAAATAGAACTGCCATATGATCCAGCAATTGCACTCCTGGGCATACACACCGAGGAAACCAGAATTGAAAGAGACACATATACGCCAATGTTCATTGCAGCACTGTTTATAATAGCCAGGACATGGAAGCAACCTAGATGTCCATCTGCAGACGAATGGATAAGAAAGCTTTGGTACATATACACAATGGAGTATTTTTCAGCCATCAAGAAGAATGCATTTGAATCAGTTTTAATGAGGTGGATGAAATTGGAGCCAATTTTACAGAGTGAAGTAAGCCAGAAAGAAAAACACCAATACAGTATACTAACGAATATATATGGAATTTAGAAAGATGGAAACCTGAAACCTGTGTACGAGACTGCAAAAGAGACATAGGTATATAGAACAGTCTTTGGGACTCTGTGGGAGAGGGTGAAGGTGGGATGACTGGGGAGAATGGCATTGTAGCATGTATATTATCATATGTGACCAGTCCAGGTTCGAGGCATGATGCAGGATGCCTGGGGCTGGTGCACGGGAATGACATGGAGGGAGGATATGGGGAAGAGGGAGGTGGGAGGGGGTTCGGGAGGGAGAGCACATGTACACCCGGGGCGGATTCATGTCAATGTATGGCAAAACCAACCAATGTATTAGTGTAGGGTAATTTGCCTCCAATAAAATAAATTAAAAAAAAAAAAAAGAAGTTAAATACTCAAGGTGACAATATACAGCTTTGATGTACTCCTTTCCCGATTTGGAACCAGTCTGTTGTCCCATGTCCGATTCTAATAGTTGCCTCTTGATCTGAAGACAGTTTTCTCAGAAGGCAGATCAGGAGGTCTGGTATTCCCATCTCTTTAATAATTTTCCATAGTTTGTTGTGATCCACACAGTTGAAGGCTTTAGCGTAGTCAATGAAGCAGAAGTAGGTATTTTTCTGGAATCCTCTTGATTTTTCTATGAGCCAACAGATGTTGGCAATTTGGTCTCTGGTTCCTCTGCCTTTTCTAAATTCAAAAAGATGCTTACTCCTTGGAAGAAAAGCTATGACAAACCTATACAGCATATTGAAAACCAGAGACATTACTTTGCCAACAAAGTTCTGTATAATCAAAGCTAAGGTTTTTCCAGTAGTCATGTATGGATGTGAGAGTTGGACCATTAAGAAGGCTGAGCACCAAAGAATTGATGCTTTCAAACTGTGGTGCTAGAGAACTCTTCAGAGTCCCTTGGACAGCAAGGAGATCAAATGAGTTACTCCTAAAGGAAATCAACCCTGAATATTCATTGGAAGGACTGATGCTGAAGTTGAAATTCCAGTCCTTCAGCCACCTGATGTGAAGAGCCAACTCACTGGAAAAGACTCTGAAGCTGGGAAAGATTGAAGGCAGGAGTAGAAGGGGATGACAGAGGACAAGATGGTTGTATGCCACCACTGACTCAATGGATATGAGTCTGAGCAAGGTCTGGGAGATGGTTAAGGACAGGTTAGCCTGGCATGCTGTAGTCCATGGGGTCACAAATAGTCAGACACAATTGAGTGACTGACAACAACAAAAAAGAAAGCAAGGTCATTATCTGCTGAGAAGAGGAGAATAGAGAGGTCTTGCAGACAGAAGGAGAAAGAAGAACATACAAAACAGTTACCTAGGTGAGCAGGAAGGAGAATTACGTAGGAAATTATAATCGGATCATTTGACCTGACAAAGGTGCACTTGATTTGCACAACTGAGGTCCTAAAGTGAGATCAGGCACCGGGCCTGTATGCTTTTCTTCCATCTGTGCTTCTTAGCACAGGGGCAGATGAAGAGTCAGTGCAATGATTTTTAAGATTATTTTTTAGAATTTTATTTTTCATTTTTTTCAAACTTTTTATCTTTTATTGGGGTATAACAATGTTGTGATACAGTTTCAGGGGAACAGTGAAGGAACTCAGCCATTCATAGACATGTATTCATTCTCCCCCAGACTCCCCTCCCTTCCAGGTTGCCCCATAACATTGAGCAGAGTTCCTTGCTCTATACAGTAGGTCTTTGTTGGTTATCCATTTTAAATATAGCAGTGTGTACAGTGTGTGCATGTGTACATGTTCATCTCAAGCTCCATAACTATCCCTTCAACTATCCCTTCCCCCTAGACTTCACCCTGGCAACCATAAATTTGTTCTCTGTGAGTTTCTTTCTGTTTTGTAACTAAGTTTAAAGTAAGTAAGTAAGCTTACATTTGTAAGTAAGCCATCATTTTAAGTAATTTTTTTAATGTGGGCCATTTTTTAAGTCTTTATTGTATTTGTTCTTTTATGTTTTGGTTTTTTTGGCCACTAGGCATGTGGGATCTTAGTTCCCTGACCAGGGATCAAACCCATTCAAAGTCTCAACCACTAGACTACCAGGGAAGCCTCATGATTTCAACTTATATTTCACCAGGTTTGAGGTTTTGCCAGGCAAGTTTGATGGAGAGGTGCAAGGGAGGCAAAGGTGTGGCAATGAGGTGATTACACAGTGATGGGTCATCTCAGCAAATATACTTTGTCATCACTTGGTTGCTCCACTCAAAGGCACGGAACTCAACTTCAATTCTTCCCTTTTTCATTCCCCACAACCATTCCATTGGCCATCCCTGATGGTTCAGACAGTAAACAATCCGCCTGCAATGTGGGAGACCTGGGTTCGATCCCTAGGTCGGGAAGAACCCCTGGAGAAGGGAACGGTTACCCACTCCAGTATTCTTGTCTGGAGAATTCCATGGACAGAGGAACCTGGCGACTACAGTCCATGGGGTCACAAAGAGTTGGACACGAGTGAGCGACTTTCACTTCACTTCAAACCATTCCATTAGCAAATCCCACCTGACTTCCACTGTATATCTGGCATCTATCACTTTTTCTCAATCCCCATGCCCACCACCTTGGCTTAGCCATTCACCCCCTTTTGTGCCAGGGTCTTGGCCATCTAACTGTTTTCCCTGTCTCAATTCTTACTATCCAGTAATGCATCCTTCACGCAACAACCAGAGTGGTCTTCTTACATCTTCATTGGATTACATAGTCCCTCATTACATCCTTTAGCAGTTTCCCACTGGACTTCTGTTTTAATACAAATGGTGGCCACCAAAGTCCTTGCTCCTCTGCCCAGCTCTCTGACCTTCAGCACTGCTTTCTCTGAGGACCATGTTCTCTGGTTCCACTGGCCCCATTCAGCTCTGGTTCTCAAACATGCACACTCTTTTTGTTTGATTAATGAAATTCTTTCTCCTTCTACCTGAAATGCTCTTCCTCTGGCCCATTAATTGGTCACTTTACTCAAGCTTTAGGTTCAGTCCATATTGTTACTTTCTAGAGAAGACGTCCCTGAGCTTAGTATCAGAAGTACTTTTACCCATGATGCATTACATCACCCTGTTTGTTTTAGAGCCTCACACAATCTGAAATCATGTTTACACATTTGTTCACCTGTATACCCCAACTAGAATGAGGGCAAGGCCTCTGACTCTTCCATTTTCTTGCCTAGTCTTAGAGCAGTAGTTCTCAAACTTACTCATCTCAGGAACTTTACACTCTTAAACAGTATTCAGGGTGACTTCCCTGGTAGTCCAGTGGTTAAGGCTTCGCTTCTACTGCAGGGGTATGGGTTCAATCCCCAACAGGGGAACTAAGGTCCCACATGCCTAAGGAGGTTTAGTATATGTGAGTTATAGCTACTATTATCTACTCATGCGACGAGTTGACTCACTGGAAAAGACTCTGATGCTGGGAAAGGTTGGGGGTGGGAGGAGAAGGGGACGACAGAGAATGAGATGGCTGGATGGCATCACCGACTCTGTGGACATGAGTTTGAGTGAGCTCCAGGAGTTGGTGATGGACAGGGAGGCCTGGCGTGCTGTGATTCATGCGGTTGCAGAGAGTCGGACACGACTGAGCGACTGAACTGAACTGATCTACTACATATCAGAAATTAAAACCAATAGATTTAGAAAATATTTATGCATTTATTTCAAAACAGTCATAATAATTCCACTGCATGTTGACACTTAACATTTTATGAAAAATAATTATATTCTCTAAAACAGTAAAATAGAGGAGTGATATTACATTTTTGAAAATATGTTTAACCTCTGATTTAATAAAAGGCATCTAAATCCTAAAAAAAGAGAGAAAAAAAAAGAGTACTGTTGATAAATCTTGTTAAAGAAAGTGAAATTTGAACAAAGACAGATGAAACTAAACCAAATCTTCCACTGTAAATAAATATTACAGCTAAACTTTACATCAACCCCGTGAAGTTGGATGATAAGTCTCATTTAGAAGGAGAAAAGCAAAGCCCTTCAAGGTTCAGTGACTTATGAGAAAAACCACACAGGAAGCAGCAGGGCAGGGATCAGTTCCTGTGCATCTGGCCCCACTCCAGACTCTACCTAAGAACCATGACAAGGTGCTTACCAAAAGAAAGGAAAGGTGCCACTGAAAGGCCCAGGAACTCAGAGAGAGGAATCAGCAGAGATTACACAAAGCAAGGGGAGAAACCCAAAACTAGATAAAACCAGAAAATACCCTGTTGACAGGTCAAGCTAAGGATTTAACTGAATCTTTCTTTTGGGGGGGGGAGGGGGTATAGTTGCTTTACAGTGTTGTGTTAGTTTCTGTTGTACAATGAAGTGAATCAGATATACAGATATATATATTAATATCTCCCTCTTGGACCTCCTTCCTGCGCTCCCCTACCCCCAGCTCCAAACCCACCCATCTAGGTCACCACCGAGCACCAGACTAAGCTCCCTGTGGTATACAGCAGGTTCCCATTAGCTACTGTTTTATACCTGGTAGGCAATGGCAAGCCACTCCAGTACTCTTGCCTAGAAAATCCCATGGATGAAGGAGCCTGGTAGGCTGCAGTCCGTGAGATCGCTAAGGGTCGGACATGACTGAGCGACTTCACTTTCACTTTTCACTTTCACACATTGGAGAAGGAAATGGCAACCCACTCCAGTGTTCTTGCCTGGAGAATCCCAGGGACGGGGGAGCCTGTTGGGCTTCCATCTAAGGGGTCACACAGAGTCGGACACGACTGAAGTGATTCAGCAGCAGCAGCAGCAGCAGTGTATATATGTCAACCACAATCTCCCAATTCATCCCAACCCCCTTTGTCCCACCCAAGTCCATATGTCTTTCTCTACATCTGCATCTCTGTCCCCTGCTGCTGCTAAGTCACCTCAGTCGTGTCCGACTCTGTGTGACCCCTTAGACGGAAGCCCAACAGGCTCCCCCGTCCCTGGGATTCTCCAGGCAAGAACACTGGAGTGGGTTGCCATTGCCTTCTCCGCATCTCTGTCCCCTATTGCACTGCAAATAGGTTCATCAGAACAATTTTTCAATGGTACAAATATGATTAATATACAAATTATGTATATTAATTCCACAATATGTGTTAATAATACACAATATTTGTTTTTCTCTGTCTAACTTATTTCACTCTGTATGACAGATTCTTTAGTTAAGAGAAAAATAAGAATTAAGAGGAGAATCTACTGCTTGTGGCTTATGATTTCTTGAATCTGGAAGTACTGTAGTTCATTATGTAGATTTCTTATTCTGAATTGTAAGGTCAGACATTCCCAGCTAATCTTGTCCTTATATCTTCCCAGGTTAAAGCCTTCTGCACCACCAGCCCTTCCATCAAGGGTTGTTACCGACAGCGGAAGTGGGGACTGAGATCTGGCTATCTTCAGTTTAGGATTTTACACAAGGAAAACATTTTGTATAATTCCCCGTCCTTGTTTTAAATAATCTTTAAACAAGAGGAATTCCTACTAACCAGATTAATTTCATTCTGGTTTAATTCCAGGAAAAGAAGAGAGTGAAAGAGTAAGAGGGCGACGGAGAACCTGGCTAGAATGATCTGTGTCCCTTCCTCGGTCAATTGTTTATACTGTTGAGTTTTAAGAATTTCACTTCTTCCCCTTCCTGTTTGTCTTCTTGAGCAAACCGAGATTCCAGATTGCAATTGTTTGTAAACAACAGAGGATTATTTGGTTGGTAGGAAAGGCTTGTCTACAATCTCAGATAAACTTAAATCCTGTGTACTAGAAACAGGCAAACATTAGTTGTAAACTAACAAGCTGACTATCTTTCTGCCTCCATCTCAGGTTTGCTGCTTATAATATGGCTAATTGCTCACTGAGGGTAGACTAAACTGTGTAGAGTTAATGAATTCCACTAAGAGTACACATTTAACCCCATGGTTAATAAAAGAGGGAATCCTAGTGTGTTCTCTTTTCTCTTCCTCCTCCTCTATTCACACTTACATGTGTGTGCTAAGTCACTTTGGTCATATCCGACTCTTTGTGACCCAATGGACTGTAGCCTGCCTCTGTCCATGGGGTTCTCCAGGCAAGAATACTGGAGTAAGTTGCCATACCCTCCTCCAGGGGGTCTCCCCGACCCAGGGATCAAACCTGTGTCTCTCACATCTCCTGCATAGGCAGGCAGGTTCTTTACCACTAGCACCATCTGGGAAGACCCTATTCATACTTCAGTTCAGTTCAGTTCAGTCGCTCAGTCATGTCCGACTCTTTGCGACCCCATGAATCACAGCACGCCAGGCCTCCCTGTCCATCACCAACTCCCGGAGTTCACTCAAACTCATGTCCATCGAGTCGGTGATGCCATCCAGCCATCTCATTCTCTGTCATCCCCTTCTCCTCCCACACCCAATCCCTCCTAGCATCAGACTCTTTTCCAGTGAGTCAACTCGTCCCATGAGGTGGCCAAAGTATTGGAGTTTCAGCTTTAGCATCAGTCCTTCCAATGAACACTCAGGATTGATCTCCTCTAGAATGGACTGGTTGGATCTCCTTGCAGTCCAAGGGAGTCTCAAGAGTCTTCTCCAGCACCACATTTCATTTGAATTACTTTTAAAAAGTGCAAGATACATAGAGCAAACACTATAAAATAATAATCATGGTTTGTTTCAAATATAAAATTCTGAGTAGTAAATGTTGTGAATACTTAAACATAATAATTAGCTAGAGACTAACCTAGCAGGAGACAAGATAATCAGAATAGCCTCTGAGAAAAGACTTCTCTTAGGAAATGGTATTTGAGCTGCGATTTCAATGAGGAGGCAGTACCAGCCATGTAAAGGCTAGGTATAGACTATTCCAGGTAGAGAAAAGGGCTCATCAACACACTCTAAGAGAGGAACATGAAGGGTATATTAAAGATATGCAATGATCCAATGTCCTCAGACCTTGATTAAGAAATGGGGGAGTATAAGAAATGAGTTAGAGAAGCCAGCAAGGATCATATCATGAAAGGTAGAGGAGGCCAGGGTGAGCTACATGGATTGAATACTAAGGAAAATAAGAAGTCACTAAAGGGACTTCCCTGGTGGTCCAGTTGTTAAGACTCCACGCTTCCAATGCAGGAGACGTGGGTTTGATTCCTGTTTGGGGAACTAAGATCCCACCAGCTACACATACAGCCAAATAATTAAAAGTGGGGGGAAAAAATGCCACTGGAAAGTTTTTTTTTTATTATTTATTTTTATTTTTATTGGAGGCTAATTATTTTACAATATTATATTGGTTGGTTTTGCCAAACATTGACATGAATCCGCCCTGGGTGTCCATGAGTTCCCCCTCCCGAACCCCCCTCCCACCTCCCTCCTCCCCTTATCCTCCCTCTGGGTCGTCCCCGCATACCAGCCCCGAGCATCCTGTAACATGCATCGACCCTGAACTGGCGATTCATTTCACATATGATAATATACATGTTTCAATGCCATTCTCCCAAACCATCCCACCCTCACCCTCTCCCACAGAGTCCCAAAGACTGTTTTATACATCTGTGTCTCTTTTGCTGTCTCATATACAGGGTTATCATTTGCATCTTTCTAAATTCCATATATATGTGTTAGTATATTATATTGGTGTTTTTCTTTCTGGCTTACTTCACTCTGTATAATAGGCTCTAGTTTCATCTACCTCATTAGAACTGATTCAAATGCATTCTTTTTAATGGCTGAGTAATACTCCATTGTGTATATGTACCAAAGCTTTCTTATCCATTCGTCTGCAGATGGACATCTAGGTTGCTTCCATGTCCTGGCTATTATAAACAGTGCTGCAATGAACATTGGAGTACATGTGTCTCTTTCAATTCTGGTTTCCTCGGTGTGTATGCCCAGGAGTGCGATTGCTGGATCATATGGCAGTTCTAAGGAGCAATTTGATTTAGGTCATGATATATTTTTATGATAAATTTAACATATATATTAACATATACATATGAATTTAATTTTAAAGTAAACAAACCATTTAGTCATGACCATTGTTAGGAAAAGGAATGGGATTAGATTGGGATGGTGTTACAGGAAGGGACTTTTACTCTATCTGTATCACTTACATCATTTGCAGTGAATATATTTATGTATGACTCAAAGGATTAAATTTAAAATAGAGTAAATAATTAAAAGAAAATGTTTTAGATATAAGCCAGAGAAATAAGTCATTATCAGACTTAGCCTGAAATTCACATTGTTTTCAGAAAAAGGCACAAAATCTGTGCCCAAGCCCAGATTTCAGCATCAGTAAGTTTAGAGGCTAAAGATGAAATTAAGTCTAAAATTTAAAAATCATAATATGTATTTATATTGTCTGAATTAGGACATATATGCTAATGTCCTACTCCAATTCCTGCTCCAGGGTATCTTCCTGACCCAGGGATTGAACCCTCATCTCTTATATCTCCTGCATTAGCAGGCGAGTTCTTTTCCACTAGTGCCACCTAGGAAGCCTCATATATATGCTAATACATAAAGAAATTATTCTCATTATTAGCCTTTGTTAATCTGAAACCTTGGAAAGATGATAAGAAGGAAATAAAAGCAAGACATATTCCAGAGTTTCTGCTGTATCATACAGTCTAGAAAGAAACATTTAATTAAAGAGCAATTTAATTAGCAGTAACTGTTTATAAAAATCCAGTCTGGTATGCAGATCCAAACATGAGCATCTTGCTGTATAATCACATACAGGCAACAGGTATTACTTAAATCAGGTGTAAGAGCAGATGTGAATCCTGTGGCTTTTTCTTTCATTGTAAATAGATGCCCTTTTGGACTATATGATATGTTTTTTTTAATTACATATATTCCAAACCCTGAGAGGTTATAAAAACATTGCCATTTAGTAAACAGGTGAAACTTTCCCCCTAGATAAGAAAGAACTACAAACATGGTTTTCAATCTGTATCTCTTTTTTATCACTCATGTTTAATTGGGATACCATCAATATTACACTCATTATAAGTGTGAAAGTGTTAGTTGCTCAGTGGTGGCCAACTCTTTACAGCCCTGTGGACTATAGCCTGCCAGGCTCCTCTGTCCATGGAATTCTCCACGCAAGAATACTGGAGTGGGTTCAGCTCTGATTTTAATGGCCTGGGATTAGTGGGCCCAGTGACAGGGAGAATGACTAGGTACTTTGGGTCTGAAAAGTAGCTTTGACTTGATGTGCATGGTCACATTACCTTTCTTGATAATGTAGCAGGTTGAGAAGTACTCACCCAATTTAAGAAGATAAATGGTTCAACTGAAAAGAGAATAGTTGTGAGTAGAACCCGGTGATGTGTCATTTAAAGTATCTTTCAGTACAGTTCCTTAGGAAATTTGTACCAGATTCCTAGAATTTGGGGTTTAATATTAAACCAAGAGAACAACCAAATGAAATAGCTAAATTGGACTGTGAAGAAAGCTGATCGCCGAAGAATCAATGCTTTTGAACTGTGGTGTTGGAGAAGACTCTTGAGAGTCCCTTATACTGCAAGGAGATCCAACCAGTCCATTCTAAAGGAGATCAATCCTGGATGTTCATTGGAGGGACTGATGCTAAAGCTGAAACTGCAATACTTTGGCCACCTCATGCGACGAGTTGACTCACTGGAAAAGACTCTGATGCTGGGAAAGGTTGGGGGCGGGAGGAGAAGGGGACGATGGAGAATGAGATGGCTGGATGCCATCACCGACTCTGTGGACATGAGTTTGAGTGTACTCCGGGAGTTGGTGATGGACAGGGAGGCCTGGCGTGCTGTGATTCATGGGGTCGTGGAGAGTCGGACACGACTGAGCGACTGAACTGAACTGAACTGAACTGAAATTGATAGAGATGTTGAAGACAAAAACGTATGGCAGTGGAAAGCTTTCTTAAGCATTTATTTAAAAAATCCTCCAACCATTAACCTATATATTCTACAGGCGTCACATGAGATTAAAAGAAAAAACATAATTTCCTAGGAACAAGCTATTAACTTGAGCAGTTTTGTTTACACTAAAAAAAACAAGAGAAAAATCAGAACTTTTATATGCTGTAAAGCTTTAATAGTATAATCAGAAACTTTTGGAGTTATTGCTCAAGTTTACCTTATTGAACCAAAGGTGATGCATGCACTTCAAGAGACACTTAGCAGATGACAGATAAATATATATTGAGTACTGACTGATTGCAATGCTCCAAGCTAGAGAAAACTGGTGTAAACACTGTAAACAAAATACAGTCTATGTTCACTTGGAGCTTAAAGTCTACAGGAAAAGATAAGCATAAAACAATTAGTGTCAATGACAATTGATTAAGTGAATTGTGCTGAGAGTATATAATTAGTGATCTTGCCTATTCAAAAGGTATGAACTGGGGTCAAGTGAAGGGTTCACTGAAGAAAGGGTATTTAAGTTAAAAGTGAAGAATTGGACTTCCCTGATGGTCCAGTGGTTGAATCCACCTTGTAATGCAGGGGACACAGGTTCAATCTCTGCTCTGGGAAGATCCCACAAGTTGTGGGGCAACTAAGCCCTTGTACCACAACTACTGAGCCTGTGTGCCTAGAGCCCATGCTCTGCAACAAGAAGCCACAGCAATGGGAAACCTGTACACAGCAACTAGAGAGTAGCCCCTGCTTGCTGCAAGTAGAAAAAAACCCCAGCAGCAATGAAGACCTAATGCAGCCTAAGAAAATAACTAACTAAATATTTTTTAAAGTGAAGAATTAGTAGGAGTTGGCTGAATAAAGAAGTGGATGGAGGGTGCAGAAAAGTATTCCCTAAAGAGGGAATCGCCTGTGCAAAGGTCCTGAGGCAGACAGGAGGAAAATCTCAGGAGATGGCCAGGGATCGCAGCTCAAGGCAGGTCTCAGACCAAACAGGGCCTTAGAGACCACATTAGGGATTCTGGCTTTATCTGAAGAATAATCAGGAGTCATTGATGTGGTTTAAACTATGAAGAGAATATAATAAGATCTGTAGTATTATAAAGTTACCTTGACTATTGTTTGAAGAATGATTGGAAGGGATTAGTGGGACATGTGGAGATATAAAAGATATTTTTATAGTTGGTGGTTCAGCTATGGTAAAGGCGCTTGGTTTCAAGAGATTGTTGACTGGATATGTGACTATAAGAGAGAAAAAAGACAAAGTCCATAATATTTCATGGATTTATGGCAGGGACATATGAAAAATCAGTTAGGATTCTTACTATGACTGGGTACCAAATTTGGACACTTCCAGTCTGCATAGCTTTGCAGTGCAGTACCTGTGAAGATATTTTAAGGGACCATTTGGATAATATTCTTCAGACATAAGGAAAATGAATACCCTCTAGACAATATCTAAGGATTCAGAGAAACTTAACTGCAGTAAATCAGTCCTTGAAAGAAGCTTGTGATTCTGTTCCTGACAGCATAGGTATTAGCTACCTGTGACTCAGTCATAAAGCACCTGCCTGCCAATGCAGAAGATGCAGAAGACACAATACGATCCCTGGGTAGAGAAGATCCCCTGGAGAAGGAAATGGCAACTCATTCCAGTATTCTTGCATTGAGAATTCTATGGAGGGAGGAGCCTGGTGAGCTACAGTCTGTGGGGTTGCAAAAGAGTTGGACACGACTGAGCGACTAAGCAACAGAGAGAAAGTAATGACAATAGAATGACAACTTTCAATATGACAACACAAAGAAGGTAGCAACAGAGAGAAGGTAACCCAAGGAAGCAGGGAAGCATCCTTGTCTCCAGGAGATCTGAGAATGCCACTAAGCTCATGGCAGGAGTAATAAATCACAGTTCTTTGTCAATTGTTTCTGGGGAAGAAGAAGCTGTTCTCTATAAAAGTTCCCCAAAGTTGCTGCCAATTATCTACCTAGAGTTGGAATCCCAGAAATCCTGAATCAAGATTTAAGTTTTACTTTATGTATGGCTGCGCTGGGTCTGTGTTGCTGCGTGCAGGCTTTCTCTAGTTGTGGTGAGCAGGGGCTACTCTGAGTTGCAGTGTGCAGTCTTCTCGTTGCGGTGCCTTTTCCTGTTGTGGAGCACAGGCTCTAGGTGCGTGGGCTTCAGTAGTTGTGATTCTAGGACTCTAAAGTGTGGGCTCAGTAGTTGTGGCGCACTGGCTTAGTTGCTCCACGGCGTGTAGGATCTTTCCGGACCCGGGAACAAACCCATGTCCCTTGCATTGGCAGGGGAATTCCTAGCCACTAGACACCAAGGATGGAGAAGGCAATGGCAAGCCACTCCAGTACTCTTGCCTAGAAAATCCCATGGATGGAGGAGCCTGGTAGGCTGCAGTCCGAGGGGTTGCTAAGGGTCGTACACGACTGAGCGACTTCACTTTCACTTTTCACTTTCACACATTGGAGAAGGAAATGGCAACCCACTCCAGTGTTCTCGCCTGGAGAATCCCAGGGACGGGGGAGCCTGGTGGGCTTCCGTCTATGGGATCACACAGAGTCAGACACGACTGAAGTGACTTAGCAGCAGCAGCAGACACCAAGGAAGCCTCTGAATCAAGATTTAAGATTGTGACAAACAGTGTGATGTAGTCTCCTAATTATTCATAACAGAAAATCTCAGGGAAGAAAGTAAACGTGGAATATGATGCAGGTATCTATTTGACATAGCTCATGGAAATAATTAAATGTATACACAGAACACTTACTAGGAAGCATGCCTGTGTAGTATGTCTGAGCCCCCTTGTTATATAATCTCTATTTCCAACACCCCCTCCTAATATCTTGTTAGTTGGATGATAATTCTTTTTCTTAGGCTCCTTCTTGAGGATACATTTTTAAAGAGAATTCTTAAGCCTCTAGGAGGTATCTTTTGTTCTATAGTTAATCTCTTAATAAGACCAATTTAGCTGCAATATAAAAGGTAATGCATAGTGTACTATTTACTGCACAATTCTGAACTTGCTCAGAGATTGCCTATAAGCAGGCTGGCATTACCCGTGGGCAGAGTTGGTGAAGAGAAATGTGGAATCGTTTCAGAACCATAGAGGAGATTCAGGCTTTTTACCCTCGTTCTGGGAAGAGTGATTTCAGACTTGCCAGCTTTTCAAAGAGACTACTGTATGTAAGGACTGTACTGGGCATAGTAGTATCTGTTCTTAAAATCAGGGATACAGGACTCAGATTTGGGTTAAAGGGATAACAATAACTGACTTCTGTTTGCAAAAGAGCCAATGGGCGTACACCAGGACAAACAATATGACTGGAAATCACCCGTGTGAGTTAAAAAATTACCTGTGTTTTTCTAGGTGTGAAACACAGTAAAACTATTCCATTTGAATTTCTTGGGTTATATGTCTACTTCCTTTTTTTTTCGCAGATTCACACTATCATTAGTTTAATTTCATTTGCCACTGTTGAGTAGTCTGCCATTTGGAACAACTTTGCATTCCATCTGTTGTAAGTGAAGGATTTGCAAGTGGCATCATTCCATGTTTTCTTAAGGATTTAAGGTGTCACTAGCTTTCAACCGACTCTACTAAAGGGCTTTTTGCCAGAACCCTACCTGATGCCAATTTTCATTTAATCTCCATAAATGTTTATTAATACAATAGTGCACAAAGTCTTCTTGAACTATTGAACATGCCAAAAGAGGTATTTGTTTTTCTACTTCTCGATGCCCATATTTAAACATGTTACGTAAAAATGTCCACACCTAAATCTGTCCCATCTTGTTGATCCATTTTTAAAATTCACACCCTGTCTTGTATAAACGCAACCCAACCATGAAAGTAACTTGTTCATGAGTCATAACCATGCAAACATTGAAGTAATTGTAAAGCATCTCTTGTTAGTTTGCAATTAGGGTATTAACTTCTATACCATGCTGTATTAGATTTTAGAAGAAAAGTCATAAAGGATTTTATTTCTTAACATTCAATAACATTTAATCATAAACATATACAAAGACAAAGATAAATATATACTCATTTCAACACCTACAAAAACAATTAGTTTTCCTGGGTGTATCATGGCAGATGGTGCTGTTATTTTTAGAGTATGCACAGAATATATAAACTGAATAGGTACTTATAGACGTGCCACAGTACGGTGGCATGGAATGGAAATGGTATGTTTATTTGATTCACATAATTTTAAAGTCCTCATTTTCATTATCAGAAGAAAAAAGCATGTTGTATAATTATGAATTTGCATCAAATATGCTTTAGAATTCAACAACAGTTTATGTCTAATAGCGATTCAGAGAAGGTGCAATTCAAAGGTAAATCCATGCTTACAATTCACATTAAATAAGATCTGATTAGATCCCTGTTCTTCACAAAGTAGGGATGCTAGGAATGGATTTCTCCTAGAAATCTCTGCAGTAGGCTAAGTCCTGTCAAAACTCTCCAGATGAAGCGGAATCTCACTGGAGAATCTCGTTAGCCACTCCTCCTCCTGTATTAAGTATCTCCTTTAACAGCTCATCCCCCTTTCTCTCTTGCCTATACTGAAATGCTTACTATCTGTCAAAGTTATCCCCTGTTCTCCAGTGTCACAAGCATTTCCTACATTGGACTTCTTGACATCTCTTATCATTTATTAAAAATATTTCTTAATTGATGTATTAGTTTCCAGCTGCATTCTCTTCCAATTCATTCACTACAAGTTCTAAACACAAATCGCACATACCTGCTTCACATATTCTAATGATGTCCTTAATATCTCCAGGACTCAGGGTAACATTTCCCCTTATTAGCTCAGGGATCTCAAATTGCACTCATTTCAATCTGCAGTCAAGATTGCCAGGAGAAATATCAACAACCTCAGATAGGCAGTTGATACCACTCTAATGGCAGAAAGCGAAGAAGAACTAAACAGCCTCTTGATGAAGGTGAAAGAGAAGAGTGAAAAATCTGGCTTAAAACTCAACATTCAAAAAACTAAGATAATGGCATCCAGTCCCATCACTTCATGACAAATAGATGAGGAAAGAGTGGAAACAGTGACAGATTTTATTTTCCTGGGCTCCAGAACCACTGTGGACAGTGACTGCAGCCACGAAATTAAAAGAGGCTTACTCCTTGGAATAAAAGCTATGACAAACCTATACAGCCTTTTAAATAGCAGAGACATCCTTCTGTGTAATCAAAACTATGGTTTTTCCTGTATTCATGTACAGATGTAAGAGTTGGAACCTAAAGAAGGCTGAGCGCCAAAGAACTGATACTTTTGAATTGTGGTGCTGGAGAAGGCTCTTGAGAGTCCCTTGGAGAGCAAGTAGATTGAACCAGTTAATCCTAAAGGAAATCAACCCTGAATATTCATTGGCAGGACTGATGCTAAATCTGAAGCTCCAATACTCTGGCCATCTGATGTGAAGAGCTGACTCATTGGAAAAGACCCTGATGCTGGGGATGATTGAAGGCAGGAGGAGAAGGGGCCGACAGAGGACGAGATGATTGGGTGGCATCACTGACTCAATGAACATGAGTTTGAACAAACTCAGGGAGATAGTGGAGGACAGGGAATCTTCATGTGCTGCACTCCATGGGGTCGCAAAGAGTCAGACACAACTTAGCAACTAAGCAACAAAGCTCCTGCTCCGTGATCATGTCCGCTCTGGGCCTACACTCAAATGCCCGCTGCTCTGGCTTTTCTTAACTGGTTGTGCTCTGCCTTTCAGGGCCCTTGGCCCAGAATGCCTTTCAAAAGTTAGCTCAAGTATCTGCTCTTTTCTGAAGATTTCTCAGAAAACGTGTTAGAGAAACGTGGGATGTGGTGAAAACCTCACCCTCCAGAGCAGCTGGTGTTTTAAAGTGCTGGGATCCAATTCTAAATCTCTGACGAGCTGTGTGAGCCAGAAAAACCTGGTTGGTCCCCACACATAGTGGTCACCCACATTCATCTTCATTAAGTGAGTGCTGCCACTAAGGAAGAGGACAGGCAGCTGATGCCTGAGCACCCATAGTCCTTCACACTCTGGCTATGACAATTCTTTCAACTGAGATATAATTGACATATGACATTGGTATGATTAAGGTGCACAGTGCATTGATGCATTTATATTTTGCCATATGATTATCACCATGGCATGAGCTAACACCTTTCTCATGTCACATAAAAATTTTTGTGTGTGGTGGGAACATTTAAAATCTAGTCTTTTTTTTTAATTGGGGTATAGTTGCTTTGGGTTTCCCAGGTGGCTCAGTGGTTTAAGAATCCACCTGCAATGCAGAACACACAGGCAGATGCGAGTTTGATCCCCAGGTCCAGAAGATCCCCTGAAGGAGGGCATGGCAACCCACTCCAGGATTCTTGCCAGGAGAATCCCATGGACAGAGGAGCCTGGTGGGTTACAGTCCATAGGGTTGCAAACAGTCGGAGACGACTGAAGCGACTGAGCACACATGAACGCACAGTTGCTTTACAATGTTGTGTCACATTTCTGCTGTATAATAAAGTAAATCAGCTACATGTATACATAAATTTCCTCCCTCTTAAACGGCCCTCCCTCCCCATCCATCCCCTCTAGGTCACCACAGAGCACTGAGCTGAGCTCCCTGTGCAGGTTCCAACTGGCTATTTATTTAACACTTGATAGTGTACATATGTCAGTTCCACTCTTTCAATTCATCCCCTCCATTATGTCCACTCATCCATTCTCTACATCTGTGTCTCTGTTTCTGCCCTGCTAATTGGTTCACCTGTGCCATTTTTATAGATTCCACATATAAGCATTAATATATGATATTTGTTTTTCTCTATCTGATTTACTTCACTCCATATGACAGAGTCTAGGCCCATTCACATCTCTAAAAATAACCAAATTTCATTCCTTTTTTTGGCAGAGTAAAAATCTAGTCTTTTTGCTAGTTTGCTAACCTTCATCTTTCAGGACTTTTCCCATGTCATATACACCCATCATTCCTGGACTAGGATTCTCTCTGCTTTCTCCTAGACAATCTGATCCATACAAACCATCTCCAGTACTTCTTGCCTACTGCCTCTGTTTGGACCCACAGTTTTAATCTTTTATCTTGGTTTTGTCTTTCAGTTCAGTTCAGTTTGGACCCACAGTTTAATCTTTTATCTTGGTTTGGTCTTTAAGAATACATAATATACTTAAAATATACTGAATATATAGTGTGTGTGTGTATATATATATAGTAGTATATATACATAAGTAATATATATACTTTTAAATATACTTATATAACATATATATTTTAAGTATATATATATTACATATATACTATAATATATATAATAATATATTGTTTTTACTAATATACTATTATGTATGAATATACATGGGCTTCCTTGGTGGCTAAACTGGTAAAGAATTCACTTGCAGTGCAGGAGACCCTGGTTCAATCCCTAGATTGGGGTGATACCCTGGAGAAGTGATAGGCTACCCAGTTCAGTATTCTTGGGCTTTCCTGGTGGCTCTGCCAGTAAAGAATCCACCTGCAATGAGGAAGACCTGGTTTTGATCCCTGGGTTGGGAAGATCCCTGGAGGAGGGCATGGCAACCCGCTCCAGTAGTTCTCTGACCCAGGGCTCCTGCATTGGGAGCACAGATTCTTAAGCACTGAACCACCAAAGAAGTCCCTGGAACTCATAACCTATTCTACCTGAGTCATATAATAGCAATAATTACCATTTAGTGTATATTTACTGTGTACTAGGCAAGATACAAGACATTTTGTAAACCCTATGTTATTTAATTTTCCCCATAATTCTAGGGGTAGGTGTTACTAGCACCACTTTAGAATCAAAGAAATGAAAGCAGAAAGGTACTTGTCCAAACACTTCTCATAAGGGCAATTTCGATGCACATACACATATAACCAGGCAAGTCAGAAAGAGGCGGCAGAATGGAAAATGGTGTGTGTGTATCTGGTGGAGTATGGGAGTAATGGTCAGGAAATGAAAAAAAGGAAAATCAGGGAGAAAAAGAACACACCTCAGAAGGATTTGTAGAGCAAATACTACACTGAGTATTTGACCTGATTCATGTGACCCCAAATCCCCAGCCCAGCCTACCTTTTTCAATCACACTCGTAGACCCTGACTTCAAACCTGTAAGGCCCACAGTCTCGTGACATCTGCTTTTCCTGTCCAGACCTAAGGAATATGTGTCACACAGAGGTAAAGCCAGATGCCTCAATCCTAAGTGACAGCGTCAAAAGCAGCTGGAGACTGGGAGACAGAAACTCAAAATTGGAAAAGGAGAAAGAAGAAAGTTGTGATAGGTCTGTGAGACAGGGAAAAGCTAGTCACCTGAATTTCTTTCAGTAATGCAGGAAAGTTTTTGCAAGTGTCCACAAATTTCACAGCCTCAAGTAAATCACTTGTCAGTTTAATTATGTTCAAATAAAGAATAAAAATTAATTTGAAAAAGATCCTCCCTTACAATTGCAATGGTGTCTTTCTTGCAATGGCTCAAGAGAAAATAGAGAATCACTTTGTTTTTGGTTAAAATAAGAAAGTCAATCCCCAAAATATAAGTAATCAATAATGGTATTCTGTCCAAACAGCTTAACAATTTAAAGGAAATAAAATGCCAGGAAAATGTTAAAGAACTAGTTGATTGAAATTATAAATCAATTCTGCGCCCCCCCCCCCCCCCCGCCGCCTGCCCCACCATGCTTTCATGTGATACTATCTTCTACAAAAGGGGAAACATAAGCTCAAAATAAGCCTGGTTTGGGTTGTATCTGCAGGTGTAGAAATTAAAACTCCCTGATAAATGAAACAGTTATACATGAAGGCTATTCATAGAAACCACTAAGTAATATAACCATATGCTCTTTTCTCAGTACAGTTTAACTAAGTACATACTATTTTCAAACTTGTCTAAGGTTTTCTAAACAAATCAGTAGTCTTCTAATTCCATCAAAGTCCAATGATAAGCCTTAAAGACTTCTTCAGCATTGGAAGATATCTTTCCAGAATTTTTATTTCCAGAAAAAAAGAGAGAATAGTCTGAACAGTGAAAGAACAAAATTCATCAAAATGGGAGCAATTTGATGCCTAGAGTGATTGTATGTCTGAGCACTAACCATCAGCTGTGCTGTGCTACTTCTTTAAGAAAGATACTTTGAGGTTATGAATATCATCTGTCTGTTTTGCAGAAATTTGCTGAAGCCAAACAGGTCTGACCCAATGGACATTTCAATTTTTTTTTTTTTGCTTTCTTCAGGTAACTATCATGTAAGAAATGCTTAAAATGGGAAGCCCTGAAAAAAAAAATGTAACATCTTAGTCAATATGAGGTTGGAGGTTATTGTTATGAATTTATATAAAGGTAAAATAAATTAAAATTGGGGGCAAAAATGGTTATATTCATACTTCCTAAAATGGGAAACAGCAGTAGAGCTGGACAGCATTGGACTAAGTTGAGTCTGAACTTTGACTTCTGAATCTTAGTCCGTCCTCAATTTCAGTGACATACCTTGATAATATATTAAAAAGCAGAGACATTACTTTGCCAACAAAGGTCCGTCTAGTCAAGACTATGGTTTTTCCCGTGATCATGTACGGATGTGAGAGTTGGACTGTGAAGAAAGCTGATCGCCGAAGAATTGATGCTTTTGAACTGTGGTGCTGGAGAAGACTCTTGAGAGTCCCTTGTACTGCAAGGAGATCCAACCAGTCCATTCTAAGGGAGATCGATCCTGGGTGTTCATTGGAAGGACTGATGCTAAAGCTGAAACTGTAATACTTTGGTCACTTCATGCGAAGAGTTGACTCACTGGAAAAGACTCTGATGCTGGGAAAGGTTGGGGGCGGGAGGAGAAGGGGACGACGGAGAATGAGATGGCTGGATGGCATCACCGATTCTGTGGACATGAGTTTGAGTGAACTCCGGGAGTTGGTGAGGGACAGGGAGGCCTGGCATGCTGCGATTCATGGGGTCGCGGAGAGTCGGACACGACTGAGCGACTGAACTGAACTGAACTGAACTCAGGTCATTGTCCTTCAGTCTCTTTACCTAAAATGCCTAATATGAGAATCATCATGTTGTACTTCAAATGTACACTAAGATGATTCTATAGAAAATTACCAGGGAACAAAACGAATGAAAAAACTCCTACAGTCATGACAGCAGGCTGGACATGAGTAGGCAAATCAGGAAAAAAAAAAGTTGGCACTAAAGATCTGGATGAGGAAGGGTAAAAGGAGGCAATTCCCAAATCGTCTACTGGTTAAGACTCTGAACTCCCACTGCAGGTGGAGTGGGTTCGATCCCTGTTCAGGAACTAAGATGCCACATGATGTGGGGCACAGTCAAAAAAAAAAAAAATGGATAAGAGAAGAAAGACTCTTGAGAGTCCCTTGGACAGCAAGGAGATCAAAGCAGTCAATTCTAAAAGAAATCGAAACTGAATACTCATTGGAAGGACGGATGCTGAAGCTCCAATACTTTGGCCACCACAAGAGGAGCAAAACATGGAATGGAGTCAAAAGAGAGCAAAAACCAGTGTTCCCAAATTATACTAATTATAGACATGTAATATTGAATGGTTTGCCTTGGAAACGAACAGAAATCATCCTGTCATTTTTAAGATTGCATCCAAGTACTGCATTTCGGACTCTTTTGTTGACCATGATGGCTACTCCATTTCTTCTAAGGGATTCCTGCCCACAGTAGTAGATATAATGGTCATCCGAGTTAAATTCACCCATTCCAGTCCATTTTAGTTCACTGATTCCTAGAATGTCGACATTCACTCTTGCCATCTCCTGTTTGACCACTTCCAATTTGCCTTGATTCATGGACCTAACATTCCAGGTTCCTATGCAATATTGCTCTTTACAGCACCGGACCTTGTTTCTATCATTGGTCACATCCACAACTGGGTATTGGTTTTGCTTTTGCTCCATCCCTTTATTCCTTCTATAGTTATTTCTCCACTGAGCTCCAGTAGCATACTGGGCACCTACCGACCTGGGGAATTCCTCATTCAGTATCCTATCATTTTGCCCTTTGTTACTGTTCACGGGGTTCTCAAGGCAAGTATACTGAAGTGGTTTGCCATTCCCTTCTCCAGGGGACCACATTCGGCTGTGGTCCATGTGATTAGATCAGCTAGTTTCCTGTGATTATGATTTCAGTTTGTCTGCCCTCTGGTGCCCCCTAGCAATACCTACCGTCTTATTTCGGTTTCTCTTACCTTGGTCGTGGAAAATCTCTTCACAGCCGCTCCAGCAAAGTGCAGCTGCTGTACCTTACCTTGGACGAGGGGTATCTCCTCAAGGCCCCCCCTCCTGACCTTGAACGCGGAGTAGCTCCTCTCGGCCCTCCTGCGCCCGCGCAGCCACCGCCTGTTGGACGTGGGGTAGCTCCTCTCAGCCGCCGGCCCTGGCCTCAGGCGTGGGGTAGCTCCTCACGGCCGCACCTCTTTGCGTGGCTCGTTGCGCCCGGGCCGGCGTCTCTCGCGTCGCGTCTGCGCCGCCGGGGCCGGCGTCTCTCGCGTCGCGTCTGCGCCGCCGGGGCCGGCGTCTCTCGCGTCGCGTCTGCGCCGCCGGGGCCGGCGTCTCTCGCGTCGCGTCTGCGCCGCCGGGGCCGGCGTCTCTCGCGTCGCGTCTGCGCCGCCGGGGCCGGCGTCTCTCGCGTCGCGTCTGCGCCGCCGGGGCCGGCGTCTCTCGCGTCGCGTCGTTTCCAAGGCAAACCATTCAATATTACAGTAATCCAGGCCTATGCCCCAACCAGTAATGCTGAAGAAGCCGAAGTTAATCGGTTCTATGAAGACCTACAAGACCTTTTAGAACTAACACCCAAAAAAGATGTCCTTTTCATTATAGGGGACTGGAATGCAAAAGTAGGAAGTCAAGAAACACCTGGAGTAACTGGCAAATTTGGCCTTGGAGCACGGAATGAAGCAGGGCAAAGGCTAATAGAGTTTTGTCAAGAGAATGCACTGGTCATAGCAAACACCCTCTTCCAACAACACAAGAGAAGACTCTACACATGGACATCACCAGATGGTCAACACCGAAATCAGATTGATTATATTCTTTGCAACCAAAGATGGAGAAGCTGTATACAGTTAGCGAAAACAAGACCAGGAGCTGACTGTGGCTCAGATCATGAACTCCTTATTGCGAAGTTCAGACTTAAATTGAAGAAAGTAGGGAAAACCACTAGACCATTCAGATATGACCTCAATCAAATCCCTTATGATTATGCAGTGGAAGTGAGAAATAGATTTAAGGGACTAGATCTGATTGATAGAGTGCCTGATGAACTCTGGACGGAGGTTCGTGACATTGTACAGGAGACAGGGACCAAGACCATCCCCATGGAAAAGAAATGCAAAAGAGCGAAATGGCTGTCTGAGGAGGCCTTACAAATAGCTGTAAAAAGAAGAGAGGCGAAAAGCAAAGGAGAAAAGGAAAGATATAAGCATCTGAATGCAGAGTTCCAAAGAATAGCAAGGAGAGATAAGAAAGCCTTCCTCAGTGATCAATGCAAAGAAATAGAGGAAAACAACAGAATAGGAAAAACAAGAGACCTCTTCAAGAAAATTAGAGATTCCAAGGGAACTTTTCAGGCAAAGATGGGCTCGATAAAGGACAGAAATGGTATGGACCTAACAGAAGCAGAAGATATTAAGAAGAGGTGGCAGGAATACACAGAAGAACTGTACAAAAAAGATCTTCATGACCAAGATAGTCACGATAATGTGATCACTGACCTAGAGCCAGACATCTTGGAATGTGAAGTCAAGTGGGCCTTAGAAAGCATTACTACGAACAAAGCTAGTGGTGGTGATGGAATTCCAGTTGAGCTATTTCAAGTCTTGAAAGATGATGCTGTGAAAGTGCTGCACTCAATATGCCAGCAGATTTGGAAAACTCAGCAGTGGCCACAGGACTGGAAGAGGTCAGTCTTCATTCCAATCCCAAAGAAAGGCAATGCCAAAGAATGCTCAAACTACCGCGCAATTGCACTCATCTCACACGCTAGTAAAGTCATGCTCAAAATTCTCCAAGCCAGGCTTCAGCAGTATGTAAACCGTGAACTCCCAGATGTTCAAGCAGGTTTTAGAAAAGGCAGAGGCACCAGAGATCAAATTGCCAACATCCGCTGGATCATGGAGAAAGCAAGAGAGTTTCAGAAAAACATCTATTTCTGCTTCATTGACTATGCCAAAGCCTTTGACTGTGTGGATCACAATAAACTGTGGAACATTCTGAAAGAGATGGGAATCCCAGACCACCTGACCTGCCTCTTGAGAAACCTGTATGCAGGTCAGGAAGCAACAGTTAGAACCGGTCATGGAACAACAGACTGGTTCCAAATAGGAAAAGGAGTGCGTCAAGGTTGTATATTGTCACCTTGCTTATTTAACTTATATGCAGAGTGCATCATGAGGAACGCTGGGCTGGAAGAAGCACAAGCTGGAATCAAGATTGCTGGGAGAAATATCAATAACCTCAGATATGCAGATGACACTACCCTTATGGCAGAAAGTGAAGAGGAACTCAAAAGCCTCTTGATGAAAGTGAAAGAGGAGAGTGAAAAGGTTGGCTTGAAGCTCAACATTCAGAAAACAAAGATCATGGCATCTGGTCCCATCACTTCATGGGAAATAGATGGAAAAACAGTGGAAACAGTGTCAGACTTTGTTTTTTTGGGCTCCAAAATCACTGCAGATGCTGATTGCAGCCATGAAATTAAAAGACGCTTGCTCCTTGGAAGGAAAGTTATGACCAACCTTGATAGTATATTAAAAAGCAGAGACATTACTTTGCCAACCAAGGTCCGTCTAGTCAAGGCAATGGTTTTTCCCGTGGTCATGTATGGATGTGAGAGTTGGACTGTGAAGAAAGCTGATCGCCGAAGAATCGATGCTTTTGAACTGTGGTGTTGGAGAAGACTCTTGAGAGTCCCTTATACTGCAAGGAGATCCAACCAGTCCATTCTAAAGGAGATCAATCCTGGATGTTCATTGGAGGGACTGATGCTAAAGCTGAAACTCCAATACTTTGGCCACCTCATGAGACGAGTTGACTCACTGGAAAAGACTCTGATGCTGGGAAAGGTTGGGGGCGGGAGGAGAAGGGGACGACGGAGAATGAGATGGCTGGATGGCATCACCGACTCTGTGGACATGAGTTTGAGTGTACTCCGGGAGTTGGTGATGGACAGGGAGGCCTGGCGTGCTGTGATTCATGGGGTCGCGGAGAGTCGGACACGACTGAGCGACTGAACTGAACTGAACTGAACTGATAGACATGTAATGCTTATTTAACTTATATGCAGAGTACATCATGAGGAATGCTTGGCTGGAAGAAGCACAAGCTGGAATCAAGATTGCCGGGAGAAATATCAATCACCTCAGATATGCAGATGACACCACCCTTATGGCAGAAAATGAAGAGGAACTCAAAAGCCTCTTGATGAAAGTGAAAGAGGAGAGTGAAAAGGTTGGCTTGAAGCTCAACATTCAGAAAACAAAGATCATGGCATCTGGTCCCATCACTTCATGGGAAATAGATGGGGAAACAGTGGAAACAGTGTCAGACTTTATTTTGGGGGGCTCCAAAATCACTGCAGATGCTGATTGCAGCCATGAAATTAAAAGACGCTTGCTCCTTGGAAGGAAAGTTATGACCAACCTTGATAGTATATTAAAAAGCAGAGACATTACTTTGCCAACCAAGGTCCATCTAGTCAAGGCTATGGTTTTTCCAGTGGTCATGTATGGATGTGAGAGTGGGACTGTGAAGAAAGCTGATCGTCGAAGAATTGATGCTTTTGAACTGTGGTGCTGGAGAAGACTCTTGAGAGTCCCTTGGACTGCAAGGAGATTCAACCAGTCCATTCTAAAGGAGATCAATCCTGGGTGTTCATTGGAAGGACTGATGCTAAAGCTGAAACTCCAATACTTTGGCCACCTCATGCAACAGGTTGACTCACTGGAAAAGACTCTGATGCTGGGAAGGATTGGGGGCGGGAGGAGAAGGGGACGACAGAGAATGAGATGGCTGGATGGCATCACCGACTCGATGGACGTGAGTTTGAGTGAACTCTGGGAGTTGGTGATGGACAGGGAGGCCTGGCATGCTGTGATTCATGGGGTCGCAAAGAGTTGGACATGACTGAGCAACTGAACTGAACTGAATGAGGAAGATTTAGAAATTTCTGAGACTAGAGCATTTAATGCTTCATAAGGAAAAAAAGAAAATTCAGTAACGAAAAGGGGAAGAAGAAGCTGTATCTGCTGATGATATCCAACAACTTCACAGAAGACCCCGAAGAGGAGAAGAAAGATCCTTAAGCAGACAACAATCAAAGTATTCTATACCATATTTACATTTTTGCTTGTGAAAGTATGTTTCTTCTTTCTCTCGTTTCATATAAAAAATCACGCCAGAGACCCTTAAAATATTTTTTGTAGAGTTATAATCAGGAAAAGATGCAAAGAAGTCAGCAATTGCCCACGTCAGGATTAAATTATGAAACTTTGACTAAAATGATACTGGAAATATTTCCAAGACACATTGTTGAAACGATTCAAATGTCAGGGTTGTATGATGTAAGTTTGGGAAATAGCATACTGATTTATTTTCAAAGGTTTATTTGAGGAAAAGAATCAGAAATACAAGCTGCAATTTGTAGCAGCACTGTCCAAAAAGCCAAAAACTAACATACATATTGTATTAGAAAGGAAATATTGGCTGAAGACAGCTGCCTTTTGTAGTCAGAGTGCTGCAGTGTTAGAATTCACCAAAGAACTTAGTGAAGTGATATGAAGTTAGTGTTCATTGGAAGGACTGATGCTAAAGTTGAAACTCCAATACTTTGGCCACCTCATGCAACAAGTTGACTCACTGGAAAAGACTCTGATGCTGGGAGGGATCGGGGGCAGGAGGAGAAGGCAACGACAGAGAATGAGATGGCTGGATGGCATCACCAACTCGATGGATATGAGTTTGAGTGAACTCTGGGAGTTGGTGATAGACAGGGAGGCCTGGCGTGCTGTGATTCATGGGGTTGCAAAGAATTGGCACGACTGAGCTACTGAACTGAAGATAAGACATCCACACAGATACATTCTTGACCATTTATCCACATAAATATAGTAGGAAAATAGATGACTCAATGAAAGATGTAGCAGCTAGCAAATTAGATGAATAAATAGCTGGTGAATGGGCTTCATTTCTAGGCTGCTTTCTTTGCTACATAGATTTAATTACTTTAAACTGAAAGGTGCATATGGACTTTTGGGGAAGAGTACCAGTCCATTCTAAAGGAGATCAATCCTGGATGTTCATTGGAGGGACTGATGCTAAAGCTGAAACTCCAATACTTTGGCCACCTCATGTGACGAGTTGACTCACTGGAAAAGACTCTGATGCTGGGAAAGGTTGGGGGTAGGAGGAGAAGAGGACGACAGAGAATGAGTTGGCTGGATGGCATCACCGACTCTGTGGACATGAGTTTGAGTGTACTCCGGGAGTTGGTGATGGACAGGGAGGCCTGGCGTGCTGTAATTCATGGGGTCACGGAGAGTAGGACACGACTGAGCGACTGAACTGAACTGAACTGAACCTTCTGGAAAGTATATTTGTTTCAAGTAGCATTTTCTAATCACACTGGTCAAACGCTTTATGTTCTCATTGTTTTGGTAAAGGTAACCAACAACAACAATTTTCAAAAGGTTTTCATGGAAATGTGTATGAGATTCACTTTAAAATAAAAAGGACTATTTACTACTGTGTTTGAATGCTCTAATCTTGATGAAGACCTTACAAAAAGAAACAGTCTGCAAAGGATGTAATCTATGTTAATAGCACAAAACTCAAATAAATTGTTACAGGAAAACTGTAGGAAGAAAGATGCAAAAGTGGATAAAGCACTAAAATATTTTAAAGTCTGATTTAAAGGCGACCTCCTACTTAGGATCTAACCTTACAAAAATATCCTGGGGTAATGCTGAAGCTAAAGTTTCAATACTTTGACCACCTGATTTGAAGAGCCAACTCATTGGCTCTTCATGATGTTGGGAAAGATTGAGGGCAAGAGGAGAAGGGAGCAACAGAGAATGAGATGGTTGGATGGCATCACCGACTCAATGGACATTGAGTTTGAAGGACAGGGAAGCCTGGTGTCCTGCAGCTCATGGGGTCGCAAAGAGTCAGACCAGACTGAGTGACTAAACAACAACAAATTTAAAGTCAAATTGGGTATATTCCCAGCTCCACCACTTTCTAGCTGACTGATGGCCTAGACAGATCCACTAAACTCTCTAAGACTCAAATTCCACACATATGAAATGAAGATAGCAATAATAATATCTAGTTTACAGTAATGTTTTAAAGATTAAATGTTACCCCTATCACAATGCAATATAATTATTTGTCTTCACAGATCTTTCATTCTTTCCATCAACTAAAGTGGATATTGACTCTGCCTCTATTAATCATCTGACTTTCAGAAGACTACTTAACATCTGTGTCAATGTTATTGTCTATAAATTAAAGATAAAAGTAGTAGATATCTCATTTGGGCTATTGTAAGATTCAATGAGCTAATACAAGTAACATATTCAGAACAAAGCCTAATACAAATTAGGAAATCATATATGTTAGCTAGATTTTTATTCATTTTCTTTCTTTTTCCCTGCTCTTTATTATTCTTTTTCTTATCATCATCATTCATTCTGTTAAATCTTATCCTATTAGGAGGCAACATTTTTCCTTTGGGGGCTTCCCTGGTGGCTCATCTGGTAAAGGATCTGCCTGCAATGTGGGAGACCTGGGTTCGATCCCTGGGTTGTGAAGGTCCCTGGAGAAGGAAATGGTTACCCACTCCAGTATTCTGGCCTGGAGAATTCCATGGACTGTATAGTCAGTCCATGGGGTTGCAAAGAGTCAGACATGACGGAACGACTTTCATTTTCACTTTCATTCTTCCTTTCATTTTACAATAATAAATAAATATTAAGGTTTGGAAAAAAATTATGAACCAGTATAGAATTTCCAGAATTATCAATTGTAATATGTCAATGTGATAAATTATATGATAGATTTTCTAATGTTAAATTCCTGCCTGCCATATATAATGTATTTTATATGATATTTATATAATAAAAAAGTGGTGAAAAAGACTCAATGCCTAGTACTTCTTAGTGTATTAAAGATATCCAATAAATACTTTCAAAAAATTAATCTATCCAAAGATTGGCGTTACAATCCCAAGCAAAAACCTTTGAAAATGATTGCTACTGGTCATCGTTACCAATACAGTGGAGGACACAAGGCATTTTTGGCCAGGGTGGTTATTAGAAAGCACTACTAGAAATAAATACAATTATATATTCCAGAAAATTTTGTTCCCTGAAAATCCAATTTTCAATTTTTTTCCCTTTTTAACAAAACTATTTGAAAAGATCAACATATGCTCATGATGCTCAATTCTAAATATTTTTAATAAATATCTATTACTATTTCTTAGATCAAGCTGCCATAATAAAACACCCTAGGCTAGATGGCTTGTTGTTCAGTCACTAAGGCATGCCTTACTCTTCACAATTCCATAAACTGTAGCCCTCCAGGCTTCTCTGTCCTTCACTGTCTCCCAGAGTTAGCTCAAGTTCATGTACATTGAGTCAGTGATACTATCTTACCATCTCATCCTCTGCCACCCTCTTCTCCTTTCAACCTCAATCTTTCCCAGAATCAGGGACTTTTCCAATGAGTCAACTCTTTACATCAGGTGGCCAAAGCATTGGAGCTTCAACTTCAGCATCAGTCCTTCCAATGAATATTCAGGATTGATTTCCTTTAGGATTGACTGCTTCGATATCCTTACAGTCCAAGGGACTCTCAAGAGTCTTTTCCAGCATCACAATTTGACAAATATTTCTTTCTCATGTTTCTGGGGGCTGGGAAGTCAAAAATCAAAGCACCAGAAGATTCAGTGTCTTGTGAAAGCCAATTTCTTGGTTCTTAGAAGTTGGTTCCATCTTTAGTCAAAGCTATGGTTTTTCCAGTAGTCATATTTGGATGACAGAGTTGGACTGTGAAGAAAGCTGAGCGCCAAAGAATTGATGCTTTTGAACTGTGGTATTGGAAAAGACTCTTGAGAGTCCCTTGGACTGCAAGGAGATCCAACCAGTCCATTCTAAAGGAGATCAATCCTGGGTGTTCATTGGAAGAACTGATGCTGAAGCTGAAACTCCAATACTTTGGCCACCTCATGAGAAGAGTTGACTCATTGGAAAAGACTCTGATGCTGGGAAAGATTGAAGGTGGGAGGAGAAGGGGACTACAGAGGATGAGATGGTTGGATGGAATCACTGATGCGATGGACATGAGTTTGAATAGGCTTTAGGAGTTGGTGATGGACAGGGAGGCCTGGCATGCTTCAGTCCATAGAGTCACAAAGAGTGGGACACGACTGAGTGATTGAACTGAACTGAACATGTGGTGAAAGGGACAAGGAAGCTCTCTGGAGTCTGTTTCATAAGATCCCTAATGCCATTCATGAGGTCCCCACCTTCATGACCCAATCACCTCTCAGAGATCCCACCTCTAAACATGTCATTTTGAGAGTTAGGTTTCAACACATAGATTTGCGAAGGATGCAAATATTCAGTTCATAGTACTCTACCACTGTTCCTCCTACTCCCCGCCCCCGCCCCAGCCATGCCCCACCAAATTCTGGTCCTTATTGCATGCAAAATGCATTCCTTCCATCTTAATAGCCATAAAAGTCCTAAATCATTCCAGCATTACCTTTAAAATCTAAATCCAAAGTCCTATCTAAACATCATCTAAATCAGATGGGCAAGACTCAAGATATGATTCATCTCGAGGCAAACTGCCCTCACAGTGAGCCTGGGAAATCAAACAGGTTACCTGGTTCGAAAACACAATGGTAGGACAGGGATAGGACAGACATTTCCCTCCAAAAGGGAGAATTAGGAAATAGGAAAGGAGTGACCTTACCAACAAGTCCAAAATCCAGTGCAGCGGGTTCTGTTAGACCTTCAGGCTCAAGAATAACCCTCTTTGGCCCAATCCTCTGCCCTCCAGGCTTATCAGGCCAGGTATCCCTCCCTCCCCGGCAGTTTCACCATGCTGGTCCCCAGCACTCTTCATAGACCTGTCCCCACAGCTTGGCTGGAAAGCCCCACCTTGACTCTCTGCTTGGACCCTCCCCCCCAAGCTAAGATCTTTGCCCACAGTTTGGGGGTGAAATCCAGTGCCCAGTAGATCTGACATGTGTTTTTTGAAATTCTGGTGGAAGCAGTCATGTCCCCACAGCTGGGCACTCTGTGTTCCTACACAAACAGAACAGACATGGCCAGTGGCTGTCATTTGCATGCTCCAAAGATGCCACCTAGTGTACCAGAGCCATACCCCAGGCAGTTAGGCATGTGGCTCCAAAGCACAAGAGTGGAACCAGCGATGGGAGGTGAGCAACACGCACTGAGGTCCCACGGGAACCCCCACCCGAGATTTGCATTCTTTCATTGTCTTGAACAAGAGCTCTTGGTTTCTGTGGAGACGGCTGACTAATCTCCTCATTACAGTTGTACGGCCACACCCTTAAATATGACAGGCTTCTCTTTCTTTACAATATGGATAAGCTGAGGATTTTCCCAACCATTAAATTCTGCCTCCCTTTTGATAAACAATTTCGTAGATATTTTGGCCACACTGCCTGGCTTGCCCCAACTAGAGATCAAACCTCTGCCCTTAGTGGTGAGGAGTCCTAACCACTGTGCTGCCAGGGAATTCTCAATGATTCCATCTTTAAACATTTCTCTTTCTTGAATCTTACTATTAAGCAGTCAATAGGCTCTAAACCATTGAGTCAACCCTTTGCCTAAAAACAGCTTTGGTTAAATATCCATATTCATCTCTCACAAGTTCTACCTTCTACAAATCTCTAGAATGTGAGCACAGTTCAGCCAACTTCTTTGCCACTGTATAGCAAGAATGGCCTTTCTTCTAGTTTTAAATCACACATTTCTCTCTTCTATCTGAAACTTTGTCAGAACGGCTTTTACCGTCCTTATTCCATCAGCATTTTGTCTGGGATGACTTAGGTGTTCTCTAAGAAAATTGAGACTTTTTCTACAGCTCTCCTCTCTTTTTTTCTGAAAGTGAGAGTCACGCAGTTGTGTCCAACTCTTTGTGATCCCATGTACTGTAGCCTGCCAGGTTCCACTCTCCATGGAATTCTCTAGGCAAGAATACTGGAGTGGATAGCCATTCCCTTCTCCAGATCTTCCCAACCCAGAGATCAAACCCAGGTCTTCCACATTGCAGGCGGATTCTTTACCAGGTGAGTCACCAGGGAAGCCCGGGGCTTTTTCTCTGAACTCCCCTCAAAAGTACTCCTAACAGTCTGTTCAAAGCAATTTGGGCTTTTTCCAGTATACAGCTCAAAACTCTTCCAGCCTCTACCCATGAGATACTATAGTATAACAAGTGGGAAGCAACATTATGTCTTTTTAGCAATATATGTAACATAGCTAGGGTTTCCCATCTGACACAAGTGGTAAATAACCTGCCTGCCAATTCAGGAGACATAAAAGACACAGATTTGATTCCAGGGTTGGGAAAATCCCCTGGAGGAGGGCATGTCAACCTACTCTAGTATTCGCGCCTGGAGAATCGCATGGACAGAGGGGCCTGGTGGGCTACAGTCCATAGGGTCTCAAAGAGTCAGAGATGACTGAAGCAAATTAGCATGCATGCATAAGTTAATTAACAAATATTTCATTGCTAAAAAAAAAAAAAAGCTAACCATAATGTGACAATGCAGGGTTCCCACAAATCTTCAATTTGTAAAAAACACAATATCAGTGAAGCAAAATAAAGCCAAGTACAATAAAGCAAGAAATGCCTGTTCTTAATTTCAAAGTTGCTTCCACATATTTAGGTGTTTGTTATACTCACTGCACTTTCTCCATACCAGTTCTTAGTGTGTGGGGTGCAGTGGCGGGGAGGCACAGCATTCAATCTCCAGCATTCTCATATTCATGACAGCATAAGCATAAATCTCTGGTTATTGTAATATTGTAAGTCTAAAAGAGGTACCTGTTTATCTGCTCTGTACTGAGAATAATGTACAATCGAATCTCATTCCCTTAGGCCTGGATGTCCTAGTTCAGAGTCATCTAGACTGACATGTAACTACATGGTAGCTTAGGGATGAAGTATTCAATTCTTGGAGTTCTGTGTTTGGTAGCAGATTTATTGCATTGATGGTCCAATTCCTCACCACTTCACAACTCCTTCTATCAAGAGAAGTCAATAGCCTTATTCCTTGAATCTGGGCTAGCTCCATGCCCTGTTACGGCTAATAGGATGTGATAGAACTGAATAGCTTGTCAGTTCTGAGCCTTGACCTCAAGGCACCATGTGCATTTCCTTGCTCTCCTCTCACTCCTCTGTCTTTGCCATGGGAACCTGCTTGGGGTAGCCTGTTGGAGTAAAACAGATAGGTGGTAGTCCAGTGGCTCCGTCACTCCAAGTGATAGCCAGACATGTGAAGGAGACCAGTCAAAACAGGAACTGCCCAGCAGAGCCAAGACTAAATCATTGACCTGTAGGCTCGTAAGCTAAATAAATACTTATTATTTTAGGCTGCATTACTGGGGCTGTGGAATCTGATAAAGCATTTCATTCAGGCCCTACTTAAATCATGCCTATATTAATGTAACAACCTTATTGCTGATCATCCTATACCTGGTGGATCTTTTATCCTTGTTTTTCACATAGAGCTAACAGCGCTGGTTGAAATATCTGCCAAATATCTTGTGTTCTCCAGCAGGCCCTTCTGCTCCATTTGAGAATATGATGCTAAATATTGAGGCAAACAGTTTGCCGTGAGCTGCCTTATGTGCTTTGTGACTTGGCAGGCCTCTACCAAACAATACGCCTGGAATTTAAAAGAATTCTTAGAAACTTATCAACTTGCCCAAACATGGGCAAAATCAGATTCATAACAACCAGGAACTAACACAATAAGACCATGTGCAATTTTTTTCTTAAATAGTTCCATAAATTAATGTTCCATAAATTCCATTATAGTTCCATAAATTCTTTAACGAAGAACTGCAATTTTAAATTGATAATAACCAAAGTCCTTGTACTTCAACATCTTGGTGGCCATTTTATGTCTGAAGATAACAATGAGATATCAAAAAAATGAATGTTCCAAATATCTTTAGTTAAAAGCTTTCAGAACTCACACATAAATCTCTGGCTGCTATCTGTTCTATCCAAGGAAAGCATATTTGAAATAAGATGTCTCACTTTCCTAATGAAAAGCAAGATCAGTCTTTAAATAGAATTCAAGAGGATATTCAGAAGGTACAGTAAGAGACGACACTCTGAAAGTGACTTTTGGACCAGGGAACTGGAAAAAGAATACTGGTGACCCTCCTATGTAAAGATGACAAAATTAAAGAGAAAATATGGTAATAAAAACTTTTCTTCATCTTTCTGGCAATTCTCCAAGACCTCCATTTCTGGGAGAATATATCTATCTGATAGGTTTAATGCTGAACTCACTCAACAAATTATTCCATTTGCAAAAATGAGAATAGTTGTCCAGGGACTTTCCTGATGGTCCAGTGGTTAAGACTTCACCTTCCAGTGCAGTGGGAACAGGTTTGATCCCTGGTCAGGGAGCTAACATCCCACATGCTTCAAAGCCAAAACATCAAAACATAAAACAGAAGCAATTATAACAAATTCCAACAAGTCAATTTGGGGAAAGCAGAGAGGTAATTGCTGGTCCTGGACAAACCTGAGGTAGTATTGTTGGGATCAGAGGAACAGTCTTTAATATTTTATTCCTCCACACTAGCATCTCTTCTCATGTCTTTCCGTTCCGTTCCGTTTAGTTGCTCAGTCGTGTCCGACTCTTTGCGCCCCCGTGGATTGTAGCCTACCAGGCTTCTCCGTCGGATTCTCCGGGCAAGAATACTGGAGTGGGTCACCATTTCCTTCTCCAGGGGATCTTTCCGACCGAGGGATCGAACCCAGGTCTGCCGCATTGGAGGCAAACGCTTTAAACTGTGAGCCACCAGGGAAGCCCTTACTTACATGGAATTAGTAGAAAGTTAAACTGACACGAATGCGCTGTATCTACCTCTCTGTGACTCATTGCCTTCTTAGCCACACCATCTGATCTTACTCTTTGGGAAAAGTTCTTAGAGGAAGCATTCACAGTAAGGTATAAGAGAGAGGCATGTCTATATCTGAACAGATTACTCTTTCTGAAAGCTCACTTTTTTTAAATGCAAGGAAACTCTCATGTTGAAATTTCAGACATCTATGAATCATTATAGTAGAAAAAACACATATCAATTTACCAATTCATACATTATGTTTATCTCTACAAGAAACTGGGTGTGGATGGTTACATTTGAGTGACAGGCCATGTAAGTTTATTTGGGATGGAGGTTCCACAGAGTGATGTGTCATAAGTATGGCATACATCTTTCAGGAAAATGACGTTCTTTATTATTTTGTCTTTTTATTTTTCTTCTTTATCGTCAACTTCTTCCAAATCTAATCCACAAGCCTTCACTCCCAGAGCTTAAGTTAACTTCAGTATTCAAAGTCTTTCATCTTTGGCATCAACAGACATCCCAAGTTCCTGGCATTATTGTCAACTATTTCCTTCATGCTGCCTCTACTTCAACCAACATGTTTATTCCCTGCACCATAAGCATCCCCAGGTCTTTTTTGTTGCATGTGCCCAAAATGCTCTATAGTGATCTTCCTCTCTACAGATTCAAGTCTTTTCTCATATTTTAAACAGCTCAGATCTCACTTCCTTCTGTGAATTAACAGCAAGTGGTGGTGCTATGGTAAAGAACTCACTTGCCAATGCAGGAAATGTAAGAGACTCAGGTTCCATACCTGGGTTGAGAAAATCCCCTAGAGGAGGAAATGGCAATCTACTCCAGTATTCTTGCCTGGAGAATCCCATAGACAGAGGAGCCTGACGGGGTACAGTTCATAGGATCCCACAGAGTCGGATATGACTGAAGTGACTTAGCATACATGCATGAAATCCTAGTACTCTTCATATCTGACTGCCTGATTTACATTTCTAGTTAACACTGATATTTAAAAAATGAAGTTGCCAAGCTATGCATATTTTCAGTCAAGAAGTATTAAAGCTTAGTCCATAATTATCTCCTCGTTTATCCATCCTGGGCCAGAAAACCACATTCAAAACCAGACAGATTTCTCATTGAAAAGTGACACTGCTCCAGACCAAGGCTGTCTGAAATAATCTGTCCCTTCTCTGAATTCCTACTGCAATTATTTGATTTTTTAAAAAACTGATTAATATACATAGACTGCCTTTGATATCTTCTCTACACTCTCTAAACAACTATTTAGATGTTATTTAGCTACATGTATTAAATCTCATTTACTCAGTGAGCTCAAGAATTTTTTCACAGAATAAACTATGATTATTTTAATGTTAGCCCATATGGAGACATTCACTTAGTAGACAAATTGTCAGTATCAACTGGCTTCACTATTTTTTAAAGCATGCCTAGGAACTTCTTGCCTGGAGAATCCCAGGGACGGGGGAGCCTGGTGGGCTTCCGTCTATGGGGTCACACAGAGTCGGACACGACTGAAGTGACTTAGCAGCAGCAGCAGCAGCAGGAACTTTTTCTGTATGTCACCAGAGTAGTGCTTACATATTATATCATTAAGAAGACAGGTAACTTTTCCTTTTTCATCTATGAAATAAGGGCAAAAAAATGGACAATAGGAAGACTGTTCAGGTATATGAGAATTATAAATCATCATCAATCCATTCATATTAAAATTAAGATTTTTCCTGAATTTATTTTGTATGTCTTTCTCATTAGATATTTTTAATAAATTTAAATAAATTTATTTCAACATTTTTAACATCTATTAATAACAAATAATTTCTACACTATGAATAATTATTTCTGTAATTTAATATCTATAAACTTTTGCTGTTTATTCATTGAAAAGGCAGCTACAAAAAATTATTCATCATATTTTCCCAACAATTGAGAAGCAAGCAGTTTTCCTCCAATTTTAAATGGGAGAAACACTGTTTTGCAAGGAGGCCCACATCTTATCATCAGTAATAAGAGACATTCACTTTGAAGGTATGAATCACTTTTTAAAAATCAAATTATTGACTGAGAAGGTTAAAGAAAAAGAATAGCATTAATAAATGGACTTTGAGTTCATTGATAATATCAAATTAAAATTAAAAACAATGTGAGTATAATAAAACAAACAAATGATTTCCCCCCTGTATAACACAATTTATAATGTATTATCGCTAAATTTAGATCATTTTTTCCTGTAATTTGTCTCATAACACTATGAACAGTATTTTCCACACCTTGATTTTTTTTTAATCACTTAGAGAAAATCAAAACTGTGCCTGGTAGGGAAGAAATTAATGTAATTATAGAATCTCTATTAAATCAAAACTAAGCTTTGAATTCTGACTTAGCTTGATATTTTCCCCAATTTTTTTTCTAGGTATATTTTAGAACACTCTTCAGAACAGTTCATCAACTTGCTAAAGACAGGTTAGTCCCTCCAGGATATGGTAACTTATCAGGAACTCAAGTTTTGTTGTTTTGACAGCCTGGGCTCCCAGTTGTGATAGTAGTAAGATCAGCTGCAGTTAGAGGAGTTCTATGAATCTGTGGCAAATCTACAAAGGACCTCAGTATCTGTTATTATGGCCACTTCATTCATGAGCCCATTAAACAAGCACTGAATTGGGTGAGGAGAGATATGATTGAATCTACAGGGTAATCTTATCTAATTATTGAAAGACTCCTCCACAGAAGGGTCCTTCTGGGGAGTATTCACTCACAGTATAAATGTTCTTCTAATTTGGACCCATTCCAAGAGACTCATTCACACTTCTTTTCCCCAAGCCAATCTGTCACTAGTCCTCCAATCTTATTCTCCCTAAATCCTGGACTGGTCAATCTGGTCATCAGCCACAATGCATGAACTGGTATAAATTGGTGATTCTTCTCACCAAGAGGGGCTTCCCAAGTGGCTCAGGATAAAGAAACCACCTGCTAATGCTGAAGATGCAGTTTTGATTCCTGAGTCAGGAAGATCCCCTAGAACAGGAAATGGCAACCCACTCCAGCATTCTTGCCTGGAAAATTCCATGGACAGAGGAGCCTGGCAGGCTGTGGTCCATGGGGGTCACAAAGAGTCAGACATGAGCACACACATACTCACCAAGAAATTTTTTAGATGCATGTTGTATGGTAAACTAGTCCTGTGCCATCTGATGCCAGCAATCAATCATCTTTAAAGCAGACCCAACTTTCCCTTCTTCTTAAGTCAACTATTCACAGGAACTCCCCCTCAAGGCCATTCTGGAAGATGAGAACAGAGCTATAGCATAAGTGCATTGAGTATGAGTCCCTTACCCAGGTAACTTTCTTGTGCTTTCAGAATCTGACAAATCTGGATTTTATATTTGCCTCTTTAATTTGTTGATGGAGAACCATTCGGCATATTTGACTTTACGCCTGGAGAACAAGATAGAAACAGTTCATTTTAGGAGTTCAGGTTGCAGTCACCTGCTTGCAGTCTCTACCTTAGAGCAGTAACAAGTTAAGAACATTTAACTGAAGAAGACAGGCTTTGCAATAGAACCTTAGTGACCTCTATCATAGTTCTCTTATTTGGACTTGTACTTAGAGCATTATCAGTCTGCCAAAGATATCGCAAGCCCCACTAAATCTATTACTTCATGAGAGCCAACAGGGAGAACAGCTTGTACTGCAGCCTAGGTCTGCTGGAATGCCTTCTCTTGCTCTGGCCCCATTATTTGTAAACAGTTCTGTGAGCAATCGCTTGATAAACATGTCAGAGCCACATATCCACATGTGTTACATATTAATCCAAAATCCAAATAAGTCCACAAACTATTGCATCTTTTCCTTATTAGTATAAGATGCAAAAGACTCCTCTTAGACTCTCACTTTGAAGGAGGTACATAAACAAGCTTCAGATCACTGAACACCCCAAATTTAAAGTAGCAAATCCCCAAATTTTATGTGATATATCCTCCATCCTCTTTCAAAGATAGATATTACCAAAACATTTATGTTGCTATTATACTATTACATGGGCTTCCCTGTTGGCTCAGATGGTAAAGAATCTGCCTGAAATGCCAGAGACCAGTGTTCGATCCCTGTGTCAGAAGGAAATGGCAATCCACTCCAGTATTCTTGCCTGGAGAATTCCAGGGATAGAGGAGTCTGGCGAGCTACAGTCCATGGGGTCACAAAGAATTAAACACATTTGAGTGACTAACACACACACACACACACATATTATTACATGACCCTAGAAGCATGATTGATGTAATACATAAGCATTATATACCAAAAAATGGTGAGATGATAAAAAACAGACCAATAAAAAAATATCCTAACGGATGATGAGATGATTTAAAAAATCCCTGAGGATTAAATTATGTTCTAGTTAAAGGATTGACAAAGATAAAGGTAAAGGTTTACATTTATCAAGTAGAAGCAAATTTCTTCTGGTGAGATCCATAGCTACAAAGCAAACCAACTTCCAGGCATGTGTTAGTTTGCTCCACTAAGAACCATGGAAAATAGCAGTTAAATGGAGTCGTGTGTGTATGTGTGTTAGTCACTTAGTTGTGTCTGACTCTTTGTGACCCCATGGACTGTAGCCCACCAGGCTCCTCTGTCCATAGGATTCTCCAGGCAAGAATACTGGAGTGGGTTACCATTTCCTTCTCCAGGGAATCTTCCTGATCCAGGGATCGAACCTGGGTCTCATGCATTGCCAGCAGATTCTTTACCATCTGAGTTATAGGGAAGTCCATGAAATTCTTAGAAATGTTACAATTCATTCAGTTCAGTTCAGTCACTCAGTTGTGTCCGACTCTGTGACCCCATGAATCACAGCACGCCAGGCATCCCTATCCATCACCAACTCCCAGAGTTCACTCAAACTCATGTCCATCAAGTCGGTGATGCCATCCAGCCATCTCATTCTCTGTCGTCCCCATCTCTTCCTGCCCCCAATCCCTCCCAGCATCAGAGTCTTTTCCAGTGAGTCAACTCGTCGCATGAGGTGGCCAAAGTATTGGAGTTTCAGCTTTAGCATCAGTCCTTCCAATGAACACCCAGGATTGATCTCCTTTAGAATGGACTGGTTGGATCTCCTTGCAGTCCAAGGGACTCTCAAGAGTCTTCTCCAGCACCACAGTTCAAAAGCATCAATTCTTCGGCGATCAGCTTTCTTCACAGTCCAACTCTCACATCCATACAAGATCATGAGAAAAGCCATAGCCTTGACTAGACGGACCTTTGTTGGCAAAGTAATGTCTCTGCTTTTTAATATGCAATTCATTATCATCGCCTAAAATCTACCCATCCATCTTCTGCATAAACAGAATAGGTAAGTTTAATGGGGGTAGCCTAGAAATAGTCACTATATTTTTTAAAAAAATTTTATTTGGCTACATCAGGTTTTTGTTGCAGCACAAGGGATCTTCCATTGTGTGCATGGACCCTCTAGTTGTGGCTCACAGGCTCAGTACTTGTAGGATTAGTTGCCCCTTGGCAAGTGGGATCCTAGTTCCCCCACCAGGAATCAAACCTGAATATTGCAGGGTGGATTTTTTTTTTTAACCACTGAACTACCTGGGAAGTCCCAGCTATTGAGTTCTTGATGGTGACTCTCATTTCTACAAGTCTCTCAATGATATGGCCTGACTTTTGACTTATCGTTTTGTTAGAGGCATACTCCAGAGGGTTCCTCCTTGCTATCTTCACCATAGTAGTCTTTTTTTTTTTTAATATTAATTATCTATTTATTTCTTGGCTGCACGTGGGCTTTCTCTAGTTGTGGCGAGCAGGGGCTACTCTCTAGTTGAAGCGTTCAGTCTTCTCATTGCAGTGATTTCTCTTATTCTAGAGCATCACCTCTACAGTATAGGGTCAGTAACTATGGTGCACAGGCTTAGTTGCTCCACAGTATGTGGAATCTTCTCAGACCAGGGATTGAACCCATGTCCCTCTGCATTGGCAGGCAGATCCTTAACCATTGAACCACCAGGGAAGTTCACTATAGTAGTCTTAACAGACCATGTCAGGGATTGATTGGGGGATCTGCTAGTTTCTGAATACACCACATCAAATTATCCACATAGAAACTAAGGAAGTAATCAGTACTCAATGGCCCCAACATGAAATGGTCTTTGAGGAAATTTCCGTTCATCCTCCAACATCCACCAAGCCTATGATAACAGTGACATTCTGCCAGTAACCCTCGAAAGACATGGGTATTTTACTTTCCTGGGTGCACAATGGTCACAAATCTTTCTGTGGACAGTTAGAAGGAAGATTAAAATATATGTGCATGATGTTGACACAGGATATTTTTTCAAGGAAGCTCGTCTACTTTATTCAGGAAGCTCTGGCTCTGTGACATGACTCAAGCCTGAAAGTTATGCTTCTACTCAGCAAACCTAGGGCTTACATTGTTTTACTAAAGATTAAGTGGGATTTCAGTGCCCTGACAATCTATTTTGATTTCAGGACTCTAGGATCACTTAGCCAACATCAAAGATGACTGTAGGCCTGACCAGCTAAAAGAGCACAATCACCTTGCCTCTGGCATATAATGAATGCTGTTTGGCCCCTACTCCCATGGAATCTCAGCATCTGCACTAAAATTAGGGAGCATATTCCAATGACAATATCAGACATGCACATCCCCAGAGAATACCGTCTATGGTGTTTTCAGAGATTCCTGTGCTCATCTCACTAATTTACATCTAATAGTTGAATGAACCTAATGCCTCTGGCCTTCTTAGGACCATTGAACATAAACCACTCCAACATTCATGTCTCTCTAGGAGTTTGGATTCCTCCTCCAACATTAACGCAAAATCATTTGTCATCTCAACTTTACTTAGCAGGTACCAGCACTAAGTCCACTTCCTAAAAAGAAAAAATTTCCAAAGGAAAATCCTGCACCAGTGAAATTATCAACTAGTGTGAGTGAGGGTGGAATATCAAATATATATGATACTTAAGTATCGACCGTTACCTTCATGAACCCATGCTTAGAAAATTATTGGAAAGTGATGGACAGGGAGGCCTGGCGTGCTGTGATTCATGGGGTCACAAAGAGTCGGACACGACTGAGAGACTGCACTGAACTGATGCTCCACTAAAATAAATTAACAAGAGATGGTACAGAAAACAGAAGATCAACACAGGAAAGGAGAGGAAGTATTTAGGACGATGGTGGAAGTGGCGATCAGAGGAAAATGCATGGTTGTGAACCAGGTTCAGAGGGCAACTTGCCCAGATTTAAGCAGGTCAGAAAGCTCCAAGAGAGCGATTTCTTTAAAAACATGAGCATATCAATTGAGAGAGTAGCACTGACATAAATCCACCACCATGTATAAGATTGACAGATACTGGAAGCTGCTGTATAGCACAGAAGCTCAGCTCAGTGCTCTGTGACGACCTAGAGGATTGGGATGGTGAGGTGAAAGGGAAGCTCAAGAAGGGGGTGACATATATATACATACAGCTGATTCACGCTGTTGTACAGCAGTAACTAACAAAACACTGTAAAGCAATTATATTCCAATTAAAAAAAATTTTTAAACTAAACAAAATTTTAAAAGATAAAAATATGAACATATCACTCAGTCATTTTATGGATATTAAGCTTGAATTGTAATAAGTCTATGTGAAGATAAATCCAAATTGTTAAGATACTCATCAACTCTCTTGAAAGGAAAAACAATCACAGGGAATCTTAAGTTTCATCACCTGTCATTAGTGTTTACATAGCTGTAATAATGTAAATCCTCAATACCAATATAACAAAAACTATGATATAATTATGACAACAGAAAGGCATTATAGGAAGAGAGTATTAAGGCAAGCTTCATTCTTACCTTCCATACCAATGGTTAATACCTGAAACTCAGTCCAGTTCAGTTCAGTCCCTCAGTCGTGTCCAACTTTTTGCAAGCCCATGGACTGTAGCACACCAGGCCTACCTGTCCATCACTAACTCCCAAAGTTTACTCAAACATCAAGTCAGTGATGCCATCCAACCATCTCATCCTCTGCCATCCCCTTTTCCTCTCGCCCTCAATCTTTCCTAGCATCAGGGTCTTTTCAAATGAGTCAGCTCTTCATATCAGGTGGCCAAACTATTGGGAGTTTCAGCTCCAGCATCAGTCCTTCCAATGAACACCCAGGACTTATCTCCTTTAGGATAGACTGGCAGTCCAAGGGACTCTCAAGAGTCTTCTCCAGCACCACAGTTCAAAAGCATCAATTCATTGGTGCTCAGCTTTCTTTAGAGTCCAACTCTCACATCCATACATGACTATTGGAAAAATCAGAGCCTTGACTAGATGGACATTTGTTGTCAAAGTAATGTCTCTGCTTTTTAATATGCTGTCTAGGTTGGTCATAACTTTTCTTCCAAGGAGTAAGCGTTTTTTCATTTCATGGCTGCAATCAGCATCTGCAGTGATTTTGGAGCCCCCCAAAAATAGTCAGACATCTATTTGCCATGAAGTGATGGGACCAGATGCCATGATCTTAGTTTTCTGAATGTTGAGCTTTAAGCCAACTTTTTCACTCTCCCTCACTTTCATCATACCTGAAACTACAAGGTTAATAAATTACAAAATGGGAATTATAAGAAATCAGGAAATAAAGAAGAGTTGGAAGTGATTGTCTGCAATAGGAGAATAGGCAAGAGTGATAGCAGACAGGAGTATGTCACAAACAGATCTCATATAATAATTCATATATTTCAATCATGGACATGAACAAACTTGATACAAATGTATCCCTCTTTGCTTAAGGGAAAAATAATCACATTGAAGGGATAACAGAGATATCAAAAATGTATTGAATGCCTAGCAAATTTCATCTCATATTTAGAAAACTCTAAAACATCACTTCTGTTACAGATGAGAAAAGTGGAATCCAGAAAGAGTAAGTAGCTCACCCAATAGTTCTCATTTAGTCATTAGTGAATCCAGGAATGAACCACGGGACCATCTGGCACCAAGGTTTTTGTTTTATCTGTTATGAATGCACTGTCCTCAGTAAATATCTTTATGGGATGACTAAAGCGGACTTGAATGGACTTTGCATGTATTCAAGGAGAAGAAGTGTATCCCCAACTGGAATCCCAGTGGAATGTGTGCTGAGAAAGGTGAAGAATAATTGGCCTTGCTGTAATAAAGTCACAACTATAGAAAAGGGAGGACTGCTGTTGGTTAGCTTTAATACAGAGATGACATTCATTGCAGAGGAATTTTCTAATAAATATCAGGGTGTAGAAAAGAATAAAAACCAGTTCTGTCATTATGCTACTTCCTTTATTTATAAAATTAGACTCTTCTGGTTGTGACAAAGACATAACCATCTGGAAAATGCCTGTTTCATAAGAACAGATGTTTAAGAGACTCACAACAAGAAGAAAAGTAAATATGGAATAAGACCTCTTGCTAAAGCAAGTGATTAAAACAGGAGCAGCGATCTCTGCTTGCACAGCAGGAAGACTGTCTGCTTAACTTAGGGTACAGGTGTGGACAGAGGCCTCTTGTGCTAAAACAAGCCCATTTCCATGAAGTAGATTTATCTTAAAAATAAAAACCAGAGGACTTCCTGGGTGGTCCCGTGGTTAAGAATCTGCTGCCAATGCAGGGGACACAGATTCGATCCCTGGCCCCAGAAGATCCCATATATTGCAGGGCAACTAAGCCCACAGACTACAACTACTGAGCCTGCACCCTAGTTTCAGCCCACGAGCTGAAACTGCTGAAGCCCACATGCCTAGAGCCCGTGCCCTCCAACAAGAGAAGCCGCCACAATGAGAAGCCCTCGAACCGCAACTAGAGAAAGCCTGCACACAGCAATAAAGACAAAGCACAGCCAGAAATAAGTAAATAATTTTTAAAGAGCACAAATAAAAAATAAAGAAACACTGCTCTCTTCTCCTATGGATGTTCTAATCTAACAGTAACCTCAAATTGTTCAGAAAAGCAATTGATTGAATTTTGAACAAAACATCCTTGCTAAGTTTATCTTGAGATTTATGGAATAATAGAACTACTTGAATTATTTCCAATAAACACTTACAGTCTAAGAACTCTTTAAAAGGCTATGGAACTCTGTTCAATGTTATATGGCAGCCTGGATGGGAAGGAGTTTGGGGAAGAATAGATACATGTATATGTATAGCTGGTCCCTTCTCTGTTCACTTGAAACTATCACAACGTTGTTAGTTGACTATGCTGCTGCTGCTAAGTCACTTAAGTCGTGTCCGACTCTTTGCGACCCCGTGGACAGCAGCCTACCAGGCTCCTCCGTCCATGGGATTTTCCAGGCAAGAGTACTGGAGTGGGTTGCCATTGCCTTCTCCGAGTTGGCTATACCCCAATACAAAATAAAAAGTTTTTTGTTTTTTTTTAAAGGCTATTTCTCAAGTCTCTGACCTTCTTGGGGCTCTGTGACATCATCTTCACAAAGAGAAATGTTATATAATTGTGCGTTCAGACTATATTGTTTTGAATAATATTCTCTATGGAGATACATTATGAAAACAGTACTTACATTTGTTCATATAATTATCACATGAAGTATTCAGCAGTTAACACAGCAATGTCGAAGGAGATTACAGGCATGGGAAAAAGCTGCAGATGTCCTGCCAATTATTCTAAGCACTATTACAATAAAAATCTAATGACTTGGATAGTTACGTTAATAACACACAAGAATAAAACATCTGACCTTTAAAAGGAGTTAGTTTGAAGTTATATTACACTTTTGTGCAATGCTGTGATAATCAAACAAAGACTCTGTCTTGTATTCTCAGATCCTGACTTGGCATGCTAAATTAGAATGTATTATTCAAAGTTTTTTGCCTATGGCCAAGTTATAAAGAAGGCAATTATGATTCCAGGTATTTGAGCACTGGAGAGATTCTGCTATTTACACACCAGGCACATAGGTAAGCTGTTACCTAGGTTTGAAATGGAAGTCTCAACTAGAAAATAAAATATATGCTAGCTTAAAAACTATCACAATTCTGTATTAAGTATCATAGTTTAGCCTAAAATACCTAACATGACAGAAGCATATTTGAAAATTATCTTTTTCTAATAAAGGCTTCTTAGGTATGAATCTCTGCTCTACTGAAATCCTGTTGATTTCACAGTTTTTCAAATGTGCTGTAGAGAAATAGATGCTGAATGCTAGGACCAGTCAAAGCTTCAACACAAGTGGAAAATAAATGTGCTAAGAGACCTATGACATATCTAGACAGCATATTAAAAAGCAAAGACATCACTTTGCTGACAAACATCCGTATAGTCAAAGCTATGGTTTCTCCAGTAGTCATGTATGAATGTAAGAACTGGACCATAAAGAAGCCTGAGAACCAAAGAATTGATGTTTTCAAATAGTGGTGCTGGAGAAGACTCTTAGTCCCTTGAACTGCAAGGAGATCAAACCAGTACTACTCAGCCATTAAAAAGAATGCATTTGAATCAGTTCTAATGAGGTGGATGAAACTAGAGCCTATTATACAGAGTGAAGTAAGCCAGAAAGAAAGACACCAATACTGTATACTAACACATATATATGGAATTTAGAAAGATGCAAATGATAACCCTGTATACAAGACAGCAAAAGAGACACAGATGTATAGAACGGTCTTTGGGACTTGTGGGAGAAGGTGAGGGTGGGATGATTTGGGAGAATGGCATTGAAACATGTATATTATCATATGTGAAACAAATCGCCAATTCAGGGTCGATGCATGTTACAGGATGCTCAGGGCTGGTGTGCAGGGATGAACCAGAGGGAGGATAAGGGGAGGAGGGAGGTGGGAGGGGGATTCAGGAAGGGGAACTCATGTACACCCAGGGCGGATTCATGTCAATGTATGACAAAACCAACCAATATAATATTGTAAAGTAATTAGCCTCCAATAAAATAAATAAATAAATAAAAATAAAAAAATAAAATAAAGGAAACCAATCCTAAATATTCGTTGGAAGGACTGATGCTGAAGCTGAAGCTCCAATACTTTGACCACCTGATGTGATGAGCTGACTTAATGGAAAAGAGCCTGATGCTGTGAAAGAGTGAAGGCAAAAGGAGAAAAGGGTGGCAGAGGATGAGATGGTTAGACAGCATCACTGACTCAATGGACGTGAACTTGAGCAAACTCCAGGAGACAGTGGAGGACAAAGAAGCCTGGCGTGCTGCAGTCCATGGGGTCACCAAGAGTCATAACTTATCGACTGAACAACAAGAGTAAAATCGGGTCAAGAATTCACACCCTTCTTTTTGGTTATTCCAGGTATCAGTATAAATCAGACTGCGGGTGGAGTCTTGTGTTCACATCTCCAGACAGATAAAATCGTCTCTGACTCATACAGAGGTTCAGGGCTAAATTTTTAATTTTCCACACCCTTACATACACAGCTCTCACAGACTATGTTAGTCGGGCTCTTTGAGATGACAATGAATGGAGATATGGCAGATTTGCCCTGAGTGATGGGAGGGGAGTTTTGGTAATAAAATACCCAGAGGTAGGTAAACAAAGAAAATCATCTCTGCTGCAGTCAGTAGATCTCTGCCTCTCTGGGTCTCTTGGTGTTTCTAAGCTGTCTGATTAAAATATTTCAAAGTTCTTTGAAAGAAAGTATCCCATTTGGTCAGTTAGGCAGACATCAGTGAAGACAGAGTCCTTGACCCAAGCCACCTCCTAGGTCACTGAGTTTCCCAGGGGCCAACCTATATCTAGCTGCCAGGGGCAATCAATAAGAAAGAAATGATCGGGTCTCCCCTAGTGGTTCAGTAGTAAAGAATCCACCCGCCAACACAGGAGACATAGGTTCAATCCCTTGTCTGGGATGATCCCACATGCCAGCAAGCAACTAAACCTTTGCTCCACAACTACTGAGCCTGTGCTCCAGAGCCTGGGAGCCACAAATACTGAAGCTCGTGTGCCCAAGTGCCCATGCTCCATAATGAGAAGCCCATACACTGCAATTAGAGAGTGGCCCCCATTGCCGCAACCAGACAAAAGCCCATGCAGCAACAAAGACCCACCACAGCCAAACATAAATAAATAAAATTATTTTAAAAAGGAAAGACATAATCTTGTAGCTGTTTTCTGAAAAGAGGACTATGAATGCTCAGATACTCAGTGACATGGATTTAAAAACAACTTAAAGTCTCTCTGTTTCTACACTGTCTCAATTAAATCCTGAATTTTTACATCCAAGCCCACACAGCTAGTGGAGGTTAGTTTGATCTTCTAAAGCCTCAGTTTCCTTATCTGTAAAGCAAATATCCCATAGCAGGTTGTGCAGATTAAATAAGATGCAGATTAATCCATGTAAAGCACCTAGTAGGGAGATCTGATGGTATAATCAATTTTTAAAAAGCTATTTATTCATGCAAAACTATTGTGCATGCAAATATTCATTTGCATACCTCTAAAAATCCCAAAGTCACAACTAGTATCTGGGCAAGCACTATACTTGAGAACCTTGAAAGCTGATTTTGAATTATTTACTAAATTGAAAGTATTGACCTATTGGAGGGTAATTCTATTTTTCAGTTCTATATGAAATTTCTGTGTATTAGATTTGCTGAAAATAGGGGTATCTTGTAGTAAGCGAGTTCGTGGGTTTATAAACAAAAGTGTTTTTTAAAGTAAGATAAACATTGCTAAGATATATTCATCTTATTCTTGACGTATAAAGACACAACCACAAGTATCATTTATATATTTTTTTTCTCTGTGCTGGGTTTTCATTGACGCACATTGGCTTTCTCTAGTTTCACTGAGTAGGGGCTACTCTCTAGTTTCTTTCTCTAGCTGTGGTGCACTGGCTTCTCATTGTTCTAGCTTCTCTTGTTGAAGAGCTCTAGGACACACAGGCTAAGTAGTTGCAGCTCATGGGCTTAGTTGCCTGGCAGTATGTGGAATCTTCCAGGACCAGGGATCAAACCCATGTCCCCTGTGTTGGCAGGCAGCTTCTTTACCACTGGACCAGCAAAAATGTCCCATTATTGTTTAAGGGTGCTTTCCTTCAGGCTTCCCTGGTGGCTGAGTAGTAAAGAACCCCCCTGCCAATGTAGGAGATGCAGGTTTGATCCCTGGGGGGGAAAGATCTCCTGGAGAAGGGAATGTCTGCCCACTCCAGTATTCTTGCCAGGAAAATCCCATGGATAGAGGAGCTAGAGGGAATTGGCCATGACTTACTGCCTAAACAACAACAACTTTCCTTTGAGGGGGCAGAAATAAACAATAAGAGGCCTTTTACAGTGAGCCCAGGTGCCCATGATAAAGGCTGGTGAGTCTCTGCTCTCACACAGTTTGACAGGTCTATGCAACAAGATGGATAAACATGGGCCTTGGTATATGAGGTTGACCTGGGCATTAATTCCTGCCTATCAGCTATGTGACCTTAAAGGCAGTTATTCAGTCCCTCTAAGTTTCAATTGGAGAAGGCAATGGCAAGCCACTCCAGTACTCTTGCCTGGAAAATCCCATGGATGGAGGAGCCTGGTAGGCTGCAGTCCGTGGGGTCGCTAAGGGTCGGACACGACTGAGCGACTTCACTTTTCACTTTCACACATTGGAGAAGGAACTGGCAACCCACTCCAGTGTTCTTGCCTGGAGAATCCCAGGGACGGGGGAGCCTGGTGGGCTTCCGTCTATGGGGTCACACAGAGTTGGACACGACTGAAGTGACTTAGCAGCAGCAGCAAGTTTCAATTTCCTAAAACCAAATAAATGATACTCTCTGGGATGGAGCCCAGGCAATATATTTTTAATCTCCCCAATGATTCTGATGTGAAGTCAAATTTTGAAACCCTATCCTCTGAAACTAGTGATTCTCCAACCATAGCATACATTACAGTCAGACCTGCCCGCAGAGATCCTGATCCTGCAGCTGTGGGGTGGGGCATAGTTTGCATTTCTAACAAGTTCCAAGGGATGCCAAAGGTGCTGGTCTGGGGACATGCTTTGAGACTCATTCCTATAAATGCATCGGACCTAGAAATGCATCAAATTACTTCCTGTTCCCCTGGAGTAGTAACTATGAATCATATCTGAATGCCCAGCAACTTCCTGCTTCAAGTCATTCAAAATCTCTCCTCCCCTAATCATTCAATTTCATTCCCAATCCCCAAGAAGCCCTGGCACTATTGATGTTCTTTGTCTATGTCCATTAGGTACCATTCATAATTCTTTTAATCAAAACTCCAACATCCAGAATGTTCCATAATATTTTCTTATAATTCCATTATTATTCCCAGTCTCTGCATTACACCAAGGACAAAAAAAAACATGCTTTATTCATTTTCATATTCTGGGATTTATGCAAAATGCCTGGTACATTATAGCATGTTCAGTTCAGTTCAGTCGTTCAGTCGTGTTCGACTCTTTGCAACCCCATGAATCACAGCATACCAGGCCTCCCTGTCCATCACCAAATGCCGGAGTTCACTCAAATAGCATGTTAGTCACTGTCCAACTCTATATGACCTTATGGACTGTAGCCTGCCAGGCTTCTCTGTCCATGGAATTCTCCAGGAAAGAATACTGGAGTGGGTTGCCATTCCCTCTTCCCAACCCTGGGATTGAACTCAAGTCTCCTACATTGCAGGCAGATTTGTAACCCTCTAAACTGACCTGCCTCTTGAGAAACCTGTATGCAGGTCAGGAAACAACAGTTAGAACTGGACATGGAACAACAGACTGGTTCCAAATAGGAAAAGGAGTACATCAAGGTTGTATATTGTATCCCTGCTTATTTAATTTATATGAAGAGTACATCATGAGGAACGCTGGGCTGGAGGAAGCACAAGCTGGAATCAAGATTGCTGGGAGAAATATCAATAACCTCAGATATGCAGATGACACCACCCTTATGGCATAAAGTGAAGAGGAACTCGAAGGCCTCTTGATGAAAGTGAAAGAGGAGAGTGAAAAGGGTGGCTTGAAGCTCAACATTCAGAAAACGAAGATCATGGCATTTGGTCCCATCACTTCATGGGAAATAGATGGGGAAACAGTGGAAACAGTGTCAGACTTTATTTTTTTGGGCTCAAAAATCACTGCAGATGCTGATTGCAGCCATGAAATTAAAAGACGCTTACTCCTTGGAAGGAAAGTTATGACCAACCTTGATAGTATATTAAAAAGCAGAGACATTACTTTGCCAACCAAGGTCCATCTAGTCAAAGCTATGGTTTTTCCCGTGGTCATGTATGGATGTGAGATTTGGACTGTGAAGAAAGCTGATTGCCGAAGAATCGATGCTTTTGAACTGTGGTGCTGGAGAAGACTCTTGAGAGTCCCTTGGACTGCAAGGAGATCCAACCAGTCCATTCTAAAGGAGATCAATCCTGGGTGTTCATTGGAAGGACTGATGCTAAAGCTGAAACTCCAATACTTTGGTCACCTCATGCGACGAGTTGACTCACTGGAAAAGAGTCTGATGCTGGGAGGGATTGGAGGTGGGAGGAGACGGGGACAACAGAGAATGAGATGGCTGGATGGCATCACCAACTCGACGGACATGAGTTTGAGTGAACTCTGGGAGTTGGTGATGGACAGGGAGGCCTGGCGTGCTGTGATTCGTGAGGTCGCAAAGAGTCGGACACGACTGAACAACTGAACTGAACTGAAACTACAGGTACATGATGGGAACATAATAAGTGCTTTCTTGAATGGAAATAGCCCACAAGCCAAAAATACATTTCTAACACCTAAGTGTTGGGCCTATTTCTCTGAAAAGATCAGTTGGATCAATGATGATGCAAACCTCATCACCACTTATCAGGACCTTTCCGTTCTTTTAAGAAATGTAAACAGCATTTTGCTGGTAAGAAAAACGTGTTTTTATAGCCTTATTTTTAACAACTTTTCACACCTCTCTTCTTCTGTCTGACCATGCTGCTCTCCCTCAGCCTTCACACACTAAACCTGATAACCACACACTCTGAACACTTAAGGCACTGTGACAAAAATACACTGAAATTTCCAAATGCAGGTTTCTCACTTTTTAAACAATAACAAAGTAGAAACACATCAAAGTGAGAGTTGGCTCTGTTTATCTGTGCAATCCTGGTACGTCAACAGGATGAAAAACACTACAGGAACATGTGAATGAAGCCCCAGTGGGTTCCACTGATGTAAATTGGCCCAACGTCTCAGAAGCTGGTCTGCTTCATAAGGTGGAGGCCAAGACAGTGCCTGTTATCCTTTAACCTCAGGGTCTGTTTATAATTTTTTATCCATTAAACAGCTAACTCTTTACCAGGAGGCTAAAAGCTGGCTATCTTTGCTGTGAGTCGGCATCCTAAATCCTGTAGCTGCTTGTTCCGTGCTTTATCAGACATTGTAAGTAAGCTCAGGAACAAAAGCACTCAAAAAAACAAAATAAAATAGAAAGCAGATTGTGATATTATGTGTGTCAAAGCCTAGTGAAGTTTCTGGAAAATGGTCTTTGCTAGAACAAGACTTTGATCATTGGTTCCGAAAGGGCTATCGAGGGAAGATTTTTGTTGTGTTGTGTTGTGTGTGTATGTGTTTTAATGATGATGGTGGTTCAGAAGAAGGCTTAAAAAAAAAACGGAATTGGTTGTTGGAAAATCCTGGTATCTTTTACCCCACAGTACTAGAAACTCAGAAAATGTCAGAAAAGAGAAAGTGCCTGGAATGAAATGCTAGGAAAACAAATCAACAAGCAAACCTGTTTGCAGAGTGATCTGGTATTAAAAAAAAAAAAAAAAGATTAAAGAAAACTCTTGTTTCCTTTTAAAATTAAGGAGAGAAAATGAGTTTGTCTAATTGATGAAATTATTTGAAATCCCACCTATTAAAATTTCTTAAAGAGGTGTGTGTGTGTGTGCGTGTGTGTGTGTGTGTTAGTCTTTCAGTTGTGTCTGACTCTTTGAGAACCCAGGGACTGTAGCTTGCTAGGCCCCTCTGTCCATGGAATTCTCCAGGCAGGAATACTGGAGTGGGTTACCATTCCCCTCTCCTGGGCATCTTCCCAACCCAGTGATCGAATCTGGGTCTCCCACATTGCTGGCAGATTCTTTACCATCTGAGCCCCCAGGGAAGCCTGAAGAGTTAAACATTTATAATATTTTAGATGTTATCATCTTCTTAACAAATCATATCTCTGAATCTCTAGACATGTTCCCCTAATCCTAATGTGACTTCAGTCACTTGACAAATATTTTCTGTATGCCTACTGTGTTTAAAACTGTAGTGATTAAAGAAACACACACAGACAGATGCATACACACACACCAACACATACAATGGATTCATTCTCTGTCTTCACATAGTTTTAAGGCTCCAGAAGGCCTGATTTTTCTTCAGTGTGTTTAAAGATTAGACCATCTTCATCATGAAACATTTAGAATGAAGTTTAAACTAGACAACACAGGCTAAGCAAGTCTCTAAATTATGGTCTCTGGATACTAAAAGAATAGCAGAGATGCAAAAAGGCAGTTCCTGTGTGGTGACAAGATACTGTTTCACAAAGGAGCTTCCAGGATTCATCATTCTCTCTACCTTTGAAAGGAAAGTTCCTAGCATCAGTGGAGCCAGTAGGGGTGAAAAGTTAAATTATTACTTTAGAGTCATAAGGAAATACTTTTATAGGGAGTATACCCATGTATGTTTATTTTCATAAAGTGGCTCAAGATAAGACATAGGAGAGTTAATTGCCAAGCATTTTTTTCAGACTACAGTATCCATATTTCATTGTTTTGTAGAAAACAGGAACAATTTTCCACTCTCACATAAAAATATCACTATCCCTTAAGTACGAGTTTAATCATCACTACTTAAGAGTTTCATCATTGATTCAGAATCTGTATACCAAAAAAGAATGCTCCTATAAAAGCAGTTTTTCTGCTTATCAGAAATTATTTGCCATGTAGCTCTTTGTATAGTCGTGTTCTTCTCTTAAGCCATTTAATTCACTTTGCATTCACTTCTAAAAATGGGTGCTGCACTTTTGTGTTATATCTTCAAAGAATACATGGCAAACCTTATTTACAGTGCTATACCTTGGGTCCAGAAAAAAACATAGTATATTGTAACCTAGCACACTGTATGTTGAAATATATTGCATTATACCCAGCAAGGAGTCAACAGTGGTTTTATCAAAACAGAACAAAAAATTTCCCCTTTTTATTTCAGGATATTTCAAAAATATGCCCCTGATCTTGAACATAGGGCTTGATTAATGCATGATTTCCTCTTTAAAATTAGAAACAGGAATCAGGAATGAAGCTTAATAATTTTCATTTGCTCTTCTTTTCCAAGCATTCTAATGAAGGCCTGGTTCCCAGACCTGGTGAGGCAGCTCCTACATCTGACTGCAGTTTGCATTTATCCCTGCAAGGCAGGAACTCAAGTTTGTTGTTTTTTTTTTTTTTTTTTTGAGTGAATGTGAACAATCTGGGAAGAAAGAATAAGATGGGCTATGCTGTGAAAAGGGGTTGATTTGGTTTTACTTTTGTAATTAGTGTTTGCCATGTTCATTGCAAAAACACAATTTAATAATGAATGTCAAAAACATCATTCTAAGTAAAACACCATTAGTCTATCACTCAGAATCCTCTGTTATAGACAGCCTAGTGTCAATGGTTTACCCTTTTAATTCCTCGAGAGAGCTAAATGGTATAAGAGTAGTAAGTACTTAGTTTTATTTTTTTTATATTCAGTTCAGTTCAGTTCAGTCGCTCAGTCGTGTCCGACTCTTTGCGACCCCATGAATTGCAGCACGCCAGGCCTCCCTGTCCATCACCAACTCCCGGAGTTCATGCAAACTCATGTCCATCGAGTCGGTGATGCCATCCTGCCATCTCATTCTCTGTCATCCCCTTCTCCTCCTGCCCCCAACCCTTCCCAGCATCAGAGTCTTTTCCAGTGAGTCAACTCGTCGCATGAGGTGGCCAAAGTATTGCAGTTTCAGCTTTAGCATCAGTCCTTCCAATGAACACCCAAGACTGATCTCCTTTAGAATGGACTGGTTGGATCTCCTTGCAGTCCAAGGGACTCTCAAGAGTCTTCTCCAACACCACAGTTCAAAAGCATCAATTCCAATGTACTTAATCTCTTGGATTCACTATAGTCATAAAGAATTTGAAGTATATTTTTGATGGCTTTCATGGAGGAAAAGCATGAAGAAAAAATAGTACTTGTCAAACATGAGTTTTCTCAAAATTATTTTTCTGTTTGAAGACAATGCCCCTGAATTATTTCAGGGTAATATTTTTTCAAATATGGAAAAGCTGCACTGTAATATGGTCGGTGCTCATTAAATGTTTCTGACATTTTCAGAAAGTAGATATTTAAGCTGTCCTTTGTAACAAACAGTGAAAGTCAAAACCTATTTTAGTCAAATCAGATAATCATATAGGGGCAAAGTCAATATTTTAGATTCCCTCCCCACCTTCATTTTTCTAAATATGTTTTTTAGCTCCCATGGCAGTGCCTGGTGGCAAGGGATATCATGTGTTTAATTGAGTGAGGTGGAAATCTTTGAAACAGCTAGACTTAGCTGACACATCCTTTCTTCACAGTCCACCACTGAACTTGTGCGCTCAGCATTCTACCTGCCTACCTCCTAACTCAAAGAAGACCTACTTACCTCATCCTTCAAGGGCTTCCCTGGTAGCTCAGGCTGAAAGAATCAGCCTGTAAAGAATCAATGCAGGAGATTGGGTTCAATCCCCCTGGGTCAGGAAGATCCTCTGGAGAAGAAAATGGCAACCCACTCCAATATTCTTGCCTGGAGAATCCCATAGACGGAAGAGCCTGGCGGACTACAGTCCATGGGGTCGCAAGACTCAGACATGACTTAGCGACTAAACCACCACAGCGTAATGAACTCATCCCAACCAGTCACTTAAATAAGCTAATTTAGAATGAATCACAGGGCTTCCTTGGTGGCTTAGTAGTGAAAAGTCCACCTGCCAAAGCAGGAGACCCAGAGAGTTTCCATCCCTAATCCGGGAAGATTCCACATGCCCCAGAGCAACTAAGCCTGTGAGACACAGCTATTAAGCCAATGCTCTAGAGCCCGGGAGCTACTTAAGTGTATGCTCCCTAGAGACCATGCTCTGCAACAAGTGAAGCCACTGCAATGAGAAGTCCCAGCCCTGCAGCTAGAGAGAAACCTCCACTCACCGGAACTAGAGAAAAACGCACACAGCAGTGAAGACCCAGCACAGCCAAAAATAAATAAATAAATAAACTAAAAAGAAGAATGAATCACAGAGCCCCATACTTGCCATCCTCATTGCCAAAAGCTCATATCAGACCCAATCCCTTTGCTTCAGGGTTGGGTGACATTTTCTGAACTGCTTCCACCCTCCCTCTGCACTCTGCAGAGTGCAATCCCATTGCTCTTCCCTGAACATCATTTAATCACCTTCTTCTCCAGTTTAAAAATCTTACCCAGGGACTTCCCTAGTGGTCCAGTGGCTGAGACTCTGCACTCCCAATGGATGGAGGCCTAGGTTCGATCCCTGGTCAGGGAACTAAGTCCGACATGCCACAACAAGAGTTCGCATACTAAAGATACCACATGCTGCAATCTAAGACCCAGCACAGCCAAATAAATAAATAAATATTTTAAAAATTTAAAAACATGAAAATAAAAACCTCACCCATATCCAGATTAATGACCAAGGGCTTATAATTACTACAAGCCTTGCTGCTTCCGATACTTCCTTCCAAAATGTCCTTCACCATCATTGTTTGCTTCTCCAAAGCCTATGGACACTTTGAACCTGGGGAACCTTGTTAAAATGTCAATTCCAATTCAGTAGGTGTAAAGTGGACCCTGATATTCTGCTGTGATGTCATTGCTTGTGGTATAGAAAGCACTGTGAAAATCAAAGCCATAGACAACTGTTCCCTTTTGTCGGAGAAACACTGATCTCTGGCAAGGGCCAGAGAAGAGAACTATATGTAATTATACTCTATCTGATTGGATCAAATAGAAGCAAATTCTTTACAAAGGTTATATGGGGGACTTCCCTGGTGGTCTAGTGCCTAAGAATCCACTTGCCAATTCAGGGAACACGGGTTCAGACCCTGGCCCAGGAAGATTCCATAGGCTGTGGGGCAGCTAGACCCATGTGCCACAGTGACTGAGCCCAGTTTCCCTAGAGCCCATGCTCCACAACAAAAAAGTCACTGCACTGTGAAGCCCACACACCACAATGAAGGGTAGCCCCTGCTTGCCACAACTAGAGAAAGTTGGCATGTAGCAATGAAGACCCAAGGCAGCCATAAATAAATAGATAGATAAATAATTTTTTAAGTTGCATGCTACTGCACAGTTGATTGATAACTGTGTACTCATGTGCCAGAGATTTGTCTATAGCCTTTGTAAATGAATAAACCCCAAAATAACAATGGAAACTTCGGAAACAATTGTCCAAAGTGTTTATATAACACTCACATACTAGCACAAATAACATGACAGAACTTGGTCTGAACACTGCACTTCTGTCCTCCAGGCTTGTGCATCACACATTTATTTGCTTTTGCTCCGTCACTGCCCTACTGCCAGTGATCCATGAGCTGGACTTTCTCATCGGTTCCACTACCTGGAGTCCAGCGCCCTGTAGCCAAGGTACTTCTTGCCTGTCTTTCATCTCTACACCACTGGAAGAGCTAAAATAATGTACTTCAAAAAATCCCAATGGATGGGTATTATAAAGTGTATGTACTTTCATTTAACACGCTTTTTTTTAAAGAAGGCCATGATTTCTACTTGTTCCCTGTGTAAAGTATTGACAGAGATCCCTGATACAAGAGAACAATCTTCAGAGTTGGCACAGGAACTACTCTTAATTACACTGGCTAGGAAAGAGATGGAAAATAAAACCAGTCACATTTTCACACTGTTTCAAACATAGCATTATTAAATATGTAGCTTTGCTATTTTTATTGAGTTCATAATCATGATGAAAGCTTGAATCCTCTGAACTCTGGGAGACCAAAGAAAGCATTTATCTTGGGGAAAATGGAGTCAGCCTTTCTGTTGCTGTTGTTGGTTAGTCCCTAAGTTGTATCCAACTCTTTGCAAACCCATGATTGTAGCCTGCCAGACTTCTCTGTCCATGGGATTTCCCAGGCAAGAATACTGGAGCAGATTGCCATTTCCTTCTCCAGGAGATCTTCCTGACCCAGGGACTGAACCAGTGTCTTCTGCTTTGGCAGGCAGATTCTTTACCACTGAGGCACCTGGGAAGACCCAGCCTTTCTCTAGACCTTCCACAAATACAGTTCAGTTTTGACAAAATGGTAAATTATATAAATTTTATTAAATTTGGTTTAAAAAAAAAGTGTTTTCAAAGAAAGAATACTAAAGTTTTCCATGTGTATATGGCTTGGTCCAGAAGTGGACGTGTTACTCACTCAAGCTAATCAAAGACCTTACTTGTGATTGAAGTACAAATGAGAAGAGAAGTTCTCTTTCTACCAGGTTTGCTAATCTGGGAGAATATGAGTCTTAGCTTTATAGTAACCCAGTGGTTCCTGCCACTTGGGAAGATCATATGAACTCATACAAATGTGTGTGTGCATGTGTATGCGTACGTTTATATGAAGGAGGGAAGGGGGAAAGATAGGGGAAGGAGAAGAATAGAGTTGGTGGGGAGAAAAGTTGAGAGGAAAAGAGACATTTGCCAGTACTGAGCTTCTGTCCCAACCAGTAAGGCCCTAATCCCTGAAACTTTTCTTTCAATCATGTGAACTACCTTCAATACACTATTCCAACTTGAAAGACCATGAACTCCCTTATTTTTGTTAATCTAGTTTGAATCAAAGAAACATTAATACCCCATATCCATATAGGATATGTTCGATCCACTGGATTTTTTTTTTTTTTAGTTCTTCATTTGCTTGTTATTGAATTACTGTTTTCTCACCTGCTCCATTCTGTCTAGGAATGTAACACGTATGTTTCTGTAGCCCTTCTCTCAATCTTGTCCCATTGGATAACAAGTATTATCCAGTTTGATGGGTACATTATTTTCCAGTTGAGCAAAATACAACTAAAATATCTTCAAAGCATATATAGAGAAATCATATTATTTTCTGATTCTCTCTTTTACATTTGATCCAAAAGCCAAGAGAAGAAAAGATAGCTTCCTTTTCCTCTCGCAGATACTCCAAGTGCCAAGAACATTTTGCCTGGATGGGCCCCACAACAGTCAATACACATATGTGCCAAAAAAACCACACAAGGGTAAAGTCCTACCCAAAGATATAGAGATCCCACCAAATTTATCCTGAAGACAGACAGAAAAATGCTTGTCAATGTCTCTGCTTCTTCCTGCTGAAAGTCGTAAAGTCACAGTAAATGAGGATTCCCCAAATTGCTACTCCTGGAGAGTCTGCAAAATTTAAGACTGCTTCCTTTTTTGAAGAAGGTGATTTCATATAGACTCCGGGAGCAAAATCAGATTCCCTAAATAAATAGGAGAGAAGCAGTAGGAAGGGGCAGGATCCTACACTCAAGAAATTGCCTCCATCATTTAACTATATATTTTTCATTTATATATAAGTACCGAAGTCCTTGTCAGAGAAGAACCACTACTGTAATGAGAGCAATTTCTAAAAAGAAAAGCATGAGTTGACCCTGAAATGTGTCTCCACAATATGAATCTTCCTATTGTGTCCTTCCCTGAGAAACCCAAGTTGTTACATTTAAAATATCATCTTCCCATGGCACCGCTCTTCCCAAAAACTTCACACAGTTGAGCCATTCTCAACAGGTGGAGTCATGTCCTTTCTTAATTCCGCAGAGAGAGAGTAAATTCAATGAATCAGTCATAGAGCAGAAAGGGAAAGTTGAGGAAGTGAGATTTTTCTGGGACAGATGTCGTGCTGTCTCTAGTCAATAGCAGAGTTCACCATCAGTGCAGCCTCATTCTCCAAACGTGCCGGGCTCTCTCCCTGCTTCTTTACACCTTTCCTCACTGTGCTACTCGGTCACTTTCTCATGAAGACCACACTCCTGCCTTCTGGAGTTCTCCTCCCTTTACTATGGTAAGAGGAACTTTCCACAATCTCTTGGATTTCTTCTGCTCAAATGAAGACAGTAGAAGACTATTCTAATGTCTCCCTAAACACTGTCCATCATGCTACAGATTCATACGTGAGAGTCAGATGTAGAAAATAATGTAACAAAACCAACTTGACCCTTTTCTGTGTGTACCCTTTACCTCTGCCACTTAGCAGCTGTGTGGTCTTTACCCTTTTATGCCTCAGTTTTCTCACTTGTAAAATGGAGAAAGCAGTGATAACTCCAGCATGGAATTAAGGTCACATTTAGATAAACTCATGCACATAGAGTTTCAAGATTACTGTCATGTCCAAAAGACATATAAGTGTATCCTCATTATCATTTCTTACACTTTCCCCTTGCTTGGCATTGTCCATTGGCTCCTTTTACATTCAAACTTATACCAACGGAAATTAAGATCCATTGCTTGTCACTTCAGTGGTCTATAATTTACTGCTTAATGGTCTAACGCCATGTTAAGAATTTGTTTGTTATAAGAATAAATAAAGTTCACATATTTAAGAACTTTGTCTTTTCACAGATTTCAGTCCAGGATCTAGAAGCAAACCTGTAGGAGTTATTTTCTTTTCAGTTGGTATGATTAATGTCTTATCAAAGTTAGCTCAATTTTTCTGATTAACATGGAAAGAAGGAAAGAAAAGGGAGGGAGAGGGGTTTTTTAAAACAGGAGGAGACAAGAAAGAAAGAACGAGGAAAGGAAGAATGGAGAAAGGGATGGAGGAAGGAAAACTACTCGGGAAAATCATGAAACTACATCAAAATTCACCGTAAAACAATCTCATTTTACATCCTATTAAACTCCATAGGGAGTGACATTTGCTATAGTCAGAAAAACAGATGGTGGAAGGAGAGAGGAAAATAAAATGCTTTGAAAACTGAGAATGAAAATGCCATTGCTACCATTTTGGGTCCCTCTGACGTGTTCCCATATCACGTTATAGCCTCCAAGACAGTCAGTCTCTTTATTATGAGCGTGCCTTCCAACCTAAAATAGTTCCACGGGGCTGCTAAAGTAAGAAGCGAGCGGCGTCTGGATGTGTGGCTGTGTGAGGTTGCATGTGAGCCTGTGAGTGGGGCCGGGCCGGGGAACAGTGGGGGTCATTCAAACCCATGAGACAGGCGGCCCTGAGTGGGACACGTTGCCAGCAGCACGGTGATTCATCTTCCTCTCAGGCCCCAGGACATCAAGTCCTCTGTTTTGCTCTTAGTTCACATTTGTCCTCTTTAAACCAATGAGTCATAAGCTGGAAATATGTATGAAATAAGCAAGAAGAATATGTCACTGAGTTATTTCTGGTTGTTCAATATACACATCCTAGGACGTCGTGCATTTGAAAGGCAAATTTTTAAACCAGAGAGGTTTATACAAAGCAGATAGAATTGACGCTATGAGAAAAAAAAAAAGAGAGAGAGAGAGAAATCAGGTGCAGGAAGAAATGGAGCCTGGTAAAATGATTAGATTTAGGTGGAGAGAATGAAATATTCCTTCATGCTCTCAAAAGGATAATTTTCTTCAGAGGAAATTGCATAAATTCTTGGTCACTCGAATTAGCAGAGAACTCTTCTTGCCAAAGTTTAGTGCTGGGAAACAAATGACATTTGGACAGTTGCAAAGCCATCCCTTCCCTTGTGGCAAATATGAGCTTCATATCTTATACAAACTGAATTCTTCTATTAACACCTTCCCAGCCAAAACAAATTACCAGAGAAATCAGAGGGTTAAATGACGGAGGAGTTTTATCAGGAGAAAATACAAAGCTGAAATCAGCCTAAGAATGGCCAACAGGGCTGTTTTCATGTATCCATCTATTCAGAGGTTACCTGTTGAGCACCTGTCACGTGCCAGCTTGTAAGTATCCAATGCACTGAGGATATAGCACGTTTCCTCTTAGGCCTTGGGTTTTATGGGTCAAGACAAGTATTTAGCAAATAATAGAAATAATATGTGTGACCGTAACTAGTATGAAGAATAGTCGAGGTAAGGGCCTTGTTTGTCTGGGTTTGGGAGCAAATGTGTGATGTGGATGTGAAGATTTGAAACTTTGCTGACACCCAAGGAGGTGAAAGATGAGAAGGCAAGAACAAGCAAAGGGAATATCACCGCAAGGCTATGAGGCTGGAAGGAGAGTGAGATTTTTGAGAAACAGAGAGAAGAGTGTCATTGGAGCACAGAGATGAGACTGGAAAGGCCAGAGGTCACAAGGATGAAACCTTCTAAACCATACTGAGAACTGTAGACTTTCTCCAAAGAATAATTGTAAGTCACTGGAAGCAGGGAGTATCATAAGACGTGCATTTTTAAAGATAACCATCTTTTATGGAAAGAATTTAGTGGGGGAAAAGGGAGAGAAAATGAAAAATGTTCAGGAGCTATTGAAGTACTCCAACATCTTGATCCAAGATGATGGCCATAGAGAAAGGAAACAGACAAAAGGTTGTGATGAATTGAGAAAGTCTTGTTAAGAAGACAGTGATTGTTTTCACGCCCGTGGAGGATGGAGTTGGATGGGAAAGAAAATAGAGCGGGAGTGGAGGATGGTGTCTGTGAGTCCTCCTCTGTAAATTATAAAAAAGACTTATTCTCTCTGTCACATATATTCTTGTAACTGAGACACTTCATTTTTCCTATTCTTTTTGTACCTTTTCCTCCACTGTTTTATGTAGAGTGATTCATGTCACAATGCAACCGGTAGTTGAAAGAATCTCTGCTCAGGGTCCTGGCAGAACAAAGGGACCCGGGGAGTGTGGTCCGAGCTGTATGTAATAACTGCTAGGACTCAGAAGACAGTGAGTGCATCCTCCATTTTATAGGGAATAATTTTATAATGTTCAGTTCGGTTCAGTTCAGTCGCTCCCTCGTGACCGACTCTGCGACCCCATGAATCACAGCACTCCAGGCCTCCCTGTCCATCACCAAACATTCAGAAAACAAAGATCATGGCATCTGGTCCAATCACTTCATGGGAAATAGATGAGGAAACAGTGGAAACAGTGTCAGACTTTGTTTTTGGGGGGCTCCAAAATCACTGTGGAGGCTGATTGCAGCCATGAAATTAAAAGATGCTTACTCCTTGGAAGGAAAGTTATGACCAACCTAGATAGCATATTAAAAAGCAGAGACATTACTTTGCCAACCAAGGTCTGTCTAGTCAAGGCTATGGTTTTTCCAGTGGTCATGTATGGATGTGAGAGTGGACTGTAAAGAAAGCTGATCGCCGAAGAATTGATGCTTTTGAACTGTGTTGCTGGAGAAGACTCTTGAGAGTCCCTTGGACTGCAAGGAGATCCAACCAGTCCATTCTAAAGGAGATCGATCCTGGGTGTTCATTGGAAGGACTGATGCTGAAGCTGAAACTCCAATACTTTGGCCACCTCATGCGAAGAGTGGACTCACTGGAAAAGACTCTCATGCTGGGAAGGATTGGGGGCAGGAGGAGAAGGGGATGACAGAGAATGAGATGGCTGGATGGCATCACCGACTCGATGGACATGAGTTGGAGTTACATGGAAGCAATTTTCTCTTATAGAAAAGTCATGTGTGGAAGGAAGTATGTGTTTATTTTCAACAGCCAAAGTGGACCCATTTACAGACGTTCATCACTTTTTTGGCTGCCCAGCATTTCACCTTCTTCTGGACATTTAGGAAACCTCACAGCTTACAAATCTTGATGAGAGGCATGTCATACCATAGACACAAAAGATGCCAGATTCTCACCAGCCCAGATTTCCTTACAGCTGGGATACAGGCATCATACCTAGGCTGAGCTAATCAGATGTACCCACCCTGTATTATAAATCAGGAATTAGGAAAAGAAGGGACAGCTGAAAATGTGCTTTGATGCACATGGTGGTGACAACATTGCTCTCTGCTTCTCAGAGATGGCAGGACTAGAGGATCGAGGGTAGGCGGGACACACATCAAGGTACAGATCTCAGCAATAGTCATTGTATTTTCTCCAGACCACTTATATGATGTGCTTTAGTTTGTGGCTCTTTTGAAAGTTATTTATTTATTCATTTTTGGCTGCACTGGGACTTTGTCACTTTACACGGGTTTTCTCTAGCTACGGCGAATGGGGGCTACTCTTCTTTGCGGTGCGCTGGCTTCTCCTTCATTGCAGTGGCTTCTCTTGTTGTGGAGCATAGGCTCAGCAGTTGTGGCACAGGAGCTTATTTGCTCCACGGTATATGGGATTCTCCCAGACCGGGTGTCAAACCCATATCCTCTACATTGGCAGGCAGATTCTTAACCACTGAGCCACCAGAGAGGTTCCTAAATTGCGGTTCTTGCTACATCAAATCTCAGACTCTTTGTTCTGCTTCCCCGGTGATTCTGTGAGATTCTCAATAGCCTTTCAATTAATTCTCTTCCTCCATTTATATCTGGCCTGTAAACTAAAACCCTTTAGAAATGTGATAATATTTCACCTCCCACTCATTGGACAGTTTAACAAATTGAAACACTCTCCAAATGTAGATAGTTAATTTAACAATCTGTTATTATATCAGTATAGCTCAGATGAATTCAGAGAATTCCATGGACAGAGGCGCCTGGTGGTCTATATTCCGTGGGATTACAAAGAGTCAGACATGACTGAGTGACTAACACTTGTGAAAATGGTTCAGATGATTGGAATCTTCATTCAGAAATCTCAGTTTCTATTATTTGTTGTATGTTATTACTTCCTTAATGTCATAAAAACATACCCTTTTCCCTCAATATGTAAGAATGGGCCTTTGAGAAGATGATGAGCAGAGATGAGATTTCAAACGCCAAAGCAATAAGTGTGACTCTTTCTGCTCGCATCTTCTCGATGTCCATGCCACCAGGCAGGCTCCCACTGACACTGCTGACGTAGAGACTAACCCCTCGCACCTCCTGCCAGAACCCAGAAGGCCCATGACCTCAAGGAGGGATGCTTAGCCAAAGGCAACACAGAAGCAGCAACGAAGGGGAAGATTTAATGTTACCACAAGCCAAAATGGAGGAGACCAAAAGTATGTAATTCCAGGCTCCAATTCCCACACATTCCTCAAATGATTCTCTTTGGATATAATTTTTAAAAAAGATCCACCAGGGAGCTGGATACACTCCTCTACCAGGAGTCTAACCCAGCCTGATAATCCTGCGAGCATTTTCACAAAGGTGCCGACGTCCCAGGGAGCCTCTGGCATGACCTGGCACTGGTAATAGTTCTCATCCTCTCACCCCTTTCTTAGCAGAGCAGCCTTTGAAAGGATTTGGCAGAGCTCCATTGACAAAGTTCCGGCCCTATATTTTAAAGGCGGTCTTTTTTTAAACTGAAATAAGGTTGATTTACAATACTGTGTCAGTTTCAGAGGCACAGTGAAGGAATACATTTTTCCAGATTATTTTCCATTATAGGTTATTACAAGATTCTGAATACAGTTCTCTGTGCTATACAGTATATCCTTGTTGCTTATCTATCTTACATATAGTAGTTAATTTCTGTTGATCCCATACTCCTAATTTATCCTTCCTCCCTCCCTCTCCCCTTTCATTACCATAAGTTTGTTTTCTTTGTCTGTGAGTCTGTTTCTGTTTTGTTCATAGATTCATTTTTATTACTTTTTAGATTTTACATATAAGTAATATCATATTTGTGTTTGTCTGACTTACTTCGTCTAGGTCCATCCATGTTGCCTCCAATGGCAATATTTCATTCTTTTTGTGGCTGAGTCTATCATGTATGTATACCACACCTTCTTTATTCATTCATCTGCTGATGGACACTTGGGTTGCTCCCATGTCTTGGCTAATGTAAATAGTGGCGCAATGAACACTGGGGTGTATGTATGTATCTTTTTAAATTAGAATTTTCATCTTTTCCAGATATGTGCCCAGGATTGGGATTACTGGATCCTATGATAGCTCTATTTTTAGTGTTTTATGTAACCTTGATACAGTTTCCCATGGTGTCTGCACGAATTTACATTCCCATCAACAGGGTAGGAGGATTTCCTTTTCTCTACACCCTGTTCAGCATTTAGTATTCACAGACTTTCTAATGATGGCCATTCTGACCGGTGTGAGGTGATACCTCACTGTGGTTTTGGTTTGCATTTCTCTAATAATTAGCAACGCTAAGCATCTTTTCATAGGTTAAACACAGTCTTTCACTCTTCAAGTCAAATCTATTCTATTTTCTCCTGAAGTAGAAACCTCCTGACATTCCGTTAGTTTTAGCTCTGATGTCTACCCAGTGTCAGAGGCATTTGGGAGCTCCACACCAACATCACAGTTAGTGGCACTGAAAATGCTGGGGCTCAGGAAGCAACAGGAGTAGAACGAGAACCAAGACGGTGGACTCAGCAGGGCCGCTCCTGCTGGAAGAAACATGGGCAGAGATGTGGACTCTGACTTTCACATTTTATATCTAACACTCCCTTCCGAGGTGATTCCTGATCCTCCTCAAGTTTCATGACTTCAACCATCATCTACAAATAGCCAAATGTATATTTCCAGCATGAATTTCTCCCTTAACTCCAGACTCATACACCCTTACTTACATACACTGCTTACTGTACATATACACTTGGATGCCTTACAAGTAGGACAAACTTAAAATGAGCAAAAACAAATTCTTGCTACCTCAACACCCTCCCCTAAGTTGCTTATCCTCTAGTCATTTTTATCACAGTTAATGGCAGCTCCATTCTAGCAGTTGCTCAGTCAAAACTTCAAACTTTACAACCAAATCATGAAGAAATCTTGTCAACTCTATCACTGAAATATATCCTGAATTTGACCTGTGCTTGACTTCCCTGGTGGCTCAGTGGTAAAGAATCCGCCTACAGTGTGGGAGACCCAGGTTTGATTCCTGGGTTGGGAAGATCCCATGGAGGAGGAAGTGGCAGCCCACTCCAGTATTCTTGCCTGGAGAATTCCATGGACAGAGGAGCTTAGCAGGTTACAGTCCATGGGGTCACAAAGAATCGGACACAACTGAGCGACTATTACTTTCATTTCTCTTACCACCTACTTCATGCAAACTGTCATCTCTTTTCATAGGAACAATTTCAGTGACCTCTTAATTGGTTACTCATCCAAATTTTTCCTCCCCCACTCAAACTTCACTAAGGCCATTCACTTTCACTTATTAAGTCAAGTTAAGACATGAGTCCTTGCTGGTCAAAGTTCTCCTGTGGTTTAACATCACAGAATAAAATGTAAAGCTTGTATTATTATTCACAGACTCCCCTTGATATGTTCCTCTACTTTCTCATCTACCCCCTGTCTTTCTATTTCTTTCTCTCTCTTTCCACTCCAGATACACTGGCCTCCTTGCTTTTTCTTATACCTACCAGGTACTCTCCTAACTTGAGCTTCTGTGTATCCTGTTGTTACATCTTTCTGAAATGCCCATTTCCAAATCATAACCTGTAATTTGCCTTACTTCTTTTGGGACTTTCCCTGGCCCCCACATAAAATGGCCTCCTCAAAGAGTAATTCTGTGCTCTCTCATTATGCTTTATTGTCCCTCGTGCCTCCATATTTTTGGCTTTGTGTCTAGTTTCTCTTGTTTCCCACCAGATCGTACTTAATGTAAACAAACCCCGTTTATTTGATTCACTGCCATGGCCCCACACTGAAGATGTGCATCATCCATCCACAGCAAACTCTTACTCTGTAACAAATAAATCAAAGTATGAATAAAAAGAGATCTCTGAAGAAACCACAACATTTGAGGATTTAAGAAATAATAATAAGAGAAGCTCATAAAGAAAACGTGAATAGTCTCCAAAGAGGAGGCAACTAAACCAGAAGGGCTGGCGACACTCAAGCCACAGGAAGCAACTGTTTTGAGCAGGAGGAAGTGGTTAGCACAATAAAATGTTCCAGAGGAGTGGCCAGTGAAGTGTGAGGTGAAAGGGGAGAGTGGAAAAGAATCAGGGTCAAGAAAGAAGAGGGTTTCAAACAAGAAATGGTGATCAGCAATGTCCAGCATTGCTTATGAATTAGGCAAGATCAGATGGCCTTAGGTTTGTAAAGCAAAGCAAAGATCTCTGTAACTTGAATAAGAATGGTCAAAATGAGAGCTTAACTGCAGTGGCCCAATGAGCTGCAAGAAAGAAGGAAAGTAAATAATGAGTAAAATGTATGGTTATCTTGGGGTACTTTTTTTTTCCCAGACACAAGAGTTCACTCCGTCTTTCTATACAGGTGAGAATAATCTTGTGGACAGGAAAAAAAAAAAAAAAAACGGTCCTGTAGTAAAAAGAGAGAACGGCAGAAATAATACTTTGAGTATTGGATTTCATTTCCTCATGACTAGTCAAAGACGTTATTCCTGTACTTGTCCTTGCTTGAAGACCAGGCTTTTGTTATTCATTAAAAATTCAAAATAACTTCACCCAAACTTGCCACCCTGCTTCTAATCTGCCTTTTCTCCTTTTACAACATGTGAACAGTCCTGTACACAATCAGACAGGGCTGATGTATAATCCAGTTTATACACTAAGCGTATATGGAGCATGCTGATATTTTCAATCATGTTTCATTCAAAAGAAATTCCACTTGAGACAAGTTCACTGATTTTATGATCCGCTAGAAGGTCCTGGTTGCAAAACACCAATACAGGGTCTGACAACAGAAAGTGAGTAGCTGATGTTGGGTTAAAGACAAAATCTTTGGAAGTGAGTAGATCAAGGATTTGAGAGACCAGGATGATGGTAATACACTCAGTAGAGGTGTACTGAAATCAGACCATTACTGTCAACACAAGGGAAGCAGTGAGCCAAGTGCTAAATCTGCTGAAGAACTGAGGTGATGTGGTCTAAGTGCCCCTGGATGGCTGCCACAGAGATGCACCTATTTGTCAGGCTTCAGTGGAGCTGGACATCCTTTCCTGGTGATTGCAACAGCTCCTACCACTTCAATTGTCAATTTTATGTTAATGTCTTATAAGAATATATTTCCAGTGTTGCTCTGTCCTCTGAACCCCAGACTCACATAGCTGTCTACTTAAACATCTTCAGTGACTATCCCACTAGTCCCAACATTAAATACATCCAAAAGTGAAGAGATATCAACAACCTCAGATGTGCAGATGACACCACCTCAATGGTAGAAAGCGAAGAGGAACTAAAGAGCCTCTTGATGATGGTGAAAGAGGAGAGTGAAAAAGCTGGTTTAAAGCTCAACAATCAAAAAACTAAAATCATGGTATCTGGTCCCATCACTTCATGACAAATAGATGGGGGAAAAAATGGAAACAGTGACAGACTTTATTTTCTTGGGCTCCAGAATCAATGTGGACTGTGACTACAGCCATGAAATTAAAAGATGCTTGCTCCTTGGAAGAAAAGCTATGGCAAACCTATACAGCATCTTAAAAAGAAGAGATGCCAACATAGATCCATACAGTCAAAGCTATGGTTTTTCCAGTAGTCATGTATGGATGTGAGAGTTGGACTATAAGGAAGGCCAAGCACTGAAGAATTGCTGCTTTTTAACTGTGGTGCTGGAGAAGTCCTTTGGACTGCAAGGAAATCAAATGAGTAGATCCTAAAGGAAATCAACCCTGAATGTTCATTGGAAGGACTGATGCTGAAGCTGAAGCTCCAATACTTTGGCCATCTGATGTGAAGAGCTGATTCACTGGAAAAGACCCTGGTGCTGGGAAAGATTGAGGGAAGGAGAAGAAGGGGACCACAGAGGATGAGATGGTTGGATGGCATCAATGGACATGAGTTTGAGCAAACTCTGGGAGATAGCGAAGGACAGGGAAGCTTGGTGTGCTGCAGTCTATGGACCTGCAAAGAGTTGGACAGGATTGAGTGACTGAACAATAGAAACAGTAAAGAAATCTCTCATTCCCTCCTATTGCTTGAGAAAGAAATCTCAACACCAATCTCAGTTTCTCTCTCTCACCCCACACATCTATTCCTACACTGGTGAGTCAAGCCCCCAGATAGCTCTCATCTGTCACACTTCTCCACACTCTTCTGTCACAGCTTTACTTTAGAAGTGCAGAATTTCTTACCTGGGTTTCTGCATCCATGTCCTCGTGAGTACTCCTGTCTGCTTTCTTCCCCATGGTTTCTGCAAAGAAGATGGATTAGTTGGAGAAATGACTGCTGCTGCTGCTAAGTCACTTCAGTCGTGTCCGACTCTGTGCGACCCCATGGACGGCAGCCCACTAGGCTCCGCCATCCCTGGGATTCTCCAGGCAAGAACACTGGAGTGGGTTGCCATTTCCTTCTCCAACGTGTGAAAGTGAAGTTGCTCAGTCTTGTCCGACTAGTAGCGACCCCATGGACTGTAGCCCACCAGGCTCCTCTGTCCATGGGATTTTCTAGGCAAGAGTACTGGAGTGGCTTGCCATTGCCTTCTCCGGAGAAATGACTAGGAGAGTCTATATACTAGACTTTTATTTTTGTTATTATTCTTGCTACCCAATTTTTCAATATTTCCAGTTTGAGACAAACGCCCCACAGCAATTGAAGGGGGACAATTTTTGTTCTCCCCACTTTCCAGTGCCTAAGGGATGGGCACACAATTTAGGGTACACTAAGCTGATCGCCGAAGAATTGATGCGTTTGAACTGTGGTGCTGGAGAAGACTCTTGAGAGTCCCTTGGACTGCAAGGAGATCCAACCAGTCCATTCTAAAGGAGATCAGTCCTGGATGTTCATTGGAAGGACTGATGCTAAAGCTGAAACTGCAATACTTTGGCCACCTCATGCGACGAGTTGACTCACTGGAAAAGAGTCTGATGCTGGGAGGGATTGGGGGCGGGAGGAGACGGGGACGACAGAGAATTAGATGGCTGGATGGCATCACCGACTCGATGGACATGAGTTTGAGTGAACTCTGGGAGTTGCAGGGAGGCCTGGCGTGCTGTGATTCATGGGGTCGCAAAGAGTCGGACACGACTGAGAGACTGAACTAAACTGAACTGAACTGAATTTGACACGCACATTCAGGGTACTTTTTTTCAGCAGGGCCAGAACTCGTGGTGACATCCTAGACATGCTGTTCTGATACACAACCTTGACTGAGGTCCCAGCTGACTAGGCCCCTTTGACTCCCCTGCATTTTCTGAATTGTGTCCTCCGATGAGCCTGTTGATTCTCTAAGTATTCTGAAACCTGTATGAAAGATTCTCTTCTGCTTGAGTTAGCCACATTGTCATTTTCTACTGCTTACAATGAAAATTCTGACTGATGAAAACCAGTTAATAATAGTTTAATTGTTGTGATAATTTAGGATCAAAGGAGATAGTACCTGAATTTGAGCAAGGCTGTCATGATGGAAAGGAGAAGAGAGGGTTCAGTTCAGTTCAGTTCAGTTCAGTCGCTCAGTCATGTCCGACTCTCCGCGACCCCATGAATCACAGCACGCCAGGCCTCCCTGTCCATCACCAACTCCCGGAGTTCACTCAAATTCATGTCCACAGAGTCGGTGATGCCATCCAGCCAACTCATTCTCAGTCATCCCCTTCTCCTCCCGCCCCCAACCTTTCCTAGCATCAGAGTCTTTTCCAGTGAGTCAACTTGTCGCATGAGATGGTAGAAGGAGTTAAAATTCATAACATAAATTCAGAGTGGGATAAAGAGAAGAAAGAGTCAAAGAGGATGGGTTTTAGCCTGGATAAATGAGGTTTTTCCAGTTTCCAAATACAACGGAGAAGAGAGAAATGATAACAGTAAAGGAGCTGGGCAGGCAAGGAAGGGAGTATATTTGGGGTTGGGGTGATGGGAATAGTTACCATTCTATAAAAGCTGAGCTTGAGACTTTAAGTCGATGTTACGGGAGACATAGAGCAGACAGATGGATAGAAGTATGAATCTGTGAGAAAATGTCAAGGATAAAGATAGAGAATTGAAGTCATCAGGAACTGAAATCATGAGAGGAAATGAGATCACTCTGGAAGAGTTCGCAGCATGAGAACAGTGGGTCGAGGATGGACATCTGGAGAATACCGTAATTTAAGAGATGAGCTTAGGAAGAAAAGCCTAGAAAATAAATCACATCATGTTGGACCATGGTTCCTTTCTTGATGAGACAGTATGACTTCAATTACTCTCTCTAGTTTCCCTGGACACGTAGAGCCCCTTGAAAATCATTTTCTTGTCTTTGGCAGCTCCTTCTCGATGAGTAATGATATCAAATAATGATCACCTGCCTGAAGTTTCTAACCCAAGATTCAGGCCCTACATCCTCTGTTGGCAACCTCTACCTACAAGGTTTGAAAAATAACACACCCCCTCGACATTGTAGGCAATTTTTTTCAGAGGGCAGATCTCTACAAGCAGCATGCAGAAGGGACTAGCAATCTGTCACTAACATTCCCATATACATCTATTCTATATGCAGGCTTTCTCCATTTTCCCAAGACCACCTTAAGTATATGGATTCTAAAGGAAAAAGAGCCCTATTCCAGTCACTCAGTTAGGATCTATTTGATCAACAAGGGACTCTTCCAGCTTCTTTCTTGGCTTTTTAACCCTATTTTTTATTTTTGTTTTCTAGAATCAAACAATACCACTGGTTAAAGATGCAGCTCTGTTGACATACAAAGCTGCTAACAGTTATAAAACCACCTCTCCACTTTTCTCTTAGTTTCCACTGGCCTCCTTGGATTTAATTACTGCTACAACCCAGCCAGCTTTAATTGGTGTACAAGAGGTGATAAGAAGGAAAATGAATCTATGTTCAATACTTCCATCTTTCCCTTGCCTTGAGGTTGAGGAAGATGGAGAAAAGATTGTATTCTATAGAGTTATGATGGTTAATTTTATGTGTCATACTTACTGGACTAAGAAATACCCAGATAATTCAATGTCTCAGTGTGCTCAGTTGTATGTGAGTCTCTATAGTCCCATGGACTATAGCCCTCCAGGCTTCTCTGTCCATGGAATACTGGAATAGGTTGCCACTTCCTACTCCAGGAGATCTTCCCGATCCAGGGATCAAACCTGTGTCTCTTGCATCACCTGTATTGGCAGGCAGATTCTTAACCACTAATGCCACCTGAGAAGATTGCTCTCACCAATGCAGGTGGGCATCAGCCAATCTGTTAAGAGCCCGAATAGAATAAAAGAGCAAAGGAAGGGCAAACTTTCTTCCTGCTTGGTCTGGGACACCCATCTCCTGCTGTGGGACATCAGCACTCCTGGTTCTCGGGTCTGGACTAGAACTATACCGCTTGCTCTCCTATACCTCAAGCCTGCAGATGGCAGACTCTGAGATTTCTTAATAGTGAGCTCATTCACTCATATGAGACAATCTCTCACAATAAATCTATTTCTGTATATCTGTGTATACACTACTGCTTCTGTATCTCTGCAGAGCCCTAATACGAGGACCAAGATAGGACTCTCTGTTACTGTAATTCTCTATTACTATCCAATGCAACAGGAAAAAATGAGAAAGAAAACAATAAACTACAAGTCAATACATAGGACCATGATTCATGGTCTATAAACGCATGTAAGAATATCAAGTTCAGGGTGTAAAAATATCAAGTTCAGGTTATTAGGTTAAAATAAAGGTTCAAAAATAAAATAAAAGTTCAAGTCACAAAGGTAAGAGTTTAGGTTAATATTGGGAGTAGTCCTTGGGATTGACAAGAATCAGAAAAATGTTTACAATTTATAGAAAGATGTAAGGTAAGGTTTGACAAGCTTAAAAGTCATTGGGATGGGAAACAGTATCAATGAAACTCTGGATAACATAAAAAGAAGAGAAGAAAGTAGAAAGATTGGGCAGAAACTGTTTGAAAGTTGTATTTTAAAAAGCAATGGGAGGAATTCTTTGGGGGTCCAGTGGTTAGGGCTCTGCACTCTCACTGCCAAAGGCCTGGGTTCAGTCCCTGGTCAGGGAACTAAGATCTCACAAGTTGTGTAATGTGGCCAAAAAACAAAGTAACAGAAGTGTTTTACGAAGATCAAGGAAGAAGAGAAAGTATGTTTATATCGATGGACACCAATGAAGAGACAGAATAATATTAATATCAATTATCTAAAATAATATCAATTAGTAAAAATACTAATATTAGTAACTAATAATTGAACTAGGTCCACTGAAACACTCCAGTGTTCTTGCCTGGAGAATCCCAGGGATGGCAGAGCCTGGTGGGCTGCCATCTATGGAGTTGCACAGAGTCGGACATGACTGAAGCGACTTAGCAGCAGCAGCAGCAACAAGCCATTTATGTCCTTGTCAATAGCTGTGTCTGTATAGTGATGAGGATGGAAAGCAGAAATCAGTGGGTTGTCAAGCAGCCAAAAGAAAAATTGCAGAGATCAAGCAAACATTACATTTTCAACAACTACAGTTGTAAACTGAAAAATAATAAAATGATAGCTAGAAGGAGACAGAAGCTAAGGTTTCATTTTTTTCTTTTCAGAAAGAGATTTGAGCACTGAATATGTTTTTCCATGATGTGCCAAATAGGAAATTCAACTTAAATTGCTTAAACAACTAAAGTTATTTATTGAGTCTCTAAAGTAAAATGACCTAGAAGCACAGTGAGCTTGAAGACTGATTTGATAAGTTTCTGTCTCTCTAGTAAAAAGAGTCACTAGAGTCAGCAGTGGGATCGGCTTCCTTGGAGCTCATTGTTTCCCCAGTGAGAGGCTGTTGGTGAGAGGAGGGAAAAGGAGGTCACAGAGGTCGGAGAAATCCAAAAGGTGATTCCATTTCACTCCACGCTTATGGTTACAACAGCTGACATCCAAATACACCTTTCCACCTTTCTGGGACTTCCCTGATGGGCCAGTGGCTAAGACTCTGTGCTCTCAATGTTTCCTAGTCAGAGAACTAGATCCCACATGCCGCAGCTGTATTCACATGTTGCAACTAAATATCCCGCATTCCACAACGAGGATGGAAGATTCCAGGCACCACAGCTTAGACCTGGCACAGTCAAAGTAATATTTTCAAAAAAAAGAAGAAGGCAAAGTAAAGATAACTAAAGATAACAGATATCACACACACACACACACACACAAATACACCTTTCATCTGAGATGCATACTTTCAAAAATATCAGGAAACAGATGCCCTACTTCCCCAAATGAAGTGAACTCAAACACCTTTCAAGTTACTGCCTCTAGGACAAGCCCAGGGTCTCTGTGGCAGAGGCCATCTTTTCGGAAAGGAAGGGTTCAAGGGTCTACAGCTAACTAAGCAGCTGCCCACCACATAACATTCAGGATCTACTAGCAGATGGAGAAATATATCATTGAAATAAGACCTCCCACATGGGGGACTTCCTGGTGGTCCAGTGGCTAAGACTCCATGCTCCCAGTGCAGAGGGGCTGGGTTCAATCCCCGGTCAGGAAACTAGATTCCACATGCTACAAACAAGACTGAAGATTCTGAGTGCCACAATTAAGACCTGACACAGCTAAATAAATAATAAATATATGATATATATATATATATATATATAAAACCCTCCCACTTGGAGAGAAAGAAGAATGGAAGTCAACATGGCTCTCTACTCATTCTTTTTTTTTTTTTTAATAACTACTTATTTCTGGCTGTGCTGGGTCTTTATTGCTGTGCAGGCTTTTCTCCAGTTGCAGCAAGCGGAGGCTACTCTCTAGTTGTGGTGCTCGGGCTTCCCATTGAAGTGACTTATCCTGTTTTGGAGCATGGGCCCTAGGGCACGTGGGCTTCAGAAGTTGTAGCTCCTGGGCTCTTGAGCACAGGTTCAATAGTTGTGGCACACGGGCTTAGCTGCTCTGTGGCATACGGGATCTTCCCAGATCTGGGATCGAACCTGCGTCTCCTGCATTGGCAGGTGGACTCCTTACCACTAAGCCACCAAGGAAGCCCCTCTACTCATTCTTAAATAGAACAGTTCCTAGGACAGCTGTTTCCCTGTTCATTTCTCTCCCCGGCAACATCAGAGGCGGACAGTGGAATCGTGGCTTTGTCTGACAGCTGGCTCCTCTAGCAGTCAACATTCTCAAAGTGTGAACTTGGGGTCTATGAATAGATGGGGTTGAGCAGATAAAAGTTATTTTTAAACAGGCTTGTTTGGGTTTTGCTGGTAGTACTGCTCTCTAAAGAAACTGAGAGAGATTCTTACCGATTTATTTCTACCCTGTAACAGGGCTAGTAATTAAAGCCATAGATGTTATCTGATTAGAGTTGTTAAACCCAGACCTGAGCCTACACACTTCTGTTTCAAAGTAGAAGCTTTGGTTTCTCCCATACTCCTAACTCTAAGTGTAATACTTTTCACCCAAAATTATAAGACTGACAAAGCAAACGTAATGGGCCCCTTGCCTCCTGGATGGGGCAAGACCAAGAAGGCTCAACAGAGGACTGGAGGAAGGTTGGTAAATCAGGTGCTTCCTGTACCCTAAATTTATCTCTCACCAAGTCCTCTCTCCCTGCTTCTGCCTATATGAACCTCAGCTTGGGGCCAGGAATTTGGTATTTCCAACCCTATGATAAGCCAGATAACCAGATTTCAAGTTATGTTTGACAACACTCTGCAGGCAGAAGACAATCCTTAACAAAATATCCTTTCTCCTCTCACCTTCTATGAGGCCTAATTTCAAAAGAAGTCTACCTCATTATTATCACAGACAATACAGAACATTAAAAAAAAGACTTCGACACACTTTAGCATTCTGACCTTTCTGACATGATCCTTATCGCAAAGTTCAACAGGGCATAGGTTTAAAAACCCCTTTATAAATATAAAAACTCCTTTATAACTACAAATAAGAAAAGCCAACTGTCCAGCAGAAGACAGAGGACAGAGCAAGTCACCACCTCTTCCTTCCTTGTTTCACCCAGTTCCATATTTTTACTCACAACATCCTACTTTCTACTGCCAAACTCAACAGCAGCCTAATTCAGTAAGACTCGCTATGTTGCAACAATAAAGGTGGGCATGCTTTCTCAGGTTTTGGTTTTGGTTTCAGTTTGCTTATCTCATGTATTTGAAAAAGTTCAGAGACAGAACAACCCTCAGTTAAGTTGTGATCTGGGCTCCATTTCTCTGGCCCTCCCTTAGGTCTGCTTCATCTCCTGGGCTGGTATACTAATGGCAAGAAAAGATATGCAGCATTCACCTCTGCATAGCACTGAGATCTTGACTTCCAGAATATTGTGTCTTTTCACATACTTACTACTGAACTAATCTCTAGGTTCAGGTGGGGAACATGAGGTGTACGATGAAACCTCAGCAACATTTTTCCCTGAATTATCTATTCAACAGCCACACAGATTTGCAAAATCAGAAACTAGCAGCTTTGGAAGTTGCAATAAAACTATAAATTTGGGGGACAATTAAATAATGCCACTATAGTATTCAAAAAGGAGAAATAGAAGACATGGTAAAGAAGGAATTATTCAAAGGAGAAAGATCCTGTCATTGAAACAAGAGATAATCTAAACCAAAATGAAAAGGATTATCTTCAGGTAGAAGAAAGACACTGCATATGGCAACATATTAACTAATTAATACTCCAAATTGTATTTTACATTAACCATCACCACTGCCTGCATTTCCAAAGTCAACCTGTCTTGCCTGGAAACAGACCTTTTTTGGATTCTGTTTCTATTGAAACTTTTCTCAACATAATTGTAGACTCACATGCAGCTATAAAAAATAAAAAACAAAAAAGAGGTGACAGCTTAACCAGTTTCTCCAACAGTGACTTTTTAAAAATTATAGTGGAATATAGTAGCAGGATATTTACAGCAATACAATCCACCACCTCTCTTGGATTTTGAAACCAATTGAAAACAATCAAATTGATTTATAATTTAGAAGGAAAAACATAAAGTTCAATTAAGGAAGTGTCTGTCTGATGGCCTCTACTGCTTCTGAGAAAAATGGCCATCATCAGATAATAAGTATGTGGGGAAAACAGTGAAGAAAGAAGTCTGCAATAAAACATACAGAGAAATATCAGAATTTTTCAAGAAAATACTTGCAGACATAGTAGTCCGTATTCAAACACTGCTTGCCTGCACGCTTAGTCGCTCAGTTGTGTCCGACTCTTTGTGACCTTATGAACTGTAGCCCACCAGGCTTCTCTGTCCATGGGGATTCTCCAGGCAAGAATAGTAGAGTGGGTTGCCATGCCCTCCTCCAGGGGATCTTCCCGGATCTGAAATCAAATCCACGTCTTCTATATCTCCTGCATTGCTGGTGGATTCTTAACCTGCTGAGCCATCAGGGAAGCCTAGTGCTCTTTTATTTGAAGTATGTATATCTGTTGTGCTTTTCTAGTAACAACCCTGAGAACAGGTGATAAAAGAATTGTGACAGCATTTCAGAGTGGGTTGCTCTTAAATCAAGGTGATTAAAACAGATTATTTCTAAGTTTCCATGATTTATATTTACTTAAATTACCTTGCCTTGATTAAAAGTTCTTCAAACACGTATTCAAATTAACTAAAAATAGCACTGTATTTTAGTGCCAAAATAAATGTAAAGAGTGAGAAATAAAAACTCTCACATGAATGAGGTTTGGCAAAACAATCTTCAAAAATAAAAAAAAACGTGAGAACTGACAAGTGAATTTTTTATACAATGTAGGGTACTGTAGAAAGCTTTGTGCCACTTTATCAAAGAATCTGAATGCATCTATAGATATGAACATTTTGAGCCTCCAATAGAATTTTAAATATTTATTTTTACTTATTTATTTGGCTGCATCAGGTCTTTGTTGTGGCATGAGGGATCTTGGTTGCATCATGCAGGCTTTTTCGTTGTGGTTCATGGACTCTTAGTTGTGGCTCTTGTGTGCTGTGTACTGTGCTTAGTCACTCAGTTGTGTCCCATTCTCTGTGACCCCATGGGCTGTAGCCCACCAGGCTCCACTATCCATGGGGATTCTCCAGACAAGAATACTAGAGTAAGTTACCACACCCTCCTCCCAGCCCAACCCAGGGATTGAACCCAGGTCTCCCGCATTGCAGTGGATACTTTACCATCTGAGCCACCAGGGAAGCCCAAGAATTCTGGAATGGAGAGCCTATCACTTCTCCAGGGGATCTTCCCAACCCAGGAATCAAACCAGCGTCTCCTGCACTGCAGGTGGATTCTTCACCAGGGAAATCCAGTTGTGGCTTTTGAAACTAATCGTAGCATGCAGGCTCTCTAATTGTGCCAGGCTTAGTTGCTCCCCAGCATGTGGGATCTTAGTTCCTCAAACAGGAATCAAGCCTGCATCCCAGCATTGCAAAGTGGATTCTTAATCACTGGACCCATGTTGATTCTATATTCTCCCAATTTCACACCTTTAAAATGTATTTCTAGATTAATTTTACTTATCCAATGTGTTTATTGAGATTATTATATGTTTGGCAGTCTCCTGGATCCTGGGGTCTACTGGGAAGCAAAACAGACATAGTTCCTCCACTCTTAAGCTTACATAAATGCAAGGGGGTAGGGTGGAAAGTTCTAGGGAAAAACAAAAAATTTTCCCCAAAACTTTTTCAAATCTGAAAGAATATTTGAGCAAAACTCTACATCTTCCTATTAGGATAGACTCTTCTAACTGTTAATATCATTCAATTATTCTTAGGAATACTCACATACCACCTGGGTTTGCATGGCTTTTTAAGGCAGGCCAACCTGATTCCACATGGTTTCAGTGGTTTTCAGGAAGCCTTATAATGTTGGTCCTAAGCAGCAGTTTCAGCTGAATTACTTTCCCAACATCTGTCTGTCATTGTATTGAACCAAGAGCAACAATAGTTCCCCTCCCCAAAGCATTTAGGAATGTAGCAGATTTAACTGAAGATGGGGGAAGATATATAAGAGGTTTTACATGCAAGCAGGGCATCCATTCAAACTAAACGCTGCATGCACGTTATTCAGAAGTCCTCTGGCTACTGTAATGGCTGTGATTTTTTCCCCCCAAGACCATTTTATCCAATTTAGGACTTCAACCTAAACCATCTCTCTGGTCTTTCCTTTCTCACGTGGTCCTTTCTCTCCTTTAGCCATTCTTTCTGTGTAACCTCTAATGTTTCTCACTCTCTTTAGCCTCTTGTCCGAATTTAGCGGTAGACCTACCTTTGCATAATCCAAACTTATCAAATTTTGTATCATACTGCTCCTCTGAAATGTGACGATGGTTCTCAACAGCAAATCTGCCCTTCCATTATTACACTAGGAGATATTTTCATTGTAGACTTGTACTTTGTAAAGAAAGAGTTGCTTCGGTAGATTTCTAGGTGAAATGTGAAAATGCACATCACATGACCATAGAGAGGCATTCAGTGACAGAGCAGGGCAGAGGACAGCAGAAGTTACTCTGTGCACAAGAGTTAAAAATAAGCACTCAAAACACATCAGGTAGCAACACAAGAAGTTAAAATTTGTCCTCAATGTGAGCCCTGCCACTCCACAGTTTTGTTTTGTTTCTGGATATTCTGTGCCTCAAGTGAAAAGTAAGAATAGAAAAGCATCACTCACTCTGGATGACATCCCTCAGAGTATAGGGTGTGAAGATATGACAACCTAACGCTACTTCAGAAGAAAACAAGTTTAGAGCAGAGAGGGCTGACGGTAAGTCATGTGGATGAGTTAAGAGTCAGCCTTGGTTGCAAATAACAAAGAACCAAACAATGACCAAAGGAAGGGTTGAATATCTCTCAGATAACAAGAATCTCACTGCCCTAGGAATCCAGATGCTTTTACTTTTCTGTTCTGCCATTCTTGCCTATCACTCTCATCCTCATGGTCCTAAAACAAGTGCTAAACCTTTAGCATCACAGACAAGAAAAAAGAAGGGTAAAGAAGGAAGGATAAAAATCCCTTTCTTCTAGGTTTGTCGTTTAATTTGGCAAGAAGAAGAGGGAAGATCTCTCTCACAATTTCCTTCCCCACCTACTTGCCTAGAACTACATTATATCAGTACTCTGGCTTATCGGAGATGGGATCTAATTCCCTGACCAGGGATCAAACCTTGGTCCCCTGCATTAGTAGCATGGAGTTTTAGCCACTGGACCACCAGGGAAGTCCTAGGAGATGGGATCTTGAGTGTTCTTTTTTTCTCTCGATTTTATAGGAAAAGTCAAGGGAGAAGGAGTTTGGAATGGGTGTTGACAGAGTTAATCTATTTGCACAACTGGAGTGGAGATGAGTAAGAGTCTCTCACTACTCCAAGATCCAAGAAAAGATTTGCGCAGTGAAGTGGTCAGATGCTCATCTGAAAGGCACATTCATCTCAGGGATTCACATGTTTACTTAGGAACAATAATTTTAACATACAGTGATATCAAATGAGGTGAAATGTTTTCCTGCTGAAGTGACTTGATAAGTTTCCAATGTTGATATGGTATACTGTGTGTGTGTGTGTGTGTACAGAAGGAAGAAGGGGACAAGGAAAGCAGGGAGGATGGGAACTCATCCCATGGAGGTAGAAAACCCTTGCACTTTTCTCAGCAACAAGACAAGCTGGAACTGCATTTCAAATACTCCCAAGTATTAGGAAATAAGAGCATGGAACTGGGCTATATTCCATACAAGCTAATCTGGAGAACACAAAAGAATTAATGGATTATGGTTTTACATAAATAATCACATTCACTCCGACCTACAGCAAACTTGGTCACACATTTGTTGGTTAAGTAACTTCATTAAGTTTTGTTTTTTAAAAAAGCACAGGTTCTAATCATTTTTTTCCAGAAAATTTCAGATAAGTGCAGCAAAAGACTGGTGAACATGGATGGCCAGACATATATTAATAAGCATTTTAATAATTTACTACCATGAAGTTTGAAAGTTGTCCCTGTTTCACATATTTAATCTAGGTGCCAAAACAAAATTAATCAAAGTAGAGATAAATTGTGTTATAGCAGTTAAGACTGTTCACTTCAACTACAAGTGGTAAGGGTTCAGTGCCTGGTTATAGAACTAAGGTCTCACAGACCCCGTGGTGCAGCCAAAAAAATAAATAAATAAATTCTTCATCCACACAAAAAAATTTTAATGTAAAATTTCTGATGTTAATTTCTGCTTTTGAAAGAACACCAATAATATTCCCACCACTCTAAACAATATATTTTTATAGGAGCAATTGTTCCAATTTTTCTTAGATTCCGATATTTCAAAAGCTCTAAACATGATCTTGAAAATGGGTACTTCCATAATACTAAGACTCTTTTTAATAAAGACATGCATATAATGGTGGGTCAGAACATAGGAACAATGTGATTTCATATGAACACTTTGGAGATTCATCGCTCATAGCAGGAGAATTTGAAGGGAAAAAATAGCCATGGAAGGAATTAATTGGTTTTGTTGAACCTACTCTATCAGGCAAAGGAAAAGATTAATTTTGGTTATTACCAAAATGATCTAGGTCTTTTCAAAAGCAAAAAAAAAGACAATTATTTTCCTTGATTCAGTTGAAAAGTAAAATCACTGCATGGGAATATCTCAACTTTAAGCAGTTTTAAACAGTGCTGTTAATAATTTATTAATGATTATAAATAACATTCATCAATCTAAAACTTCTACTCCTAGAGATGTGTCTTACAGAAATATCCTATAATGCTGGCAATTCCATTTGCAGATACATTTATTGCAGTGGTTTCCTTTTTTTTTTTTTTTCATTTATTAAACACATTAATTGCAGACTAAAAATCTGGCACTGCTGGTCTATACATCAGGAATACGGAGCTAAATAAAACCCAAAAGCTTGTCCTTATGGAATTCCTTCTAGTTGGGGGTTGGCGCAATAGACATAAATACATGCATACAAACATAGGTACATATAATATGCTAGGTGGTGACAGATACTAAGGAGAAGAGAAAAATGACATCAATAAGTAAAACTGGAGAGATTCTGTGAGTGGGTTGACTTGTTAGTGTTGACAGAGAAAAAGCACGAGAAAGTGGAGTTCAAGTAAAAGCACTCCTGGCAGAACGCAAGCTGGGAACATACAGTGAGATTGGCAGGTTCAACAACCAGAAAAGAGATCAGAAAGGCCAGAATCTGGAGAGACCACATTCTAGGAGATGAACTCAAAGAGGTCCCTGGACACCACATCACCTGGAGTCTCATGAGCCCTCATTAGAACTTTGTCATTACAAACTTGGCCACAACAAACTCTTCAACTGAAATTAACAGTGTATTAAGGAAGAATTCATATTTTTTCAGGATGATGAGCCATGATGGTGATAGTCATACAAATGCATGTATGAATATTTCCTAAAGACACTGGAAAACCTTGTGATAGAATGTTAGGTGAATGAAGTTGCATATATTATAAAGTTCTTTGATTTGGGGATTTTTCTGGTGGTCCAGTGGCTCAAGGGCTTCCCTGATGGTTCAGTGGTAAAGAATCCACCCGCCAAGGCAGACAATGCAGGTTCCATGCCTGGATTGAGAAGGTCCCCTAGAGAAGGAAATGCCAACTGACTCCAGTGTTCTTGCCTGGGAAATCCCATGGACAGAGGAGTCTGGCAGGCTATATTCCATGCGGTCACAAAAGACTCAGACACTACTTAGCAACTAAACAACAACAACCAGTGGTTCAAACTGCAGGGCTCGCAGGCTTGGCCCCTGATAGAGGAACTAAGATCCCACACAATATGTGGCATGGCCAAAAGAAGTCTGATTTTACATATCTTAAAAAAATAAAAGGCTAAAGACAAATCATTGAAATAAATGTATTAACATGTAAAATAGCAAGTAGTAAGATTATGAATGTTTTTCTTTCATTAGTTTACTTTTTCCCAAATTTTCTTCAATATGCACATAGAACTTCCATAACCAGAAGATAATTTCAGGTAATTTTTGAAAAGTAAATAATTTTTTTAATATTTATTTAACTGCACGGGGTCTTAGTTTCAGGATGCGGAATCTAGTTCCCTGACCAGGGATTGAACCTGGGCCCCCTGCATTGGGAGCATACAGTCAGCCACTGAACCTGAAAATTAGATAAATTTTTAAAAGGTGTGAGGCCCTGAAGTAACTGGCTCTCTATAGTCACGTCTCTGAGAAAGCTGTAACTGCGTAGCCCAGTTTTAGCAGCTCTGGCCTCACTCTCCCCGTATCATATACTCGAGTAGTCACACTTTTCCTAGTGATTGTCCTTTGTGCTAACATTTTAATTATGTGGAGAAATACCTGAAGAAAAAAAAAATAAAACCTGGTTCTTGGCAAAGACTACCTATTTAGTGCTGGAGGCAAGCATAGGCTCAATTTTGAGGCTGGATCTGAGGGAACTTTCTTCACAGTTTAGAGAAGAATGCAAGATTCCTGGCATGGAACTGCTTATTTTTCTACATGGAAGGGATTTGTTACAAGAGACAGTGTAGCATCTCCCACAGACCCAGGGAGGAGGCTTCCAATGTATGCCTAGTGGTGGGCTAGATGCACTTGTACCTAGCAACCAGCCTCCTTCAGTTTCAGGGCATGTTGATTTCCAAAATGAGAGGGGCAAGGAGAGGGGCAGTAGAAGAAGAGAAAGCATGAAGCAATCCACTTGCAGACATTGCTTCAATTCAGGTTAGGTTCATATCACCTCAAGTGCTATTTGGTAATAGATCTTGTTAGCAACCCTTCTCAAAGGGGGAGGGAGGAATGGAGTTGAAAAGTGTAAGCGTATTTAAAAAATAACTTTGATCAGGGCTAATGAGGAAAAACATCATAAATTTAGCCCAAGGAGACACAGTTTATACAATATCACATCCAGCACTGTACACTTTGCAATGGACTTGGTGATCCTAAGGGGACTTGGACTAAGGAAGAGCAGAAACAAGGCCAAGGACACAACATGGTGGAGGGTCCCCAATGACAGTCTTTCCAGAGGAACATACACACAAACCATGTGTATTACATTTCATTCTCTACTTCACCTCGTGTAAATGGATGCAACATTAAAGTCTGTTGATCTTCTGAGTACAATTAAAATAGTAGCTTATAACTCTAAAATCCTCAGTTTCGTCTCACTGGCCATTCAACATGTTCTGATTAATTCATCATTCATTGGGTCCAAAACTATCCTTATTACCACTGAAATGGAGTCATCATAAGATATTCCTAACAAATCATCAAAATTTTTAAAAAGAAAATATGGATGGGACACTGAGGCTGATGGGGATGATGATGTTCAAATTCTATCTGATCTTTGTAAAATGTATCTTTGGTCTTCTATGCAAGATACTGAAATTAAGCCCTCATGCTAGATCTCTTCAGGTTATATTTTAGAGGACTTAAGAGTTCAATGAGTAAGCTGATGCTGAAGTTACCATGTCTTTTCAGTTAACAAGTCAGGTTTTCTTTAATAAGAATAGTAAAGTCTTTTATCACTTCAAATATAAGGTGAGGAAAAAAAGAGTTGTCATTTTCTAATTTAAACATAAATATGTATATACATATCCAATCCAAATTATGCATATCAGTGATCAGATTTGTCCATATTCAATAGAACAGGTCTTGGTGGTGGTTTAGACATGAAGTCATGTCCGATTCTGTCAACCCCATGGACTGTAGCCAGCCAGGCTCCTCTGTCCATGGGATTCTTCGGGCAAGAATACTAAAGTGGGTTGCCATTTCCTTCTCCAGAGGATCTTCCTGACCCAGGGACCAAACCCAGGTCTCCTGCATTGAAGGCAGATTCTTTACTGACTTAGCTACCAGGGAAGCCCTGTATACATATATATATAACTTTATATCATTGCATCTAACACAATAAATCATTGTATATTATTTTATTATATGCCAATAAGGAAAAAAATGGTTCCAATTAAACTATGACACAATTTTTTTTTATCTCTTAGAAAGTTTTATACTTACTGAAAGAACTTTTTTAGACTTATTTAGATACAGATTTTTACTGTATATTACTCTTGTGCATATGTGAAAAAATAGATATTAGCAAAATACATTTTAGAAAGGTATTTCCAAGCTTTGAATTCAGAGGCTACTCTTCTCAATCACATTTTGATTCAGCCTCATTGACACCTGTGACTTTCACACAAGATTCCTTGGTGATACCAAGGCTGTCATGCACATTCCTTAAAAGAGCACTCCATCAGTGTTTCAAGACTTTTCTTCCATGATACTGCCCCTCATACTGTAGATTTTCATGCTGATTCTCTGGATCTTAAACATTAAGGTTCCAAGGAAGGGGATCAGAAAAGTTACATGCAGGTAATTACAACTGTTTCATGATTGTATCAGTTGTTCAGGTGTCTTCCATAATTAGAAGAATCCAAACTTCAGAGATACTAAAATGTTAAAAAAAAGAAAAGAAAAGACTTGCCTGGTCAACCAGTGGTTGAAAATCTGCCTGCCAGTGCAGGGGACAAGGATTCCATCCCTGATCCAGGAAGATCCCATATGCCTCAAATCAACTAAACCCATGTGCCACCATTACTGAGCCCAGTTGCCTTGTTCTGCAACAAAAGAAGCCATCACAATGAGAAGCCCAAGCAATTCATTTTAAAAAATGTTAAAAACAGCTTCTTTTAATTGATGAAACATGGAAAATGTGTTTCTTTATTTGACAATCATCACATTTAAAAAATTTATCAAGATTGGTCCCAAAGTGACTTTTTATGGCTATCTAGAAACTGCAGTACTTTGGCCACCTCATGCGACGAGTTGACTCACTGGAAAAGACTCTGATGCTGTAAAAAGTTGGGGGTGGGAGGAGAAGGGGACAACAGTGAATGAGATGGCTGGATGGCATCACCGACTTTGTGGACATGACTTTGAGTGAACTCCGGGAGTTGGTGATGGACAGGGAGGTCTGGCGTGCCGTGATTCATGGGGTCGTGGAGAGTTGGACACGACTGAGCGACTGAACTGAACTGAACTGAATAAATGCTTAAAAATAAAGAGATACAATGGACATATCGAGAGTTATAAATATAATCCCCTACCTGAAGGATTTCCAAATTTTTCAATTCACAAAAAGTTTCATATTTCATTTGAGGCATATTTCAAATGTCAAGTAATAATTGCATGCTCATATGATTACAAGCATTACAAAGAAAGGAACAAATTTATTTACAACATATCGTCAGTAATCATTTCGTCCCCAAAGTAAAACAGGTAAAAATTCATGTATGCCCATATCCTGTTAACAACACATTTGATTCCAAGAGTTTATATTAGATTTGAATTTTAATAAATGCTATACTCTTTCTTGAAAAAAATTGTCATGTCATTAAATAAGCAGTGAATCTGCAAGCACTTTTCAATACTATAAGTAGTTTAATTAGGATTATGTTTTACTTAACGGGGCAGATTCATGTCAATGTATGGCAAAACCAATACAATAATGTAAAGTAATTAGCCTCCAATTAAAATAAATAAATTTTTTAAAAAAGAAATACATTTTAAACATATTTATTTAATACCAAATGGGCTTCCCTGGTGGCTCAGTGGTAAAGAATCTGACTGCCAATGCAGGAGACACCCTTGGGCTGGGAATACCCTGGAGAAGGAAATGGCAACCCACTCCAGTATTCTTGCCTGGAAAATCCCATGGACAGAGGACCCTAGTGGGCTTTAGTACATCATGGGGTCGCAGAGTCAGACATGACTTAGTGAATAAACAACTACAATATTTAATACCAATCTTCTGAGCATGGTATTTCTATAAATTTGATGCTTGCTCCTTGGAAGAAAAGCTATGACAAATCTAGACAGCAAATTAAGAAGCAGAGACATCATTTTTCCAACAAAGGTCCATATATGCAAAGCTATGATATTTCCAGTAGTCATGTACAGATGTAAGAATTGAACCATAAAGTGGTTGAGGGCCAAAGAATTGATGCTTTCAAACTATGGTGCAGGAGAAAATTCTTGAGAGTCTCTTGGACAGCAAAGAGATCAAACCAGTCAATCCTAAAGGAAACCAACCCTGAATATTTGTTGCTGATGAATATAATTCCCTTACAGCAGAAAGCTAAGAGGAATTAAAGAGCCTCTTGATGAATGTGAAAGAGGAGAGTGAAAAAACTGACTTGAAACTCAACATTCGAAAAACTAAGATTATGGCCTCTGGTCCCATCATTTCACGGCAAACAGATAGGGAAACAATGGAAATAGTGACAGACTTTATTTTGGGGGGCTTCAAAATCACTGTGGATGGTGAAGCCACTGCAGCCATGAAATTAAAAGATAGTTGCTCCTTGGAAGAAAATCTATGGCAAACCTAGACAGTGTATTGAAAAACAGAGACATTACTTTGCCTACAAAGGTCCATATAGTCAAAGATACAGTTTTTCCAGTAGTCGTGTACAGATGTAAGAGCTCAAAAATAAAAAAGCTGAGCACCAAAGAATTGATTCTTTCGAATTACGGTGCTGGAGAAACTCTTGGGAGTCCCTAGGACAGCAAGGAGATCAAACCGGTCAATCCTAAAAGAAATCAACCGTGAATATTCACTGGAAGGACTGATGCTGGAGCTCCAATATTCGGCCACCTGATGCAAAGAGCCAACTCATTGGAAAAGACTCTAATGCTGGGAAATATTGAGGGCAAGAGGACAACGGGCAACACAGGATGAGATGGTTGGATGGCATCATTGACTCAATGGACATGAGTTTGAGCAAACTCTGGGAAATAGTGAAGGACAGGGAAGCCTGGCATGCAGATAGACCATGGGGTCACGAAGAATCAGACATGATGTAGGGACTAAACAACAACAGCAATTCTTAGGTTACTCAAGAACATTCAAAATACTAGTAATGCATAGGATTTATTTAATATTTCACTTTACACATCTCTTATGTAATATTGCATATGTCAGGGTTAATAAATTACTACTGCCCACATGTTGGACTTGTAAATAAAGTTTTATTGGCACACAGACATGCCTGTTCATTTACAGATTGTTTCTGGCTGCAAGAGCTAAGTTGTTGAGTTGAAGTAAAGACCAGCTACCATGTAAAGCCAAAAATATTTATTATGTAGCCACTTCCAGAAAAGATTTGCTGCTCCCTGTTGTGGAGCAAGGTGATAGCTTATGGCTCCCCTTCATACCCTTCGTGCTGCAGGTCACCTTTAAGCTGACTTATTTTCCATTTTAACCATGAGAAAATTAGACTTTCATTTAATTGCAATGTATTGTTTTTCCATGGGGTAATACTTAAGAAAACCTTCAAATACTCCTCGAAGTAAAAAGGGCACTTATGCTAAGTCACTTCAGTCTCTGTTCGACTCTGTGCGACCCCATAGACGGAAGCCCACCAAGCTCCCCCATCCCTGGGATTCTCCAGGCAAGAACACTGGAGTGGGTTGCCATTTCCTTCTCCAATATGTGAAAGTGAAAATTGAAAGTGAAGTCGCTCAGTCGTGTCCGACCCTTAGCGACCCCATGGACTGCAGCCTACCAGGCTCCTCCATCCATGGGATTTTCTAGGCAATAGTACTGGAGTGGCTTGCCATTGCCTTCTCCGAAAAAGGGCACTTAACTGCAAGGTAATTGTAAAATTTCTTTGTGATCATATGTCAGATGAAGAACTATAAACACCATTTCCTTTGCAATTCAATTTACCACCACCAGTACCTGACCCATACTCACAGTATAACAACTAAGATCTTGGTATCGTCATTTCTACTATATTGTCAGGAAAGAATCTCAATTCATGGCATTCTCAAGTGTCAAATATGCTTTTCAAGTGGACAAACTGAAGAACATAGACAAAATTTCTAGTGGCTCTTTTGTCTGCTCAGCCCTCCTTACCTTCTGGATATGTGGCCCATGCCCATAGCCTCAGGATCAAGAATCAGCCTGTGACCTACACTAGACCAAGTATAAAGCTTCATCCCAGTGTCCAAAATGATTGATCCAACAGGAGGGAGAATCCCCAAACCTGGCAAATCAAAGTACTTTCCAAAGTAATTTGAAGTTTGAGGAGAGTAGTTTTTTCCAACAATTTGATCTGAGAACTGTAATTGAGACCCAAACTTCCATTATCCATTCTTAAACAAGAAAGTCATTAGATTGAGGAGGCCCACATAAATAAACCAAAATCTAAGCTTCTAATGCCACAGATTATAAAATTGAAACCTAAAGACGACCAATCACAAACAACCAACTAGGCTTTTTAAGCTTTCCGTTCTGTTCAGTCGCTCAATCGCGTCCGACTCTTTGTGACCCCGTGGACTGTGGCCTACCAGGCTTCTCCATCCATGGGATTCTCCAGGCAAGAATACTGGAGTGGGTTACCGTTTCCTTCTCCAGGGGATCTTCCCAACCCAGGGATCGAACCCGGGTCTCCTGCATTGGAGGCAGATGCTTTAACCTCTGAGCCACCAGGGAAGCCCTTTTAAACTTTAGCCAACCAATAATTTGCTTGCTTTGCTTCTGCCTTTTCTCTATAAAAGTCTTTCCTTGAGTTATTGTTGAAGGAACACTTCTAAACACTTCTGGCTTGGTGCTGCCCCATTCCAACTGATTTTTGCTGACATAAACTCTTAAGATGTTTAATAGACTTCAGTTTTTTTATTGACATATAGTTGATTTAGGGCTTCCCAGTTGGCACAGTGTTAAAGAACCTGCCTGCCAATGCAGGAGATACAGGTTTGATCCCTGGAAGGTGCCCTGGAGAAGGAAATGGCAACCATTCCAGTATTCTTGCCTGGGAAATCCCATGGACAGGGGAGCCTGGCAGGCTGCAGTCCTTGGGGTCGCAAAGAGTCAGACAGGACTTAGCAACTAAACAACAAAACACATAGCTGATTTACAATACTGTGTCAGTTTCAAGTGTACAGCTAAGTGATTCAGTTACCTATTTTTTTCATATTATATTCCCTTGCAGGTTATTACAAGTTAGTGAATATAGATCCCTGTGCTACACAGTAGGCCCCTTGTTGGTTATCCATTTTGTATATGGTAGTTTCTATATGTTAATCTCATACTCCTAATTTATTGCCCCCACTTCCCTTTCCACTTTGTAACCGTAAGTTTGTTTTCTGTGTCTCTTTCTATTTTGTATATAGATGCATTTGTATTATTTCTTTAATTGTTATCTTTTAACATATTTTGAGCTGTGGTTCCAGGTGGCCCAGAAAAAAGAGAGAGATCAAGCCAAATGAGAAGCAGAGATGAGAAGAAACAGAATTCTTGATAAGACTTTAGGTCCAGTCACCTCTCAAGAACCCCCTTCCTGTCCTTCTATAGTTTAGGTAGAGCAGCCAACAAGATGCTCCTTTTTTTTTCTTCCAGTAACTCAAGCAGTATCACTCGCAACCAAGACGCTTGACCAACAGGACCAGGTAATCATTGGGGAAGGCCACCTATTTCATGGATGTTGATCCCGCTATATCTTCAAGTCAAGGACAGCAGAACCTAAAATAGCATCCCTATTCTCTTGTAGAATCTTTTCCTCCCTTTTCTTCTTATAGTTTAAGAAACAAACAAAAGATTGAAGAAAAAAAAAAGGCAGCAAACTATTAGTACAACAGCAACACTTCACCCAATTGACCAGGCAGAAATGTAACCTGCTGTGCTTTCTTCAGAGTGGCTTAACTCTACTCACATGGCCCACCTCTCCCTTTCTTTCTCCTATCTTTCTGTCTCTGCTTCAAATCTCATAAAAGTTTTATGTCTGAAAGCTTAAAAAGTGATTTATTCAAGATCTGCTATAAGCATTTAGCTCGAGTATCAAATTCATTTGCCTAGTGATGGATAAAAGAAGAGGAAAACCATCTTCTGTCTCAAGGAAGGCCAACCTGGAAAGCGAGGGAAAAAGCAATATACAGAAGAACCAAACTTTTTTTTTTAACTTGGCCGATCTTTCCTGCTGTGTGCATCTAATGTTTTGCCTCTGAGAATAGAACTTATTAGCAACCTCAAAATGAAAAAAGAAGACAGGATATTTTTCAACAAGGGTCTCTGCTTTGCCAAACATCCCAGAGTTTGTCTCCAAGGACTTGAAAAGAAAGGAAAGAATGAAGAACGGAAACCATAAAGCATGCGGTAAGGCTATCATCTAATTACTGAATGAATGGCACAGTTGTTTTGTCTGATTGCACTAAGCTAGTTATCCACTGCTAGCTTCATTGACAAAAAGGGAATCGACACAAATTATAGGGAAATTCAAGCACTAAAGGAATGTTTTGGTTCAGAGGTTTGCAATGACTATTGGCTTCAGTTTTTGGCAAAATCTGTCTTCGCCGTAAGGAACTCGGCTGTGCTGGGTCAGCCTGCAGCGTTCCCAAAAACCTGGAATAGGACAGACTTCCTTGTCATCTGTATCCCATCAATAAATTAAAGTGATGTTCTCCAGCTCGTGTTTGTTTCTTGGCAGGCTAATCTACAATCAGAAAAAGAAAAGCCTTTCATTTGTGGACTCCAGCTAAAGGAAGGAAGCCTTTGTATGCGGATTCACCAGAGACCAAAATATTAAAAAGTGGAAGAGGAAAACCATATGCTGAAGTTCTCCAAAGGAAGCAGCTCAGAGTTCTGGTTAAAGAAATACTTGAGTTCATGACACAGTAAAATAAATCTTTTACTACCAGAAGAGGGTATGCTAATAATGATATTGATACTTCTGGGATGTTACAACCATTGACATGTTAACTAGTATTCCATTTTCTCCTATTGTTTATATCAGAAAAACTAGAAATTATATATTTCAAAGAAACCTGAAGTAATGGTATATTTTAGCATAATGCTTCAAGATTTGCACTTCATTTAAGAAAGAAGTGAGGAATCCAGTGGAATCTGTCTGGAGAATTATATTTATAAGCTCATGGCTCCCTCTCAAAGCTAGCTGATTCTTTATAGTTGCAGCAATCAAATTCAGATTAAAGTAAAAGTGGGGGAAAAATCGCTGTACTGATTATATGAGCTCTTTTGCATAGTCTATGACATAGTGCAGTGTTGCTGCTGCTGCTGCTGCTAAGTCGCTTCAGTCGTGTCCAACTCTGTGCGAACCCATAGACGGCAGCCCACCAGGCTCCTCTGTCCCTGGGATTCTCCAGGCAAGAACACTGGAGTGGGTTGCCATTTCCTTCTCCAATGCATGAAAGTGAAAAGTGAAAGTGAAGTTGCTCAGCGTGTCCGACTCTTCGCGACCCCAAGGACTGCAGCCCACCAGGCTCCTCTGTCCATGCGATTTTCTAGGCAAGAGTACTGGAGTGGCTTGCCATTGCCTTCTCCGAGTGCAGTGTTAGGAACTCTTTATTTCTTTTGGTTTTTCAGGGGTTGACCTTACCCTTATATCATCTGTGAATGAGTACACTAAAGAGAATAGAGCGGGTGTGGTCCTTCAACTGCCTGTAGGAGGGAAAGCGTTGGGATCGTCTGATCCTTTTTAGATTGATCACCTTTGTGTTTCATTTCCTTTTTTATCTTATTGAAGAAGCCAAGCAAGAATTCCTACTTTAACACCTGTATCCTTCAAAGAATATGACTCTGGGTGCAAATTTTCAGTATTTTAGGGCCTTATGTACCAATGATATGGCTCCTTACAGAAGGGAATTAATTTTGCTTTCTTTTGTAGTGGAGTCTCACAAAAACTAGCAACAGATTAAGTGCAAGGGGTATAATTGGTAAGAATGCTTGACGAAAACTTGGCAGAAGCATTTCATTGGACAGAAATGTGGATCTGGCTTCTGTTACTCAGTAACAGAATGAATGAATGTGCACTCAGCTAGTTTACTGGAAGGAGGACTACATTGCAAGTCAGATTTTGTTCCCAGCTCTGGCCTTACTGCGTGGTAAGCAATAACACTCTCCAGAGTTGGACTTCGAATCCTGGCCCAGTCACCCATCATCTGTGTCACTCATGCTGGTCACTGTAACCTCTCTGAGCCTCGGCATCCTCATCTTTTCTTGTTCAGTCGCTTAGTCATGTCCGACTCTGTGACCCCATGGACTGCAGCACACCAGACTTCCCTGCCCTCACTATATCCCAGAGTTTGCTTAAACTCATGTCCATTGAGTTCATGATGGCATCCAACCATCTCAGCCTCTATCACCCCCTTCTCCTCCTGCCTTCAATCTTTGCCAGCATCAGGGCCTTTTCCAATGAGTCGGCAGGATAAAAACAATACTCATTTCATACAGTTGTAATTTATCTGGCACATAATAACCACTATATAAGAGTCTATTCAATAAAATTAATTATTCTGCTACTGACAGTAAAGATCAGATCTTAGCCTTTCAAAACCTGGGTTTTTTGTTGGCAAATGGAGATAAGAACTAGTGTTTCTTACATCGTCATAGTCTCCAACAAGTAGATTATCTTATCTTTCACTCCATCCTGCTTCCAGATACAGGAAATATAGAGCAACAGCATTAAAGTGGGGACAAATGAGCACTATTTTCCACCTAAGAGAGGTTTGTACCTGACTAAGAGGAAGAACTCATTAGAGGACCAAAGAAGTTTTCCCTCTAAATGCCCAGAAGATACATCATGAACCACTTCTCTCTGGCAAATCAAGCAGCTGGGGATAATGATGAGCATCTGAAAGAGTCTCTTTCAGATCAAGTGTGAGGAGTTTGATTTGTGACTTTAGGCAGATTAGTTCTTTTTAAAGGAAAATTACGTTCTAATAAAAGAAATCGTTAGTTCTCCTGAATTACCTTTCATCACAACCCTCTGTTATTAATCATTTGGACAACAATAAAGAGTTTATTCTTCTTGGGACATCTCCCATAAATCAGAGACATTTAATTTCCCTTCTAAACTCATCTTTTCCCTGGACCTCAAGTTTGAAAGAGTTCTTAAAACATCTTCCAAGGACTTCCCTGGTAGTCCAGTGGTTAAGACTCTGAACTTCCAATGCAGGGGACCAGGTTCAAACCCTGTTCAGGGAACTAAGGTCCTTCATGCTGTTTGGCAAGGCCAAACAACAACAACAAAAACTCTTAAAAATTCCTCCAATTCAATCCACTTGAAACTTGACACCCACAGAGGGTAAGTGCCCAGTATACAATCCTCACTTGAAAATAGCAAACCACCCAATTTCTAGACAGCTGTTACTGTTACAAAAATCTCTCCTAGCATTAATGGTTTAAAATTTCACAAAAAAACAAAAGGTAGAGATATACCTCGTATTACACACAACAGTATTTTCTATTGGATCAATGGGTACTTTGTCTTTTATAAATCCATTAAATCATATAAAACTAAAAGAGAAATTTATCGTTATCTTTGGAGAGAAGATAAATTTTTAAGGTTAAAGTAAAATGGAAACAACAAAAGAAAATAATTAACAAATTTAACTACACAAAGACTAAAACTTTTTAGGGAACAACCAAATCTAAAATGATAAGGAGTTATTTGGCCTAAAATATGGATGAAAGGAAACTTGATGAATAAATAAATAAAATATTTAAAATATTAAATAAAAATTATAAAGTTCTCACTGGTAACAAAATATGCAGTATTTTAAAACAATAAGATATCATTTTAAGCCTAATAGCAATCATTGCCTTTAAAATTATCTACCAAGGTTTTGCCTAATCATAACTATTAATTATTGCTTTTAAAATCAGGAAATGCAAAGTTGACAATATATACCTACAGAGTGTTGCTGGCAATATAAATTATGTAATCTTTAGAAAAACAATTTGGTATTACACAGGAAAAGGAACTGCATTCGTATTCTATTAAACAAACCCTCCTTGTGGTAATTTTATTCTATATAAAAATCCAGATTAAAAAAGGGACTTATCTATATTTATATACTCAAAACAGTATTATTTAAAATGGTAAAATATTAAAACTCACTTAGTGTCCAACACTATAGCTCCTCAAAAGAGTACTTAAAAGCTATTTTAAAAGATTAGTATGGAACATATTAAGTTAGTCTTTTTCATTCTTCCAATCATTTTTAAGAACTGCTTCCTAACATTCTGGAAACCATCTCTTTTGAAACTCAGTGTTTATAAATTCCCCTCTCTCCCACTGAAGCAACCACTCAGGTCTGCCATGAGAAAACTCCTAATTCTTCAGGTCAGAGGTGTTACTGGGAAAGCAATCAGGTCCAATGTGCAAAAGAAATTTATTTCTGGAATCAAAATATTTTCCTTCTGCTGAAATCTCTATATCAACCACTAGTACCACTTAAGTATTCAAACCAAACTTGTAGGAGTTATCTTCATTCTTCCACCTCCCTCATTTCCCTTATTCAGTTGATCAAGATCTGCAGAAATGAACTGATCTCTCTTCTCTATCTAGACTATTTTCAAATATCAGCAAAAAAGCATAAAAGGGAAGTCTGTAGAAAAATTAATTTCATAGGAAAATGACCCTATTATAAAACTAAAAATAATTAGAAACAAAAATTAAATGTACATGTTAAAATATAGTTTCCAACATCAAGTTCTGAAAAATAATCATGAATAATTACAATAAGACAAACAGATCAAAGGAATTAAGAAAAAGAAACACCGATAATAAAGACATTCCAATATAAGACTAACAGAGCTTTCTGAAATAGAAAACCCAATTATTAAATTCTCTGAGACAAACCTCGTTAATCATTCCCATCTGAAAAGAATGAGAAATAAAAGCCTGTCAATGATGGTAAGGATCAAGATATCACTGCTATTCTGATAAAGGCTAAATGTGTAGCTTAGTTGTGCAGCTAAATAGATCTGCCATCTGAATCGCAGTAGTTGGCATGCTGCCCTTTCCCATTAGGCAATGCTGATTTGGGGAAGATATCCCACCTGAGAGGTAGGAGACAACGATGCTTAATCAGGGATAGCCTGACAACACAAAGGTGAATATCTGCTTCCTAAAGGGCTGCTCACTCCCATAAGGGGGAGGGGTGAGTGAGTGAAGTCGCTTGGTCGTGTCCGACTCTTTGCGACCCCACGGACTGTAGCCCACCAGGCTCCTCCGTCCATGGGATTCTCCAGGCAAGAACACTGGAGTGGGTTGCCATTTCCTTCTCCAGGGGATCTTCCCAACCTAGGGATCGAAACCAGGTCTCCCGCATTGCGGGCAGACGCTTTAACCTCTGCGCCACTCACTCCCATAAGGAAGAGGGGTTCAGTTCAGTTCAGTTCAGTCGCTCAGTCGTGTCCGACTCTCCGCGACCCCATGAATCACAGCACGCCAGGCCTCCCTGTCCATCACCAACTCCCTGAGTTCACTCAAACTCATGTCCACAGAGTCGGTGATACCATCCAGCCATCTCAGTCTCAGTCGTCCCCTTCTCCTCCCGCCCCTAACCTTTCCCAGCATCGGAGTCTTTTCCAGTGAGTCAACTCGTCGAGCTGACTTAATTTATCCCCAACTTATTTTTCCAAAATTATCAGTGATATGTCACTCTTAACTTCTTAGGAGAGAGAGGATAAAGAGGCGAACAGAGGCTATGAGTTACACTAATTGGCCCATGTTAAGGGGGCCAATGTTCACTCTCAGTGGAAGGTCTCTTAAAATGTCTTTCTGTTGGGATTCTCAGAATTCTCTCTTGTGCGTCTCCCAATGGTCTCCTTTCCAAGTGGGAATGTTTATAGCAGTTGCTCTATCCCAAAACCATCACTGAGTATTGGATATATAGAGAAGAGAAAATGTACCACATTAGTCTTTAAGTCTCTAGATCAAAAAGCACATTTCTAGACCAGCTATAGAGCCCCCAGCACATCACTAGATACTCTAGACATTGATTTGGTGTCCTTACTCTGTGGGACTTTTTGGTCATTTTCCTTGGGGTGAATAAGTATACTTTGTGCATAAAAAATAAGAATCAAATACTACGTTTCATAGAATGACTATGGAAGATGTTAGGATGTGTTGCTTCTTCTCCCCTCCCAGGCAAAACAGACGATGCTATTTCCTTCTCCAATGGCACTTGTTTAAACCAGCAAAGGTTGCACAGAAGTGCTATATTCCTTCCATGCGGGAGCTCTAAGCAGTATGTAATTTACCACATTCCCTTTTGCATTTTTACCTGGGTGATTATGGATGCGTTGACATAAGAGTGTCTATCAACCTACATCCCTGAAAGATGCAATAAGCAGAGGCCCTCTAACTCAGGTATAACATGTAGCAAGTGAAAATAATACTAAAAAGGTGTGTTGTATTGTGTGAACAACCACAGAGATTTAGGGATTGTTACTGCAGCATAGTGCATTAGTGCACTATTAGTGTATTCTGATGTGTATATTGCTCTCTTGCAGAGATTAGGAATTTGCATTAACTGGTCTTATTCAGGACACCTTTTTATCCTTTCAAGTATACTCAAAATCTCTTGATTTTTGTTCCTGCCCATGTTGAACTTAGTATCAAGTCTATCTGGTGAGAGAGCACCCACAAATTCATCTGAACGGGCATTTTCAGCCTTGTATCTCAGTGGGTATTGTTTTTTGTTATGAAAGGGCTTGGGCATTTTTTAAAGCCTCCTAATTAGGTTTTCATCTTGTCTCCACATTTAGCTGGAAGAATCATCCTTACCAGATTCCTAATCTGAAGCAACTATTTATATTTCTTAAGACTAAGCCCGCAGGGTCCTAATAAAGAAAAGTGCCATGAAATGTTCCAGACCTTGAGAATGTGTTTCTTTCTCCAATGTCTTTTTGTCAATTATGTTTTTATCCCCCTCTAGAAGGAAATGGCAACCCACTCCAGTGTTCTTGCCTGGAGAATCCCAGAGACAGGGAAGCCTGGTGAGCTTCCGTCTATGGGGTCACACAGAGTCGGACACGACTGAAGTGACTTAGCAGCAGCATTCCTCTCAGGAAGATTAAGCTGAACTTGTATCAGTCTACCTAGCACTGACAACTTGGGCCTGAAACTTATAAATCTCAAGTTTCAGCTGTTTTGCGATTCAAGAGAAGCAATCCCAAGGGCAAAGGTATGACCAAAAGTATATTTCAGTTCAGTCGCTCAGTTGTGTCCGACTCTTTGCGACCCCATGAATCACAGCACACCAGGCCTCCCTGTCCATCACCAACTCCCAGAGTTCACTCAAACTCATGCCCATCGAGTTGGTGATGCCATCCAGCCATCTCATTCTTGGTCGTCCCCTTCTCCTCCCGCCCCCAACCTTTCCCAGCATCAGAGTCTTTTCCAGTGAGTCAACTCGTCACATGAGGTGGCCAAAGTATTGCAGTTTCAGCTTTAGCATCAGTCCTTCCAATGAACACCCAGGATTGATCTCCTCTAGAATGGACTGGTTGGATCTCCTTGCAGTCCAAGGGACTCTCAAGAGTCTTCTCCAGCACCACAGTTCAAAAGCATCAGTTCTTCGGCAATCAGCTTTCTTCACAGTCCAACTCTCACATCCATACATGACCACGGGAAAAACCATAGCCTTGACTAGACGGACCTTGGTTGGCCAAGTAATGTCTCTGCTTTTTAATGTGCTATCTAGGTTGGTCATACCTTTCCTTCCAAGGAGTAAGCGTCTTTTAATTTCCTGGCTGCAATCAGCATCTGCAGTGATTTTGGAGCCCCAAAAAATAAAGTCTGACACTGTTTCCACTGTTTCCTCATCTATTTCCCAGGAAGTGAAAGGGCCTCTAAAGAACCTCTTTTCTTAACCTTTGAAACTTTGTTTCTTCTATCAGTCACTTATCACTGTGTAACAAATCATCCTAAAATACAGAGGCTTAAGGCACTATTATTTATTATGAAACTATGTATCACCTTAGCTGTTTTGTTGCCCTGGGTTAAGGGTTCTCATTTGGATTCTCCATATGCTTGTGGTCAGGTGAGAGACCAGGGGCCAGGTGGTCTAAGCTAGCATTTCTGGGGTGACTCACTTCTGCCTCATGTGGTGTCTTATCCTTTAGCAAACCTGTTCACAGACTTGTGTTCACAGCAACAGCAGAATTTCAAGAGAAGTAGGATCGCTCAAATACATTTCCAAACCTCTGCCTGTATTATATTTGCTACTATCCCATTGGCTGAAGAAAGTCATGCGAACAAGAGCAGACTCAGGTAGGGAAAGCACTGTCAAAGGACATTGATACAGACAGCATGGAAAACTGGGACTATTAGCGCACCTTGGTTAATATGCTTAGGAAAGGCTGAGTTTACATAAAAATCTGTACCAGTCAGCACTCTAAGACCATTCCTGAAACCAGCTCACAGATACGGTTCTGTGATTGTTCTGTGTGGTTCTAAGTGGTTGTTACTGGCTAATGACAACTCACTTACTAGGATCTATTCCCCTTTGTCCAGGCCCACTTGGCTTCTGTGTGCTCTTGCCAAGAAACTCTGGCTCCCATAAATCAATGGCCTCATAGCTCTGCACACACTTGACACCTAAGATGTCTCTGTACACTCTAGATAAGTAAGTAAAATCGCCCATGGGCAGTTTTTGGTTTTGTTTTTAATCTTGAAATCTTCCATGACTCTTAGGAATTGTTACTTATCTATGCCTCAAACCTCCATAAGTTAACAGTTGCAGACTGTCAGAGATTGAATGTTTGCATCCCTCCAAAATTCATCTGTTGAATCCCTACCGCTCAATGTGATCATATTAGAAGGAGGGGTCTTTGGGGGTAATTAGGTTTAGATGTGGTCATGAGGGTAGAGGATGTCATCATCGAGTCAATGGACATGAGTTTGAGAAAACTCAGGGAGATAGTGAAGGACAGGGAAGCCTGGCATGGGGTCACAAAGTCAGACATGACTTAGGAACTGAACAACAATGAGGGTGGAGCAATCGTGATGGGATTATTGTCCTTATAAGGAAGAGACACCAGACAGCTCTCTGCATGTGAAGATACAGCAAGAAGGTAGACATCTACAGGCAAAGAATAAGGTCCTTATCACACACTGAATCTGCTAGCACCTTGATCTTGGCCTTCCCACCCTCCAGAACTGTGAGAAATAAATGTCTGTTGTTTAAGTCCGTCAGTCTATGGTATTTTGTTGTAGCAACCTGAGCTGACTGATACACAGACCAAAGTCAAATACCACAAGCCTAAAACCAGTAGAAATAGAAAGTTTGTACAATATAAACTTCTACCAAGTGCCAAGATAAAAACAATCTACATATACATTAAAATCAAATGTCCAAAGCTATACCAAAAGCTTCTTTGGGTGTAATTTTTATTGGCAAGTTTTATTCTCTGTTATATCTAGCAATATTTCTGACCTCTATACCAAATGCTAAGAATTTCAGAAGGTCTTAAGAAACAGCATCCCTCTCTCCTGCTGAAGTTATTACACAATTTAAAAAGAAGACATATCAGCGCTTCAGCAACCAAAATATTGCCTCTATGATTGATAGAGGCAAAGCTAGAGGACTAAAGTTAGTGTGACAGCCAAATGTGCCTGCTAACTGAACCCTGCTGCTGCTGCTGCTAAGTCGTTCCAGTCGTGTCCGACTCCGTGCAATCCCAGAATTAGGCAAACTCCTTTATTCAGACATACACAGTACTGATGGGAACTCCATTCCTCCTGATAGGAGCTGGGTGGTCTGATCCAGGGAAAATTACTGCATGGAAAGCAGAAGTTATCCTGCTTCCTGATTCTTGCTTCCCTCAGGCTTTTATTCCCCACAAGAAAAAGAGTGGAAACCAAGCCAAGGAGGTTTAATTTATTTCATCCAAACTGTAGAGCTCAGATGCATCACCGATTGCTCTCTGGGACAGATTAAGTTAGGGGCTGAAATTACACTAATCAAGTTACCTCTACACTGAAAGATATATCAGAAATGGGAAGCACATATTTCTCCCTCAGGTCAACAAATTGAATTAAAAAAATACAAAGATGTAATAGGAAAAATTCCCTGTATTAAAGGAAAAAGAAAATATATATATTAAATTAAGCACTGTGAATCCCACTTCCACCATGAAGAAATTGAATGAAGGCCATATATAGATAAAAGTCTGTGAGTGTACATATATATCCTTGACACTGGAACAATTGGATATCAGTTGGTTAAAAAAATAAAACCTGACCTTAACTTCGCACTTTACACAAAAATTTACTCAAAATGGATAGTGCATTTAAATTATAAAAGCTAAAGTATTATTATCACAAGACAGGACAATGATTGTTGAGAAACCTTAAAGAACATGTCCTTAGCTAGTACTGATTTGGAAGTATTATTCCCAGTCAGAAGTATCAATACTGTCTGGCATTTATTGTTATTTATTCATTTATATATGTCACTCTTCTTGGGGGAGTTCAAAACACCAGAAAATAAAGTGTTTGTTCTTCTTCAGCCATCACATCTACTGATCCGTCCTGAAGTTAATCCTGTAGAAGAGGTAACACAGAACCTCAGATGTGGTACCTCGTGGTACACTGAGACATATTGCATTGGCTGAACTGTGGCAAGAAAGTGGGGAGATTGCTATGACTGGCTCCCCAGACACCTCATCTGCATTTAACTCTTCTGCCCAGACAGAATTCCTCTGAATTAAAATTTTTTTCATCAAGATATAGTGGATGTACAAGGTGGTTCAATCAGTAAAGAATCCACCTGCAGTGCAGGAGACCTGGTTTTGATACCTGGGTTGGAAAGTTCCCCTGGAGAAGGAAATGGCAACCACTCCAGTGTTCTTGCCTGGAAAATCCCATGGACAGAGAAGCCTGGAAGGCTATAGTTCATGGGGTCACAGGGAGGCAAGGAGTCGGACAGGATTGAGCAACTAAACCACCACAATATTATATAAGTTTCAAGTAAGTGTACAACATAGTGATTCACAATTTTTGAAGGTTATATTCCATTTATAGTTATTACAAAATATTGGCTCTTTTCCCTGTGCTGTACCATATGTCACTGTAGCTTATTTCTTTTATACATAGTAGTTTGTGCCTCTTAAGCCCCTACCCTTATTTTGCCCCTTCCTTTTCCCCACTGGTAATCACTAGTTTGTTCTCTATAGAACTCTGAATCCTTTAGGTTCTTGGTAATTCTGCTCTTCCTTTAGTTATTCTTATCAGAAACAGCACAGAAAATGGGGAAAAAAGGCAATAGCGGTGTTATTTTCACAACCATAAAAGGCTATCTGGTTGAGGATCTTCTGACTTTTTGCCTGCTTTCTGTTGCCAAACAGCACAACATTTATTAAAACATACCAAAAGCCAAGTAGGCTGGTTGCTGGCCACAAAATTCATTTAAAGAATTGAAGTAGGAAGATTACAGAACTTGAGAGCTATGAGAATTACTTTCTGAGGAAAGCTAAAGAGTCAGGAAAGCACTGGAGCTTTTGTAACCCTGTCTGAAATCAGTGCAAGTGTGGGGAGCTGCTCCAGCATGTCTGATCTGGGTTCCCTTCCCGTGTTACCATATCAAAAGCAATATTAGAAATGATTTGCCAATATCAAACATCAATAAGAGATGTGTGCAATGATACACTAATAATTAGATATAGAAACCACTGTGTGGATTTTTATCAAAAACTGCATATTCTGTTTCCTATAAGTTACTTTCATTCATGTTTTTAAAGTCTGTTTGGTCTCTTTTTAAATGTTAAGGATTTTCACTTATCTATTTATTGTTTTCTATGTCATCTCTTAATGAGTCAGATTTGTCTCTTTCATACAGAGAAATCCTAGACCCTTCTGCCTGGCTTTCAACAGAGGGTCCCGTTAGCAGCAGCAAAGGCAGTCGGTGACTTCCCAATTAGGAAGTCTTTCCCTCCAGCCCCTAGATAAGGACTATGGGCATTTGCTCATTATCAGGCAAAGTCCTATGCTGATGATGTTTCAAGAGCAACCTCACTGTTGGCTCATTTTATAGAGAAATTCAGCCACTGTCAACAAGTGGATTTAACATATTCGAAAAGATTTGTCATTTTACAAAGTTCTTTTTATTCTTTTTTCACTGTTGTTACAGCTTAAAAAACACTGTAACAATTTGTATATTACTTCTTACACAAATTGTTTCTTGCTATATCTAACTGCATTCATGATGATGCTTGTAAAAATCTTCCATACATGAAGATAACTATTTTGAGAAATGGATAAAGATGTTGTGCATATATACAATGGAATATTCATTTCAGTTCAGTTCAGTTCAGTCGCTCAGTTGTGTCCGACTCTCCGCGACCCCATGAATCACAGCACGCCAGGCCTCCCTGTCCATCACCAACTACTGGAGTTCACTCAAACTCATGTCCACAGAGTCGGTGATGCCATCCATCCATCTCATTCTCTGTCGTCCCCTTCTCCTCCCGCCCCCAACCTTTCATAACATCAGAGTCTTTTCCAGTGAGTTAACTCGTCCTCAACCATAAAAAGGAATGAAATTGGTAGAGGTGTGGATGGACCTAGAGGCTGTCATACACAGTGAAATCAATCAGAAACAGAAAAACAAATATGGTACATTAACAAATATGGTACATTCATATGACATATATATGAAATATAGAAAAATGATATAGATGATCTTATTTGCAAAGCACAAATAGAAACACAGATGTAGAGAACAAACCTATGTATACCAGGGGAAAAAAGGGGAAGTGAGATGAATTAGGAGATCGGGGTAGAGGTATATACATATATACAGTATTTATACTATGTATAAAATAGATGACTCTGAGAACCTACTGTATAGCACAGGGAACTCTACTCAATGCTCTGTGGTGACCTAAATGAGAAGGAAATCCAAAAGGGAAGTGACATGTGTATACATGCGGCTGATTTGCTTTGCTGTACAGCAGAAACTGGAATAACATTGTAAAGCAACTGTACTCCAATAAAAATTAATTTAAAAATGAATAAAAAGATAAGTGACTACTTTGGATTTGAAAGCAACTTTATATATTGTATACCTGTACATAATATATGTGAAGTAAATATTTTTACCCTAACAAAGGTCCATCTAGTCAAGGCTATGGTTTTTCCCGTGGTCACGTATGGATGTGAGAGTTGGACTGTGAAGAAAGCTGAGTGCCAAAGAATTGATGCTTTTGAACTGTGGTGTTGGAGAAGACTCTTGAAAAGTCCCTTGGACTGCAAGGAAATCCAACCAGTCCATCCTAAAGGAGACCAGTCCTGAGTGTTCATTGGAAGGACTGATGCTGAGGCTGAAACTCCAATACTTTGGCCACCTTACGCGAAGAATTGACTCACTGGAAAAGACCCTGATGCCAGGAGGGATTGGGGGCATGAGAAGAAGGGGACGACAGAGGATGAGATGGCTGGATGGCATCACCAACTCGATTGACATGAGTTTGAGTGAACTCCGGGAGTTGGTGATGGACAGGGAGGCCTGGCGTGCTGCAATTCATAGGGTCGCAAAGAGTGGGACATGACTGAGCAACTGATTTGAACTGATACCTATACATAATATATGTGAAGTAAATATTTTTTTACCCCTTTTTTAGAGATTAAGGGAAAAGGTCCATTTATATGTGCAAAGAACACCTAGCTAGGAATTGGAAGAAAAAAAACTTGGACTTGGGTTTTCTGAGCAAGTCCACCAAGCTTTGAACCTCTACTCAAAAAATAACATAACCACTTACAGTTTCACAACACTTGAAAATACTGAAAACAGTTTGCAGGCATGATGTCACTTGATCCTAGAAAGATGCTATGAAGTATATAGAACAAAGCATTATCTCCATTTTATAGATGTAAAACCAAGGCCTTAAGGGTAGATATGGGGGGTAAAATGATTTCTCTAGGATCAGACAACTTACTTTTTTTATGAGATCATATTTATTCAGAGTTTGCTATAGAAAGGGAGTTAGCCACCGTAATTTATGGATTTTTTTGTTTTTTTGGAGTGTCCATTATGGTTTTTTTTCTTTTTTTAAACTTCTTATTTTGTACTGGGGTATAGTCAATTAACAAACATGTTATGATAGTTTTAGTGAACAGTGAAAGAATTCACCCATACATATACATGTGTCCATTCTCCCCCCAAATTCCTCTCCAATCCAGGTTGCCACACAACATTGAACAGAGTTCCATGTGCTGTACAGTAGGTCCTTGTTGGTTATCCGTATTAAATACAGCAGTGTGTACACATGCATCCCAAACTCCCTAACGATACCTTCCTTCCATCCTTCCCCCACCCAACCCAAGCAACCGTAAGTTCGTTCTCTAAGCCTGTGAGTCTCTTTCTGTTGGTGCAAGTAAGTTCATTTGTATAAGAGCTCAACTTTCAAGTGGCAAACTCAGAAGCCAGGCATTGAAATTCCTTCCTCAGTCATAGTCTGGTCCCCCTGGATTAGCTTGTGCATTGCCTCTTATTCAAACTCTTCTCAGTCAATCATTAAATTGGTGACAAACAGTTTTGCCTCTGTGCATGAAGAAAACTGGATTGGGGATATTTTTATAAGGAGAAAACTTCTTTGGAAGAGTTCTGTTCAATAGGACTTTTTTAAAAAATGATGAATAATGATGATGGTGATGAGGATGACTGAGATAAAAATAAGTGTCAGTTATTTCCAATGTGTTTGTGTGATTCTGTTTAGCTTTTCAATTATGGAAATGTAGGCCCAACCTGTTTAAAATACAGTTAGTGTGAGGTTTTGCTTTGTTTCACAGAATTGATGATTGCATCATGAGCATTATAGATGAATATTAAAGATATATCTTTAAATAATTCAAGTTTTTATTTTAAAACTTCATTATTTGACATACTGTCATAAAACACTTTGCAGACATAGAAAACTCTGTCAACTGGTTTAAAGGATCTAGTATTGGGAATTCCTTGGCGGACCAGTGGTTAGGGCTCTACAATTTCATTGCTGGAGACGGGGTTCAATCCCTGATTGGGGAACTAAAGTACAGCAAGCCTCACAACATGGCCAAGAGAAGAAAATGAACTAGGATTGTTCAGTATATAACTCATGTCTTTTTGACATAGACAAGTGATATAACAGTTATTTTATTTTTTATTGAAGGATGCTGCTGCTGCTGCTGCTAAGTCACTTCAGTCGTGTCCGACTCTGTGCGACCCCATAGACAGCAGCCCACCAGGCTCCCCCGTCCCTGGGATTCTCCAGGCAAGAACACGGGAGTGGGTTGCCATTTCCTTCTCCAATGCATGAAAGTGAAAGAAGTATAGTTGATTTATAATATGTTAGTTTCTGGTATATAGCAAAGTGATTCAGTTATATATATATATATTATTCTTCAAATTATTTTCCATTACAGTTGATTACAGGATATTGAATATAGTTTCCTGTGCTATACAATAGAACCTTGTTGTCTATTTTGTGTATAGTAGTTTGTATCTGCTAATCCCAAACTCCTAATTTACACTGCCCTCCCCTCAGTACTTTCTTTTCTGTTTGGTAACCATAAGTCTGTTTTCTACGCCTGATTCTGTTTCCGTTTTGAAAATAAATTCCTCTGTATTACATTTTAGATTCCATATATAAGTGACATCATATGATATTTATCTGTCTTACTTACTTCACTTAGTATGATAATATCTGGGTCCATCCACATTGCTGCAAATGGCATTATATGGCTTTTTATGGCCGAGTGATATTCCATCACAAACACACAAACACATACATACCACATCTTCTTTATTCATTTGTATGTTGGTAGACACTTGTGTTGCTTCATTATCTTGGCTATTGTAAATAGTGCTGTGATGAACTTTGGGATGTTCTTTTCAACTTAGCATTTTCATATCTTCTGTTTTTCATATTTTCTGGAGGACCCTCCATCCTGTTTTCATTGTAGTGGCTGCACCAGCTTACATTCCCACCAACGGTGTAGGAGGGTTCCCATCTCTCCATGCCTTCTCCAAGTATTTAGTATTCAAAGGTTTTACAATTCTGACCAGTGTGGGGGCTTCCCTGATGACTCAGCAGGTAAAGAATCTACCTGCAATGCAGTAGACACAGGAGACACAGGTTCAATCCCAGGGTGGGAAAGATCCCCTGGAGGATGAAATAGAAACCCATTCCAATATTCTTGCTTGAAAAATCCCCTGGACAGAGGAGCCTTGTGGGCAACAGTCCAAAGGGTCAAAGAGAGTCAGACATGACTGAGCATTGCACACACCACTGACTAGTGTGAAATGATACCTCATTGTAGTTTTGATTTGCATTTCTCTGATAATTAGTAATGTTGAGCATCTTTTCATGTGCCTATTGGTCATCTGTATGTCTTCTCTGGAGAAATGTCTATTTAAGACTTCTGCTTATTTTTTTATTGGGTTGTCTTTTTTTCCAGCCACAGGACTGGAAAAGGTCAGTTTTCATTCCAATCCCAAGGAAAGGCAATGCCAAAGAAGGCTCAAACTACTGCACAATTGCACTCATCTCACACGCTAGTAAAGTCATGCTCAAAATTCTCCAAGCCAGGCTTCAGCAATATGTGAATCGTGAACTTCCAGATGTTCAAGCTGGTTTTAGAAAAGGCAGAGGAACCAGAGATCAAATTGCCAGCATCCGCTGGATCATGGAGAAAGTAAGAGAGTTCCAGAAAAACATCTATTTCTGCTTTATTGACTATACCAAAGCCTTTGACTGTGTGGCTCACAATAAGCTGTGGAAAATTCTGAAAGAGATGGGAATACCAGACCACCTGACCTGACTCTTGAGAAATCTATATGCAGGTCAGGAAGCAACAGTTAGAACTGGACATGGAACGACAGACTGGTTCCAAATAGGAAAAGGAGTACATCAAGGCTGTATATTGTCACCCTGCTTATTTAACTTATATGCAGAGTACATCATGAGGAACGCTGGGTTGGAAGAAGTACAAGCTGGAATCAAGATTGCCGGGAGAAATATCAATCACCTCAGATATTCAGATGACACCACCCTTATGGCAGAAAGTGAAGAAGAACTAAAGAGACTCTTGATGAAAGTGAAAGAGGAGAGTGAAAAAGTTGGCTTAAAGCTCAACATTCAGAAAACTAAGATCATGGCATCTGGTCCCATCACTTCATGGGAAATAGATGGGGAAACAGTGGAAACAGTGTCAGACTTCATTTTTCTGGGCTCCAAAATCACTGCAGATGGTGATTGCAGCCAGGAAATTAAAAGATGCTTACTCCTTGGAAGGAAAGTTATGACCAACCTAGATAGCATATTAAAAAGCAGAGACATTACTTTGCCAACAGAGGTCCATCTGGTCAAGGCTATGGTTTTTCCAGTGGTCATGTATGGATGTGAGATCTGGACTGTGAAGAAAGCTGATCGCCGAAGAATTGATGCTTTTGAACTGTGGTGCTGGAGAAGACTCTCAAGAGTCCCTTGGACTGCAAGGAGATCCAATCAGTGCATCCTAAAGGATATCAGTCCTCGGTGTTCATTGGAAGGACTGATGTTGAAGCTGAAACTCCAATACTTTGGCCACCTGAGGCCAAGAGCTGACTCATTTGAAAAGACCCTAATGCTGTGAAAGAGATGGTTGGATGGCATCACTGACTCAACAGACATGGGTTTGGGTGGACTCGGAGTTGGTGATAGACAGGGAGGCCTGGCGTGCTGCGGTTCATGGGGTCTCAAAAAGTCAGACACTACTGAGCCACTGAGCTGAACTGAACTGTCTTTTTTGTTGCTATTGAGTTGTATAAGCCATTTGTATATTTCAGAAATTAAGCCCTTGTTGGTCCCATTGTTTGCAATTGTTTCCCAATCCATAGGTTGTCTTTTCATTCTGTTAATGGTTTCTTTTGCTGTTCAAAAGTTTATACTTTTGATTATGTCCCATTTGCTTATTTTTGCACATAACAGTTATTTTCAAATAAAACTGTAAAGGATGAGGTCAAAACACTTCCTTCCATTTAATTTTCCACTAAAACAAAAAAAAAATTGTGTATTTCAGCTCCACAGAAATATAAACATCTTTGAAATTTGTTTGACTTAGTAAAAAGTGTGCAGATAGCACACCTTTGTTGAATAGAAATACAACCATGACTCTGGGGGATTTAAAAATGTGCTAAAATTCTCTCCAAACATTAATATCAGTGAATTTGAGGATATTTACAGAAAGATAATGAGGGTATAACATTTCCCTCTTTTGTTAAAAGGTAAGCTTTATTCCTGCCAAAATGAATTCCTATTTCTCCCCAAAATTGTGTGTGTATGCGGGCATGTGTGTGTATGAAAATACTTCATTAACTACTGGACAGTAGTCGCATATACATTTTTTACATCATTGCCCCATTAAGGAGTTAAAAGTATATCATTTGTTTGCTTCCCTTTAGCCTTTAGTGTCTGATTACTAGGCCATAGAGCTTCATGGATAATAAAGGTGAAATCGCCAATGAAATTTTTTAAGGAAAAAAAAAAATCCAGCTAATGCCAAAGTTCTGAGAGTTCCACGTTGTGCAACAAAGCCACTGGCTTTGAAACAGTGCCACAACTCCAGCACCTTGTGCCAGATACTACATTTACTCAGGGTCATTTGGGCAAAAGTAATGAAAAATATTAAAGCAATGTTTATGTAGCAGATATGCAATATCAATCACGTTATGTACATTGGTGATAAGAGTAAGGATCGGGTTGTTTGGGAGAAATGTGACATTTTCTCTTAAGTAGTGGAAAATTACCAGCAGACAGTTGTGACTTCTCTACTTCTTTATCGTTTCGTTTCATTTTGTTTTTTTTCTTTTAATTCTATTTTTTTATTCTTTCTTCAAGCAGCTCCATTGTTAAGTATTATGATAGAAAAAAAAAAAAGTATCACCAGAAACCTTTTCGAGAAGTGATCTGAATTAAAAAAAGAAAAAAAACATGGTGATGAACTATAACTTATACACTGTCTAGTCTATTATTTCTATGATGAGATAAATGAGCTAAGTGTGTGAGCAATAATGATGCTCAGAAAATGCCTTACTAGTTGCCCTGAAGTAGAAGATCCCTATTCACGTCCTACCTCTCCCAGCCTTATTCTAATGACAAATTCTGTGCACGCATGCTAAGTTGCTTCGGTCATGGCCAGTACTATGCAACTCCATGGACTGTAGCCCAGCAGGCTCCCCTGTCCTCTTGTCCTCTTGTCTCCAGGCAAGAATACCAGAGTGGGTTGCCACTCCAGTGATTTCCTCTAGGGGATCTCCTCTAGAAGGTTTCTTCTAGGGGATCTTCCCAACTCAAGGATCAAATCCCCATCTTTTATGTCTCCTGAATTGGCTGGCAGGTTCTTTACCACTAGTGCCACCTGGGAGAAGCCTGATAACAAATTCTAAAGGCTTATAATTGCAAGTGAAAATCTTGCAGTTCTGCTTAGCTGCTGCTGCTGCTGCTAAGTCACTTCAGTCGTGTCCGACTCTGTGTGACCCCATAGATGGAAGCCTACCAGGCTCCCCCGTCCCTGGGATTCTCCAGGCAAGAACACTGGAGTGGGTTGCCATTTCCTTCTCCAATGTGTGAAAGTGAAAAGTGAAAGTGAAGTCGCTCAGTCATGCTTAACGACCCCACGGACTGCAGCCTACCGGGCTCCTTCATCCATGGGATTTTCTAGGCAATAGTACTGGAGTGGCTTGCCATTGCCTTCTCCAATATGGCCTAAATCCTAGATTCACTAATAGGTTCAAGTTGAGAGTTGTCTTGTGGCCCCAAATATAGTTTTTTTTTGAAACCCACTGAACTGTTGCTGTTCCTTAAACCCCAGCAATGCTTGCTCCATCCTAGTGACTAGCTTTGCTGTTTATTCAATAATCATTTAGTTGGGTCCTAACTCCATACCAAACTCTTGTGTCTACTGTCAGCAAACACTAGCCCTTGATACCTTATTTTCTATTCCCAAACTGAATACCATTCCCTAAAATAAAGGGCTCTCAATGCTTATCAATCCCCAGTCCAACCCACAGAAGCCTCAGTGGGTTCACATGGCACATATAAAAACAGTATTCTGAAGGTACTGAATCCCATCAGAGGAGCCAGAAAAGAATGTCTTCCACTGATAATAACAGAAACCTTTACCTATTTTTGAAGGGAATGAAATAGAACTAAGCTTACCGCCTACATCGTTGCCCTGGGCACTTCACACAGATTATCCCATTTAATCCCCAAGCAGATATTACACAGATCTTACAAACGGGAAAACAGAGCTCAGAGTCCAAACTCTGAAAAAGGAGTAACTGATTAAATCAGGATTCACACTGTTAACAGTCTAACTTCACAGCCCATGCTCCTTCCATGAGCACTATCCTGCCTTTCAAAAGAGAAGCCGAGGTCTAGGGCAACTATTGCTTGGGCTTCTAAAGGAGGAACAAAGAGAAATTATTCCTGCTATGGGCTGAACTGTGTTTCCTCAAATTCACATGTTGAAGTCCTGGACCCAGTACCTCAGAACATGACTGTATTTGGATTCAAAGCCTTTAGAGAGGTAATTAAGTTGAAATGAGTTAATTTCCCATGGGGGGTGGGGCGGCTATAATCCAGTATGATTAAAGTCCTTACCAGAAGAGATTAGGACACACTGAGAGACAAAAGGGACATGTACACATAAGAGTGTATTAAACACACAGGGAAGAAATGTCACACGAAATCACAGCAAGAAGGTGGCCATCCTCAGAGCAAAGAGAGAGAGGCCTCAGGGGAGATTAACCTTGTTAACACCTTGATCTTGGACTTTCAGCCTCCGGAAATGTGAGCAAACACTCTGTAAGCCGCCTCGTGGTTGTTCGTCACTAATAGTGTCTGACTCTGCAACCCCGTGGACTGCAGCATGCCAGGCTTCCCTGCCCTTCACCATCTACCACAAGCTACCTAATCCATGGTATTTCGCAATAGCAGAACTAGAAAACTAATTCATTTCCCATGTTAGGGAGTGTTGGACCTCCTAGCCATTCATGCAAGATGGGTTATTTTGAGGTCATGGTTGAACAATGCAATTCACCTTTTCTAGGCTTGAGATGTGATTTCTATAGAGCTTTCTAAATGACCAAATCAGTCTACTTTCTATTAGGTAGGTCTTCAAATACTTTCTTTAGGTACAGAAAAACACTTCAGTGGATGGGACTGAACATAGGGATAGAAAGTAAACATGACAGAGACATGAACAATAACCTGATATGATTGGCACCCTCCCAGTCTGGGAAAACTCAACTTTCTACCCCAAAGGTGGGGGTGTGGTAGGCTGGAGATTAAGCTCTATAAAAACTCAGGAACAGCAAGATTTAATAAGCTTCTAGATGAGTGAATAGATGAAGGTGATAGAAAGGTGACACACCCCAAATGGGCATGGAAGCTCCACACCCCTTTGCCTCACACCTAGTCCTACACACGTCTCCCATATAGTCATTTTCTGAGTTGTATCCTTTCAAAGTAAACCATCAAATATACGGGAAAACTTCCCTGGGTTCTGTGAACCATTCTAGCAAATCATCACTTGGTCAGAAGTATAGGTGGCAATCTGGGCTTGGCGGTTGACATCTGGGGTGGAGGCAGTCCTGTGGAATTGAGCCCTTGACTTGCATGATCTGATGCTATGTCCGGGTAGATAGTGTCAGAATCGAAAGTTAAATTTATAAGACATTCAGTCACTGTCCACTGAGATTATAGGCCACTAAGTCGGTGTGCACTGAGAATTGGAGAATTCCTTGGTGTGGGAAAAATCCACATCTCTGGTGGTGTCAGAAGTATTGAGAGTAGAGCAGAAAAATTAAGTTTTATCTTCAGTTCAGTTCAGTCGCTCAGTCGTGTCCGACTCTCTGCGACCCCATGAATCACAGCACGCCAGGCTTCCCTGTCCATCACCAACTCCCAGAGTTCACTCAAACTCACGTCCACAGAGTCGGTGATGCCATCCAGCCATCTCATTCTCTGTCGTCTCCTTCTCCTCCCGCCCGCAACCTTTCCCAGCATCAGAGTCTTTTCCAGTGAGTCAACTCGTCGCATGAGGCGGCCAAAGTATTGCAGTTTCAGCTACACTACCCTAAAAATACCCACGTACCAGAGGGTCTGCTACCAGCTGCATCTTCCACAACACTGAGACTCAGAAACTCACATTCTTCTGCTTCATCTGTGTGTTTTATTTAACTAAGCTGTAGGATAAAATATTTAATAAGTACCTCAAGACTCACTGACTTCTTCTACGTTGCATGTGTGTTTGCTAAGTTGCTTCAGTCATGGCCAACTCTTTGTGACTCTGTGGACTATAGCCCTCCAGGCTACTCTGTCCACAGGATTCTCCAGGCAGGAATATTGGAGTGGGTTGTCATTCCTTCTCCAGGGGATCTTCCCCACCCAGGGATTGAACCCACATCTCCTGTGGCTCCTGCATTGCTAGCAGACTCTTTATCGCTAAGCCACTGGGGAAGCCCCCTTCTTCTATATTACCTATCTTGATATGACTGATGCCTTTAAATTAGCACATTGGCTTTTGATGTTCTCTAAAGTGCACAGAAGGAGAAGGCAATAGCAACTCACTCCAGTACTCTTGCCTGGAAAATCCCATGGACAGAGAAGCCTGGTAGGCTGCAGTCCATGGAGTCGCAGAGTTGGACACAACTGAGCGACTTCACTTTCACTTTTCCCTTTCATGCACTGGAGAAGGAAATGGCAATTCACTCCAGTGTTCTTGCCTGGAGAATCCCAGGGACGGGGGAGCCTGGTGGCCTGCGGTCTCTGGGGTCGCACAGAGTCGGACACGACTGAAGCAACTTAGCAGCAGCAAAGCACACAGAAGTTGAACTGGAAAATCATTTTCCCCTCATCCTTCCGTTCCAATTCTCTAGGGTGGTGGAAGAATGATCTAGAGTCATTCAGTTCAGTTCAATTCAGTCGCTCAGTCGTGTCCGACTCTCCGCGACCCCATGAATCACAGCACGCCAGGCCTCCCTGTCCATCACCAACTCCCAGAGTACACTCAAACTCATGTCCACAGAGTCGGTGATGCCATCCAGCCATCTCATTCTCCGTCGTCCCCTTCTCCTCCCGCCCCCAACCTTTCCCAGCATCAGAGTCTTTCCCAGTGAGTCAACTCGCCGCATGAGGTGGCCAAAGTATTGCAGTTTCAGCTTTAGCATCAGTCCCTCCAATGAACATCCAGGATTGATCTCCTTTAGAATGGACTGGTTGGATCTCCTTGCAGTATAAGGGACTCTCAAGAGTCTTCTCCAACACCACAGTTCAAAAGCATAGAGTCATTACTACATGCTTAAAGTCTGTTTCCAAAAGACAGGGCAAATTACTTAGATATTGAAGAAGGTAGAAACCTTAGTCTCCTCCCCAGCCAATTGTTACAGGGGCGAGAGTTGACTTGTAAGCACACTTGCTGGGATTTGTAGGGCTTCACTCTGCCAAGCACAAGTGTGTTGCTCTCTGCCTGCCCCTGACCTGGGGCACTTCTCCTAAGTGTAAGCATGTAGAGCCTGTGGGAGAGGCAGAGGGGGCATGAGGGAGATGAGGAACAGAGGTCAGAGAGGAAAATCAGCCCTCAGTGCCATCAGCAGCTTGCTCTCCCTAGTCAAGGGAAGAGTTCCATCATGCACCATGTTCCTGGTCCCCTGGACAAGCTCAGTGGATATTGCCAGGGCAGCCAAGAAATGCTTCCATTCATAATCAAGCCCGGAAAGAGGACTCAACCCCTGAGAGAAATGCTTTTTCCCAGACTCAAAGGCAAACTGCCGGCCTAGTGTCTACTTGCACTAGGACTCAAACCTTTATTACAAATTATCAGTATCATAGTCTTCAGAAAAGCATGGTGGTGGTTAGTTGCTAAGTCATGTCCGGTTCTTGCAACCTCATGGACTGTAGCCTGCCAGGCTCCTCTGTCCATGAAATTCTCCAGGCAAGAATACTAGAATGGGTAGCCATTCCCTTCTCTGGGGGATCTTTTGGACCCAGGGATCGAACCTGGGTCTCCTGTACTGCAGGCAGATTCTTTACCAAGTGAGCTACCTTAAGATATGACTTATTAAAAAAGCACATTCCTTTATTAAAAAATCAGCTCCACCCATTATTCTTATTTTTGCTCCACCTTACTAGGGAATGAACTAACTTCTCTTTAGGCCCACAATGCATGAAGGTATCTCTAGCTGGTGAAGGAGACTCTCCCCACCCTCCTCTCTCTCCTTTGGCCCCTGGCCAAGACTGCTGGCAGGATCTGCTCAGTTACACCACTTGAGAAGTCACAGGAGAGCTATGTGGTGGCCAGTGCTGGAGGGCAGAGCAGCTACCCCTGACAGCAAACCCCAACCCCCACCAGCAGTCCCAGACATTCCATCTCTCTGGGAAATGCAGACAAGATGTTTGGGTGAGCCAGGTAAGGTGACGCAGAGAGCAAAGTTAGTCTTAAGTACATGGTTCTTCTTCAGGGAAGTCAGAAGAGGAATCCCAGGGAAGAGAGAGCACCTCAGTGGATGTGTGCTATGCTTAGTCACTCAGTCGTGTCCGACTCTTCAAGATCCCATGGACTGAACCGACCAGGCTCTTATCCATGTGGATTTTCCAGGCAAGAATATCGGAGTGGGTTGACATGCACTCTTCCAAGGGGTCTTCCCAATCCAGGGATCAAACACAAGTCTCCTACATTGCGGGTAGATTCTTTAACATCTGAGCCACTAGGAAAGCCCAAGAATCCTGGAGTGGGTAGCCTATCCCTTCTCCAGGGAATCTTCCCCACCCAGGAATCGAACCAGGGTTTCCTGCATTGCAGGTGGATTCTTTACCAGCTGAGCTAGTAGGAAAGTCCACCTCACTAGGTATTTATCCAATAATGGTAGAAAAATCTGCTCCTACTACAATTCTAAAAAAAAAAAAAAAGAGTTCTTTAGAAAAACTCATCCTCAAATGTATATGCTTATTTCCTTTCACACAACAGAAAACAGGAAAAAAAAAAAAATGTGAACGGACAAAATGACACCTCCCAAATCATGGAACATCTGAAAGTAGGGATTAAAAGGGGTAGGCAGATGGTCTTCTACTGTAACTGAGCAGGACCCTATGGGGCCTTCCCAGAACCAACTCCCCACTCCCCACCATGTACTCCACCTGCTCCTTGTCCATAGAGAAACTTTAACCTCCTAGGACTTCCCTGAGTCCCAGATAGTAAGTTTAATCAGAGAAGAGGGGGGAAAATGCAGGAAGAAAAGAAAACAAACAAGACAAAATAATAATACTTTAGCCATTAAACAAAGTCAAAGATCTTTAATTCCTCCTCACGGGCTCTGCAATGCAGGAGACCTGGGTTCAATCCCTAGGATGGGAAGATCCCCTGGAGAAGGAAATGGCAACTCATTCCAGTATCTTCGCCTGGAAAATTCCATTGACAGAGGAGCCTGGCAGGCTATAACATAAGTAAATAGCATTTAGTTAGGCTAAATAAAGGAGAAGGCAATGGCAAGCCACTCCAGTACTATTGCCTAGAAAATCCCATGGATGGAGGAGCCTGGTAGGCTGCAGTCTGAGGGGTCGCTAAGGGTCAGACACGACTGAGCGACTTCACGTTCACTTTTCACTTTCACACATTGGAGAAGGAAATGGCAACCCACTCCAGTGTTCTTGCCTGGAGAATCCCAGGGACGGGGGAGCCTGGTGGGCTTCCGTCTATGGGGTCGCACAGAGTCGGACATGACTGAAGTGACTTAGCAGCAGCAGCAGGTTAAATAACCTAAGTAATAGCATTTCATTGCACAAATTTAAAGACATTTTGCATCCATGGGGTCGCAGAGTCAGACACAACTGAGCGACTAACACACACATACACATAAGGGTAAAGAATCTGCCTGCAGTGCAAGGGACCTGGTCTTGATCCCTGGGTTGGGAAGATCCCCTGGAGAAGGGGATGGTGACCCTCTCCAGTATCCTTGCCTGGGGAAATCCCATGGGCAAAGGAGCCTGGTGGGCTATAGCCCATGGGGGTCACAAAAAGTCAGACACAACTGTGTGACTTTCACTTTCAAGGGCTCTAGATAATATTCTGAGCCATGTCCTTTGAGCTGTTTTGCAGATACTGAAACTCCCATCAGGTGCAAGAAGTTAACTATATGCTGCCCACAAGCCTGTGGACCCTAGATGGGTTGGAGCTAGCAGGTTGATGATAGTGACTCCTGATCACCTCTCCACCAACCAATCAGAATGTTCACAAGCTGATAACAAACTCCCCAAATCCCATCTCTCTCACCATGTCTTTAAAAATCTTTCCCTGAAAGCCTCCAGGAGTTGGGACCTTTTAAGCACTAGCTGCCTGCATTCCTTGCTTGGCAACCTGCAATAAACACTACTGTTTGTTTCACCACAACCCAGTGTCAGTAGATTTGCTTTACTGCAGGCAAGCAGACCTAAATCTGGTTTGGTAACGACTTTCCTTTCCCTTTTTTGGCCATGCTGCGTGGCACGTGGGATGTGAGTTCCCTTGACCAGGGATCAAACCCATGTCCCTGCAATCCAAACCACTAAGGAAGTTCCTATTTTCCTTTCTAAAAATGTCTCATTGGAGGGACTGATGTTAAAGCTGAAGCTGCAATACTTTGGCCCCCTCATGCGACGAGTTGACTCACTGGAAAAGACTCTGATGCTGGGAAAGGTTGGGGGCGGGAGGAGAAGGGGACGACAGAGAATGAGATGGCTGGATGGCATCACAGACTCTGTGGACATGAGTTTGAGTGTACTCCGGGAGTTGGTGATGGACAGGGAGGCCTGGCGTGCTGTGATTCATGGGGTCGCGGAGAGTCGGACACGACTGAGCGACTGAACTTAACTGAACTGAATAAGAACCAAGTATCTGGAAAGACAATAGAGAAAACAGATCGTATTCTCATCATAAAGAAGAGGGAATAAAATCTGGCGGTACCCATTGTTACTTACAGAAAAAAAATTTTCATTTAAAAATAGATTTAGCTTAAATACAAAATGCCTTACTATACCCTTTTTATAAATTAGAATCTAGAGCAAAAATAAGCAAATGGAAAATAATTTTAACAAATGTGCAGCTTAGGCTTTTACAATAATGTGCTGCTTTCTGTATAGCATACTATCCCTGCATTATCACACAAGAAAATTTAACCGAACCTGTGAAAAATGATTATTTTGATCTATTTCTGAAAAATAATGAATGACATTTGTTAACATTTAAAGCCGAATGTTAAATGCCTTGGATAAAATTGAACAGCAATTTAAAATTGATTATATCACCCATTGTTAACCATGATTTACAGTTGGCAATCCTATATACATCCAATAGCAATGGAAACTCCCCAAAGAGCCTAGACATGGATGGAAAACCCCCTGCACATGTGTATTAAGTAACATTTTCAAGTCATGCTACCCAAATGTATGTATTACAGTATGTTGGATGTGAATTTTAAACGATTTCAGTTTTTACAATTTTTATTTCTTTTTCTATGCTTCCTTTTTTAAACTCGTATATGTGTATTTTCCTTCCGTTTTAAAAATAACCTAAGTAACAGCATTTCATTACACAAATTTAAACAGTACCAGAGTCCCTCAGACAGTAAAGGAGATCAAACCAGACAATCCTAAAGGAAATCAACCCCAAACATCGTTGGAAGAATTGATGCTGAAGCTTAGCTCCCATACATTGACCACCTGATACAAAGAGCTGACTCTTTGGAAAAGACCCTGAAGCTGGGAAAGATTGAGGGCAAGAGGAGAAGGGGGCAACAGAGAATGAACTGGTTGGATGGCATCACTGACTGAATGAACATGAGTTTCAGCAAACTCTGGAGATAGTGAAGGACAGGGAGACCTGGTATACCACAGTTCATGGGGTCGCAGAGTCAGACACGACTTAGCAACTGAACAACAAGATTATACAACAGTAGAAAAGCAAAGTCCCCAGCAAGATCACTAATAAGACCAGAGTCTTCCATGCAAATGTTGGCTTTAGACTGCCTGCCTTCAAGCTCCTCCAACTCAGCTACTTGCTACCAGTGTGATGTTGGCATAGTTACTTCTACCTGTAAAAAGAGATAGATAAGAAGGTAAAAATCCTTTCTCAAAATGTTATGAGCAATTCATGTTGATATTTGGCAGAAACAAACAAAATTCTGAAAAGCAATTATCCTTCAATTAAAAAATAAATTCAAAAAAAATTTTAAAAATATGAGCAGTAAATAAAATCATCTACCTGAAACATATACTAGGTCCCCAGCTATACTTAAAGCCCAGTGAATACTAGCTTATTGACATCATCATCATCACCATCATTAGTATTATCATGTTTGATGGGCAACTACTTCAATGGTTTAATTTCATTTTCAAAGTTACTTCACTACTCCTAGTGACCTGAAGATCTCAGTTCACTTTCCCTTGACAGATCCTTAGACCTATTTCTGTAAAGTCACAGGAACCAAGTTCTGTGTATTGTAACTAAAGCCCAGGATAAATAGAAGCAGACTATTAAGACAATATCTGCTCTCTTTTCCTACTACCTCTTAGAATTTTCCTCTCACCAAGCATTCATTTCCTGTCCCTGAGAGTTCTATTCACAAATAGATTTTCCTGGACAATTCTGTCATAGATTAGAAAGGCTGTGTAAATACATCGTTTTCAGTTGGTATCCAATGGGAATTTACTTTCTCTGCTCCTCAAGTTCAATGTCTTCTACCCTCAGGAATCCAACCCCATAAATGCATTCACTCTCTATATTCCACTAGGGTCTCCACAAATTGCTCAATACTACCCCCTTCTTATAATCCCTTATAACTATGTAAGGTACTATAACACCTTGAAAAAACCTATTGCTGGCATTTCACCTTTGCTTCCTCATACCTGGCATGCCCTGACACTCCTCCAGTCTGCAGGTTGCAAACATGAGCTGTGTATCACAATCTATCCTGGTGTATGTTTCTACAATCAGTTCTGCTAGAACGCTTATTTTGAAAACATGAATTTGTTCCGACGTGACTGACAAATTAGGTAAGGCTGTAGCACAACACTAATTTTGTATTTGTGCCAATTTCATCTCCAGGCCAACACAGAAAACTGCACCTAGCTGAACTGAGCTTTGCACAAGTCAATAAAATGCACGCATGCGCACATCTCTTAAGAACAATGAACTCTACCTTTGCTGTTTAATTCACTGTTTCAACTTTCTCCCGGCTCCCCTGATAGCTGAGCTGGTAAAGAATTCGCCTGCAATGCAGGAGACTTGTGTTCCACCCCTGGGTTGAGAAGATCCCCTGGAGAAGGGAACGGCTACCCACTCCAGTATTCTGGCCTGGAGAATTCCATGGACTGTATGGGGTCGTAGAGTCCTACATGACTGAGTGACTTGCACTTTCATTTCCCAACTTTCTCCTTGTGCTCTTCCAACATTCCATCCGAGTTCAGGTAACCTCCCAATCACAAGCCGCAACCTTGCTGACTGGCAATCAGCCCCATGCCCTCCCTTCTCTTTCATTTTTCCCCCTTCTTTCCTCTCAGCCTATTTTGTGTGTTTCCTGTCTGTTCTCTGTTATTTTTCTCTTTCTCTTTCCCTTGGTCTTTTTCTACTCTCCTAACAAGTTCTCTTCCTCTGACACACAGAGTGGCAGCCAGGGGAACAAGGCAGGCATTGGAGGCGGGCAGTTGTAGAGCTCCACCCCCACAGACAAATGAGACATTTTCAGGGTCAAGCACCATATTTATTGTAATACTGGCATATTTCTTAACCATTCGCCATGGACAGAACCATGCTACCATGTTTATTATGTTTCTTCACATGTCACTGATGAAACTGTTGAATGTCTACTCCAGTACTAGCCCTGTAGCTTCTATTGCATGATTTCGCACAGTAAGGCGAGTCTTAGGAACACATCTGTTGGCTGGAACAGAATTGACAGTATCTATCTCCCTATGATCTATTGAGCTTTTATCAGAGTGTCAAAGAAATCCATCATTATTCAAAAAAGCTTAAGAACTATTGGTCTACAGGAGTTTCCTTCAACAGAAATGTGAGCCATATATGTAAATTAACATTTTTCAGTGGTATGATCACCAAAGAATTGATGTTTTGAATTGTGGTGCTGGAGAAGACTCTTGAGAGTCCCTTGCACTGCAAGGAGATCCAACCAGTCCATTCTAAAGGAGATCAATCCTGGGTGTTCATTGGAAGGACTGATGTTGAAACTGAAACTCCAATACTTTGGCCACCTCATGCGATGAGTTGACTCACTAGAAAAGACTCTGATGCTGGGAAGGATTAGGGGTGGGAGGAGACGGGGACGACAGAGAATGAGATGGCTGGATGGCATCACCAACTCGATGGACATGAGTTTGAGTGAACTCTGGGAGTTGGTGATGGACAAGGAGGCCTGGTGTGCTGTGATTCATGGGGTCACGAAGAGTCGGACTCGACTGAGCGACTGAACTGAAAAAGTAAAAAGAAACAGAAATTAATGAAAATAAGTTAATTTCAATAATGTTTATTTAACCAACTGTTGTCATTTCAATGTATAATACAAAAATGTGCAAATGAGCTAGTTCACCATCTTTTTTTTTTTTTCTTTCCCATACTAAGTCATTGAAATCTAGCATGTATTCAGGACATTTCAGCCATATGTGACTAATGGCTACTGTTAACAGAGAAGGTAGGTCTAAAGGAGTCTGTCTCTCTGATCAGAAAAGAATGAAAGGCAAAGAAGATGCTGATCATATAAATAAAGCAAAAAAGTAGCTTAGGTTAAAAAGGACCTGAAATAAATTTACCAGCTCTTATATGCATCCTAGTTTCATTTAGATCAATGCCTTGGCTGTGCCAAATTTTATGTGGTCAGTCCAAGGGTGGAAAAAATGCACATCCATTTAAGTACATATCTATTTGCTGGGGAACTCCTAGGGTATAAAGAGAGTTTTCTCTTTCCAGACTGCTTCTCCTGGACTATAAGGTTTATGAACACATGAGTACTCTTGGACTAAAAGTTCTTCTAACAGTAAAAACCATGGCTTTTAAAACCACTATCATGAACAAAACAAGAAAAAGAAACACATACAATTTTAAGTTGATTCATATAGGAATTCATATAGGACTAGCAATACACAAAGTATATATTCATAAAGAAGTCAATTCATAAATAAATAATTTAGACTTTCAGTGTGGAGAAGGAAATGGCAACCCACTCCAGTATTCTTGCCTAGAGAATCCTATGGACAGAGGAGCCTGGCGGGCTGCCATCTATGGGGTCACACAGAGTCAGACAGGACTAAAGCGACTTAGCAGCAGCAGCAGCAGACTTTCAATGAAAAGTTTTCTACATTAGTTGCTCTGAAAAATTGAGTTGATTATCATCAGCAAAACACACACATAGTTTTTGAAATTTTTCAGGGCAATTCATTCTTCAAGAGAAATACTATACAAAACCCAAATATGTAAAATCAAAGCTCCTTTCCCTCCTACTCCCTCATGTAGAAACTCAGGGGATTTGCTCTATAGAGCATATTGGAAAAAACAAATAAAACCCTAACATCTCTGCCATTTAGAATAACCTGGGTAAAATCAAGTTAAAGTTCTTCAGTTCAGTTCAGTTCAGTCACTCAGTCGTGTCCGACTCTCCGCAACCCCATGAATCACAGCACGCCAGGCCTCCCTGTCCATCACCAACTCCCGGAGTTCACTCAAACTCATGTTCATCGAGTCTGTGATGCCATCCAGGCATCTCATTCTCTGTTGTCCCCTTCTCCTCCCGCCCCCAATCCTTCCCAGCATCAGAGTTTTTTTCCAGTGAGTTAGCTCTTCGCATGAGGTGACCAAAGTATTGGAGCTTCAGCTTTAGCATCAGTCCTTCCAATGAACATCCAGGACCAATCTCCTTTACAATGGACTGGTTGGATCTCCTTGCAGTCTGAAAAAACAGTCCTGCATATAAGAAATTCAAAATATATCACCTGAAGTGACAGAACTAAAAATAAATACATAAAAAATTAGAGAACAGTTATGTGGGACTAATTTTAAATATAAATGTTCATTCAAATTTGATGGAGAAATCAAAAGCTTTTCAGACAAGCAAAAGTAAAAAGAATTCAAAACCACCAAAACAGCTTTACAACAAAAGCTAAAGGAACTTCTCTAGGCGGGAAACACAAGAGAAGGAAAAGACCTACACAACATAAAGCCAAAATAATTAGAAACTGGCAACAGGATCATGCGTGCATACGTGCTAAGTCGCTTCAGTCATGTCCAACTCTGTGCGACCTTATAGACTATAATCCACCAGACTCCTCTGTCCGTGGGATTCTCCTGGCAAGGATACTGGAGTGGGTTTCCATGCCATCCTCCAGGGGACTGCCCCACCCAGGGATCGAACCTGTATCTCTTAAGTCTCCTGCATTGGCACAGGCTCTTTACCACTAGTGCCTCCTAGGAAGTCCCAATGGGGGTTGCAGGGGGAGAGAGAGACAGTGTGTGTGTTAGCCGTTCAGTGGTGTCCGACTCTTTGTGACCCCATGCACTGCAGCCAGCCAGGATCCTCTGTCCATGGAGTTCTCTACGCAAGAATACTGGAATGTGTTGACATTCCCTTCTCCACAGCAGGATCATACATATGGATAAGTATCTTGAATGTAAATAGATTAAATGCATCAACCATAAGACACAAACTGGCTGAGTGGATGAAAACATATGCATGTATGCACTTCCACTTACCACATCACTCTACTTCATCCCCCAAATTGTGTGTAATTATTTTATATTGTTAGGTTAATCATGTTTCCATTATAGCTTGCAACTGTAATTATCTTTTATTTTTTGTCTGGCTATTTATTGTGAAAACTGATAAACATTTTCACTATTGTGATTTAAAAAAATGGTGAAAATCGCAAATTTTATATTGTATGTATTATCCCACAATTCAAAGAAGTTACGTAATATACTCAAACTCATTTAACTGTACACTTTAAAAGGGTGGATTGTATAGTATCTGAATTTATACCTCAATACATACATACACGTTAAGTTGCTTCAGTTGTGTCCAACTCTTCGTGACCCCAAGGACTATAGCTTGCCAAGCTCCTCTGTCCATGGAATTCTCCAGGCTAGAACACTGCAGTGGATTGCCATGCTCTCTTCCAGGGGATCTTCCCTACCCAGGGATCAAACCCAGGTCTGGATCAAAGCCGAGTCTCCTATGTTTCCTGCATTGCAGGTGGATTCTTTCCCACTGAGCCACTGGGGAAGCCCCTTATACCTCAATAAAGCTGTTTAAAAAATTAGAAGCAGGGGTGTTTTTTTCTTTAATCTCTAACCTCTAATGCACAGTGACTTTTTAAGTAGGCTAAGTGTGCATTAGCCCATATATCATGGTTTGAGATGCAAGGGATATAACCTCCCATCCAATAACATCTCCTAAAATTCCAGATTTGGGCCATCATCTGTGTGGCTTGTAGGTCTTAACTGAACATGCACTCATATACAAACCCTCTCCAGACTCAAGATGAAGGAATTTGCTAGTACATTGGGGTCACTATCAAATCAGCCTGACCCTAACTGCTTATAGCCCATGATCCAGAACAGGGATCCTGCCAGGAATCCTCCTGAACTCAGAGTCCAGCAGCAGGAACTGAGTCTTATCTTTGTTCTGATGCACTGCCTGGTACTCCAGGTTCTCCAGCACTAGAGTCCTACAGTATGTATGTGGATGCCCTCAGTATGACCAGACCCCCAACACTCATCACTCTCCGCACTCTTTCCAGAGCCCAGAATTCCCATGCCTAAACTCCAGTAGCTGTGGCTGATCTCAGATACATGAAGCTGCCTGTCCCCAGCACTGTCACTTGCCTAAATCTCTACCTTGTGTTCTCCATGCTGTTGGAATGATCTGACTATGGTATATGGCTCATCCAGTGATGGGTAAAGTTGATTTATGAGACCTGGCTTTCTACCCTATTATTTCCTTTCTCCTTCACCATTCCCTGAGCACCCTTCACAAAGGGAATGACTTTTTTAAAAGGAGAGCAATACACACTGCTATATTTAAAATGGATAACCAACAAAGTGCTACTGTATAGCACAGGCAACTCTTTCAAAGCTATGTGGCAGCATGGATGGGAGGGGAGTTTGGGGGAGAATGGATACATGTATATGTACAGCTGGGTCCCTTTGCTGTTCACCTGAAACTATCACAGCATTCCTAAATGGCTACACTCCCATATAATATAAAAAGATTTTTTTAAAAAAGAAAAGCAGTTCTCTTATAAGGAAATGCAACTCCTGTTCTTCCCCATTAAATAGCACCTCCCATATCTTTTATTGCCTATTGCTTGAAAAAAGTGAAAGTTGCTCAGTAGTGTCCAAATATTTGGGACCCCATGAACTACAGACTGCCAAACTCTTCTGCCTATGGCTTGGAGTTCTCTAAATTCTCCATTTCCTTCCCATGGGCCTGTCCAGAGATGACCCTTCTCCAGTCTACTTTATCCTCCTACAAAAGCCCTCTCCCTGAAACCTTCCATTAAAAATGCTTCCTTTGAAAGTTCATAGATTCACCAGAGTTCCCTATTAAATGCCTGTATCCCTAAGGGAAACAGTTTCATATATTCTATCAGTTAATACTATAGCTGACATCTACCTAAAGGCAAAAGCTAGTAAAAAGAGTTGAAAATGTACAGACAGAATCTTCACATTAAACCCCTTTAAGACACAGAATACCATATTATATATATAATACAGAATACAATAGAAGATTTAGGAATGACTTAATACTAATATTTTATAAATGAATAGTATATATAATTCAACATATTCTGATCCATGAAAGTCAGGATCCCCCCCAAAAAAACCGATGAATTCAATGAATTCTAAGAATCTTATAGTTTAGATATCAATACTAACTAAGCCAAGAAAATTTCAAATATCTTTTATATAAGAATTTATAATTACAGTAATGATATAACAAGGTATTTAATTTTTAAAATGGCTTGTGGACTTCCCTGGTGGTACAGTGGATAAGAATCCACCTGTTTATGCAGGAGAGTCGGGTTCGATCCCTGGTCCAGGAAGATTTCACGTGCCACGGGTAAGGTGATGTGCCACAGCTACTGAGCCCACTCTCCAGAGCCAGTGAGCTGCCACTATTGAAGCCCAGGCATCTAAGTAGAGCCTGTGCTCCACAACAAGAGAACCCACCTCAATGAAAGGCCTACACACAGCAGCTAGAGGATAAACCCCGCTTGCTGCACACAGAGTAAGCCTGAGCACAGCAAGGAAGAACCAGCGCAGCCAAAAATAAATAAAAAATAAATAAAATTTTAAATGTTCGTGTCTGAGCCACCAAGGAAGCTCAGAATAAAAATGGCCCATGATAATGTCACTCCTCCCTTTTGCTTACTAATGTAAAGATGTTCTGTCAACTGACTACTAGAGTTAGTTGTATAAAATTAATCCCCACTCAAAAAGTCCCAATAAATTAGGAATAGTTGTGTTTTATATCTTACTATATGATACGAAAAAGGAGAAATTTAATTATCTAGCCCAACTTCAGTATCACTGTTAAATATCAGGAAAGAACCCATTTTCATAAACTGCTTTAACACTTGCTGCCAATCCAGGATAAAGCTCATGTGTGGAAAGGGTGCTTAAAGATCAAAGCATCAACATAATTTTCATTGTTATCTTTTTACTCTCCCACGTTGGCTGGCTAATTCTTATAGGAAAACCAGCAGAGGGAGCACCAACCATTGCCTTGTGTATGTGTGTGCTCTAAAAACAAAAGAGACTCTTCCTTGCGGATTTTTAGACATTTTAACAAGATTAGCAAAAACTTTGTAAAACACAAATATTATCAATGACTACTAAATTTTGTCTTTAAGTGTTTATATTAAATCAGTATTGAAACTTTTTTCATTAATGTTTTAAGAAAGTAAATCAATAAAATAATTTTTTTAAAGTAACACATATTTGTTGTACAAAGTGAAACAGCAGAAAAAAAGTTTAGCAAGTTAATAAGTTCCTTATTAAAACATAATCATTACCCTGTGTAAAAGAGATAACCAGTGGAGTTTTGCTATATGATGCAGGGAGCTCAAATCTGGTGCTGTGTGACAAGGTGGAGAGCTGAGATGGGGTGGGAGGTGAGAGGGAGGTCCAAGAGGGAAGGGACATGTGTATACCTATGGCTGATTCATATTGATGTATGGCAGAAACCAACACAATATTGTAAAGCAATTATCCTCCGATTAAAAATAAATAAATCTATTTTTTTTTAAGTTAATAAGCTCCAGCCTCCACTTCAGATCCTGTGTATACAGACTGATATATATCTTTTCATATCCTTCTTATTAAAACAAGTAAAATATATATATATTTGTATATTTTAAATATATATTTATGTACAAATTATATCCCCCATGTAGTAGTCTTTTTGTTTTTTTTAAGGAGGGGAGTCATCCTAAAAAAGCCTATCTATAGGTAGCAAAGGAGAAGACAGTGGCACCCCACTCCAGTACTCTTGCCTGGGAAATCCCATGGATGGAAGAGGCTGGTAGGCTACAGTCCATGGGGTCACAAAGAGTCGTACACGACTGAGCATCTTCACTTTCACTTTTCACTTTCATGCATTGGAGAAGGAAATGGCAACCCACTCCAGTGTTCTTGCCTGGAGAATCCCAGGGACAGAGGAGCCTGGTGGGCTGCCGTCTATGGACTCACACAGAGTCGGACACGACTGAAGTGACTTAGCAGCATAGGTAGCAAACTAGAATAATACATTTTAGAATATACAATAGATGCAATAAGAAGTGACAATGTCAGGCCATATAAAAACCATGTATGTACATACGATCAAAAGCATACACCACCAAAATGATATTGCTGCCCTTTGAGTGAAAAAAATCAAAACACATATGAATTGATGTGGAGATGTGGAAAATCCAATAAGCAAGCCAGAATACACAGCACCCTTCTTAAAAGGCCATGAGGAATGCTAAGCGAATTAATGTCTGGCTTGTAATTTATATTACCAAGCTCTTTGCAGAATAAAATGAAAACAATAGCAATAAATTGCAACCACTAAATGTTTTAAAAAAGTGCGTGCTTAGTCACTCTCTCATGTCCGACCCTTTGCAACCCATTGGACTGGACCCAAAGCCCTCTAGACTCCTCTGTCCATGGAATTTCCCAGGTAAGAAATCTGAAGTAAGTTGCCATTTCCTTCTCCAGGAGATCTTCCTGGCCCAGGGATCAAACCCACGTCTCCTGTGTCTCTTACACTGCAGGTGAATTCTTTACCCACTGAACCAAGTAAAATATATTAAAATGCACGCTTTAAAATTCATGATACTTCACACACTCTAATTTGAAGTAGGAGATGAAATCCCTTTTGACTTAAAGCTACACTCTATGCAGTTGTACAATTTACTGAAAAGGGAAAAGGATGAAGCCATGGCTGTGGTCAGAACAGGCCCTCCCTCCCATCCCATTAAGAGAATCCTTGAATTTCACTGTAGGTTCCAACCCTTTCTATCCCATCTCTTTGAGACAACCTCTAAATAAGTGGTCCCAGGCCCCAGAAACCCATCTTGCCAGCTGGTAACTGCCTCTAAAGGTTTACCTTTCTAAGTTCAATATATTGGCAAAAGCATCCCCTTACTGTCCCTCCCCATCCAGTCAACTCAGGATGCCCTCCTATTTTCTCGGTGTCTCTGCTCACCCACATTGAACAGAACCTCTTAGAGATGTTCTTCACCTTTGCTGATTTCTACACACCTTGATCTCACAGCACACTGCTATGAAAGAAACATTGCAGGGGTAGAGGAAAAGGCAGAAACAGACAGGAAGAGAGAGACAGAGATGAAAAGAGCAAAAGATAAGGACGAGGTAAAAACTGACTGGGGTAGGAGGAAAATCCCCTATCTGCAAGAGTATAGAATGAATTACTTCTGTGAGTAGGGAGTAAGTAACCAGCTGCAGCTTTCTTTCCATTCCGCCACCACCCCCCCAAAAAAAGCAGAAGAAAAGTTCATTTTATCTGATTTCATTTTCCTTTTGCTAGGGACTTCAAGCATTTAGAAATTCCTTCAACAACCACACCTTCCTGATAAAAAAGAGAACATCCCACACTGATTCTCATTCGATGGAAGAGGAAAAGTGAGGAATGGGGAGTTCCAAAGCCTGGCTCAATGTCACACAACGCAAGGCAGTAAGTGAGGAGGATAAGACCCCAGGTTCTTGACTCCAGCCCTTGACTTTATCTACAAAGTCAACAGGAGCCTTCTAGATGCGTTATCTCGCCCCCTTCTGTCTCAAAGGCTGAGTGACAAAGAGCGCTTAGTGTGACAGTGAGAATAAATGACAGCACAGGAAGTCCATTCTCAGGGCAAGCTGTGAGACTGGCAGCTGAACAGGAGGCCAGCAGGCAAGTCTGCACAGGGCACTTTCAGTCTACACTGGCTATCTCGCCCGCCCCTGCCGTGGCCAGAGTCCACAGGGCCAAGCGGAGGAGCTGTAAGGCTGAAGGACACCAGGAGGTTCAAAGGCTACCTAACCCAGCGATTCCTGAGCATCTCTGAGAGAAACAAAAGGCTGTGGCTTAATAAGAAATGATGCATCTACAGAACTGAGTGTTTGATATTATTTTTAATATAATATTTATAATGTAATTCACTTGCAAATTAAAAGACCATTTATGAACCATACTATAATTACTGCACAAATTCTCAAATTTTCTGACATGGTACTAACCTCAGGATTCAGCTCTTTGGAACATGTTAATACAGTTCTCCAGGAATTCCATCTAGTCACGTATCACATGCTCAAAGCTTAAATGCTGAAAGTAAAGAAATATTACATCAAAACAGGTTCGGTATGACTATCAGCTGTATATGGAAGAATCATTTAGATGGAAACCACACCCACTGCTAAACTCACACTTGTATCAGTCAAGATATCTGTATATTTACAAAGTGTATAAGTTCACTCATACAGCACGAAAAGATGGGTTTATTTGTGCTATTACAGTATTTTCATTAATAAAGGAAATACAAAGGAAAAGAAATTTAAAAAGAAATGAATAGAAATACAAAAGAAGCCTACCATGACCTAATTCTACTGCAAATTGAATTTCTTTATTATCTTCCTGTAAACATTTCAAGTGTTTTATTACAAATGAATAATCTCTTCAACAAAATTAAGAAATATAAATTTATTAAACATCATAATCGTCAAAATCCCTAAGTATAATTTATAATTTCTCACTTAATGCTATATTATAATCAATGTTTTTTCATTTATTGTAGAGTGGTCAAAATATCCGGTAAAAGAGATGTTCTACATAATCTTAATATTTCATCTGATTGTTTGCTGCTGCTGCTGCTAAGTCGCTTCAGTCGTGTCCGACTCTGTAAGACCTCATAGAGGGCAGTCCACCAGGCTCCCCCATCCCTGGGGTTCTCCAGGCAAGAATACTGGAGTGGGTTGCCATTTCCTCCTCCAAATCTGATTGTTTAGTTATATTTAAACATTGAAATAGACGTAGTGCAGTAAAATCTGACAGTTTCTCAAATACACTTCTTTTTTAATTCTCAAAGTCCACAAGTCATGAAAAGCTGACCTCTAAAGTACACACTGATAGATCATTAAAATATTTTCACTTAAAATGGATTTCTATTGGAAATATCAAGGATCTGTAAAAGAAAGGCAATCGTCACAGAAGGGCATTGCTTCATGTTACTTATATTTTAATTACTGCTAAGGTCAATCAGAGGTTAGCAGATTTTTCTAGAACCTGAAGGGCAAACATAATCAAGGAGAGAAAGACACACACAAAGGAAACACAAAAATAGGCACAAAAAGAGACGCAAAAAGACCAGACAGCTCAAAATGTACTTTCTTAAAACACCAGACTACTTCAGTTGTGACATATGCACTAGCTCAGGGTTCCTAAATCAGCAGACTGGAGAAAAACTGCCTTGTCATCAGAACTCCAAAATAAATAGATCTCTGGAGAAAAAGAGACGTGGAGCCGTAGGTCTAAAGCCAAACTTTTCCTGCAGAACTAAACAAATTTTCGCTGTATAAGAAGTGGAGGATCTTGACCACTATGTTAGAAATTACACCAAAGATCTTCTAAGGACAAAATACTAAACTCGTTTTCCTTTCACGAAGGAGGAAAGCAGAGATAAGGGACCCACGACAGCACACAGAATGCAAAAAGGAAAAGCCAAAATAAAAAAGGCCGATGAAAGCATAACATTAAAAAGAGAAGTGTTTAGCTGTTAAATCATCCAAATTGCTTTGCCAAATTTTGACATGCTTGATTTCCTGTAGTAAAAAAAAATCTCCTTTTTTTTTTTCGTCCTTGGAAAAAAAAAAAAGTGAGGAAAAATAACCAGCTGTTCCTTGTATAGTTCAGGAAACAAGTTTGATTTATTACTTGAAGGTTATTTTTGAATGAGTCGCTTGTGGCAGCCAGAGTGCAAGAAAAGTCACTGAGGCCTGTCCACTTGAAGGGCTCAAACTGCTTCCTGAACAGTCCTTCACTCCACACCTCCGACGGCTGTTATTGACAACGTGTGACTGGGGCCTTCCAGGATTTTAAAACAGCAGGGGGCCCAGCCAAACAATCAGGCTGTCAATTACCTTTTCCCTTGTTGTGAAAAAGAGGGCCCCTGGACAATGCAACTTCTCAGCGGGGCGTCGTGCAGCTCCCAGTCTGTAACCCACCACTGCCCCGTTCAGCATTCAAAACCCAGTAAATGGTCAGGGCCTTCAGTTTTGTCTGCTGCATCTCAGTTTCAACCAGCATTACTGCAAGGTAGAGATGTCTTCAGGGAAGGATTTTTCAGTTCTCGCTAGGGCAAAATTGACTCTCTCCATTGCTTTCTCCGGTCTTCGTGGACTTTCTTTTTTTCCTCTAAGATCCAAAAGGATTCAAAGAGCACCCTTCCCCTCCCAGCTCCCCCCAACCCTTGTCCTCTGGGAACACCCAATCCTCTCCACCTAGACTGTGGCTTTGCAAACTTCCTGTGGGCATTGATGACTCGCTGTGAGGACTGTCCATCATCCCGCCCCTTTGTCCGGCAGTCACTTCCATTTGAATTTGACTGACTGAGGAAGCCTGAGTTATTTGTAAAGAACAACAAGGCTTTTCATTCATAATTTTAGTAGGGGGACAGGGTGCTAATGACTGAGCTTGAATAACTTGGGAATGTGGTATTCAAGGCAGGAAGAAGCCCAACCAACTGCCAAATGAGGGAAAGAGGATGTAGGTGAAAAGTGCCTGGGTAAAAAAGACAGACAATGGGAGGAGGGATCACACATGTATACAAATACAAATCTGGGTTTTCAAAGGTGAGACAGTCAGAAAGATGGAAGCAGGAAGGAGGGCAGGGAAAGTCTAACAGGATTTCACTAGCTTTGGGGTCAATTTACATGGCAGAGCTTATGGAATCTGAAACCCATAAAGTGTCTACAGAGGAAGTGATCTTTTCTTCCACTGGTGGTTCTCCTACAAAAACAAAAACAAAAAAGTTAAAAAAGAAAAAAAAAAAACTGATTTTCACTCTCTTTTGGTACATTTCATATGTTCAGACAAAGAGAATTTGTTTTGCAGGGGTACTCGGCTTGGCAATCCAGTCTGGGTTCCAAAGAGCTTACTTATTTTCAGGGTCTCTCATCAATTTTATGTATGTGCAGCATACGTACAATATACATAATAATTTTGTCTACCTGCAGCTTCCAAGGAGGAGAGATTGTACAAATATCAAATTCTGGTTTAGCTGAACTGTATACCTGAGTATTATAAGTCTTCTTTTTCTTGCTAAAATAATACAATTATAGTTGGGCTTTTTTAAGTTAAGACATTTGAAGTCTCATATTGGCTTTCTAATGCATGATTTTATACTTAGGATTATAGAAAATAATCCAAAATAACAATGTTGCACATTTTAATGCAGAATGATACAAGTTGCTTTTTTCCAAAACAATAAGAATGTTTCAATCATTATGAGAAAAGATTTACTATGTCTTCTTTGTTAAAGCAAGTCAAACAAAGGTTAAAATGAACAATAACAAATGCTGATTTATTTAGAGATCAACAAAAACAGTCAGGCAGTAGGACTCTAGCTATACCTCCACTGAGTCAATTAGGACTAGTGGTCCTAGAGAGCTCTTGGGGCTACTGAGGTCCAAGGTCAAAGTTCAGATTCTGGGCAGGGTGCTTACTTAGCTCTAAGTAATCAAAATGTTAGTCGCCCACAAGTACCACTCAGGGACTGTGGTTCTCAAGGCTTCTCCATCCATGGGATTCTGCAGGCAAGAACACTGGAGTGGGAAGCCATTTCCTTCTCCAGGGGAACATCCTGACCCAGGATCGAAGCCAGATCTGCATTCCAGGCAGATTCATTACCATCTGAGCCACAAGGGAAGTCCTTCTAAGTTCCTAAGCTATAACCTAACCCAACAAACGTTCTTGAAAATTGAGGAACTAACTGCAATCACTGTGCAGTTAAAATCCATTACCCATATCACTCTGGCAACCATTCTGTTCTGATTAATGAGGAAACTAAGGCTTGAAGACCCTCTAATGCTTTCCATCTGTTTCCACCTGAGTACCCAACAAAGGCAAAGGACAATGAACAGAGCATCTCGGAGCATTCCAAAACTAACCTAAAGTAGACCTCAAGGGAATCTCCTCATCATCACCACCATCATCACCATCATCATTTTGGGCTTGGGTTTTGAGAAGGTACATCCATCTAAATATAAGTTAGATGGACCATGTTCATCTTGTGACTTCCTAAACCCCCTGCTATATCCCCCACAAATCCTTGTTGTTGTTGTTTTTTCCCAGCTTTATTGAGGTATAATTGACAATTAAAAATTTATATATTTAATGTATACAACACAATAATTTGATACACATATATATCATGAAGGACTTCCCTGGTGACTCAGCAGTAAAGAATCTGCCTACAATGCAGGAGCCACAGGAAAGGTGGGTTCAATCCCCGGGTCCAAAAGATCTCCTGGAGGAGGAAATGGCAACCCACTCCAGTATTCTTATCTGGAGAATCCCATGAAGAGAAGACCCTGATGGGCTACAGTCCATGAAATCGCAGAGAGTCGGGAACAACTGAAGCAACTCAGCATTCATGCATATATCATGAAATGATTCCAACACCAAGTTAATTGACACATCTTTCACCTTATATAGTTACTTTGTGTTTGTGCATGTAAGAATGCTTTATATCTACTCACTCAGCAAATTTCAAGTACACAATGAAGTATTATTAACTTTAGCCACCATGCTAGACATTAAATCCGCAGAATCTGTATTCACTCTATAACTGAAGGTGCGTACCCTTTGACCATCCTCTCCCCCATTTCCACCAGCCTCTGGCAACCACCATTCTAATCTTTGTTTCTATGAGTTCAAATCATTAAGTTTTTGAGGGCAGGATTAAATAATTTGCCCCTAGACTTGGAACAACTGTTTGAGTGACAGCTCAATCATATTCTGGTGATTCTAGATTTAAAACCAGGTAAGGACCACGATACTCATAAATCCACCACCTCCAGGGACTCAAAACTTAAGCCCTGGGTCCGTGCATGACAGATACCATGACTGCTGTTCAGCCACTGCTGCTGCTGCTGCTGCTGCTAAGTCGCTTCAGTCGTGTCCGACTCTGCGACCCCATAGACGGCAGCCCACTAGGCTCCTCTGTCCCTGGGATTCTCCAGGCAAGAACACTGGAGTGGGTTGCCACTTCCTAAGTGTGTCCAAATCTTTGGAACCCTATACCAGGCTTCCCTGTCTTTCACTATCTCCCGGAGTTTGTTCAAATTCATGTCCATTGAGTCAATCATGCTAACTAACCATCTCATCCTCTGCCACCCTCTTCTCCTTTTGCCTTCAATCTTTCCCAACATCACGGTATTTTCCAATGAGATATAGAAATGGCAACCCACGCCATTGTTCTTGCCTGGAGAATCCCAGGGACGGCAGAGCCTGGTGGGCTGCCATCTATGGGGTCACACAGAGTTGGACACGACTGAAGCAACTTAGCAGCAGCAGCTCTTCATATCACATGGCCAAAGTATTGCAGCTTCAGCATCAGTCCTTCCAATGAATATTCAGGGTTGATTTCCTTCAGAATTGACTCTGAATTCCTTCAGAATTGCAAGGTTTGATCTCCTTGCACTCTCAAGAGTCTTCTGCAGCATCACAATTGGAAAGCATGAATTCTATGGTGCTCAGCCTTCTCTGTGGTCCAACTCTCATATGCCATAACTGGCTAGGTCCAAATTCAGGCCAAACCACAAAGTAAATGTATGATGTTTTTCACCCCAGACCTCTCTGTCACTTGCCTTCATCCTCTCACATGGTGATATTGTCAATAACTGGATCTCTGGGGTACCAAAAAACAAAAGTGAAGAACTAAAAATCCTTGATTTCAGCCTTTGATGATTTCTGTGCTGTAAATAAATTCACCATGGCTGATTTTCAGACCTACAAATAGGAAAAGGAGTACATCACGGCTGTATATTGTCACCCTGCTTATTTAACTTATATGGAGAGTACATCATGAGGAACTCTGGGCTGGAAGAAGCACAAGCTGGAATCAAGATTGCCGGGAGAAATAGCAATAACCTCAGATATGCCGATGACAACACCCTTATGACAGAAAGTGAAGAGGAACTAAAGAGCCTCTTGATGAAAGTGAAAGAGGAGAGTGAAAAAGTTGGCTTGAAGCTCAACAATCCGAAAACTAAGACCATGGCATCTGGTCCCATCACTTCATGGGAAATAGATGGGGAAAAAGTGGAAACAGTGTCAGACTTTATTTTTGGAGGTTCCAAAATCACTGCAGATGCTAATTGCAGCCTTGAAATCAAAAGACGCTTACTCCTTGGAAGGAAAGTTATGACCAACCTAGATAGCATATTAAAAAGCAGAGACATTACTTTGCCAACCACAGTCTGTCAAGGCTATGGTTTTTCCAGTGGTCATGTATGGATGTGAGAGTTGGACTGTGAAGAAAGCTGATCGCCGAAGAATTGATGCTTTTGAACTGTGGTGCTGGAGAAGACTCTTGAGAGTCCCTTGGACTGCAAGGAGATCCAACAAGTCCATTCTAAAGGAGATCAGTCCTGGGTGTTCATTGGAAGGACTTATGCTAAAGCTGAAACTCCAATACTTTGGCCACCTCATGCGAAGAGTTGACTCACTGGAAAAGACTCTGATGCTGGGAGGGATTGTGGGCAGGAGGAGAAGGGGACAACAGAGAATGAGAAGGCTGGATGGCAACACCGACCTGATGGACATGAGTTTGAGTGAACTCTGGGAGTTGGTGATGGACAGGGAGGCCTGGCGTGCTGTGATTCATGGGGTCCCAAAGAGTCAGACACGACTGAGTGACTGAACTGAACTGAATGCCACTAAACATAGGCTTGAGCAGAGACATCCATAATCAGCTCTTACATGCAGATGTGAGTCTTTCTAGCATTTTCATCTACCCATGCTTTGCTTGGTATCTACTGCATTTTCTAGTTCTCAATGAGCTAGGAAACTCTATTATGGTTTCATTACAATAATACAATAACTTTCATTTATTTAAGAGTGATTACAAGTCAGACTTCTTCTAAAACTCCACCTGCATTACATATTTAACTCTCATGATGAAGCTTGGACATAGGAAATAATTTTACCCCCACTTTATGGGTGAGGAAACTAAAGCAGTTGGTGACTAAGCAATAAGGCCCCTCTGAGACCAACCTAAAATGGACTCTACATGAAGGATCTTCTCATATAACTTTTATAAATCTCCACAAGTAATGCTAATGTGTAGTCAGGGTCAAAAATCACTGATCTAGAAAATAAAACAAGGAATCCTTGCTATTGGAAAAAAGTACAATTTTCCAACTGAATGTGGCTAACTGGCTTCCCTTGTAGCTCAGCTGGTAAAGAATCTGCCTACAGTGCAGGGGACCTGGGTTTGATCCCAGGGTCATGAAGATCCCTTGGAGAAGGAAGTGGCAATCCACTCCAGTATTCTTGCCTGGAGAATCCCATGGACAGAGGAGCCTCGCAGGCTACAGTCCATGGGGTTGCAAGAATCAAACACAACTTAGCAACTAAACCACTACCAACTGTATGTTAGGTCTCAGATAAAGCTCAATTCACACTTCTACTTGGCTGTGTAGACATGCAACATACATTAAAAAAGAAACAAACAAAAAAAACTTTGTTAGGATGTGGATCATCTTTAGGATGTGATAGAGTTTTTCCAAAAAATATATATTCTGAATAACCTATCTTAATACACAAGGTAGCAGTACATTTTGAGATGGCTAGCTCTTACTTTGAATACTCTCATATTGTTATTTACTTACTTTGCTTAATTTGGGGTCACCAGATAAAATACAATAGTGAACAAACTTATTAAAAAAAAAACACAACTATTTGTTGTTTACCTGAAATGCAAACATGACTGAGTATTCTGTGTTTTTATTTGTTAATCTGGCCTTCCTTAGTATGCTCAATCGTGTCCTACTCATTTTGACCCCAAGGACAGGAGCCTGGCAGAGACTTCCCAGGCAAGAATATTGAAGCAGGTTGCCATTTCCTCCTCCAATGGATCTTCCTGACCCAGGGATCGAACCCACATCTCTTGGGTCTTGTATTGGCAAGTGGATTCTTAATCTGGCAACCCCAACTTAATTCGAGGCCAGAAATTTCATGCTTTGAATCAAATTTTTACACAGAACCATCTTCTATCCTTACCTCTCCCCATCCAAATATTATTATTCTTCCTTCAAATTTAGCCTAGTGAGCATGCCAATAAGATACATGGCTTAACTATTTGTACCACATTATCCCCAATGATTTTGATCTTTAGTGTTAATTTATAATATACTACTGTGAGAGTCAAGAAGCTCTTAAGCAACTGAACACAGCCAGAAACCATGAATGAAAATTGACATGAGCTCATGAACAAATTGAGAATGTCTGTATATGGCAACAACAAAACAAAACAACAACAATACCAAAGTTTGAAAGACAAATGGAAAATGGGGGAAATAATTGCCTTTTTAAAATGAGGAAACCAAAAATAAACAAAGGAACAACACTCTAATTAAAACAGGAACAAAGGATGTGAAATTGAAATCACAGAGAAAAAATGCTACTGTCCAAGAAATAGTAAAATGTAGGTTTAAATTCAGAACAAAGAAATACAAAATGAAACACTGATTTACCTATTAGATAAGCACAGGTAAAAAAACTGTGGCAAAACTTACTACTGGTAAGACTTATGGAGAAACAGTCTCTCTTAACTAGAATTAGAAATTTAAACTGGGGTTTCCCTTACAACTTGGTCCAGTGGTTGAGAATCTGCCTTGCAATGTAGGGGACACTAGTTTGATCCTTGGTTCAGAAAGATCCCACATGCCACATAACAACTGACCCTGAGAGCTGCAACTACAAAAATCCATGCGCTCTAGAGCCCTGTGCTCTGCAACCAGAGAAACCACTGCAGTGAGAAGCCAGTGCACCTCAACTAGAGACGAACCCCCCTCTCTCTGCAATGAGAGAAAACTCGTGCATTCAACAATGAAGACCCCACCCAGACAAAAACCATTAAAAATATATAAATAAATAATTTTTTTAAAAAAGAAATGACAACTGGAGAAATCTTTTGGGGAGCTATTAGCAATAGCATCAAAAAAATTAATATGCATAAAATTGACTAAAATTCTACTTCTATGAATGTATCCTAGCAGGGTAAAATAAATGCATGAATATATAGGAACACGAATGCTTACCACAGCACTATTCAAGCAAAACAACTGAACTCCAAGCCCTCAAAAAGACAAAATCAAATGACTAGCAATAAAGTATCTTAAAATAAATATTCATCAAATATTATCTGTTAGTAGGACTTCAACTTCTTCATAGTTTTCTGAATTGCTTGATTTTTATTTTCTTCTTACAGTAAACATGTAATTCAGAAAAAAATAAAATTAACCCATTTGTCATTTGGGAGACAGTGACACAGAAAAAGGTAGAGCAAGGTCAGTTATCTTTGGATAATTCTGGAACATAACGTATTCAATGTAAATTGATAGAAAGTGATCATCAAAAGATAGCAGAGATTTTTGGTAAAATCTCTACCATCTTACTGCAAGCATGCTAAACCCCTCCCAATCCTGATAATGTGATTTATAAGACCTGCTGAGCTGCAGTGCTAATGACTGCCACATGGATGGTGCCCTTTGCCTCTGAGGCACCTGGGGCCTAGGACATTAGGTATTATTTTAGATTTCAGCAGTTTCAGTCCACCAATAACTTGAGAAGTAGTCAAAAAGTACAAAAAAGAAGTAAGCCATAGATGAAGGGAGGGGACACATACATCCTTATGGCTGATTCACACTGTTGTATGGCAGAAACCAACACAGCATTGTAAAGCAATCACCCGCCAATTAAAAATAATTTTAAAAAAAAAAGTAAGGCATAAAAGCAACTTATTTTGGATTTCTGTGGTGGTGGTTCAGTGTTAAAGATTTTTGCCTTCCAATGCAGAGTCAAAATTCAATCCCTGATTGGACAGCTAAAATACCACATGCCACACAGTGCAGCCAAAGTATAAAAATTTTAAATCTATTTTTAAAAAAGAAAAAAACAGTAAAATAGATAGCTAACAGGAATTTGCTATATGGCTCAGGAAACTCAAACAGGGGCTCTGCATCAACCTAGAGGAGTGGGATGGGAAGGGAGATGGAGGGAAGATCAAAAGGGAGGGGATATATGTACACCTATGGCTCATTCATATTGAGGTTGGAACAAAATTCTGTAAAGCAATTATCCTTCAATAAAGCAATAAATTTAAAAAAAAAAGAAAAAAGAAACTTATTTTAACAGTTGTACAGTTCATGAGAAAAGGGTGACAAATAACAGGAAGATAATCATTTGTCTGTTGCCACAAACCCTGGCCCTGCCTGAGGTTGAAATGTTCATAGCATGACTTGTATGTATTAACAGAATATTTTAGGGAAATTTAAATATTTTACCTTTTGTCTAAAACTGTCTTATCTGAACTCCATTCTAGAGTACTGGAGACATTAAGGGTCTTTTTCACCCACACCCTAGGCATACATTTGGAGAGTCTTAGTTTTTTAATAAACCACTCAATATACACTGCCAAAATAAGAGAATAACAGGCCTGTACACTGAGGCTCAGAGGGAGCTAACACCTGGGTCACTGCCCTGCTCAGAGGTGTCTCCTTTGGAAGCCTTCTTCTTAGCCTTGCTGAACCAACAAACCCTCAAGCATCAATAGTACCCAGCTGAAAATGACTTGGTGCATGCGTGCTAAGTAGCTTCGGTTGTGGCTGACTCTTTACAACCCTATGGACTGTAGCCCGCCAGGCTCCTCTGTCCATGGAGATTCTCCAGGCAAGAATACTGCAGTGGGTTGCCACACCCTCCTCCAGGGGACCTTCTCTGACCCAGGGATAGAACTGCATCTCTTATGTCTCCTGCATTGGCAGGCAGGTTCCCTATCACTAACACCACCTGGGAAGCCCAGATGACTTAGTAGATGCCCTTACATGACTTTCCAGTGTTTTCAGGGCTATTTGCCTTATCTCCGGTTTAGACTGTCAGCTCCTTGCAGCTAGACACTTGAAAGTTCTCATGTCAAACCCACTGAGCAAAGTGATCAAGACAGCAAGTCCCAGGCCATGAAGACAGGAACCCTGCCCCCAGAAGGCCACTCCATGTTATCGAATAAGAAAGGGTAGTTGATAAGTGCTTCCCCAAAATGCTAGAGAATAGGACTTATGATGCAGTTCAAGACTCTAAATATTATTCTGAGTTGTTGTACTTTCACCTTCACAGGATCATCATGACCCAAAGAACTGAAAACCATGAAACCTCATTGCCTTCTGAAGTACAACAAACACCTCTGTCACACATCATTTACTGTAACCAAATGTGCGTCTTCTTCCTAACAGAGGATGGAACTTCCAACATCATTGCAGACACAGGGCTCCATCCCCAAGATTTACACTTAAAAATTCACTGTTGGTAAGAGCCTAAATATCACTCTCAAAGAAGAAGGAACTCACATTTCTCAAGCATCTATATTTTCTGAACAAGTAATTAAATCAAGAGAACTTCCAGCCAGAAACAACCTCATCAGCTAAGTAGGTCCCACCTTCTCTCAAGCGCTCAAGTTTTTGAGAAGGGACTTCCCTGTGGCTCAGCTGGTAAAGAATCTGCCTGCAAGGCAGGAGACCTAGGTTCAATCTATGGCTTGGAAAGATCCCCTGGAGAAGGGACAGGCTACCCAATCCAGTATTGTGGCCTAGAGAATTCCAAGGGGTCACAAAGAGTCGGACATGACTGAGCGACTTTCGCTCGTAACTCATGAAAACAAAAATCAAACGTTTCTGTAGAAATACCATTAACAGCTGAGTATAGCTAATAACAGTCACTGCTGCTGCTGCTGCTAAGTCGCTTCAGTCGTGTCCGGCTCTGTGCGACCCCATAGATGGCAGCCCACCAGGCTCCCCCGTCCCTGGTATTCTCCAGGCAAGAACACTGGAGTGGGTTGCCATTTCCTTCTCCAATATGCTTTAAATCTCTATTTTTATTCCCACATAAACACAAATAAATAAAATACATAAATCAATTTGAGGGCTTTCCAGGAGGCACATGTGGTAAGGAACCCACGTGCCAGTGCAGGAGACACAAGAGGCACATGTTTGATCCCTGGGTCAGGAAGATCCCCTGGAGAAGCGCATAGCAACAAACTCCAATATTCTTGCCTCAGAAAATTCTATGGACAGAGGAGCCTGGCAGGCTACAGTCCATGGGGTTGCAAAGTGTCAGACATAACCGAGTGACTGAGCACTTACGTAATTTTTAAATTTTTTTGAAAATATGGAGGCAAAACAATTATTTTTACCAAATAAATTACCAAGCCAAATTGAACTGAAATTATCACTGCTACTTATTGAGAATTTCCCGTACACTAGCCTTTGTAGGTACTTTATATCATCCAATCCCAACAGCAAGTCTTTTACAGATGGGAACTAAGGTTAATTACCTGACTCACTCATTCACTCATTTTATTTAAAAATATTTGAGATACTTATATGTGCCAGGCCCTTCAGTGCTGGGGATTAAATGGCAGGCAGCACCCATTCGGATTCCAGACTTCCTGGAGCTTAAAATACAGCAAAGGAGACAGTTAATAAATGATCACTCAATTGTTACATCAATGTTTGCAGCAGAGATGGTCAGAAGAACAAGGGAGATCTGACCGAGTCAAAAGGTCAGAAAAAGGTTTTCTAAGAAGAAGACAAGAGAGATTTGAAAGATAAGTAGGAGTTAACACAGCAAAAGGCCAGAAAGTGAAAGGGGAAATTGCATATACAAAAGTAATAGTCATAGCAGCAGACAGCAGGGAGTGTGGTGGGTGTGACAAAGGTTGGGAAGGAAAAGTGGACAGACTGTAGGACCAGGAAGTTGGGTTAAGGACTTGGATCTTTATCCCAGGAAAAATGAAAAGCCAAGTTTGAGCATCAAGGCATCCTGATGAGATTTGCCCCAAATGGTTGGAATTTTCACAAAGAACCTGAAAGGCAAAAATAGTCCACTACTATTTGGGGGCTTTCTGGAAGCTATTTTAAAAATTCATTCTTGAAAGTTAGCGAAGTGCTAACTTCTAAATTTGAAGCTACAGATTATTTAATTTTAATTATTAATATATTTAGACTTTTGCCAAATGCATTTTTGAAGGAAAAAACTCATGAGTTTCCTTTTAGCTATACTCTAGCTCCCCCATGATCAGTCTTTTTGTTAATTTCTTTATTATACAGTTAGAGAATAGATGTTCTCTACAGATTTTCTTTCAAGCACATAAAGTTTCAATAAAGATTTATTTTTAAACTTTATAATATTTACTATTTCAGGGGGTAAAAATCATGGCCTTAACAGACCTATTTCAGTCACTTGCTAATAATTACACAAAACACAATAGTAATTTCTAGGTTAACAGAATGACTCAAGTTTAGTCATTAAAAAAAAAAATCTCAAAACTCTGTATTTAAGAAAATTAAGGTTAATAAAAAATTTACTTAATTACATTCATTAATTTCATTCATTCATTGGAAAGCACTTACTGAGTGTGAACATTTAGGAATTTCAAAGTGAGTGTTTTTTGGTTTTTTGAAAGAATAAGATGGTAAAGAATCTATTTTCACTTCTAGCCCACTAAGCCCACTTTCAGTTCCAAGGCAGTCCCAATCTATACTCCCTCAGATCCTTGGGGCAGATAAGCCTTTTGAATAGTCACAGCCAACAAACAGTTTGTATAGAAAAGCTGTTTTATACAACCCCACAATATCCTCAAATGATTCACAATTCACTGTAACTTCATAACACTTCCTGTCCAAAGGATCAGGACAGGAAGAAAAAATTGAGTTAGTATGCACCCATCTTCCATTTACCAAGCTGAACATTTTTCAGTTCGGTTCAGTTGCTCAGTCGTGTCCAACTCTTTGCGACTCCATGAATCACAGCACGCCAGGCCTCCCTGTCCATCATCAACTCCCGGAGTTCACGTCAGTGATGTGATCCAGACATCTCATCCTCTGTCGTCCCCTTCTCCTTCTGCCCCCGATCCCTCCCAGCATCAGAGTCTTTTCCAGTGAGTCAACTCGTCCCATGAGGTGGACAAAGTATTGGAGTTTCAGCTTTAGCATCAGTCCTTCCAATGAACACCCAGGATTGATCTTCTTTAGGATGGACTGGTTGGATCTCCTTGCAGTCCAAGGGACTCTCAAGAGTCTTCTCCAACACCACAGTTCAAAAGCATCAATTCTTCGGCGATCAGCTTTCTTCACAGTCCAACTCTCACATCCATACATGACCACAGGAAAAATCATAACCTTGACAAGACGGACCTTGGTTGGCCAAGTAATGTCTCTGCTTTTTAATATGCTATCTAGGTCGGTCATAACTTTCCTTCCAAGGAGTGAGCGTCTTTTAATTTCATGGCTGCAATCAGCATCCGCAGTGATTTTGGAGCCCAAAAAAATAAAGTCTAACATTGTTTCCCCATCTATTTCCCATGAAGTGATGGGACCAGATGCCATGATCTTTGTTTTCTGAATGTTGAGCTTCAAGCCAACTTTTTCACTCTCCTCTTTCAATCAAGAGGCTTTTCAGTTCTTCACCACCCATAAGGGTAGTGTCATCTGCATATCTGAGGTGACTGATATTTCTCCCAGCAATCTTGATTCCAGCTTGTGCTTCTTCCAGCCCAGCGTTCCTCATGATGTACTCTGCATATAAGTTAAATAAGCAGGGTGACAATATACAACCTTGACGTACTCCTTTTCCTATTTGGAACCAGTCCATTGTTCCATGTCCAGTCCTAACTGTTGCCTCCTGACCTGTTTCTCAAGAGGCAGGTCAGGTGGTCTGGTATTCCCATCTTTTTCAGAATTTTCCACAGTTTGTTGTGATCCACACAGTCAAAGGCTTTGGCATAGTCAATGAAGCAGAAATAGATGTTTTTCTGGAATTCTCTTTCTTTTTCCATGATGCAGTGGATGTTGGCAATTGGATCTCTGGTTCCTCTGCCTTTTCTAAAACCAGCTTGAACATCTGGAAGTTCACAGTTCACATATTGCTGAAGCCTGGCTTGGAGAATTTTGAATATGACTTTACTAGCATGTGAGATGAGTGCAATTGTGCGGTAGTTTGAACATTCTTTGAACATTTTTAGACCTGACCTATTAACTGAGATTAATTCAGGGCTGGTTGGCAACCTGGATGTTATGGAATCTGAATTACAATAAGGACTATCATGGAATGTGTTCAACATCTTCCTTAGAGAACAAGCTGGACTTCCTATGCCCTTTTGATCACAGGCCCATGTAATGGGAAGTATAAAACCCAAAACTCCTGTTTTCAGAGACTAAAATCTTAGTAATATCCAAATACTCATTTCAATTTGTGGTTTTTACTTTAGCATCTAGGTTAAAAAGATTACAAAATAAAGGGCATGCGTGTGTGCTAAGTCACTTCAGTCATGTCCAACTCTCTGTGACACCATGGACTATAGCCCACCACGCTCCTCTGTCCATGGGGATTCTCCAGGGGATTCTCCAGTGGGTTGCCATGCCCTCCTCCAGAGGATCTTCCCGACCCAGGGATTGAAACTGTGTCTCCTGCAGCTCTTGCACTGCAGGCAGATTCTTTAAAGGGACCAAATGTTAAAAACAGAATAAAACATATAAACCTGGGACTATCTGGGGAAAGGAAAGCAACAATACAATGGTCTCACCAATTAGACTTTCTCTACAGAAATCAGCCTTACAAAGGAAGAAGCCTGACTGTAAGGTCAAGGGATAAATATAATGGTAATATAATGAGAAAAATCATGTTGGCCAGTAGAGAAATTTTGCCTTGTTACAGAAATTCAGTCCATAACTGACTTTTCATAAATTGTAGTAATAAAGTTCCTAGAGCTGGCAGGAAGACCGACTAACCTGTAGAAATTGCCAAGTAGATTCAGGTTGACCATAAGATTTCTGAAAAGAAAAAAAACCAGACTAACCAGAGCCTCCAGTTCAAAATCAACCCATCACTTCTCTTACCCAAGGATGACTCCAGATCTTTCCCCCAGTCTAGCTAAGGATAAAAGGACATCACCAAAGAAGATCAGATACAGAGATAAGCTCTTCCCAGTCTTCCTAGGGATATAGATAAGAACTGAGTGTTCTATTTTGAATTTCTATTGTAGCAACTCCCAATTCTCTCCAAGAGATAACAGATACAGAATTTGGAGATTCAAAGCAATTCAAAAAGTAAAATGACTACAGTCCTGGCTGTCAAATCAAAAGGTCATTATTGCAAAAAGCCTTTAACTTAGGAAGGTCCCTCCCAAAAGAGTCCACGCATAAATTTATTAAGGCAATTGAGATACTCAATTTTTACTCTTGGAAGCAGTATACACTGTTGTGTATACTGGGCCATCTTTAAACATGAATACATAGATAAGTCACCTTGGTTATAAAACTAAAAAATAAATAAAACAATCAATGTTCTTTGTCTCAAAAAACACTGCAAGATATGGTTGGTTATCAAAACTGGATCTAAACCAGTAAAGCCAAGTGGTTCAATCAATCTCACAAAAAAACTGGAACTGCAGTTGTTTAAAACTACATTCTCCTGTTACTACAATATAAACCAGAAGCTTAGATGAGTAAATGCAACCTTGAAAATATCTGACTTAACTTGTCCAACAGACTTACTGGTAAATAAGCAGTCTACACCATCTATGGAAGACTGGGGGAGGCAAAATTCACACCTGTTTATACACTGCCTCATTTGAAAAAACAAATTGAAGGTACTTAGAGTTAATAAAGAGCTTTCCAGGTGGTTCAGGGGTAAAGATGCAGGAGATGCAGGAGACTGGGGTTTGATCCCCTGGAGAAGGAAATGGCAACCCACTCCAGTATTCTTGTTTGGAGAACCCCATGAACAGAGGAGCTTGTCAGGCTACAGTCCATAGGGTTGAAAAGAGTTGGACACTACACATGCCATTGAGTCAGCAAGTGATAGTTAACAAAAGGAAAGAAAGTGAAAGTGAAGTCAAGTCGCTCAATCTTGTCTGACTCTGCGACCCCATGGACGGTAGCCCACCAGGCTCCTCTGTCCATGGGATTCTCCAGGCAAGAATACTGGAGTGGGGTGCCATTTCCTTCTTCAGAGGATCTTCCCCACCCAGGGATCAAACCCAGGTCTCCTGCATTGCAGGCAGACGCTTTAACCTCTGAGCCACCAGGGAAGAGAAGCCCAACAAAAGGAAGTAAGTCCAAAGAAATGAATACAGAAAATTAAAAGAAGGCAGAAATAAGATCCCACTGTTCAATGACTGTGATTAAGAGCACCTGTTACTTTGTGCCTCCAGAGAACTTAGAAGTAAGTGTTGGTGTAGCAGGTGTTTCCAAGGATTGGGCATTTTTCAACATCAGTCAAGCAGGAACACCTCTTCACATATTAGGGTTACCTCTCTCGAACTCTCCACAACACATTTGAAAATGGACTCCATTGTGAAGTTTTACATAACATTCTTTCAAAACTCTAAAGTATCTCCCCAAATTAACCCGTTATAATTTTGCCACATAACATGAAATCAGCTTTAGGACACATTATAATAGCTACACCAAACACTTCCCTAGGCGTGTATGCACGCACATGCACACACACAGAAACATAATTCCTCTTCGGGATCACAACTAAGTAATCTTCAAGATAGGGCTTTATACATCACGTGCGGAAAGTAGCAACGATTAATAAAAAATAAAAAATTGTAAGGAGTAAATTAGAAAGAACCCAAGAGATTCTCACTTTTACGTTGCGCTTAAGGTATAGGTTAAATGTTTGCCCAGCTTGCAAACCGGATGTTGGGTGAGCTAGGTTACACGGAATTCCTTCCAGTTCATTAAAGATAAATTCCTAGATTCTTCCCTACTAACTCTGTAAACACAGAAGGTGTTCTAAACAGCCAGAAGCGTCTAACATAAATTCCACTTTATGCTCTGAGCCCGAACAGCGTGTTTTCGCAGAGCTCCTGCAGTGCTGGAAACAGGACCTGGGCACAAGTGTCCCCTAAGAAGCAGCCGTCGGGTTTCTTTCACCTGTTGGGCCCGAGCCTTGCTGGCCAGACAGAAGCAGCGAGTTCCCGCCCGCCGCGCACACCCTGGCTTTGGCCGCCGACTCCGTCCCCCTCGGGAAAAGCTGGGGTTCTTCAGCACCTGGGCCCCTCATTCGCATTCAAACGGAATGCGTCCGCTGAGAGGGTAGGGAAAGGCACCTGCTGTTGCACTTACATGAAAGGCGTCTTTTTATTCTTTGTGAACCGGCCGGACCGAGGTACACTTCGGAAGGCAACCCCGGCGGCCCTCGTGGAGTCGCGCTGAAAGCAGCCACCCCAGCCCCGCGCCGGGAGAGGGCGCGCCCCCTGGTGGCCCGACGGGCCGGGAGCGCAGCGGCGCCTGCGTTCGCTCGGAGGCTCGGAGGCCCTGAGGACACGAGCGTCCGGGGAGCGGCCGGGGCTGGACGCGGCCCCGTCGTCCCAGGGACGCCGCGGAGCAGGCGGACGTAGCCCGGTGCACCCGCACCCGAGGGGCTGGGGGGACGGGAGGCCAGCGTCCGGAAATAACGCAGGCCACTTCCCCTGCCACCTCTGGTTCCAAACCCGGGGCGACGAGCCCTAGAGAAACATGGAGAAGGCAGGGGAGAGGGCAGCGTGGCCGGGAACACGGGCGGCGAGCGCCAGGGCGATTCTGAACCGAAGTGGGCTGGAGCCAGACCCGGGAAATCTAGCACCACGTTTTCCTAGCAGTTTCAAGAACTCTAACCCCAGGACCGCGAGATTCGCAGGTGCTATTCGGGAGTTCTGACCGTACTTCCCTGTAAAGTAAAACCATTCTGTAAATCATTCAGAATCCAATATTGAGTGGGGGGGGGGGGCGGGTGTTAATTTCCCATTGGTGCTCCCGGCACGTTTCTTAGTAAAAGATCGGCAGTTAGAGCAGTGCACATGTATGCTTTTTCTATCTTTACATTTCGTTTTGTAAGTGGGAAAATAGATCACCTTCAAAATGGACAATACAATCTTCTTGGGGAATGTTCTACCTGACAAGGAGAATCGGAAATGAAAGATGATTCTTCTAGTGGAGGAGGAAATCTGCAGTGGAACGGCTAGCCCCCTCCCATTTCAGAAGCCCGTGATGTGGCCCTTAGTAATCGTGTACGTGTGTAGGACTGAGTTAACTAAATTTTTTAAAGGCCTAGACTGTAGCATTTCCATCAGCAATTGCGTGCAACAAAACAGTAAAACAGATCTTCAGAAATCTTCCATCTGTAGCTCCCTCTGTTAGAACATCTAATATTAAACCGAAAAGCTACAATTGACACCATCAAAAGCAAATCCCGGCCAGAGCAGAAGGTACTTGAAACCCGAATCTGCATTCCGCCCCTCTCGTACGCCGCTCGGAGGTGGGGGTGGCGGTTTGTCCCGGTGCCTGGTGTATAATCGGGTTAATCCAGTAGACAAAGGATAAACCAATAGCCCTCCCACCTCACTTCCCGCTCCCCTTCCCCTCCCCCTGCTTCTCTCCCCGTCGCCCCCTCGAGGGGGAACAGAAAAGGGGAGAGCCTGTCTTGCAATGGATTCCGAAGAAAGTCTCAAAACCCGCAACTGGTTTTTAATGCTAACACAGCCTGGCCGGGATTAGTCTGAAACGTTCATTCCCTTCTAGTGGCGGGGAGAAAGTTCCCTAAATCCGCCGAGCTCAAGGTTCGTCCTCCTGGCCTCTGGGGAAAACTTTAAGGTCAGTGTTTCCTTGAAACTAGATCAACTGACCCCGCCGTGCCCAGCCCGGCCCCGCGGGCACCGCGCGTGACGGCGGCCCGGGCGGCAGGACCGGCCCGGGTACGCGCGGGGCGGCGCGGTTGCCCTTTTGAATGCCTCCTGCGGCTCGGAGCGCTGGCGGGCGCTGGAGTGTGAGTGAATGTAGCCCTGCGGAGCCAATGAGCTGGGACCGGATGCGATATATCCTCTGGGACAACAACTGCTCTGTTCCGCCTCGGATCCACATGACGCCATTTACTGCTGCCGCGGCCGCCGCAGAGCTCCCTGCCTCCTCCGGAAAGGCGAGGGCGCAGGCCAACGGCGAGCCCCCCCGGCCGGGCCCCAGACCCTCCTCCTCCTCCTCCTCCTCCTCTTTCGCACCCACCGCCCCCGCCTCGGCCTCGCCGCCGTGCCTACACAACGCTCAGTCTGCACCGCCGAGAGCTGCGCGCCGCAGCGCGAGCGGAGGAGAGGGGCCGGCGGAGCGCGCAGCGCCCAGGCCCCCGCGCCCGCCCGGCCCGGCTCGGCCCGGCCCGCCGCCTCCGGTCGGACGCGGCCGCGGCCGCACGACTTGGCCATCTGGCTTTTAAGTCCTCGTGAAGGCCGTTTTCTTTTCTCATTCGCTCATCTGCCGGGAGAGGAGACTCGCCGTTGGCGCTTCGGCCTCCAGTTCATTGAGAAAAAAGGGGAGGGGGGGAAGGAAATACTCCGCGTGCGCTTCTAGAAGGGGGGTCGCCTCCAGCCCCGAACTCCAGAGTGTTCTTCGGCTAGGACTTGGCTCCGGATTTTTTTTTCCTCTCTTTTTCTCGTCCAGCCAATCGCTCAGAAGTTAGACTGAAGCAGAGTTTGGAAGGAAGGGGAGGCAAAAAGTTTGCATCAGGGCTGGATTTATTTGCACATCGCGGAAAGAAGAGAATCCAACGGAGAGGGGTTGGTGCAAAGCCGCGATCACGGTGAGGCGCGTTTGGCCGGCTCGTCCCCTCCTGGCGCCGCGGCCGGCGCGTTGTGGGCAACATGGAGTAGGTGCAGCCGGACCGGCACTGGGGTCCGTCTCTCCTCGGGCCTCCCTTTCTCTCACCCCACAGGTTTTCCGTGGGGAGCCCGGGAGCTGCCCGCGGATCAGCCTCGGCCTGCCTCGGCGGGTAGGGGGGTTGCAGCGCGTGCGGGGTGCCGTGTCCCCGGTCCCACGACCCAGCGCACCCGCGCTGGGGGGCTCGCGGCGGCGAACTGGGCGCTTAGAGCGGGAGAGGGAGGGAAGCACTTTGTGTTTTCCGGGGGCGCCGCTGAAGGCGCCCGCATTTCGAACTTGTTCTCTCGGGGGAAGGCAGGTCCCGGGAGAGGCAGTCCCGAGGCAGGGGCGCCGGGGTGCCGAGGGGGCGCGGGGCGCTGCCTCGCAGGTGGAAAAATAGAGGACAGGGTGGCGAGTGGAGGGCGCCCCCGGCCCGGGCGGCGTGGACTGCGGCGAGCACGCAGAGGGTGGGAGCGTCGCCCTGCCTGGCGCCGCGTCTCCGCGGTTCGGAAGTGCAGCTTTCTCTTTTTTCCGTTCGCCGCGGTCGGCCTGGGTCACGCTTTTTTTTTTTTTTTTTGGACGATTGGGCTGACCCAGCACAGGAAGAAAGTCATCAAGCGGTCGCGATCGTTTTCCATTACCTGAAAATAGGTGGCAAAAGAGACTAGGTTTGGGGGTTTTTTCTCTTTACTTTGATGGACGGATCCACTTTTTGTGTGTGGTTGCTGCTGTGTGTTTAATTCGGAACCTTGTGCGGTTTTACAAAGCGGTTTCTGTGTCGGTTTGCCCCACCCTTGTGCTGAAGTCCTTTTTCCCTCATCCTTAGTCTGATCACACACAGTTCTTAATGGGGGGTTTCAAAGCACTTTCAAAGCAGGGGGGTTGACGGGGTGGGGTGGTGCTGCGAAGGGGAAGAGGGATCAGCGGAAATCACTTTAGGAAACTGCCTTACCCCCAAAAGATGCTACTTTGCACTGCAAGCATAGCGGCGAGTGTCCAGCTTAGGGACCTGGGTATTGCATGCTCGGCGTAGGGCGCTGGAAAATGTTCTTAATTTTTAAAGCAGTTTTTCTGTGACTTGAAGGAATACATACCTGCATACAAATGTATATTTTTAATATACAGGCGCGTGCACATTGCAGGCATTGCCCCCTGAGGTCAGCGCGGGGTGGCGTCGCCAAGTGTGCCAGGGTTAGATGACCCGGCTCTGTGTCTCGGGCAGGACTTTCTTCCTCGCGGAGTTGGGGCTGGAAACCAGTGCTCTGCGTCCGAGGGCCTTGGCCAGAACGTCCTGCGATGGGTTGTGTGACCTCCGCCTGAGGGTGGAGCGGCTGCCTCTTGGAGCTGGGAGCCAGTTCTCTGGGGTGGGGGAGATTTCTATCTGGGAAGGCAGGGAGGGATTCCTCCAGCGTTCCAGGGCATGTTCCTTTGCTAGGCGCCCAGGCCCCCTCCCCCGCCCCCCGCCCCGCCTGTCTGTCCGTCCCGGGATTGTGCGCAGGGGGCCAGCTTGGCCGCTGGGCTGCGTCTGTCGTCCTGTAGAAAAGTCCCTCGGGGCTCCGACTCAGTCCCACCTGCTGGGGACGGCGTTGGGGCGCAGATAGAGCCGATAAACTAAGAACAGCGCTGTCTTGTCTGCCTTTCTGTTGGAGCTGAGATCCGGTTTCCAGCTCTGCCTTTTTCCGATTTGGAAGGCGTGTGTCACCTGCCTGTGTCTGTTTTCTAAAAAGTCAGGCTGGATGAAGGTCCACTTTTGCGTGTTTTTGGTCATTGTAGACTGGGTTGACAAAGAGGATGATCGTTTTGAAATTTAACAGAGGGATGGCAATTTAAGCGGTTACTTGTCAGGATTGATAGATTTGCGATGTGACATTTGAATTTTTAAATCACTTCCTGTTATCACCAATCAGTGTATGTTTTCAATTATTAGGTTTTGGGAAATGGGCAAAAGCAGTTAAGATTTTGACATGATTGATTTCCAAAACAGGGAAAACGGGTCTTTTAGCTGCAGAATTTAAGATGTTCTCCGAGGCTTTCAGGTTGTAAAATATGTGATTCTCAAGTTGTTGGGGAGTTGAAAATAAGATCCTGTCTTTTTGTTGCTCGAGGTGTAAGTTTGCTCCATTGTATTCCTGGCACCTAACAGGATTTAAATTGATGTGTTTTCAATTCTATAACTTCATAGTACTATATAGTTAATGATAATGCATGCTTGTTGTATAAAGTGTATATTCCTGGGAAACAGAAGTATTTACCCTTTTTTTGCATGTCATTTCATCCTATGGGATTTTGTAAAGTCACAGAATAGTTCAAGCTGTTTAATGTAAAAGCAGATGTAAAGTAGGAACCAAGAATTTCTAGGCTGTATCTATGGAAGTTCCAGGCAAAAATGACCATGATAAGTTGAAACCTACTTCACGATTTGAAAAGGTATTCAGCTTTTGAAAATGTCAGTATGACTGTTATGTTCCAAGAGTATTTTCCTGCAGTTTTTACAGGGAACCTGAACCTTGCAGATTTTTTGCTTATAAGAGTAAGGAATCCTTACTTGTGTGATTGAAGCAAAGATCAGTTTGGTGTCACTACACTTCACAGGATTAAAGAACAGTGGCTACCTAGCTGTAATTTTTAATTTTGGGTGCAGGCATGGATCAGACGGCTGTCCCAGTACGTTCCACAGCCACTCCATTTTCAAAGTCTTTCTCCAGGGGACGTGGGGAGTGAAGAGTTAAGCCAGGTGGGTGGAGAGTGGGTAGTATCTGGAGTGTAAACTGTCTCCTTCCTCTTGGTTTCCGCAGGAATTCAGATGTGTTCTAAGCCTGCTGGAGTGACTACACTTCCCAGACCTGATGGAGGCCAGAGCTCAGAGTGGCAGCGGGTCGCAGCCGTTGCTGCAGGCACCCCGTGACAGTGGCCGGCAGCGTGGGGAGCCCGACCCCAGGGACGCCCTCCCCCAGCAGGTACACGTGCTATCTCTGGATCAGATCAGGGCCATCCGGAACACGAATGAGTACACGGAGGGGCCCACTGTGCTCCCCAGAGCTGGCCTCAAGCCTGCTCCTCGCCCCACGGCCCAGCACAAACACGAAAGACTCCACGGGCTGCCCGAGCCCCGCCAGCCCGCCCGGCCCCAGCACCCGCCGGCGCACCCTTCGGCCAGGGCCCCTCTGGCCCGATCCATCAGCACAGTCAGCTCGGGCTCTCGCAGCAGCACGAGGACAAGTACTAGCAGCAATTCCTCCGAACAGAGGCTCCTAGGATCCTCCTTCTCCTCGGGGCCTCTGGCAGACAGGATCATCCGAGTGCAGCCCAAATCGGAGCTCAAGCCAGGTGAGCTAAAGCCGCTGAGCAAGGAAGATGTAGGGCTGCACGCCTACAAGTGTGAGGACTGCGGCAAGTGCAAGTGCAAGGAGTGCACCTATCCGAGGCCTCTGCCGTCAGACTGGATCTGCGACAAGCAGTGCCTTTGCTCGGCCCAGAACGTGATCGACTACGGGACCTGCGTGTGCTGTGTGAAGGGTCTCTTCTATCACTGTTCCAACGACGATGAGGACAACTGTGCGGACAACCCGTGCTCTTGTAGCCAGTCTCACTGTTGTACACGTTGGTCAGCCATGGGCGTCATGTCCCTCTTTCTGCCTTGCTTATGGTGTTACCTGCCAGCCAAGGGTTGCCTTAAATTGTGCCAGGGGTGTTATGACCGGGTGAACAGGCCCGGATGCCGTTGTAAAAATTCAAACACAGTTTGCTGCAAAGTTCCCACTGTCCCACCCAGGAACTTTGAAAAACCAACATAGCATCATGAATCAGGAAGATTGCAGTCATAAGGATTATTTCCCTCTGCCCCTCCTGTTTTTGTTTTTTTTTTTTAATATGCAACCAACTAAACAGCTAGAATCTTGGCACTGTTGATAGAGGGTTGGGATATCCTGTGCTGTTTGCAGTGAAATGCTTTTTTCATCCATGTGCCATTTTAATTGATATGCTTGTTAGAACTCAGCTAGTGGAGCTCAGAATATGGGATACAGACCTTGGTGACCTACCTGTTGCATAAGCTAAAGCAATAGACACTCTAGGCGAAGTTTTTGTTTGTGAATAGTACTTGCAAAATTTGTAAATTAGCAGATGACTTCCCCTCTCCCCTCCCCCACCCCCACTGTTTTCTCCAGAGATAATGTGCTATATTTTTGTATATACAATAATATTTGCAACTGTGAAAAACAAGTTGTGCCGTACTATACGGCACATTCACAAAATATTATACTAATATGTTGTACATTCGGAAGAATGTGAATCAATCAGTATGTTTTTAGATTGTATTTTGCCTTACAGAAAGCCTTTATTGTAAGACTCTGATTTCCCTTTGGACTTCATGTATATTGTACAGTTACAGTAAAATTCAACCTTTATTTTCTAATTTTTTTCAACATATTGTTTAGTGTAAAGAATATTTATTTGAAGTTTTATTATTTTATAAAGAAGAATATTTATTTTAAGAGGCATCTTACAGATTTTGCCCCTTTTACGAGGATGTGATAGTTGCTGCCAATGAGGGGTTACAGATGCATATGTTCAATATAAAATAGAAAATATATTAACGTTTGAAATTAAACTGAGCTGTACTGTCTTATTTTACATTTTCTTTGATTTTTTTTTTTGAAGTGAAAAAGAAACCATTTTAGAAATAGCACTTCAGTGACAGACAGTTTCATTTATCTGTGAGATACTCTTATGTTTGCTGCTTTAAAGTAAAGTGGAGATTTGGTGATTTTCAGGGATAATTCTAGCAATCAGGAGAGAAATAATTGAGCACTTGACTCACTTAACAGTATTAATCATAGGAGGGCTCATTTTGGTTCCTGTATTGCTGATTTGCAGGCTGGCCTTTGTTTTGCAGGTTTAAAAAAAATCTTAAGTAATTCATTCAAGAGACTTACCTAAAGGATGAACCATATGTAAAGTTATTAAGAATGAATATCAAGGCTGATTTAAGACCAGAGAAAGGAGTTTGGTTCAACATTTATTGACGGGTCTCTATGTGTCAGGCATGCAGTATACACAGATCAATGCTTATAATTGAGGCAAAATGTTTTCTTGACTTAACTGGCCATGTTTTTCCTAGTCTCTGGTTTTAGACTGTTAGACTTATTGCCATGATACAAGAAAAAGACATGGAAAATATAACTTGTTTTGATTCAGGTACTGGGTATCAGGGAATTTCATCCTATATTGGCCTAATAATTCAGGCCCAAGCAGCACCAGCTTAGCTGTTTGAGAGGCCAACTTGAGAGGCACTGTCTTAGTTGTTTAATCAGATTATCCAGGAAATTGTTAAATTTTACACTGCAGTATGGAAAAAAAAAAAGGCCAGTGTTTGTAGTTATCTTTTGGAAGCAAGCATGCAACAAGCTCTTACAAGCCCATCTTGACAAATACTGGGTTTCTTATTTGTAGTAAGTCACTTGATTAGTCACTTAATGGCTGATTATTTTTTTTCCAAAAGCACAACCTTTTGCTGCCAAGAATCACCGGAAGTCTAGGAAATGATTTACCTGTCGTTATTGTTTAATCTCTCGTTTCCTGTTCTAAGGTCTTGGTTAAGAAGTCTTAGTACAGGCTGTCTTCTGTTTTGTTTTTTGAAATTGGCTTTCAAGGAACTATATAGCCTCCTAAACCAAGACATTGCTATAATGTCTTGCTATAAAAGGGTACCTTTAGTGCCCTCTATGCTTTTCAAAAAACACAAAGCTAAATTAATTTGGAAATTATTTACTCTTCGGTTTCAACTTTGGAATGCTGAATGTTGCAGTTCTAATACTCTTAAGGTCTAATCCTGATGGTCTCAGAATTAGAATATTAGGGGGAAAATAGGGCAGAGTTTCTTATTCACTGTATAGTTTTTCAGGATTTGTAAAGCACAAAAATTTGATTAACCAGTTTCTGACTGTTCATCAGATACTGCCATATGCACTGATAAAACTATTTTGGTATAGAAATTCTGAGAGTTAATTTTTTTATCTTTTTAACACATGAGCAGCTTTCAAAGTCTAATCTAGATAAATTTATCAGATGCCATTGGGTGTTTATTGAAGATGTAGATTAAGGACCTCTTTCCATAATTATTGAATCAGTTTCTTACCCTGTTGCTTAGGGATTTGCATTTTTAATCATTCCACTAGTGATTATGTATAGTTTGAGAACTACTGAACTAGAAATTGCTAATTTATCTTTTTTTGTTTTTTCAATGCAGTCCGTTGTAAACCATAATTCACTAGTTTGAATGTGGAACATGGTAATAAACCAGCTGAAGCTAGAAGAGGACTTGGTATAAGTATATATAAAGTCCTGATAAGAATTATTATTTAAAGATAAATAAGGAAAACTGGATTCCTCAAGAAGCTTCCAACCAATCCATTAAATGTTGAGTTTGTCTATAAACCAATAGAGAATTCATTTTCAGAATATAAAAAATGAAATATTAAATGAATATCTAAACAGGTTGAAAACAGCTGATGTTCACTTTTCAGTGTGTTAAAAGAGTTTTCCAGTGTTCCAGGTCATCTCACTAAGGTGAAGGAATCATCACCTCAACTTCATGAAAATTCTTACAAATACCAGTTGATAAGGCAGTGGTCATTATTTGGATACTGTTATAGGTTAAAAGTACAATGATACAGTATGCATTAGTTGACTGCTTAGCATTTAGGGATATCTTTGCTAGATATTCTGGTTTCTTGCCTTTTATTTTCTTAGAAACTATTGAGATTCATTTGAGGATGACAAATTGATTGCTGTTACTGAAAACAGTCATTTATGTGTGTTGAGATTTTAAGGCCCTGCCAGAGCTCTCCTTGTCAGAACATGCTCTGGGCATTGTCTGTGAAAGAAGAAAGCCAAAACCAAGTGCAGGTACTCCCAACCAAACTTTTTGCATAAATTCTTTCTCCAATACACCTTTGTCTCAGGGACTACTCGCCTCCAGGTTATATAAGATAGTGATGATGTCAGATAAATGAGTTCACTCTTTGCCCAGTGTGGCAAGATGCTGGATAGACAGTTGATGGGTTTGACGCTTTTGAACATGCATGTCAGAACTTTCAAAGGTTTATGGGTTTTGAGTTTCACTTGTAGTAACATCTCAAATTGGCCATTTACCCTCTTTTCAATGTGCAGAAAGACCAGGAGGTATGTGCCAAAGTCTCAGCTTTGAAAATGGGCTAAATAGTGTAGATCAAAAACATTATTAGTCATCTTGTGCACAATAGTTCACACTGTTTTAGTAAAGGAAAATAAAAATAGGCATTAACTAGTTACATCAATGGTGTATCAGTATCCATTCTTTTGTTTTTAGTATTTATTAAGATACAAGTGATATTAATTTCTACTTTAGGTCAATTGCTTCACTTCTCTGAGATACCAAGGGTGTGTCTCGATTGAAGACTAGAGCAGAATTTTAAAATAAGGCCTGTCTGATTTCACTGAACTGAGCGTCAGAATGAAGCTTTACATCTGGATTACTTAACCACTGGTTTGGCCACTCATGGGAGGATAAAGCTGCCAGAGTATGGTTTGGGTTTCATTTGGAAATCATTCATGCCTCTATCTGCCTTATACCATGAGAGACAACTACGTGAATAATGAAAGACAATGTGCATTTTACACGATAGTATACCTCTGGTCAAAATTAAAGATACTTGTTTAACTTACAGTCAAAGGGAGAAATATATCTAGAATATAATACATGTTATATAATACACATGATATTCCATACAGAGAGACTATAAAAAAAATGTAGATGCATAGCAAATAAGAAAAAAAGATTAATACTATTCAAATGTTTCCATGTTTTTTATTATATTTTGGCCATAACAGGAGGCATGTGGGATCTTAGTTCCCCAACCAGGTATCAAACCCGAGTTCCCTGCATTGGAAGGCAGATTCCCTGGACTGTAAGGGAAGTACTTCACATTTTTATTTAAAAGTACCCTTTTATCAACCTAAAGAATTTTTTAAAACCAGTCTTAGTTGGTAACTAATATTTTTTGAACTATTAAAGGAGATTAGAATGAAGCCTGTTGCCGTGGCCTCTGGCTTGGCTACATGAACATATTATAAAGCTTCAGCATACTTCAAAGGAGTTTATTTCTCAAAACAGTTCTAATGCACAGAGAAGAAATAAAATTCTGGCTTAATACAGGGACCACACACCCCTACCCCTGGAATGGAATTTGAGCCTGAAAATACCAATAATTACGCATTTCAGTTTAACACTTTTTATTTTTGATTGCCTACTTCCTTCCCCATCACAGGGCTAGTTGTTGAAGTATAAAAGGAAAGGGTTAATGACCAATGCAAGACAGGACTTTTCACAGCAAAGGCGCAAGCAAGGTGCCAGGAGACACAGAAGACAGGTAGAGCACTGATGTGTCCTCTGTAGTGGGTTTGGTCCTCAGGGCTCTGCAATGGTTGTGTATACATGTGCTCACTCAATCATGACCAACTCTTTGCCACCCCATAGACTATAACCTGCCAGACTCCTCTGTCTGTGGGATTTCCCAGGCAAGAATACTGCAGTAGGTTGCCATTTCCTTCTCCAAGGGATAGTCCTCACCCAGGGATCAAACCTGGATCTCCAGTGTCTCTTGCAGTGGCAGGCGGAATCTTTACCATTGAGCCACCTGGGAAGCCCATTTAAACAGCCACGGAGTTTTTTGCTCAGGGAGATGCAATAGGACTTCCTTTATTCATTAAATAAAACTCTGTTCACCATGCTTGTATCTTAAATTCTAATTGAAATGTAGAGATGTTTGATTAATACTTGGACACCTATAATTTGCTATGTTTATTCTTAATTTCATGATTCATTAAAACTTTTCTCTAAAAAATACATTTTTAAGATATGTAACTAAGACATAAGTTGGAAAGATCTATTTATTCTTGCTTTTCCAGTTTTTGTTAGAATTTACCTCTTGTCATTAACCTATAATTTGAGCATGCTTCTGTACCTGGAAAAATGAATACTCATGAAGAACAAATTTGGGATAATCAAGCTGAGAAGAAAAAAAGTGTTCATGATAGTGTGAAAGGAAGTAGTTGAGCTTTGGAGTACTTCCACCCTTGCCAAAACACAGTGTCAGAGACCTGGCTCTGCAGATTCACAGAGCTTCCTAGGTGACTCAATGGTATGGGTTTGATCCATGGGTTGGAAAGATCCCCTGAAGGAAGAAATGACAACCCACTCCAGTATTCTTGCCTGGAAAATTCTGTGGACAGAGGAACCTGGCAGGCCACAGTCCAATGGGTCACAAGGGGTCAGGCACGACTTTGCACATATATATACCCATGGCTCTCAAAGCTCAGGTGAACAGCTTTGGCACCTAAGTCAGTGAAGTGAAAGTCACTCAGTTGGGTCTGACTCTGCAACCCCATGGACTATAACCCACAGGTCTCCTCTGTCCATGGAGATTCCCCAGGCAAAAATACTGGAGTGGGTTGCCATGCCCCCCTCCAGGGGACCTTCCCAACTCAGGGATTGAACCCTGGTCTCCCGCATTGCAGGCAGATTCTTTACCATCTGAGCCACCAGGGAAGCCCACCTAAGTCAGTTGAACTTCCATTTTTAAAAAATAGTTCTGTGCTCCAATAACATCTGTTTTATTGACTCGCATAGGGTTTACAGTCAAGCAGGGTTCTGGTAACTACCATATTTGTATCACCAAATATGGCTCTGGTAAATAACATATTTGTATCACCTCCCATTTCTGCAAGTTCTTAATAGGTTCAGTGCATCCTTCCTAGACCTGGCTTTCCTGCTCCAAAGTAGGCACAAAGTAGCCCTCATACCCTCTGCTAGTCATACTGGAAACTGTTGCCGAGTTTCCTGCTCCAACTCATAAGTTCCAAACTACATTTAAGGGTCACTGCGAATGTTATCAAGTCTAGTGACCAAGCAGCCCAGCATGCATCAAGCAGCAGCACAGAGCTTTGGGATCAATATTTAGCACCTGCTATGTTGGCACATTAGTGGCGAGGATGTCCTGAGAGAGATTCGTCTCTAACCCATCCCTCTGCCAACAGGGAATTGACTCCAGGAGCACCAACAAAAACAGTCAACATTCATATTCAGGTCCCCGTGTCACCTGGATTCTGACCACACATTTAAGATATAGCCCAATTCGACTTTGTTCCAACCATTCATTAATATGACACCTTGAAGCTTAAACTTTGGAAATGGATTCTTTTACAAACTATTGATCTGATTCTAATCATCTGTGAGAATTTACAAGAACCCAATAATGTGTCTTCAGAGCCTTTGCCCTGACATGTGAATGATGAAAACTACAGGCTCAGAGTGCAACTTCTGGTCACTGACTTAATATTTAAGGTGTATCTTCAGTGTAAAAGATGTCACAGTAAGTGGGGGGGAAAGCAGTCATTTAGATCTGTGATTGTGGACCAGCAAAATAAGAACAATGCCCACAGCTCTTTGGAAGCTAACAACCAGGACTTAGGTTCTAAACCATAGATAAATATTGGTTCAGTTCAGTTCAGTCGCTCAGTCGTGCCCGACTCTCCGCGACCCCATGAATCACAGGACGCCAGGCCTCCCTGTCCATCACCAACTCCCGGAGTTCACTCAAACTCATGTCCATCGAGTCGGTGATGCCATCCAGCCATCTCATTCTCTGTCGTCCCCTTCTCCTCCCGCCCCCAACCTTTCCCAGCATCAGAGTCTTTTCTAGTGAGTCAACCCGTCACATGAGGTGGCCAAAGTATTGCAGTTTCAGCTTTAGCGTCAGTCCTTCCAATGAACACCCAGGATTGATTTCCTCCAGAATGGACTGGTTAGATCTCCTTGCAGTCCAAGGGACTCTCAAGCGTCTTCTCCAACACCACAGTTCAAAAGCATCAATTCTTCGGCGATCAGCTTTCTTCACAGTCCAACTCTCACATCCATACATGACCACGGGAAAAACCATAACCTTGACTAGATGGAACTTTGTTGACAAAGTAACGTCTCTGCTTTTTAATATACTATCAAGGTTGGTAATAAGTTTCCTTCCAAGGAGTAAGCGTCTTTTAATTTCATGGCTGCAATCAGCATCTGCAGTGATTTTGGAGCCCAAAAAACTAAAGTCTGACACTGTTTCCACTGTTTTTCCATCTATTTCCCATGAAGTGATGGGACCAGATGCCATGATCTTTGTTTTCTGAATGTTGAGCTTCAAGCCAACCTTTTCACTCTCCTCTTTCACTTTCATCAAGAGGCTTTTGAGATTGGTAGCAGTATCTAATTCCTGCCCTGGGCAATTGGATTCCCCCAAGGGGACATTTGGCAAAGTCTGGAGACATTTTTGGGTTTCACCGCTGGGGGTTCAAAGGGTGAGATATTGGTTCAGTTCAGTTCAGTTCAGTGGCTCAGTCATGTCTGACTCTTTGCGACCCCATAAATCACAGCACGCCAGGCCTCCCTGTCCATCACCAACTCCTGGAGTTCACTCAAACTCATGTCCATCGAGTCAGTGATGCCATCCAGCCATCTCATTCTCTGTCATCCCCTTCTTCTCCTGCCCCCAATCCCTCCCAGCATCAGAGTCTTTTCCAGTGAGTCAACTCATTGCATGAGGTGGCCAAAGTATTGGAGTTTCAGCTTCAGCATCAGTCCTTCCAATGAACACCCTGGACTGATCTCCTTTTAGAATGGACAGGTTGGATCTTCCTGCAATCCAAGGGACTCTCAAGAGTCTTATCCAACCCCACAGTTCAAAAGCATCAATTCTTCAGCTTTCTTCACAGTCCAACTCTCACATCCATACATGACCACTGGAAAAACCATACCCTTGACTAGACGGACCTTGGTTGGCAAAGTAATGTCTCTGTTTTTTAATATGCTATCTAGGTTGGTCATAACTTTCCCTCCAAGAAGTAAGCATCTTTTAATTTCATGACTGCAATCACCATTTGCAGTGATTTTGGAGCCCAGAAAAATAAAGTCTGACACTGTTTCTACTGTTCCCCCATCTATTTGCCATGAAGTGATGGGACCAGAGGCCATGATCTTAATTTTCTGAATGTTGAGCTTTAAGCCAACTTTTTCACAATCCTCTTTCACTTTTCTGCCATAAGGGTGGTGTCATCTGCATATCTGAGGTGATTGGTATTTCTCCCAGCAATCTTGATTCCAGCTTGTGCTTCTTCCAGCCCAGCGTTCCTCATGATGTACTCTGCATATAAGTTAAATAAGCAGGGTGACAATATACAGCCTTGACGTACTCCTTTCCCTATTTGGAACCAGTCTCTTGGTAGGTAGAGGCAAATTGCTAAGCAGCTTCCACTGGCCAGGGTAATCCTGACAACGAAGAATTATTCAGTCCGGGATGCCAACAACTGAGTTTGAGAAACCCTGCTAAGAGGAAGCTAGGGGAGTAGTGGGGAGAATGAAACATGTCCTTCTGAGATGGTGTGTGAGGCGGGGGGAGGGATCACTGAGACCATAATTTGAGATTTTCAACCTGAGTACTAAGCCTCTGAAATTCTTCTGGTGGAAAAACGCCCTGCGTTTGTTAGTATCTATATATGTCCATACACCAATTTACGCAGCCCTTGAAGTTCATGTGGTCTGCAGAGAAGTCTCTGTGCAAATTCCAACTCCCACCCCCAACCCCACCCCTGACCAAAGTTAGTTAAGGTCTTTAGGTCTGATGTCTTCATCTGAGAGATAATAATTCTTGACCCAAAGGTTGTGAAGATTGAAGAGATGTGTGAAATATTAACTCTTGAGATAGGTACGAAATAAGTACTAAAAACGTTTACTATTGTTGTGCATTTAGGAGATTTTTCTTCCTCCTCATTCTGCTGCTTCTTCACCTCAGTCACAGTGTTAAATGCTTATAAGACAATATCACCTGCCCTCCTACAATGTGTTTGCAGGACAGCTAAATGTTTACCGTACTGTATAATACATGTGATTACAGACTTAAAACACATATAAAGATGAAATGATTACCTCTATCTTGGGTGTAGAACGTGGGATCAGGAAAGTTCCCCAGAGGGGATGATCTCTACAAAGCAACTTGAATGATTCTCTTAAACTGAGGTGGTGGGTAGGAGTCCACAGCCAGCCAGGTGTGAAAGAGAAAGAGATCCATTCTTGAATGTGAAAGAAAAAAAAAAACAAACAGAATTGATGTGATGCCAAAGGATTGATCAATTTCAAATAGTGTTTCTTTATAAGAGATTTGTGAGAGTTTAGTTTCTAAACATTAACTTACAATAAATATGTGTGTGTGTGTGTATGTACATATGTATGTATGGGCTTCCCTGGTGGTTCAGATGGTAAAAAATCCACCTGCAGTGCAGGAGACCTGGGTTTGAACCCTGGGTCAGGAAGATCCACTGGAGAAAGCAACCCACTCCAGTATTCTTGCCTGGAGAATTCCATGGACAGAGGAGACTTGCAGGCTAGTCTAAGGGGTTGCAAATACATTTTAATTGTGTTTAAAATGCCATCCTGAAACAGCATGAAAATGAAAAGATTATCATATGGCCCCAAAACAAAGCTATTAAATGTTGTGTTATTGGGGTTAAATTTAATAGTAAGGAAAAATCTGTTATTTGACAATTTTTTCCAATCTGATTTTTCTTACAAAAAATAAATAAGGGCCTTTAGGACCTAAGAAACAAAACCCCAAAAGTAGATGAATAGATGAGATAAATTTCAAAGTCCATGCTAAACTGGTATGACTAATTTATATACCTCAACAGGCTGACAGTAAGACTTTGTCACAAATTTATCAGCAGTACTTTCATTTTCTTCATTGTTTAAAAATATTATCATCTCTTAAAATCTTTTTTTTTTTTTTTCTGAAAAACTTTTCAGGAAAATGGTAATTATTTGGGACATTTTAAGAAATTGGAAACATTCAACCAGGGTACCAAGGATAGCTAAAATTTTGCCTAGCTCTTGAAAAATAGGTAATAAGGTATTCTGGAAAGCCAAAAATCAGGATTGAGCAAAAGACAGAGTGAGTAGACTAGTCTGCCTGCAGTGCATGTTTATGTAAGGGAGAAGTGAAAATGAAGACTGGAAAGATAGATTTGGCCTCAGCTCTGAGGAATCTGAATGTTAAACTAAAGAACCTGGATTTTATCCGAATGTGTCTCCTCAAATCCATTTTTGGCTATTCCATCACATTTTCCAATTAACAGTAAGCATAATCCTTCAAAAGTGTATTATAAACATTTTGATCCCTTTTTAAACAGATTTGATGACTTCCTTTTGCTCTTGGAACAGAATTCCAGTTCTGTCAGGATCCTGAATGATCTGGTTCCTCCCGACTCTAATACCTATCCTTCTGCCCCTTTCTACCTTAACCCCAAGGGTCTGCCTTCTCTCCTATTCTCACCAGTTTCTTTCCTTCCCTCCACACATCCTTTACAAATACGACTACCTCTGTATGGAATCTTCTTCCTTAGCCCTCTTCCCACATCCATCAACCTGAGAAATTCTTACTCTTCCTTTAATATTCAGTAAAAATGTCACCTCCCAGGAAATCAAGCTCCTTCTAACTCCTAGTCTGGATAAAATTTGTGAGTCACTCTCATATTATTCAGTCTTCCTCCATAGCACATTATCAATGCAGCTATGTAATCATCTGTGTGATTACTTCATTTTTATTTTCATTAGACCTTATTTATTTGGTTTACGGCTGGATTTCCAGGGCTAAATCCAGCACCTGGTACATAGGAGGTGCTCAACATGTATTTGAGGAATAAATGAAAGGATGAATTTAATAGTGTAAAGATATATTGATGGTGTCTAAGAAAGAATAGCTATGAAGAAGTAGCCATTTTGGAAAATTCAGCTGATCATTTTACATGGAATGAATTAGAAGAGTAAGAATTTAAAGAAAAATTTACCTCTTTTGCCTTTCATGGTCATTTGTTGGGGAGGCAGCTGTATTTTGTTATTGCTCTTACTTATACACCTATTCTTCTGAACTAACTATATGGTTTTTAAGGACAGAAAAGAAATCTTTCTCTCTGTAGCATTTATCACAGTGTCTGACACAAAGTAGATACACTCTAAATGTCATTCAAATGAATGGGCTTTTACTAACCACAATCCAACCATTACTGAGATGAGTCTATTATGGTTTTATGTATCTCTTATCCTAGATACTCATGACCCGTTAAGATTTTTTTTTTTCTCTTAGCTGAGCAGTCTCTGCATCAACACCATCAATCCAAGCAGAAACATGGACTAGCTTTCCTAGGGGCAATGAATTCGATCACAAAATTGGAGAGTTTATCAAAATTTTTGAGCTTTCTCAGTAGCCAAATGAAACCAACAACAATTTCCCTCACCCACCTCATGTGACGAGTTGACTCACTGGAAAAGACTCTGATGCTGGGAAAGGTTGGGGGCTGGAGGAGAAGGGGACGACAGAGAATGAGATGGCTGGATGGCATCACCGACTCTGTGGACATGAGTTTGAGTGAACTCCAGGAGTTGGTGATAGACAGGGAGGCCTGGCATGCTGTGATTCATGGGGTCGCAGAGAGTCAGACACGACTGAGCGACCGAACTGAACTGAACTGAACTGAACCCTTCACTGCCCCAGAGCATTCAACTAGCCTGAAATGAAAGGACCCTCAAATGCCCCCCAAACAGACACTAACGTAGCAGCAATGCACTTTAAAAAATAAAAGGGAAAAGAGAAAAAAATCTTGAATTTCTGATCATCCTGGGTAGGAATTCCTTAAATTAACTGGGGATCCTGTTAAAATATGCAAATTCTGAACCATAGTTCAAGGAAAGGATCTGAGATTATGAATTTCTGAGAAGTTCCCTACAGGTCTGCTGGTCACTCTGGAGCAATATATTAGTCAGGGTTCTCCAGAGAAATAGAAACAGTAGGATATGTGTGCACACCTGCACGATGCAAAAGGAGAGATTAGTTTTAAGAAATTTACTCATATGATTATGGAGTCTGACACATCCCAAATTTGCAGGATGGACTACAGGTTGGAGACCTAGGTAAGAGCCAGTGTTGTAGTTCGAGTCCAAAGGCTTCTGCTGGTAGAATTCCTTCCTGGGAGGAGGTCAGTCTTGGTTCTATGAAAGCCTTCAACTGACTGGATGAAGCTCACCCACTTTAAAGAGGGCCATCTCCTTTACTCAAAATTCACCAATTTAAATGTTAATCTCACCCCAAAGACACCCTTACAGAAATGCCAAGAATAATGTTTGACCAACTTTCGGGGTACCTTGGCCCAAGCCAAGTTGACACATAAAAGTATCACAAGCCACAAGGCTCTCAGCAAACACTTGGTTCTTAATCAGAATAGTCACGTCTGACTTGCTTTGTCTTTAGGCCTTCATCAGTCCATCAGAAATTCACTACCTGGTGACAAAATAATGGGAATTTTAAAGATGGGACACTAAGCCTTCAGTATTAAATGATATAAAATATATTTCTCTCCTGAAAACAGATATATTTAAAATATCACTGGGGATATAACTAACTTTATAAAAGAACAATGTAATGTCTAAACTAGCTATTAGAGCTTCAGTGGGTCTCTAGGAAAGCACCAAAAATTTTATTTTGATGCAAATATAAAGGCTTCCCAGGTGGCACAATTGGTTAAGAATCTGCCTGCAATGCAGGAGATGCAAGAGATGTGGTTTCGATCCCTGGGTCCGGAAGATCCCCTGGAGTAGGAAATGGCAACCCTCTCTAATATTCTCACTTGGAAAATTCCATAGACAGAGGAGCCTGGTGGGCTACAGTCCATAGGCTGCAAAGAGCAGGACACAACTAAGCAACTCAGCATGCACACATACAAATATACACAGTCCAAATGACTTACTTTAGAAATTGACAGAAGGCACCTCATGTTGGTGCCACCACTTGCTGACTGAATGATCTTAGGGTGGTTACTTAGCATCTCTGAGCATTGGTTTACTCACATATGAAAGAGAGATTTAAACTGCTCTTTTTGTGAACTGTTTTATAATTAAAATTATAACCCTGGTGGTCCAGTGGTTAAGACTCTGCTTCCAATGCAGGGGGCATGGTTTTGATGCCTGGTTGGGGAACTAAAATCCCACATGCCATGGGATGTTAAAAAAAATTTTTTTAGTTAAAAAAAATTATGACATATCTTTATAATCTTCAAGTTGGTTTATATACTTCTTGACAGGGCAAAGGATATTTTATTCCCAGTATCTAGCACATGCTTCAGATTTGCAATATTTGTGGCATAATTACAAGCAATAAGCAAAGGACTTCATAAATGGCAGCTTTAGTTGTTAGGCAGCCACTTCACTTTATACAGAATAGAAATAAGGTCATTTTAGACTAAATATAATTATTTACCAAAGTACCCTATCTCGATTTTCACCCCCAAGTTCTGAATCCAGATTTTAATATGCAAATTGGGGCCATGTCTGTGTCAATCATAGTAATTTATTACAGTACCCTACTGTTGACTTATTGCTTTCACATATCGAAACTCATTTTGACCTTTGATCCTCACAGGTGGCCCTGAGATGTTTGTAAGGACAGAAATTAATATTTCTATTTTACATAACAGGAAATTGGAATTTCTGTAGATGAGAGGGTTGCTACAAATCATATAGGAAGCAAGTGAATATATCTTCAAGTCCAGACTTTTGATTCCAAATCCCGTGTTTTGACCATATCATAGTTGAATCTTTCTATTAATTATCACAGAGAAACACCTCTTAAATGCATTCCACATTGATGACATTTTCCATTATGGCATCTTCATACATGAGCAATGAATTATTATTTAAAATGAGGCTATTCCAAGCTATCTTCTTACAGGAGATCCAACACATTTTTTTTTTTTTACGTATCAGTTCAGTTCAGTTCAGTTCAGTCGCTCAGTTGTGTCCGACTCTTTGCGACCCCATGAATCACAGCACGCCACAGTTACCTAAAACTGCCAGTATCAAAACCAGGTTAAAATTCAATCTCACTGTGTATGACAGTCTAAGTACCCGGAAAAAAAAAAAAAAAAAAATCTCTCATAAGATTCTAGCACAGTTATTCCTATGCTTCAGTTTCACTTCAAAACAGGCACCAAAAAATTATTACAACTGTCAGAACAGGAGGAAATAACAATTTTTACAAATTTATAGATTGAGCCCTAGGCCCAATTTCACAAATACTAAGTCAAATTAATTACTTGATTGGTGTATGGAAATTTAAATTTTTGAAAATATTTGTGTATGGTATGTCTATTAAATATTTTATAAAAGTTTCATCTTAAGGCTTTCCCTGTGATTATAAGAGTAATATGTTCAGTTCAGTTCAGTTCAGTCGCTCAGTCGTGTCTGACTCTCCGCGACCCCATGAATCACAGCACGCCAGGCCTCCCTGTCCATCACCAACTCCCAGAGTTCACTCAAACTCATGTCTACAGAGTCAGTGATGCCATCCAGCCAACTCATTCTCCGTCGTCCCCTTCTCCTCCCCCCCACAACCTTTCCCAGCATCAGACTCTTTTCCAGTGAGTCAACTCGTCACATGAGGTGGCCAAAGTATTGGAGTTTCAGCTTTAGCATCAGTCCTTCCAGTGAACACCCAGGATTGATCTCCTTTAGAATGGACTGGTTGGATCTCCTTGCAGTACAAGGGACTCTCAAGAGTCTTCTCCAACACCACAGTTCAAAAGCATCAATTCTTCGGCGATCAGCTTTCTTCACAGTCCAACTCTCACATCCATACATGACCACGGGAAAAACCATTGCCTTGACTAGACGGACCTTTGTTGGCAAAGTAATGTCTCTGCTTTTTAATATACTATACATATTCATTTATTTGGCTGCACTAGATCTCAGTTGAGGCATGTGAGATTTTTAGTTGCAGCATGTGAGATCTAGTTCCCTGACCAGGGATCAGACCTGGTCCCCTGCATTGGGAGCACAGAGTCTTAAGGCACTGTACTATCAGGGAAGTCCCTCTAACCTTATTTTTATTGTTGTAATTGTTGCTACTACTCCTTCAAATCACAGATTAACAGTATATATCTGATCCAATACTTCTCTGCAATTCTAATCCTATAAAATATTGAAAACATACAGACCTTCATATTTTTTATATAAAAAGTACTTAAAACATGTCTAAACAGAAAGTCATGAAAATATATTTTCTATCCTCTACTGTGTTGGGTTTTAATGAACCAGGATTGAGAAATTAGTTGAACAATATATGAGTTCTCTTGAAGAAAAATTTATGTAACAGTTTACTCAAAATTTATCATTCACATCATTGGTCAGTTAACCTTTGGAAACATACCATTTTATTTTAATTGATTTTCCTAATCCTAATAACTATACAATTCAATTATTTTGCAACTATTCTAATCATACTAACCTGAAAAAGGAAAAAGAGTTATTAATTTAAAAACTGGAACATTAAATTACACATTCTTTTTGAATTTGATAGAACTGATAAATAAAAGTCACTGAGGGACTGTACTGAAGTTATAATTGTGAACCTCCCTAATTCTAGGTTGGTTATTACTACTGTAGCTTTCTTTTCTCCCCTATAGATGATGAAAAAATGCTGACTTACTAAGTGTGGCAGATCCATTTTTATTGTTTTAATTTGTTGTCTGTCTTGTACATCATTAAACTCTAGGATTCACATCTGCGATTGCATTTACCAAAGGGAGAAAAAATAACTTACTTAAACTTTTCCTAAGTTCCACAGATTTGCAGGTACATTCAGATATACACATATGGGGCTTCCCTGGTGGCTCAGATAGTAAAGAATCTGCTTGCAATGCAGGAGACCCAAGTTTGATCCCTGGGTCAGGAAGATCCCCTAGAGAAGGGAATGGCAATCCACTCCAGTTTTCTTGCCTGGAGAATTCCATTGACAGAGGAGCCTGGTGGACTACAGTCCATGCGGTCTCAAAGAGTCTGACATGATGAGCGACTAACATTTTCACTTTTAGATACATGTGATTATCTGCTACTCCATCATCTGTGTTCCCTCTCTTCCCCACCAAAAGGAATCTCCTTTGCTAAGACTCTGAGTTTTGTTTTTTTTTTTTTTTCAAGAGTTCTTATACATCCACTGTAGGGAGAGATGAGGCAAGGATTTGACTTAGAAGGCCAAACCCTCTCTTAGTTACCTGCCCAAATCCTTGGAACCAAGCCTAAATTTTAGCAATTTAAACAGTAAATAAATTCTGCTAATGGCTATTAGATTGCTAGCTGGGGAGATTCATATAGGGAATAATTCTAATTAAATAGAGAACATTGCAGAGAATTGAAATGTTTCATGAGCAGATTTTTGTCTCCCATGCCTCATTAGGAATATAAAATCAGCTTCCATTGTGAGAAAGACAATCTTTCAAACGACTGCTCTTTGGCCATAAAGAGGTCGTATAAACTTCATTTTCAAATTTCGCATTGCTTTTTCAGTAGCGAAGTGTATTTTTCTGTCCAAACCCAACAGAAACGATGCTACATCACCATATTTTGTGAACAACAATTTATCTCTCATTTAGATACATAAAAAGGCTGACTTCGGCCATTGTAGCAGAAGGTAAGATTTGATACATCCTGGCTTCCCAGTGGTTCTCAGATAGGTTATTAAAGAGTGGGTGTTTTCTCCACTTGCCTTCTCCACCCCACCTGCCTTCTGGATCTGGATCCCGCACTTCTTGCAGCCCACTAGATATAATTCACAAGCAGAAGTGGAGAAGTTAACGGTAGGTCACTAAGTCATTGATGTGGTCTACCTGAGAGTCTTATCAAATTAAAGTATAATTGCATAATTGATTCACCTGAAAGGGTGATTGACTTTTGTGGTAAGCAAAACGAAAATAAAATCTTGTATTTGTTTCGCTGATTTCTCCACTAACATGAGAGCGTTAGCACTAGTTCTACAAACTTTGCTTTGAATCTCTGACTCGTGTTTGTTTGGCAGTTATTAACAACATTATGAGAGCATTTCATATAGAAGAGACCACAGTTTATTCTTTTTTTAATGTATCAGTTCAGTTCAGTCGCTCAGTCGTGTTCGACTCTTTGCGACCCCATGAATCACAGCACGCCAGGCCTCCCTGTCCATCACCAACTCCCAGAGTTCACTCAAACTCATCTCCATCGAGTCGGTGATGCCATCCAGCCGTCTCATTCTCTGTCGTCCCCGTCTCCTCCCACCCCCAATCCCTCCCAGCATCAGAGTCTTTTCCAGTGAGTCAACTCGTCGCATGAGGTGGCCAAAGTATTGGAGTTTCAGCTTTAGCATCAGTCCTTCCGATGAACACCCAGGACTGATCTCCATAATCAAGAAAAGGATCACTTTCAAATCTTGAAAATAAACTTCTAGGGCATCTCTCCAAGAGTGGAAAATATAGAAAAACCCTCATAACATACACTGCCACATATCTTAGCCAGAAGGAAGGGCCAGGTGCCTAGTTGCATCCCCTAGCTCCTTTACTCACTCCTTTACCCTCTCCTGTCTCTCCAAGTGGAACCAGAACAAATTATGCTGTGGTGTTGTCATAGATTAAGTCAACATCATCAAGGTAGGTTTTGACCCTTTGCATGGAATATACGTGCTGGTAGGGAGCACACCTATAACTAAGACTCTCATGAGTCATTTTATTCATTAGTTTATTTGCTTATTTTATGAAGGGAGTCATTTCCTGCAAAAATAAATTGTCCAATTTATTTATTTGTTCTACTGATTCATTGTAGAGAATGAACATGAGACTTGAAGTTGGCAATATCTTCATTTGGTCCCTGCTTTGCCAGAAAGTTTCCCTTGTGGCTCAGTTGGTAAAGAATCTGCCCTCAATGTGGGAGACTTGGGTTCGATCCCTGGGTTGCGAAGATCCCCTGGAGAAGGGAAAGGCTCCCCACTCCAGTATTCTGGCCTGAAGAATTCCATGGACTGTATAGGGGTCGCAAAGTATCAGACATGACTGAGCAACCTTCACTTCACTTCACTTCTGCCAGAAGAAACCATGTGATCTTGGGTGAGCATCTTAACCTCTCTGAGTTTCTTCAGCCTTATTGAGAAGTACTACTCATCTCTCAAATTTTATAAGAATTCATGATAAGATAAGGTTTGTGCTTTCAAGCACAGCAGCTGGCTCACGGAGGGTGGTTCACAAGTATCAATATTAGTTCCTTCTTATCTCCAATTCTCTTTACATCTCTCTATCTCATATCAGTCTTTCATGTGATGGCCTAATCTCTCCTGATACCATGGTTTTAGTGTCTTATCTTTGCGTGTGTGCATGCTAAGTCGCTTCAGTCCTGTCCAACTCTTTGTGACCCTGTGGACAGGGGCTTGCCAGGCTTCTCTGTCCTTGGGATTCTCCAGGCAAGAATACTGAAGTGGGTTTCCATTTCCTTCTCCAGGGCATCTTCCCTACCCAGGGATCGAACCCCAGTCTCTTACATCTCCTGCATTGGCAGGCAGGTTCTTTACCACTAGTGCCACCGTTAGCTTTATATTCATAATTAAGACACACTGGCTGAATAGGTATCTTTTCATTCTGTTTCTACTATAAGAGCCCCTCTCATCTGGCTCTTGAAGAAGGAGTGCAAAGAGAGTCAATATCCCTTTTAAGGAAATGTACTTTTTCTCTCAGGGTGAGCAGCATTTCCGGGAACTGCTCAATACCAGGGAGTCACTGGTGGTTTGAGATGCTAGGATATCAGCATTACCTGAGGCATAATCCGGTGGTAAATACTCGCCAAGTTCAAGCAACTCTAATGTTCCCCAATAGTCTCTGCAAAATTAAATAATGGAAGTCCTTCCCTTTCTGTGATGTAATTACACTGTTCATTCTAATGTGTTCATTAGAGAACACATTCAGGCTTTCTGGTAGCATGTCCTCCTACACCAGGGGACAGGACCTTGCTTGGACTCTCAAGATGATGCCAGAGATCTAGTACAATCAGACGTGCAATGCATGCAAAGCAACGGCATCATAGGGTTCTAACCACCGGTGGGCATGTATTCATTCCACAGCCAATCTAAAATGAAGCTACAGTTCATGCACCAGCTTTCATTGTTTCTTTACACCCTCCCACAAACTTTGTTCCTGCTGTGATTAGGGCAGCCTGTAGAAAAAACATGGGCAAAGGGAGTAACTAGATAACTTTCTAGAGTGTTCTCCATCCAAAGTCATTACATTGCTTATATCATCCCAGATTTGCTTCTCTCTGTCTCACTCACCTTTAAGAGTTTGATTTCTCTTCTTCTAATTCATCTCACATAAAATGATTAACCAAATTTCCCAAAATGGCTACTTGTTCATACCTTTTCTTTCTTAGACACCAGCAGTATATTTTTGTTTTATAAATTCATTCAATCATTTATTCCTCAAATACTTATTGAACATCATCTATGTAAGAGGTGTTAGGCTTAGCCCTGGATACCTGTGTGTATGTGTGTGTGTGTGTGTGTGTTAGTCATTCAGTCATGTCCAACTCTGCAACCCCATGGACTATAACCCGTCAGTCTCCCCTGACCGTGGAATTCTCCAGACAAGAATACTGGAGTGGTTAGCCATTCCCTTCTTCAGGGGATCTTCCCAACCCAGGGATTGAACCCAGGTCTCTTGCCTTTCAGGCAGATTCTTTACTGTCTGAGCCACTGGAGGAAACTAGTGGCTTCCAGTTTCCTGCAGCTGCCTCCCTGAGAGCTCCAGACCAAGTTGAGTAAATGCTACTGCCCTGCTCACTCTACATTGCAACATGGCACTGGATCTGATGAGAAAAGTTACTAAATGGTAACTGAAATCTTTTACAGAAATAAAAGCTCTACTTTTTGCAAACAGAAAAGCCGAATCCAGCAATAGCTAAGTTCCTGCAACTTTTTCCTATCTAGTCACCAAGACTCAACTCTCCTCTGATGTCTTTAACCTCTACCTCTAACTCTACCATCTCCAATCAGGGATTCCCTTGTGGCTCAGAGGGTAGTCTGCCTGCAGTGTGGGAAACCTGAGTTCAATCCCTGGGGTTGGGTAGATCCCCTGGAAAAGAAAATGACAACCCATTCCATTCCCTATTCTTGCCTGGAAAATCCCATGGATGGAGGAGCCTGGCAGGCTACAGTCCAAGGGTTGCAAAGAGCCAGACACAACTGAGAGACTTCACCATTTGCAATCAGTCTATCCTAAAGGAAATCAACCCTGTAAGGACTGTTGCTGAAGCTGAAGCCCCAATATTTTGGCCACCTGTTGCAAAGAGCTGACTCATTGGAAAAGAACCTGACATTAGGAAAAAATTGAAGGCAAAAGAAGGGGGTGGCAGAGGATGAGATGGTTAGATAACACCACTGACTCAATGGACATGGATTTGAGCAAATTCTAGGAGATAGTGGAAGACAGAGGAGCCTGGTATGCTGCAGTCCATGGGGTCACAAAGAGTTGGACCTGACTTAGTAACTAAACAATAACAACAACCATCTCCAAAGTACACTCTCAACCTTCCGTGTTATCCAGGAACACAGTAAATTAAATTTTCAACACAGAAGGAAAGGATAGGCTATGGAGTCCTGGATTTATATATGCCACAAAAAAAAAAAAAAAAAAGAGAGAGATAAAGGTAGACTGATTGTCAATTTAAAAGACATTTACTCAAGGGAATAGCATCTACTTAGAGAATAAATTTATTTTGAATAAAATGCTACTTTACTACTTAAAATGTTCATTTCCAAGAGGTAACAAAATTGTTCTTTTCATCAGTAAAGTTTTTTTGTTTTTGGCCTTCATTGAAACTAATATTTCTGACCAGTAAAAGACCAATAGTGTTTTAAGTTGAACAGTCTAGAGGAGTAGTCTCCAAAGTGGGCTGGGGGTTCCCCAGAGGTGAACGCAATGAACTACTGGAATGTAGAAAGAGTATATCTATTTTTTACTTTAAAAGTAACAAAAGTAGGACTTCCCTGGCAGTCCTGTGGCTAAGACTCCACACTCCCAACCCAGGGGGCCCAGATTCAACCCCTGGTCAGGGAACTAGATCCCACATGCGGCAACTGAGAGTCTGTAGGCCATACCTAAATATCCCACATGACACGATGAAGAGCGAAGATCCTGTGTGCAGAAGCTAAGACGAGGTGCAGCCTAATTAACCCATTAATATTAAAGTGAATAAAAATAAGAAAAGTTTATCTTTCTTAATTTTTAATTTAGGGATACATACTAATGACTTCAAAGTTCTCATGCGTTCATCCCAGATGTGGGGAGCAGGAATCTGAGGGAGAGTGAAGGGGTCGACATGGCCTTCACTAGCACCTTGCTTTCAGCATATACTAACATTTGACAGCTATGTGTTATGGGTTAACTGCATTTGCCCATTATATTTTCTAGTTTACCTTAACCTAACACTCAAAGTCAAATGTTTAACATTTTAATTCAAATAGTACAAGCACAAATAAGCAATAAAAAAATGACATTGCTTGATATTTCTACTTCAAGTCTTAGTTTACATTTAGCTACAAGACAAGAAAGAAGAGTGATAGTTTGAAAGGAAATTGAAAAACAAAAAGCAAGAGTATGTAAAACATGGGCATATTCATTAGTATTAACAATATAACACACCTCAAGTGTTTATTTTATATAATAACACATTGTGACATGTCTTTCCCAACAACCAAACCAATTATCAATATTAATGAACCTAATCTAGAATCAGATTTTCAAGTCAGTGTATCAGAAAACATTAATTTTAAAATTAAGTATATTCAATAATAGTGATTTTATTATTTGTAGTAAGAGCAAATTAATTTTTGTATTCAGTAATAAAGGATTACTTTAAAGCATTTGTTATTCCATTTTTATCATATCCTTTTTAATTTTTATTTTGCAATATTTTATAATAGACTTGATACATAAACATAGTAGTGCTTATATATTTATAAGTTATGACATAGTAGTACACTATAAATTGTTACTGATGGGTTCATGAACAAATATGTTTGGTTACCACTGAGGGAAAAATTTAGAAAGTGACTTGAAGGAAGCCTTCTTTGTTATCTATGGGACTTTGGGAAATTGTCAGGTTTCCCACCTATAAAATGGGGATAATAATACCACCTAATACATATGATTTTTGTGAGGATTAAATGTGTTCATATGTGTGTGTGTGTGTGTGTGTATTTTTTTAAAGTGAATGATGTTGATGTGTTACATATTCATTCATTCATTCCTAAGGTCACTACGCCATTTCCAAAACTTTGCTACAATATACTTTTCTTGGTAAAGTGTCTGCATAACTGTGAGCAATGCCTCAAGTTCATCTTTTCTTGGAAATCTGCAAAATACATTACTATGTTAATAGCTTTGAGTCTTCCTAAAGTAACCTGTTTAATTTTATTTAATTCTTCATTTCTCAGATATGGTTGAGACCAGAAGTCTTTTTTTTTTTAAGAAACACATATATCTCAAAACATGGTCTAGGAAAACTGCCTTTCTGATTCAGTTCAGTTCAGTTCATTTCAGTCTCTCAGTCATGTCCGACTCTCTGCGACCCCATGAAACACAGCACGCCAGGCCTCCCTGTCCATCACCAACTCCCGGAGCTCACTCAGACTCATGTCCATCGAGTTGGTGATGCCATCCAGCCATCTCATTCTCTGTCGTCCCCGTCTCCTCCCACACTCAATCCCTCCTAGCATCAGACTCTTTTCCAGTGAGTCAACTCGTCACATGAGGTGGCCAAAGTATTGGAGCTTCAGCTTTAGCATCAGTCCTTCCAATGAACACCGAAGATTGATCTCCTTTAGAATGGACTGGTTGGATCTCCTTGCAGTCCAAGGGACTCTCAAGAGTCTTCCCCAGCACCACAGTTCAAAAGCATCAATTCTTCGGTGATCAGCTTTCTTCACAGTCCAACTCTCACATCCATACATGACCACTGGAAAAACCATAGCCTTGACTAGACGGACCTTTGTTGGCAAAGTAATGTCTCTGCTTTTTAATATGCTGATTATTTATATCTTAATATTGTTCTGCTATGAAATGTCATGAATGTTAAAAGTCAAGTTGGGGACTTCCTTGGTGGTGCAGTAGATAAGAATTTACCTGCCAATGCAGGAGGCAAGGGTTTGATCCCTGGTCCCAGAAAATCCCACATGTCTCTGAGCAACTAAGGCCGAACACCACAACGGCTAAAGCCCACAAGCCCTAGCCCATGAGCCGAAATAAGACAAGCCACCACAATGAGAAGACTGCATGCTGCAACTAGAGAAAGCCCTCAGAGAACCGAAGACCAGCACAGCCAAAAATAAATAAAATTATTTTTTAAAAAAGATCAAGTTGGTTGGTATAAACCCTTACTACAAAGGTCTATGTCCAGAGAAAACTCACCCTTTATTGTTTGGTCATTAAGTCATGTCTGGCTCTTCGAGACTTCATGGACAAACTGCAGCATGCCAGGCTCCCCTGTCGTTCATTGTCTCCTGAAGTTTGCTCAAATTCACATCCACTGAGTAGGTGATGTTCACCCTTGAGAAAGTGAAAGCGAAAGTGTTGGACTGTAGCCCACCAGGCTCCTCTGCCCATGAAATTCTTCAGGCAAGAATACTGGAATGGGTACCCATTCCCTTCTCTAGGGGATCTTCCTGACTCAGGGATAAGGCCGGGTCTCCAGTATTACAGGCAGATTCATTACTGTTGGAGCCACCAGGGAAGCCACTCCAATCATAGAATCTCCTTATTTCAGTTCTCCCTAGAAATAGAAAAAATACTAGGAAAACTCTCATTCAGATCGTATTAGCACAGTGAAACAGTGGATATCTCCATTAAAAAAAAAAAAAAAGAATAAAGAAAATACTATAGCTACTAGCACAGTGGCTTCCTTAGGGAGGTGAAGACGGATTCTATTCTCGCTCAACTCCTTGGGCTAAGATAAATGAATTTAAACCTCCCTTGACCTTCTGATCCAGAGCATAAATCAGGTACAAATATTGCTGAACACAAATTTAGCAGCAAGCCTTCCAGGGAGAGTTTGTTAAGTCCAGTCCACTGCTGTTAACTCTCTCATAAGAGTAAGTTTCCACTTCCATCTCTGGTGTTTAAGGTTAAAGTCAGCACAGCAGAATCCCTGTTCCCCTTCCCTCAGGAGAAAGGCACATTTCCTTCCCATCTCCTGTGAAAACTTTTCTAAACAGCTGTCGACATGAGCTAGCAAAACTTCTAACTCTTCCTACAAATAGCGAAGCACAACGGAGAGGCTTTTGAACATTCTTATTTAAAATGTCATTGGAATCGTTCCTGGTTCTCTTCATTCATTTGTGTGTGTGTGTGTGTGCTTTTTCAGTAATACTATTTCTGTATTCCCCTGGAAATTCACAATCAAAAGCGTTTCAATATTAGCATTTCTGAAAAATATATGTGCAATATATGAAATGAGAAGAACATAATAGAAGAAACTTTTTAAACTGCTTTAAGAAAACTTAATAGCCTTGAATAAACAGAACAATTTCCAGGGATAACAACAATTCTTAGGGCACTTTTTCTCCTTTTACCAAAATAAAACATAGCATTAAAATATTCTTTATAAATCACTAAGATATGAAAATGAAGAAAGCTACGTAACTCCCTGAATCAGAAAATTTTCTTTAAATTTAATGTATCTACTTATAAGGAAAAATACATCATATCTGCAGTATAAAATAAAGAGTCACAAGTAATTTATTCTTCAGAGTGGCAGACTTTTGAACAATCTCCAAATTTTCAACACCGTAAATAATATATAATTTAAGATTCCGTTCTTTATGTTACAGTGATGATGAAAGATATTTTTCTACTGAAATGCTGTCATAACTCATTGGTAAATTCGTTCAAGTTAAAAGCCAGATATTTCATAATTAGATGATTAATGAGTTTCTTTCTTTAGTTCATGGGTCAGATAGGGGTCTGAGTTAAAGATTTCCTAGGGTTTATTATAAAGAAATACATTCATTCACATCCTTTTGTGCTTAAAAATGCCTAAGACACTTTTCTCTGGTTCCCTAACACAGCGGTCATTTGGAGATCTGGCCTGGAACAGGTCAGAGCCTTGTATTCTCCATGGAGAGTCATCATAAAGCTTTATTCCTGACACTCATAACTGATCACAAAACCCTCCTGCACAAAATTCTTCCATACCAATTCATATCCTCTACAAACTGACCCCATCAGCTCTCCAGCTCTACCTACCACTGCCCAACCCAACTCTACCCTTCCCGTGTACGCTCTAAGTTTCTGAAATGCCACTCATCAGCTATTATTCAAACTGTTTTCTCAGCCTGGAATTTCCATCTTCCACTGCTCTCTCCACCTGCATCTTTAAATTCCACCGTGAATCCCCCCTCCTCCAAGAAGACATTCCTAACGCCCTTAGTCAGAATGAAATTCAGCCATCCTTAAACTCTCACAGCATCTGTGTTGATCCCTGGTATACCTTGGATTTTTTTCAGTATTCTAGCCTGTGTCCTTATCTCATCTTACTACACATTCTCACCTTGGTGGTTAAAGTCATCTACCCCCATGGTATTAGCTATTATTGAAGTGAGACTGATTCCAAGATGTGTAACTTCTGTTCCAATCACTCCTCTGAGTGTCCCACTGAAACCTGCTCATTGACCTGCATGCACTATACTGGAAGACAGTTTTATCACCTGCTTAGTCACTCAAGCTGTAATTCCAAATCACCTTTGACTCATGTCTCTTTCTTATCCTTCACATCCAATGGGTGTCCAAGTCTGGTCAATTAATCTGGCAAATGGCTCCAGCTCCTTCATCCTCTGGGTTAGAGTCCCATGTTAGACTTTGTTCATTGTTTGCCTGGACTGTTGCACCAGCCTCTTGGCTTCTTCTCTCTTTCTAGCTAGCCTATTCCTGTTTTGGCTTTCACTTATTGCTAGAATTATCTCTTTAAAACAACAATGCGAGCAACATTAAGAATGTCCGTTTCCAAAGTCAAGTAGATTTTGAGACCTGGATTTTCAACTAAGTGTATGACTTTGGGAAAGATACACTGTCTCTTTAAGCTTCAGTTTCTTCAAGGGCCAATGGAGTAAAAACAGTATCGACCTCAGGGGACTTTTTGACAGCTAAACAGTACAATGCATATAAAGCTTTCAGGACAAAATTCATCCTACAGAAATTCTCTATCAAAAAGCTTCAAATGTGGGCTCCTATTACTATCATCATCATTTTCACCATTAAACTGGCTAGACTCCTGAGTATTGAAAAGGTAATTACTAATCATCATTCAATAAAAATGGTCTTTATTAAGTAAATTAACTCTAATTAAAATTAGGTTGATTGCAAATTGATGCCTGCAATTTGGAACCTTTGCTCTCAGGGCTTATAGTTGAAACCACTATTTATTCCTTTGTCCCTAGTATTTTAATTTGTTGTTAGCTCTCCCCCATCAGATGTCATACAAGCCTCTTTCTGCCTTTTGGAGGATAGCTGCTTCTATGGCCCCCTAAAGTAAATTTAACATGTGTCAAATATTTTAGGGCTCAACAACTCAAATGTAAATTCCAAATTTGACGAAATAAATTCAACTCATTTGCTATAATGAGGTTAAGGGCACTCAGAGGATCTAATAAATATTGAAGTTGTTTTAAAAAATGATGCTATTTATACCCTATTCAAAAATTAAACACTTCATGATCTGGCTTAAATATACATTTCTGGGTTTATTTCTCTCCGCTATTCAGTTGAATAAAACACGATGTTTTACATGTTAGCGATACTCATGCTTTTATTTTATTTATTTTTTTCTGACTGTGCCACGGGGCTTGCAGGATCTAGTTGCCCAATCAAGGATTGAACCCAGGCCCTCAGCAGTGACAGCGCAGTCCTAAGCACTGGACCCCCAGGAAATTCTCAGGTTGCATTTTCTTAATGTCTTTCTTTATGGGCCCAGAATCCTCTTGTCTTGCTGGGCCTAGTAACATATTGTCTTTGCCTAGGTCCATATGTTGGTCCTACAATTTAACCATTCCCATGACTGACCTTCTTACCATCTGCAACTTTCTTTTGGAGTACACAAACAGCATTTTAATCATCATGTAGATGAATAGATCACATCTTTGTGTAGTTAAGGGGTTTCCCCTATAGCTTAGTCGGTAAAGGATCTGTCTGCAATGCAGGAGACCCGGGTTCGATCCCTGGGTTGGGAAGATCCCCTAGAGAAGGAGATGACAACCCACACCAGTATCATTGCCTGGGAAATCTCATGGACAGAGACCCTGGTGGGCTGCAGTCCATGGGGTCGCAAACAATCAGGTGCGACTAACACTTACTGATTTACTTGTATAGTTAACTTGAGTCCCATGATTAAGTTGTTAGCTTCTTTAGGATCATTAGTCCTTCTACAAATAATATCTAGTGCAGCACCTGGCATATAGCTACTGATTGGATCTTTGCTTCATAAAATGGTATTATAATGATGTTTAGTACACTTTTGATAAACTTTTATTGGAGCTACTTCCAAACAAATTTTCCTAACTAGATTGTCTCCTGTGGCAAACATCATGCTTCATTCTTCTTTATATTTCTCAGAAAGCCTATTATAGCCTTTTGACCACAGGAGGGGCATAAACTGGCAAAATATTAATATTAGAATAAATATTTAATTTTATTTGATTTTGGCATTTTAACCATTACATGTACAAAGGCTTTTCTAGAAAAGAAATGAAGGCAAACACAAAGAAGCAGTTAAATCCAGGGGTTTCTATATCATTTTAACAAAGGATAATAATTTGGAGAGACATGATGAGATGAAGAAAAAGGGATTTGAGATTCTAGGGGTGGTAAGTTATGAGAATGTAAATATACAGGGTAAACTAATGTAAAAAGAGGATTATTTTAGTAAGATTTATTTGTGCAGGCCCATCCCAGTGCCTTCTTTCGTCTCCAGTGATAATGATTATTTTTGAATGAGGAATTCCCCAGGTCGGTAGGTGCCCAGTATGCTACTAGAGATCAGTGGAGAAATAACTCTAGAAAGAATGAAGGGATGGAGCAAAAGCAAAAACAATACCCAGTTGTGGATGTGACTGGTGAAAGAAGCAAGGTCCGGTGCTGTAAAGAGCAATATTGCATAGGAACCTGGAATGTTAGGTCCATGAATCAAGGCAAATTGGAAGTGGTCAAACAGGAGATGGCAAGAGTGAACATAGACATTCTAGGAATCAGTGAAGTAAAATGGACTGGAATGGGTGGATTTAACTCGGATGACCATTATATCTACTACTGTGGGCAGGAATCCCTTAGAAGAAATGGAGTAGCCATCATGGTCAACAAAAGAGTCCGAAATGCAGTACTTGGATGCAATCTTAAAAACGACAGAATGATTTCTGTTCGTTTCCAAGGCAAACCATTCAGTATTACAGTAATCCAGGCCTATGCCCCAACGAGTAACGCTGAAGAAGCCGAAGTTGAACGGTTCTATGAAGACCTACAAGACCTTTTAGAACTAACACCCAAAAAAGATGTCCTTTTCATTATAGGGGACTGGAATGCAAAAGTAGGAAGTCAAGAAACACCTGGAGTAACAGGCAAATTTGGCCCTGGAGCACGGAATGAAACAGGGCAAAGGCTAATAGAGTTTTGTCAAGAAAACGCACTGGTCATAGCAAACACCCTCTTCCAACAACACTAGAGAAGACTCTACATATGGACATCACCAGATGGTCAACACCGAAATCAGATTGATTATATTCTTTGCAACCAAAGATGGAGAAGCTGTATACAGTTAGCAAAAACAAGACCAGGAGCTGACTGTGGCTCAGATCATGAACTCCTTATTGCCAAATTCAGACTTAAATTGAAGAAAGTAGGGAAAACCACTAGACCATTCAGATATGACCTAAATCAAATCCTTTATGATTATACAGTGGAAGTGAGAAATAGATTTAAGGGACTAGATCTGATAGAAAGAGTGCCTGATGAACTCTGGACGGAGGTTCGTGACATTGTACAGGAGACAGGGACCAAGACCATCCCCATGGAAAAGAAATGCAAAAAAGCAAATTGGCTGTCTGAGGAGGCCTTGCAAATATAGCTGTGAAAAGAAGAGAAGCGAAAAGCAAGGAGAAAAGGAAAGATATAAGCATCTGAATGCAGAGTTCCAAAGGATAGCAAGGAGAGATAAGAAAGCCTTCCTCAGTGATCAATGCAAAGAAATAGAGGAAAACAACAGAATGGGAAAGACAAGAGATCTCTTCAAGAAAATTAGAGATTCCAAGGGAACATTTCAAATGGGCTCGATAAAGGACAGAAATGGTATGGACCTAACAGAAGCACAAGATATTAAGAAAAGGTGGCAAGAATACACAGAAGAACTGTACAAAAAAGATCTTCATGACCAAGATAGTCACGATAACGTGATCACTGACCTACAGCCAGACATCTTGGAATGTGAAGTCAAGTGGGCCTTAGAAAGCATCACTACGAACAAAGCTAGTGGAGGTGATGGAATTCCAGTGGAGCATTTCAAATCTTGAAAGATGATGCTGTGAAAGTGCTGCACTCAATATGCCAGCAAATTTGGAAAACTCAGCAGTGGCCACAGGACTGGAAAAGGTCAGTCTTCATTCCAATCCCAAAGAAAGGCAATGCCAAAGAATGCTCAAACTACCGCACAATTGCACTCATCTCACACGCTAGTAGAGTCATGCTCAAAATTCTCCAAGCCAGGCTTCAGCAATATGTGAACCATAAACTCCCAGCTGTTCAAGCAGGTTTTAGAAAAGGCAAAGGCACCAGAGATCAAATTGCCAACATCAGCTGGATCACGGAGAAAGCAAGAGAGTTCCAGAAGAGCATCTATTTCTGCTTCATTGACTATGCCAAAGCCTTTGACTGTGTGGATCACAATAAACTGTGGAACATTCTGAAAGAGATGGGAATCCCAGACCACCTGACCTGCCTCTTGCGAAACCTGTATGCAGGTCAGGAAGCAACAGTCAGACTGTACATGGAACAACAGACTGGTTCCAAATAGGAAAAGGAGTGCGTCAAGGCTGTATATTGTCACCTTGCTTATTTAACTTATATGCAGAGTACATCATGAGGAACGCTGGCGTGGAAGAAGCACAAGCTGGAATCAAGATTGCTGGGAGATATGCAGATGACCCTACCCTTATGGCAGAGAGTGAAGAGGAACTAAAAAGCCTCTTGATGAAAGTGAAAGAGGGGAGTGAAAAGGTTGGCTTGAAGCTCAACATTCAGAAAACAAAGATCATGGCATCTGGTCCCATCACTTCATAGGAAATAGATGGAAAAACAGTGGAAACAGTGTCAGACTTTATTTTTTGGGCTCCAAAATCAATGTAGATGCTGATTGCAGGCATGAAATTAAAAGACGCTTGCTCCTTGGAAGGAAAGTTATGACCAACCTTGATAGTATATTAAAAAGCAGAGACATTACTTTGCCAACAAAGGTCCATCTAGTCAAGGTTATGGTTTTTCCTGTGGTCATGTATGGATGTGAGAGTTGGACTGTGAAGAAAGCTGATTGTTGAAGAATTGATGCTTTTGAACTGTGGTGTTGGAGAAGACTCTTGAGAGTCCCTTGTACTGCAAGGAGATCCAACCAGTCCTTTCTAAAGGAGATCAATCCTGGGTGTTCATTGGAAGGACTGATGCTAAAGCTGAAACTCCAATACTTTGGCCACCTCATGCGATGGGTTGACTCACTGGAAAAGACTCTGATGCTGGGAAAGGTTGGGGGCGGGAGGAGAAGGGGACGACAGAGAATGAGATGGCTGGATGGCATCACTGACTCTGTGGACATGAGTTTAGTGAACTCCGAGAGTTGGTGATGGACAGGGAGGCCTGGCGTGCTGTGATTCATGGGGTCGCGGAGAGTCGGACACGACTGAGCGACTGAACTGAACTGAACTGACAGGAAGAAAAAGGGGATAAACCTTCACAAACAGGAATTTATTTCTTGTTTTTAGGCAGGCAAGGGGAGGGCAGAGACCTCTTTCCATGTTTGCTGTTTTTTTTTTTTTTAATTGCTTTCAGCTTAAAACAAGTCTTATGCTAAAATGGCATATTTGGGGATAGCATATTCTGATCCTTGTCATGTAACATAGGTGACATTTTAAAGTCAAAGAGGAAATGATTAACTGTTTAATAAATGACTTGGAGTGTACTGACCACTGTTTGGGGGACAAAAGTAAGTTTGTCCCCTTCAAGTACAAATACATTCAAAAGGAAGGAATAGTCAAAAGAATAAATTAAAAAGAAAACAGAAAATAAAAATTAAAGGAAGATATGTGAGCTTTTCCTTTCAATTAAAATAAATACTTTTCATAACACCAAAACCAGGAAATTTAATTTAAAATAGTGGTAGGTGGCTACACAGGTTTTTTGAATGGGCAAAAACATAAATGAATTTGAAAGACAATTTTTTATCTATCTTCACCTACCTACTTATATCTATATATCTATAGAGGGAGATCTCTTTTAAGAAAAGAGGAGCCAAATCATGCGAAATGGACAAACAATTTTAAAAAAAAGTTGAAAAAATTGTGCAAGTGAAATATTGAAAGATGTGTAAGTCAATAACAGGAAAAGAAAGAAAAAAATATTACTTATCACCTTAAAAACTGATAATGATTAAAAACAAGATTATGGGGCTTCCCTGGTAGTCCAGTGGCTAAGACTCCATGCTTCTAATGCAGGGGGCCCAGGTTCAATCCCTGGTCAGGGAACTAGATCTCACATGATGTAATTAAGATCCCGTAGGCTGCAAGGATGGAGAAGGCAATGGCAAGCCACTCCAGTACTGTTGCCTGGAAAATCCCATGGATGGAGGAGCCTGGTAGGCTGCAGTCCATGGGGTTGCTAGGGGTCGGACACGACTGAGCGACTTCATTTTCACTTTCACACTTTGGAGAAGGAAATGGCAACACACTCCTGTGTTCTTGCCTGGAGAATCCCAGGGACGGGGGAGCCTGGTGGGCTTCCGTCTAAGGGGTCACACAGAGTCAGACGCGACTGAAGTGACTCAGCAGCAGCAGCAGCAGCAGTGTATATATGTCAACCACAATCTCCCAATTCATCCCAGGGATGGTGGAGCCTGGTGGGCTTCCGTCTATGGGGTCACACAGAGTCGGACACGACTGAAGTGACTTAGCAGCTGCAGCAGCAGGCTGCAAGGAAGATTGAAGATTCAACATGCTGCAACAGAAGACCTGACACAGCCCAATAAATGAATGTTAAAAAAAAAAAGATTAGATCCATTGTTGGTAAAAAGGAGGAAAGCCCATAATTGAGGAAATAAAGATTGGTACAAACTTTCTAGAGAACTAAGGTGAAATATTAATATTATAAAAAAATATATATTTTTTATAAATAATATAAAAAATGCATACTCAAATACTGTAAATAGATTTAAGACAACTGTCTTTGGGAATTATTAGACAAATATCATAAATTTTGTATCAAAAGATGTCTAATGCACAAGTTTACAATAGCTACTATTGAGCAACCTAAATAGTGATTGTTATAAGATTGTTAAATATATTATGACACATTTATGTAAGGAAAAGTGTTTCATTGCATGTATCAGTTAAAAAAGGATGCCAGATGTCCATATTAATGGTCAGACATGAAAAATATCCAAGAAGCAGATCAAAGAGTAGTTTGTATTTCACATCTCATTCTTGGAAATATGGGTGTGTTTGTACTTATATGGGTGTGTTTCTGTTTCTTTAGAGTAGGACATACACCAAATTGTGAATGGTGATGATTTTGTCTGAGGATGAAATACATAGAACTTACATTTGATTCATTGCTGAATCATTTACTAGAACACTTTCAAGCTTTTTCTATTGGTTTTACTTTATTTTTTATTGGAATATAGTTGACTCACAATGTTGGGTCAGTTTCAGGTATACAGCAAAGTGAATCAGTCATACTTACATATAACCACTCTTTTCTAGAGTCTTCTCCCATACAGATCATTACAGTAGAGTTTCTCATTACTGAGTAGAGTTCCCTGTGCTATACAGCAGGTCCTTATTAGTTATCTATTTTATATATGTGTGTGTTCAGTCATGTATGGATGTGAGAGTTGGACTATAAAGAATGCTGAGTGCCAACGAATTGATGCTTTTGAGCTTGGGGTGTTGGAGAAGACTCTTGAGAGTCCCTTGGACTGCAAGGAGATCCAACCAGTCCATCCTAAAGGAAATCAGTCTTGAATATTCATTGGAAGGACTGATGCTGAAGCGGAAACTCCAATACTTTGGCCACCTCATGAGAAAAGCTGACTCATTTGAAAAGACCCTGATGCTAGGAAAGATTGAAGGCTGGAGGAGAAGGGGATGACAGAGGATGAGATGGTTGGATGGCATCATGGACACGATGGACAACAGTTTGTGTAGGCTCCTCCAGGAGTTGGTGATGGACAGGAAAGCCTGGTGTGCTACCATCCATGGGGTCGCAAAGAGCGGGGCATGACTGAGTGACTGAACTGACAGAACTGTCCTCCGTCATTCAGTCGTGTCCAACTTTTTGCAACCCCGCGGACTGCAGCCTGCCAGGCTCCTCTGTCCATGGGATTTTTCAGGAAAGAATACTGGAGTGGGTTGCCATTTCTTCCTCCAGGGGATCTACATGACCGAGCGATTGAACCCATGTCCCTCTACCTCTCTGGCACTGGCAGGCAAATTCTTTACCACTGAGCCACCTAGGAAGCCCATATTTTATATACAGTAGTGTGTATATGTCAGTCCCAATCTTCCAATTTATCCCTCCCCCCACATACCCCCTGATAATAATAAATTTGTTTTCTACATCTGTAGCTCTATTTATGGTTTGTCAGTTCAGTTCAGTCACTTAATCATGTCTGACTCTTTGCTACCCCATTGACTGCAGCACACCAGGCCTCCCTGTCTATCACCAACTCCCGGAGTTTACTCAAACTCATGTCCATTGAGTCAGTGATGCCATCCAGCCATCTCATCCTCTGTAGTTCCCTTCTCCTCCCACCTTCAATCTTTCCCAGCATCAGGGTCTTTTCACATGAGTCAGTTCTTCACATCAGGTGGCAAAAAGTATTGGAGTTTCAGCTTTAGCATCAGTCCTTCCAATGAACACCCAGGATTGATCTCTTTTAGGATGGACTGATTGGATCTCCTTGCAGTCCAAGGGACTTTCAAGAGTCTTCTCCAACACCACAGTTCAAAAGCATCAATTCTTTGGCACTCAGCTTTCTTTACAGTCCAACTCTCACATCCATAAGTGACTAGTGGAAAAATCATAGCTTTGACTAGATGGACCTTTGTTGGCAAAGTAATGTCTCTGCTTTTTAATATGATGACTAGGTTGGTCTTAACTTTTCTAAGGAGCAAGCGTCTTTTGATTAAAATCTCATGGCTGCAGTCACCATCTACAGTGATTTTGGAGGCCACCCCCTTCAAAATAAAGTCTGTCACTGTTTCCACTGTTTCCCCATCTATTTGCCATGAAGTGATGGGACCAGATGCCATGATCTTAGTTTTCTGAAGGTTGAGCTTTAAGCCAACTTTTTCACTCTCCTCTTTCACTTACATCAAGAGGTTCTTTAGTTCCTCTTCACTTTCTGCCATAAGGGTGGTGTCATCTGCATATCTGAGGTTATTGATATTTCTCCCTGAAATCTTGATTTCAGCTTGTGCTTCCTCCAGCCCAGCATTTCTTATGATGTACTCTGCATATAAGTTAAATAAGCAGGGTGACAATATACAGCCTTGACGTACCCCTTTTCCTATTTGGAACCAGTCTGTTGTTCCATGTCCAGTTCTAACTGTAGCTTCCTGACCTGCATATAGGTTTCTCAAGAGGTGGTCAGGTGGTCTGGTATTCCCATCTCTTTCAGATTTTTCCACAGTTTATTGTGATCCACACAGTCAAAGGCTTTGGCATAGCCAATAAAGCAGAAATAGATGTTTTTCTGGAACTCTTGCTTTTTGATAATTCAATGGATGTTGGCAATTTGATCTCTGGTTCCTCTGCCTTTTCTACAACCAGTTTGAACATCTTGAAGTTCACAGATCACATACTGTTGAAGCCTGACTTGGAGAATTTTGAGCATTACTTTATTAGCATGTGAGATGAGTACAATCTTGCGGTAGTTTGAGCATTCTTTGGCATTACCTTTCTTTGGGATTGGAATGAAAACTGACTTTTTCCAGTCCTGTGGCCACTGCTGAATTTTCCAAATTTGCTGGCATATTGAGTGCAGCACTTTCACAGCATCATTTCCTTTTTTAAGTTCATTTGTCTCTTTCATTTTGTTTAGATCCTGAAAGACCTCCGTGGAGTATCTTTCCCACAAGGGAGACCCTTCCCAGGGAACAGCGAGACCATTCACGTTCGGATGCAAACAGCAAGAGGTTTATTCAGATACACAGGTACCTGGGGCGACAAAGTCTCTCGGTGGACTTGCGCGCCCAACGGCTGGAGCAGGGGGTTTTTATGGGGTCGGGATGCAGAAAGCGCGGGTACAGAAGCGAGAAGCTTGGTTACAGGGTTTTCATTGGTTGGTTTAAAAGAAAACCAAATATGGCGGGGACAGGTTCCAGGATACATAAGCACCTATTTCTGTTCAAAAGATCAAGCTGGCAGAAGCTCATTGGCCAGTTTATACATGCACGGAAGCTCATTGGCCAGCTTATACGCGCGCGGTTTTTAGGGGGGGGGTTTCCCTCTTTTACTGATTGGCTCGACTTTTGGCGCCGGCGGGACTTTTCTTGGGAGGAGTTTCTTAATTCTTGGCGCCGGCGGGATCTTTTTAGGGAGGAGTCTGTGACTCAAGTTTGTGTGTCGCAATCCCCTCCTCCCTCTAGGGGCTTTTTGAGACCTGGCCCAAGATAGTCAAATTATGGATTTCTCATTCCCCCATTTCTGTTGTTCAAACGGAGGAATCTTCCTCCGTGGGTAGAGTTTGATCCAGGTATCTTTAGTTCTATGAGCAGCAAGCAAAGTACAGAAGCAAAAATGCATTACAGGAACATCAAGTTCTACATTAGGTCACAGCGTCCAATCTGAAATCACACCCATAATATCATTTTTCAGGATATCTGGGAAATAGCTACTCTATTTTGACTTTTAATAGTAAAATTTTTTTTAATAGCCAAAGCAGATGTCACCATTAATGACGTCAGTGTTTTTCTAGGTATGAGAAGATGCAAGAATTGGAACTCATAAAACCTTTTTCTGAAAAGATCTGACTATCTGAAGGCCTGTTCTGCCAGTTTTTTCAGAGCACAGAGTGCCTCATTCCTGATTTTCACCCTGAACTTCTTTCAGGGGGTGTTGCAGCAGCTTGCAATGGTCGTGACATAATCTTTGTAGAGGCAGCTGGCAAGTACCAACTTCCAGTCAGCAGGGTCCCTTCATAGCCACATATCTGAACATGTGACACCATTTCATGGCCATTGTGTCCCGCGTTGATGGGAAGGCTCATTCCCAGGTCTAGGGAAGCGATGGGCCACTCAGTGTGCTAAAATTGGACCAGGCCTTGCAAGTAACAAAAGTCTCTGGACCACTGTCTCACTAGCCTCCTGGTCCAGGAAAATATTCCCTCTTGTTGCTTTTTTTCATACCCAGAGTCACACTATTACAATTATTGATCTCATATGGAACTGCATATCAGCATTATATCACAGGCTCAGTGAAACAAGTGACATAGAAAATAATATAGCCATAGCTAGAAGTTAAGAGTAAAATAAGAATTATAAGTCAAGAACTTTTCTTAGGTAAAGCCTGGTATACCCCAAGTCACCTGACTTCATTTGTTAAATGACTATAGCCTGGTGTTAATCTCCTGGTTGTACATTATGAAGCATCTGACCTTTATCTGAAGATTGGTTACTGAGATAAGCCTTAGAAACTAGCCTAGAGTGTCCTTTTTAATAACTTAATTAAATCTTTTAGCAGTATCACGTAACAAGGGACTGTTTAGCCATGAGTCTTAGTAAACACTAGACATTAACAAAACTAGAAACTTAATTTAACAATTTACAAACTTAATATTCCATGATTTTTCATTATGGAGGCATTAACCCTGTAGCCAGGAAGGCTTTAACCCATCAAATAAAAAATGAGGTTTGTCAGGGAGCTGAGAAAAGCCAAGCAGCCATCTTGGATTTCCCATAGCCCTGACTCTGATTTCCAGCTATTGTTTTTTATTTTCCAATTTAGAAGCAGACTTTTGCCATGGTTTAAGGACATTAGGATGGCACAAGTCTAACAGAGTTTTTGTATAAGCAGAATGAGCTTTTACATGTCTACAAACCCGACAATTGGATTAATTTCTAAAACTAGCATAGGATCAGGCCTATGGTAGAAAAGCATTTGATTTATATGCAGAGATCTAAGAAGTCAAGAAAACATAAATAATCCTACGAATCAGGTCCAGCATCTTGGGCAAGCTGTCTACCTCTGATGTCGTCGTCTTCTCATCCTGGTGTAGTGTAGTTTCTTCTGGAAAAAGTCCTTCCATCCAGGTTGGAGACAGTCCCTTAAATTATGTCTTTTTCTAGTCCTGGTTGCAGGTCATGAGGCATCTGATCTTCATCCAAAGATAGATCACTGAGACAAGCTTCAGAAACAAACCTAGGGTGCTCTTTAAGAACTCAACCAAATCCTATATTAATATCACATAACAGCAAAGATCCATTCAGGAAATGAGTCTTAGTAGATACAGACTTCCATTAACAAACTGGGATTTAACACTCATTGAAACATCATTTTTTTTCCCTAAAATTACTCTCATTTTTACCAAATATAACCAAATTAAGACTTGTTTACAAAATAAATCTGTTCTCAATAAACTTGACCTGATTATTTATATAACCATAGACTTTTCTTTTTTTTTTTTTTTTTCTGAAACTTTTATGGAGTCTCAAACTTAACTTTAAGACCTTTCAGGGTTAGAGAAAGTCATCTCAAAGGCTTATCACAGATTTTGCATAACAGATGTGAGTGAATTCCTCCCTTTCTTAAGGTCTCCCAAACTAAGATTTCTGTACCTGTTAGTGAGATAACCTTCTTAGTTTATCTGATAAAGTTACTGGAAGCCTAAGAGTTTCCAGTCTCTGAAGGGGTCAGACAGAGAAAAATGTTAAATGCTTCAATTTGTGTATTAAATACCATTTTACCAAATTACTGTTAAGTCATAATTAAAACACAGATTCAAACCAGTAATTTTTCAGAAACCATAAAAGTTACAAGCATATTTGCCAGTTCATTCGGTCCTTTTGTTAACCTTTGTACAGTCATCAGGTTTCTCACTAGAATCTTTTAATTTCTTACCCAGTTCAGAAACTTGTATTTATCCAAAAGTCCTTTTTATAAATCTTCTGGAAGAGGAAGCATTTTCACAAGAAACTTGGTTAGTGCTGTGACAACACTTTACCTGAATATATCAGAATTTATATATAAATTGTCTCTGGGATATCTGTATTAGTAACATTTACCATACAATATACCCAAGACTTATTATTCACTTGACAGTACTTTCCATGTAATTTAACATGGAAGTTGAACCCAATTAGTGTAATATCTCCCTTTGGGATGTTTCAGGGGCCCTCTGAAGCATCCCAAAGTCAGCTAGAAGCCAAAAGTGCTTCATCAGATTGATTTAGGAGGTTTTGTCAACAAATATCAGAAAGGTTTAGAACACTCAGTCAGATGGGATTATAGGTCACTGAAACAATAGCTATTCATTCAGCCATAGTAACAATATAGGATTTCAGAGGCAAATATAGAACAGACCATTTAAGAGGCAAGTAATCTTAAATCTATTGTCAAATGCAGTCTAACATCTCAAGAAAACGTTTGTTTATACACAAAACTCTTTCCTTGGGGTCCACTTTCCACAAAACCATTTTATCACTTTCTGTACCCATTTGTTCTCCCATCCTGAAACAGCCAACTGTAAGTCAGACCTACTACCTTTTTCCTTCATAAATGTAACTTTATTATTCATACCTTCTTTACTGAACACACACATCTTACTTCCCTTAAGCAACCAAGACTTGACCTTTATATTATCATTCTATAGATTGGTGAACATAAACACCAGTGATAACTTAAAAATTTTAGCAAACATCTCAGGATGGCATCAAACATTATTTGTTAATAGTCTAAAATCTTTAGTTTTTCTATAAGTTAGTATTCAGTAGTGAATGTTTCAGAACCTTATTTTATTTGGAAATGACCTAGCTATTCAATAAAATTTTGTTACTTAATTTAGCACAACCTTAGAAATTCAGGTTACCAAAATCTAGAGAAACTGTTTTAGACAGACATTTTAATCTTAATAGAGTTTATCTAAAAGCTCTTGTCTCATTTACATTTCTTAGAAGTTTTTTTTTTCACTCAAGGTAATTTCTTTGTCGACAAACTTGTACCAGATATATTTATGTTGAACCTAGGTGCAATGAAAATATTCTACTTAATGTTAATTACTCTAAGACATGTCTATATTAGATAGATCAACAAACATTAATATCAGGTATTTAATACTGAATATTTTCCACTTTACTTGAACCTGGAATTTATTAATTTAGAATTATCTGATTTGTAAGCGCTTACCCTTTAAGCCAATTAAATAGAGCTCATTTACAAATTAACTTCAAAAATATTACTCAGAGACAAAGACATACCAAGACATATTAAGACAGACACAGTGTGAGTCTTCAGTCATGAATTAGACATTACAATATAAAATTTACTAGTTTATAAAACAGTTGGACCAATTCTATAGGGGGTCGGCGGAGGGACCCCATAAACAATAAAGGGGATAAGGAAGGAGAGTCACCCAGTCCCCGCCAGTCTCTATTGCCAATTTTGCCAATGTTTCCTTTAGGGTCCGATTCATCCTTTTTACTTGACCCGAGCTCTGGGGATTGTATTCGCAGCGTAATTTTCATTTAATCTCCATAGCCAAAACCAATCCCTGAACAACTTTATCTTAGCCAAATTCCTTGGTCTCTGGGCAGCTGCTCGGAGGCCTGCCATAAGAGTCTGGCGGTACACTCGGAGATGCTCTCTACCTTCTGCGCGCTCAAAGTCCCACTGGGGCCGGGTCAATGGAAATCCCTCATCAGTTAGGTTCGGCTGCAGGGTGGGCCTCCTGTCCACACCCCGGACATGTTTCCGAGCTTCCGATAGAATCCGCTCCCGTTCTTCCATGGTGAAGAGCACCTGTAACAGCTACTGACAGTCATCCCAGGTGGGTTTATGGGTGAAAAGGATAGAAACAAAAGGCTTTATCCATGCTGGTGGGTTTTCCACCAGATCTTGCCAGACCAGGATATAGGGCATCTGGTCCGGGTGGCCGGAAGGGCCGGGCATGAGAACCTTCCCCCAAGAGCCCGGATGGTGGGCAGGCTGAAGGTTCCCTCCCTCGGCCACCCGACATTAAAAGTGGGCCACTCCGAGGAGCAGAGCGTCACCAGCTTATTCCTCTTCATTAGCAGAGACAAGTCTCGCGCCCTAGATTTAAAGTCAGAGAAATGATCCATCATGAGGGAGAGCGGGGTAGAGCTTCCTTGACCCATGACCACAGAACAGATTACGGCAGAGAACAGACACAGGAGAGAGACGGAGACAATGCCGGCACACACGATAACACGACAAACGGAGGACAGACAAACGTCCGCCGAAAACACACTACTAGGTCTCTGAGACCTCTGAGGCTTCCTGCAGTTTAAAGTAACCTTACCGAAGGGCATCCACTGCCCACCAGTTTCCGGATCGGGAGAGACCTCCTCTCTCCCACAGAGCCAGCTGCCTTCCAGCGTGAATGCCGGGCCTCGGCCTTATGCCGGCTATGGCGATCAATTCGCCCCTGACCTTGCAGATCCAGCTGCCTTCCAGCGCGAATGCTGGGCCTCGGCCTTACGCTGGCTACGGCGACCAATTCGCCCCTGAACAGACCTTGCAGATCCAGCTGCCTTCCAGCGCGAATGCTAGGCCTCGGCCTTACGCTGGCTACGGCGATCACCCCTGAACAGACCTTGCACCGGTGCTATAATCAGCCCTCCTCCGGGCTGATGAACCCCTTCTGCCGGGAGAGCGTTATTCTCCCCAGTCAGAGGGATCCCGGACGAGTGGGTAGGCGGTTGGGCCGAAGCAGGGAGGGGGAGAGGTGGAAGGGCAGGGGCCGATGGGGGAAGAGGGCGCTTGGGATTGACGAAGGGCTTGACCCATGGCGGAGGGTCGTAGGCCAGGGCTTCCCAAGTCACGATGTATGCCACTTGGTCGGGATGACCAGGGGGCCCGGGATCCATCACTCTTGCCTTTACCTGGAAAATAATATCAAAGTTAAAGGTCCCATCCTGTGGCCAGCCCACATTGAAGGAGGGCCACTCGGACGAGCAAAAGGTTGTCCATTTCTTTTTTCGGACTTCTACTGACTGGTTATGGGCCATGTCTTGGACATCTTTCCAATGCTGTAAAGTAAGACTCAGGGGGGTGGTTAGAGATTGACCCATTTTTTCTAGTAAGAGTACTCCTGTTATAAGACAAACAAACACGACACAGAGACTAATACACCAAAATCGCACGGCACGGTTTTTGCGCAAAACTGAAAACAAAAGCTCGGATGGAGGCGTAGATGAGGGTCCGGATCCCTCGCCTCCCTGAAGTTTCACGTACCCCTCGGACAAGGGCGGAGCCCCGAAAAGTCCGACTCTGGTCGTGAACTGAGACGGATGAGCACCGAAAAATCGGGCTCCAGTTAGCCTTGGAACGTCTTCCAGGCTTGCGGAGGGAAGTTCGAGCTCGTCAGCTCCTTCCTGACTCCGCCAGATACAGATTGTTTCAGCTGAAACTCAAGTCGCACCACAACAGACACACAGAAAGCACGAAAACATAAAACAGTAAAACATAAAACGCTGGCCAGCTTACCTCCCGACGAGGGGTCGGTGGTCCCTGGGCGAGGGGGGGTCTCCGGATCCCGGACGAGCCCCCAAATGAAAGACCTCCGTGGAGTATCTTTCCCACAAGGGAGACCCTTCCCAGGGAACAGCGAGACCATTCACGTTCGGATGCAAACAGCAAGAGGTTTATTCAGATACACAGGTACCTGGGGCGACAAAGTCTCTCGGTGGACTTGCGCGCCCAACGGCTGGAGCAGGGGGTTTTTATGGGGTCGGGATGCAGAAAGCGCGGGTACAGAAGCGAGAAGCTTGGTTACAGGGTTTTCATTGGTTGGTTTAAAAGAAAACCAAATATGGCGGGGACAGGTTCCAGGATACATAAGCACCTATTTCTGTTCAAAAGATCAAGCTGGCAGAAGCTCATTGGCCAGTTTATACATGCACGGAAGCTCATTGGCCAGCTTATACGCGCGCGGTTTTTAGGGGGGGGGTTTCCCTCTTTTACTGATTGGCTCGACTTTTGGCGCCGGCGGGACTTTTCTTGGGAGGAGTTTCTTAATTCTTGGCGCCGGCGGGATCTTTTTAGGGAGGAGTCTGTGACTCAAGTTTGTGTGTCGCAATCCCCTCCTCCCTCTAGGGGCTTTTTGAGACCTGGCCCAAGATAGTCAAATTATGGATTTCTCAATCCCACATGTAAGTGATATTATAATGATATTTGTCTTTTTTTGACTGATTCAGTTCAGTTAATACTATCCTCTCTAGGTCCATCCATGTTGCTGCAAATGGTATTACTTAATTCTTTTTTTAAGGCTAATATTCCACTGTGCATAATTCACATGTTCTTTAGCCATTCACCTGTTGATGGACACTTAGGCTGCTTCCATGTCTTGGTTATTGTAAATAGTGCTGCCAGAACATTGGGGTACATGTACCTTTTCCATTGCAGTTTTCTCGGGAAATATGCCTAGCAGTGGGATTGCAGATCATATGGTAGTTCTATTTTTAGATTGTTTAAGGAAACTCCATACTGTTCACCATAGTGGCTAAACTAATTTACATTCCCATGAACAGTTGGAGGGTCCCACACCTTTTCCAGAATTTATTTGTGGACTCTTTAATGATGGCCATTCTGACTGGTGTGAGGTGATACCTCATTGTAGTTTTGATTTGCTCTAATAATTAGTGCTATCGAACATCTTTTCATGTGCCTGGTGGTCAGAAATGTACTCAATTATAACAAAACCTTTTAACTCTAAGTCAAAACAGTGCTGTAGGAACCCTGAGTTTTAATTAAGTTGAATACTTACTTCTGTGTCCCTTGGTTGCCTTAAAAAATATTCTAAGGCATCTCCCTTAGTCGGTACTTTTCTTTCTAACCACTGAGGTAGCATCATGCTTTGACATTTAGATTTTAATTTGGGAATGTTTTGCACATTGCTGGTTGCTTTGCCTACATTACTTCTTTTGGGATATTCAGGTTTCGGCATATCCAAAGCTTCAGCAATCTAGGAATAGACTTCCTTATAGTCACCAATCTCAAAATTGTTACAAAGAGCCATGAGAAATCTCTGCCATTGATTACTAGATAAGGTAGAGCTGATGAAAAAATGAGATTCAAGCTTCCAGCCAAATTCACTTCCCAAATCAAAACTAAGCCAAATGTAAATGTAGTAAAACACAATTTGCATTGAGCTAAAAGCAGTGACAGAGAGGAAAAGGGCAAACACACTAGTTATCCAATGTAGACCTCTTTTTTTTTCTTCTTTTTAATATAAAGCAAATTACTAAGTGCCCCAGACTCTATACACTCCAGTGAAACCAATATCTAATTTTATCATTACACCTTATAAAAGGAAACTGGATAACCTTTTTATTTTTTTTTAACCCAGGAACTCGTGATGGCTAAGCTCTATTATTTGATGAGGGTTAGTGTCTAGAAGGCAAGGAGTTAAAGATGTCACTTTCAATGACAAAAGCGAAACACTTTACCCCACTTTCAGTCTCCCATCTATTCACCCTTCTCATTGTGACTGATTTCAGCTTTCCAAGCGCCTCAACTACCTGCCCTTCATTTGTATTCCTAGCGAGAAGCCTGGCTGGAGATTTTGCATTTGTGTGCTAATGCTGATGAGCTTCCTTCTCTGGGGGAGGGGAGAGGAGGAAATCACAGAGCTGCCTGGGGGTGGGAGTAAAGGTGCTGGGTTTGCCTGGAGAGCCGAGCTGAATTTTAACCTTGAATTGTCTCTTATAGAGCTTCTAACAAAACCTTACTGGTTTTGAGAAACCCTGTTCAAACTACTAGGTTAACAAAAAGTGAAAGGTGGATTTAGGGAAATTATTTTGTTATTATAATGATAACTAAGGAATAATGATGTGCAAAACCTCCAAAGTATATCAGTGCCTCAGAAATAAATCATGAAAGAGATAGATTTACTGCTTAGGCAAGGATTTCCTGGTTGGCTCAGTGGGTGAAGGATCCGCCTTCAATGCCTTAGACACAAGAGACACAGGTTTGATCCCTGAGTCAGGAAGATCCCTGGAGAAGGAAATGGCAACCCACTCCAGTATTCTTGCTTGGGAAATCCCGTGAAGAGAGGAGCCTGGTGGGCTATAGCCCGTGGGGTCAGAAAGAGTCAGACCCGGCTGAAGCAACGGAGCAGGAGCCCAACTGAGCACGAGCCCCTTAAGCAAGTGTTAGGTAGTTAGAATAGGAAAGAGGAGTCCAAAATGGCAGTGGCTAAAAGACAAGGCAAAGGTGTTCTTGCCTGGAGAATCCCAGGGGTGGGGAAGCCTGGTGGGAGTCGGACACAACTGAAGCGACTTAGCAGCAGCAAAAGACAAGGAAGGGAAAAGCCCACAAAAATAGAACAAAGGAAGGTCAAAGGAAGGTCCAAGGACCTGAGTGAGGACTTCAGGTAGAACAAACAGCACTCCTGGCTAGCCCAATTTACATAGGGTGGATTCTCTTGCTATTTTCTAAATAAAATAGAGCTGTAACACTGATTGGTCTAAGAGCTATAACATGGTCTGTCCAAGACTCAAGAGCTGTGACGTGCCTAGGGCTTTAATGTCCGTCACTCCAAATCTTTGTTGTGACAAGACAGAACTGAGGAGCATACACTCACCTGATACAAGGAAAAAAGGGAAAGAAAAAAATGTCAAATATTTTACTGAAAGAAAGGGAGAAATTTTCTTCTCCATTTTTAATAGACTATGGGAAATGTCCAAGAAAATCATTTTAATGAGAATAGTCATTTCAGATATCTTCATAGTTTAGAAATATTAATGCCCTGATTTAGTTATATGTGGTGTTTCATTCTATTTCTGAGGGCACTGTGCAGTCAGACTAAATGAATGAAATACTTCTGATCTGCTATGTGTAAAGTTAAATAGCAACATGCACCTGGTTTGGTTTTTTTTAATATATATAATTTCTATTTATTTATTTTTAGCTGTGCTGGGTCTTCCTTGCTGTGTGGGCTTTTCTCTAGTTGCAGTGAGCAGGGGCTACTCTCAAGTTGTGGTGTACAGCCTTCTCATTGCACTGGCTTCTCGTGCTGCAGCTTCTGGGCTCTAGAGCACAAGCTCAATAGTTGTGGCACATGGGCTTAGTTGCTCCCTGGTATGTGTGATCTTCCCGGATCAGAGGTTGAACCCGAAACTCCTACCCTGGCAGGTGTACTCTTCATTACTGAGCCACCAGGAAAGCCTGCTCATTTGCTTTTGATTAACTTAAAAGCGGTACCAAAACATCTGCCAGAAGGCACAGCTCTGACCCATTATGGAAGAGAATTAATACACCAGCTAACAAGGGGAAATTTCATTGCTTCTCAGCAGCTAATATCCAGACTCAAAATTCTCATAAAGGTGTAGAAGATCACTGGCTTTGTCTGATGAGTTACTATTCAAGGTTGTTGTGTGATCCTTTTTGAAGATGAGAGTAAATCATATTATTCAACAAGAAAAATTTTAAATGCAATCCTTAAAACATTTTCTGAAGGGGATGGCAAAAGGATCTTGAGAAAAAAAGGGCGTTCATTCAGGACATCACAGCTAGTGAACAAAGCTCTGAAGTAAAGGAACAGAAATCAGAGATCAATGTTCAAACTGTGCCTGGAGTACAAGTCCCTCAGATAAATGGTAGGATATCAACTTCAAATTGACACTTCCCGTTAACCACTATAAGGATCCTGTACTGTTGCAGCCACTGACCTTCAACACCCCCTGAAAGGAGTTCAGGGTGGAGAGCAGAAATGAGGCACTCTGTGCTCCAGGAAAAACTGGCAGAACAGGTCTTCAGGTAGTTAGATATTTTCAGGAGCTGATTTTATGAGCCCAATTCTTGCATCTCCTCATAGCCAGAGAAGCACTAAATCCCTTCATGTTGATTATTCCTCCTCCTGACTAGCAGTAACCTTCTGCAAAATATGTGAGCTTTATAGCTGGTAGTCCCCCTTTTCACCAAAATCACAAACGTCATGTTTCCCCTACCTCTTTGAAGCAGTTTCCCTGAACTATCTGAAATCCTGTCTCCTGTGCAATAATCTTCATTTTGCCCCAATAGAAGTACACTCTCATGCTGTGCATTTTTTTAAGTCAGGGATGAATTTGCATGTCCTTGACCTTTCTATATCTCAGTTCTTTTATTTCTCAAATTAAGCTAATTCTAACGGAGAAGGCAGCGGCAAGCAAGCCACTCCAGTACTCTTGCCTAGAAAATCCCATGGATGGAGGAGCCTGGTAGGCTGCAGTCCGTGGGGTTGCTAAGGGTCGGACACGACTGAGCGACTTCACTTTTCACTTTCATGCACTGGAGAAGGAAATGGCAACCCACTCCAGTGTTCTTGCCTGGAGAATCCCAGGGATGGGGGAGCCTGGTGGGCTTCCGTCTATGGGGTCACACAGAGTCGGACACGACTGAAGTGACTTAGCAGCAGTAGCAGCAGCAGCAAAGAGAGAATAACAAAAATGCTAAAAAAGGTCTTAAGTGAAAGTCACTCAGCCGTATCTGACTCTTTGGTATGCCAGGGACTACACAGTCCATGGAATTCTCCAGGCCAGAATCCTGGAGTGGGTAGCCTTTCCCTTCTCCAGGGGAATCTTCCCAATCCAGGAATTGAACTGGGGTCTCCTGTACTGCAGGCAGATTCTTTACCAACTGAGCTATGAGTGAAGACAAAAAGGTCTTAAATAGCCTTAAAAATGTCAAAAAGGGATTATTATTTCCCTACAAATAGTGCAAACACTTATTCATTGGAAGGACTGATGCTGAAGCTGAAACTCCAATAAAACTCCAATACTTTGGCCACCTGATGCGAAGAGCTGACTCGTTTGAAAAGACCCTGATGCTAGGAAAGATTGAAGGCAGGAGGAGAAAGGGAAAACAGAGGATGAGATGGTTGGATGGCATCACCAACTCAATGGACATGAGTTTGAGCAGGCTCCAGGAGTTGGTGATGGACAGGGAAGCCTGGTGTGCTGCAGTCCATGGGGTCGCAAACAGTTGGACATGACTGAGCAACTGAACTGAACTGAACTGAACTGTACTGAACTTATTGGCTGATTTACTCCTGTTTCCTCTGGAGTTTTACCCTGTTAATTTAGTAATCCCTGCTCTCCCATGCTGTTTATCTTCATCCTATGAACACACTTAATGGACTCATCTTGCAATATCAGTGAACAGTATGCAAGAAATATAGGAATTCACAACAAATAAAAATAACGCTGAGGTCTGAAGTCTCTGGTTAACCTGACAAACACAGTCTTCAGGAAAAACAGAAAGGAACGTGCTTCTTATCTGATCATCCTAGTCTGCTTTAGGATGAGAGTATAGGCAATATTCTGAAACAGATTTTCCCTGTTAGATCAAGCCAAATCTGGCATTTGACCCTGTCTTCCATTGAAAGGCTTGGAAACAGGCCATTCTATTTATTTATTTATCCCATTATTCATCTAATAAACACTTGTTAACACATTTCGAGCTAGGTATTATGTAAGGATGGCATCTGGTTCCATCATTTCATGGTAAATAGAAGGGGAAAAAGTGGAAGCAATGACAGGTTTCCTCTTCTTGGGCTCTAAAATCACTGGGGACAGTGATTGCACCCATAAAATTTAGACATTTGCTTCTTGGTTGGAAAACCATGACAAACCTAGACAGTGTATTAAAAAGCAGAGACATCACTTTGATGACAAAGGTCTGTCTAGTCAAAACTATTACTTTTTCCAGTAGTAATGTATGAATGTGAGAGTCAGACCATAAAGAAGGCTTAGCACTGAAGAATTCATGTTTTCAAGTAGTGGTGCTGGAGAAGACTCTTGAGAGTCCCTTGGACTGCAAGAAGATCAAATAAGTTTATCCTAAAGGAAATCAACCCTGAATATTCATTGGAAGGACTGATGCTGATGCTGAAGCTCCAATATTTTGGCCACCTGATATGAGGAACTGACTCATTGGAAAAGGCCCTGATGCTGGGAAAGACTGAAGGGAAAAGGAGAAGAGGGTGGCAGAGGATGAGATGGTTAGACAGCATCACCGACTCAAAGGACAGGAATCTGAGCAAACTCTGGGTGATAGTGGAGGACAGAGGATCCTGCCATGCCTCCATTCCATTGTTATCTATGGAGTCACAAAGAGTCAGTCATGACTTAGTGACTGAACAACAGCAGCCATGTAAGGAAGATCTATATATCTTTGGCACTGAAACTAAGGAGTAAAGACACACATAATATTATCAGAGTAAGTAGTCTGCCAAAACTTAGATGAGTGCCCAAGAAGTTGTGGGAGTTCAGTGACTGGGGACCAGAGTTAACATATATATTCAGTACTGTTTGTGTATGTCTGGTAGAGCAAAAATACAACAATATTCAGCTTACTTGTACCCTCATGCTTTAAGGATGATCTTACCTGCTCTAATGTGTGATGTGGAAGGAACAGAGGAAGATATAAAGGAAAACTGCCTTAAAACCACAGGTAGGACTGGGCCAGGTATTTCAGTGAACGAGAAGAAAGTGGCTTTGAAATTATAATGATTCACACATCACCTGATTTCTTCATAACGGATATGACTACTCTTGTCGTCACCAACAGCATCTGTTGGAGGACAAAACTAGTATATAAATACATACATACAAATACATAGATACATTTATATGTAAACCAATAGTTTGGTTATGGAGAATTTATTATTTGTTTTGTGTTATGACAAGGACTGAAAGAAGTTCCATTTTACAGCTGCTGTAGTTCATTCATTTACTCAATTATTCAATATTCATTAAAAATATATTAGGTTTTGTTCTTCAGGCACCATCGATACAAAGATGAAGACAACGTGGGCCTTGATAATCCTAAACTAGTTGGGAATACAAAGTGACGTACGTGAAACAATTAGCTAATATGACAGTACTGGAGACTGGCTTAGAAGCAGTGCCTTTCTATATATGGAGCAGAGCTAACATCAAAGGAATTTATCCTTTATGTAGGCAGAGATGAAGCTATTTATAAGAGACTCAAGGGGTGAATGCTTCACCATTTCCGGTAAAGAATAAAATAGAATATTTCTTGCTCATTAAGCATGAATCTCTCTAATGTCTTGTTTCAGAAGTTACTCAAAGAGAAGGGTCTCACATCCTGGAAAAGAGAGGTGGCTGGGCAGGATGAAATCACTGACAACAGAATTATCCAGTTTGGTTCATTTTAATTAGGGTATTTCAGAAATTGGGGGTGAATGAATTACTTAATTCTTTCTCTCTTTCCCTAAGCAGATAGGCTCAGTGGAAGTTGCCTTTGCATCAGGCCAGGTACAAATACTTACAAATGAAATCACTATGTGGTTAGAGTATAATAGTTTCATTCTGCTTGCCCAAGTGATTGCTAAGAACCTTCTACTCTAGTGTGTAGAAGGTTTCCTGCAAGAGAAAAACCTGATGAGGCTATGGGAGCTCAAGCATGGTGATGAAGGTTCACAAGTGGGGTGGCCTGATAGGTGTCAGTGCCCAGGAAAGCTATTCATGCAGGGGGTGCTGGTCAGCTTGCATAGCCCAAGAAGGGTGATGATAACCTTTCATAGTGCTGGTGGTAGGAGGGAATTGATCAGCTGGGGGTAATGCGGAGAGTCTAAGCAAGGTGATGAAATTGTCCATGTGGAAAAACTGATGGGGTTTTTGGAGCTGAAGCAGACGAAGAGGGCTTCTAGATGTGGGGGTATCCCAGAGAGGAATGTTATATGCTGATAATAATGGGGGGGTTGTAGTTGTGAGGGGAATTTAATTGCATTCTGTGAGATTAATCAAATCTATAAATACATGGATAATGTGAGATAGAGTCTTACTTCTAATAAGGAAGTTAGAAATAAGGAGAAGAAGAAAATTACAGAGAATTCTGATTTTGAATTGTAATATGAGGCATTGGTATTAACTCATGAATTTTAATGTAGAGAAATAGAAATAAAAATAGATGTTAATGTGTATGCAGTGTGTGTGTGCTCAGTCATGTCCAACTCTTGTGACGTCATGGACTGTAACCCACCAGGCTCCTCTGCCCATGAGATTTTCCAGCAAGAATTTGGGAACACTGAGTTGCCATTGTGTATGTATCAGTTCAGTTCAGTTCAGTGGCTCAGTCGCTCAGTCGTGTCCAACTCTTTGCGACCCCATGAACTGCGGCACGTCAGGCCTCCCTGTCCATCACCAACTCCCGGAGACCACCCAAAACCATATCCACTGAGTCAGTGATGCCATCCAACCATCTTATCCTCTGTCGTCCCCTTCTCCTCCTGCCCCCAATCCCTCTCAGCATCAGTCTTTTCCAGTGAGTCAACTCTTCGCATGACGTGGCCAAAGTATTGGAGTTTCAGCTTTAGCATCAGTCCTTCCAATGAACACCCAGGACTGATCTCCTTTAGGAGGGACTAGTTGGATCTCTTTGCAGTACAAGGGACTCTCAAGAGTCTTCTCCAACACCACAGTTCAAAAGCATCAATTCTTCAGTGCTCAGCTTTCTTTTAATCCAACTCTCACATCCACACATGACCACTGGAAAAACCATAGACTTGACTAGACAGACCTTTGTTGACAAAGTAATGTCTCTGCTTTTTAATATGCTATCTAGGTGGTCATAACTTTCCTTCCAAGGAGTAAGCATCTTTTAATTGCATGGCTGCAATCACCATGTGCAGTGATTTTGGAGCCCAGAAAAATAAAGTCTGACACTATTTCCCCATCTATTTCCCATGAAGTGATGGGACCAGATGCCATGATCTTAGTTTTCTGAAGGTTGAGCTTTAAGCCAACTTTTTCACTCTCCTCTTTCACTTTCATCAAGAGGCTCTTTAGTTCTTCTTCACTTTCTGCCATAAGGGTGGTGTCATCTGCATATCTGAGGTTACTGATATTTCTCCTGACAATCTTGATTCCAGCTTGTGCTTCTTCCAGCCCAGTGTTTCTCATGATGTACTCTGCCTAGAAGTTAAATAAGCAGGGTGACAATATACAGCCTTGACGTACCACTTTTCCTATTTGGAACCAGTCTGTTGTTCAATGTCCAGTTCTTGACCTGCATACAGGTTTCTCAAGAGGCAGGTCAGGTGGTCTGGTATTCCCATCTCTTTCAGAATTTTCCACAGTTTATTATGATCCACACAGTCAAAGGCTTTGGCATAGTCAATGAAGCAGAAATAGATGTTTTTCTGGAACTCTCTTGCTTCTTCGATGATCCAGCGGATGTTGGCAATTTGATCTCTGGTGCCTCTGCCTTTTCTAAAACCAGCTTGAACATCTGGAAGTTCACGGTTCATGTATTGCTGGAGCCTGGGTTGGAGAATTTTTTGAGCATTACTTTACTAGCATGTGAGATGAGTGCAATTGTGCAGTAGTTTGTGCATTCTTTGGCATTCCCTTTCTTTGGGATTAGAGTGAAAACTGACCTTTTCCAGTCCTGTGGCCACTGCTGAGTTTTCCAAATTTGACACACATATATATTCCCTAGTGATGTGAAATGGGCTGAGAAGATCACCTCAATAGCAATGAGAACACCTAACACCCAAAACTGGACTTAAAATATCATTCTCTCCACTAAGGAACCAAAGAACTTTGAAGAAATGGCTGATTATAGGGCTTTTGTTAACGTGTCAAATGGACACAGCAGGCAGTGTAAGTGGCTCCCACTGGCCAAAATAAAGATACAAATAAATAATGTTATGAATGGATTATAAATCATCGAATAAAGTAAAATCTATAAGATGGCACTGATATAAATTAAAAAATGAATAAACTGGAAGTTTATGAGGAATAAGATATTTCATAGCTACAGAAAACCTCCCCCACAAAAATTCTTTTAATTGTAAAGGAACAAACATAGTTTCATAGTGGGAAGTGCTGTCAGGCATCACCTCAATTAATCAAGAGATTAAAGTGAATGTCTCTGTGTGCTCGCTCAATACACTGCAATGAGAGAGCACAGAATTACTTTTATGATATGCCTGTCAAGAGGCATAACTAATAAAGAGGAAAATCAGAAAAACAGAAATGGAGGGATACTTTACAAAACAAGTGGCCAATAAACTGGAAAATTCTGAAAGAGATGGGAATACCAGACCACCTGACTTGCCTCTTGAGAAGTCTGTATGCAGGTCAGGAAGCAACAGTTAGAACTGGACATGGAACAACAGACTGGTTCCAAATAGGAAAAGGAGTACATTAAGGCTGTATATTGTTACCCTGCTTATTTAACTTATATGCAGAGTACATCATGAAGAATGCTGGGCTGGATGAAGCACAAGTTGGAATCAAGATTGCTGGGAGAAATATCAATCACCTCAGATATGCAGATGACACCACTCTTATGGCAGAAAGTGAAGAGGAACTCAAAAGCCTCTTGATTAAAGTGAAAGAGGAGAGTGAAAAAGTTGGTTTGAAGCTCAACCTTCAGAAAACTAAGATCATGGCACCTGGTCCCATCACTTCATGGGAAATAGATGGGGAAACAGTGGAAACAGTGTCAGACTTTATTTTTTCGGGCTTCCAAATCACTGTAGATGCTGATTGCAGCCATGAAATTAAAAGACACTTACTCCTTGGAAGGAAGATTATGACCAACCTGGATAGTGTATTAAAAAGCAGAGATATGACTTTGCCAACCAAGGTCCGTCTAGTCAAGGCTATGGCTTTTCCAGTGGTCATGTATGGATGTGAGAGTTGGACTGTGAAGAAGGCTGATCACTGAAGAATTGATGTTTTTGAACTGTGGTGCTGGAGAAGACTCTTGAGAGTCCCTTGGACTGCAAGGAGATCCAACCAGTCCATTCTAAAGGAGATCGATCCTGGGTGTTCATTGGAAGGACTGATGTTGAAGCTGAAACTCCAATACTTTGTCCACCTCATGCGAAGAGTTGACTCACTGGAAAAGACTGATGCTGGGAAGGATTGGGGGCGGGAGGAGAAGGGGACGACAGAGAATGAGATGGATGGATGGCATCACTGACTCGATGGACATGAATTTGAGTGAACTCTGGGAGTTGGTGATGGACAGGGAGGCCTGGCATGTCATGGGGTCGCGAAGAGTCGGACACGACTGAGCGACTGAACTGAACTGATGTTCACTGAAGTATTATTTACAATAGCCAAGATAAGGAAACAACATAAGTGTCCATCAGCAGATGAATGAATAAACAATGTGGTGTATATATACAATGGAATATTACTCAGCCATGAAAACCACTGAAATCTTGCCATTTGTGACAACATGGGTGGATTTAGAAGGTGTTATACTAAATGATATATTATTTATTGTTTTTTATTGTGACCGTGACAAATGACCGCCAGCTTGGCTTGAAACAAAATTCATTTATTGTCACATAGTTAAGTAAATACAGATCAGGGTGGGCTTGGGTTGTTCTTTGATTAGGTCTTATAAGACAAAGTCAAGATTATATCCTGGGCTGTACCCTTATTTGGAGTCTCTGAAAGAGACTCCCCTTGTAAGATCATTTGGGTTGTTGGCAGAGTCCATTTCCCGGCATGCATAGATTTGAAACTGTATGAAGCGAATCATCCTCAATATTAATTTTTCTTGTATAAATGCAGCATAGGTAATTTTAAAGACAATTCAAATTGTACACTCTGTATATAAATGTTTCTATAGCAAATACAAGATTATTTCAATTTTAACTCAGAAATTTAGGTTTACTTAAAACAGAACTCTATAATATTAGACATTTAATATCTGTTTTTCATACCTTTTCTGGTTCCCCTTCTTAACTGCCAAATTAGCCAAATTACCATCTTTGTAGGTGTTTACACACATTGAATCTCTATTGGGGTAGAGAGGGAAGGATGGCTTAGGAAGAGCATTTAAGGTGATTCAAGAGTTCCCAATACCACAGTTGTCCATACCAATTTTGTCTTTGTTGCCACAATGAAGAAAGTTTTGAAACATTCCAGAGAATTGTAGATTAGAAAGTGGAACATGACAACAACTACACTGGGCAATTACAGATGCATGGAGGAGTGAAAGCGGTGGCCCTCCGTATAAACAATAACCTGCATTTGCGTGCTTTTGTGCGCACCCCCCCAGGAGGGCCTGAAGCTGGCCACCTCCCTCCCTCATGGTTCTATAGCTCGGAGGCTTGGCTTAGGTGGGCTTGGAAATGTCCTAGAATGGCTCTTTGTTGATTTTCCCTCATGCTAGAGCCTAGTGTTGCTGTGAAGCAAAGTGCTATTGAATTTGCTCACTCAGGCAGAACACTCAACAGGAAGGAAGGAAGCGGCCATTCTTTCTGGTCCTATTGTCCAGCCACCAGGCTTAAGCAATCAAACAGCTCTGTGGCCATAGCTGGGTGCTTACAAGCCTTTTTTTTTTTTTTTTTTCGCCCAGTGGTGGGCACTGGGGAAGGGGGCAGGGATGGCTCCTTATGCTTTTCGTTTATTTTTTATTCCGTCCGATGGCATGTTTACATGCTCACTCTCAGGTACCCATTTTCTTACAGCAAAGTGAAAGGAAAGTGACAGTGAGTGAGAATAAAATTTGGAAGTGGAGTAGCCATATATTGGACTTTCTGTATGGATGTGTTGTGAAAATAGGAAGAAGTAAGCATTTATGTCACTAACAAATTTTGACATGTGTCACTATTTTTGATTTTTGTTTGTGTTTTTTTTTTTTTTAATATTTACTTATTTATTTTGGCTATGCCAGGTCTTAGTTGTGGCATGTAGGCTCTAGTTCCCTGACCAGGGATGGAACCCAGGTCCATTGCACAGGGAGCATGGAGTCTTAGCCACTGGACCACCAGGGAAGTCTACATCACTACTTTTAAATCACAGTGTTTAACATGCCTCTAACCTTGTCTTTGGACAAGTCTTTTATCTTCTTTGCAAGTCAGTTTTCTTTCCCATTTTCATGAATAGAACAAGGATAGTGACCTTACTTTGTTTATGTCACACTGCTAGTATAATAATCGAATGTATGAAGAACTACTTAGAAAAGTATTGTACCAACCTAATATACAATATTAGGATTCTCCTGAGAAAAAAATACCACAAATGAAAATAAGTGACCAAGGTGAGAAAGAGAACTTAATAAATGCTAAGAGTTACTGAATTAAAATAATACATTTTGTCATTGATTTATCTGTTTGTAAATTAATAAAAATACATAAATAAAACTTTGACAGCTTTCTTCAAAGTCTGAGGTTTCTCCAAAACACTGTAACTTTGAGATTCCACAAGAAGGTAGTTAGTAGAAATCGATGCCTGGCAGTAAAATTGTCCCTACTCTTAGGAAGGGACAATTTTTTCCCTAAGTATTTTCTTAATTTTTAAGTGGTTTTAAAATGCATTTATTAAAACTAAAACTTCATGTGATTATTATTCTTTTACACATAAACTTTGAAAGAAATGAAAATCTTAAAATGAAATACAATGTTAAGAGTAATTATAGTTAAGTTTCATGGGGTAAATAGTGTCTTCATTAAAATAAGCTTTAAATTTAAACTTTTTGGACAAGAATCCTAGGTAATTATGTTGATTACAGTTATATCTTGTAAAATCCAGAAGTTATGAGGAGTTTAAATTACTCTGGATTATTTGGGACTTTCTGATAGTCTCTGGGGAAACTATGCTATAATTTTTATTAAGTAATAAACTTTAAACTGTGGAGAATGGCAGTAGCTTTTATGCCATGAGACAGTCATCAAGGTTAAATTATATCCTCTAAGGAACATAGTCAAAGAAATATTTTCCTTTTCTTGGAAAGGATTTGAATGGATTTTTCTTTCCTAGGGACCCAATGTCAGGAGACATCTGTGGCTAGATTGGTAATCTAGATCCCTATGATCCAGAGCAGAGCTCAGATGGGTGTCTTGAAATATTACCTGCGAATCTGGGTCCCTTCCCTCTTTGACTTTCCACTTTTAGAAGCTGGGTAATGATGCCAAGCTCTTCTTCTTGCCTTACCCACTATTCCTCTCACTGTTGTTGTTAGTCGCTAATCATGTCTGACTCCTTTGGGACCCCATGGACGGTAGCCCACCAGGCTCCTCTGTCCCTGGAATTCTCCAGGCAAGAATACTGCAGTAGGTTGCCATTTCCTTTTCCAGAGGATCTTCCGGATCCAGGGATAGAACCTGCATCCCCTGGACTGGCAGGTGGATTCTTTACACCTGGGCCTCTGGGGAAGCTCGCTCTTCTCATTAGCAATATTAGTATTAACATTAGTATTTGGCACGATCAGCTTAATTTTCCCAAGTGGAAGTCAAAAGCAGTTCTTTAGGAAAGGATTGAGGATACTTGAGTAGAGAATCTGTTTCATCCTGCTACTTATGGATATGTAGCCTGGTTATCAGAGAAGGCAAAGGCACCCCACTCCAGTACTCTTGCCTGGAAAATCCCATGGACAGAGGAGCCTGGTAGGCTGCAGTCCATGGGGTCGCTCAGAGTCGGACATGACTGAGCGACTTCACTTGCACTTTTCACTTTCATGAATTGGAGAAGGAAATGGCAACCCACTCCAGTGTTCTTGCCTGGAGAATCCCAGGGACGGGAGAGCCTGGTGGGCTTCCGTCTATGGGGTCACACAGAGTCGGACACGACTGAAGTGACTTAGCAGCAGCAGCCTGGTTATGAGGCCAGGGCTATCAGAACTGTGATGGCAGCTCTCAAAAGCTGAGAGCCTTACAGAGATTGCAAGAGAACAGTAATTCCTCAACTGTAGACTAGGTTTAGATAGTCTCTTGTGTTGTAATTTATAGTGGGGCTTGGAGAGAGTCCAACCTTTGAAAAACTATTTACCTAATTAACTCAGTGTCAAACTTCAGTGTTTTAAGGTTATTCCTTTGGATTGTTATACCTTTGTGGGGAGGCTCCTTCTTATTTATGGCTTCCCTGGTGGCTCAGATGGTAAAGAACCCACCCACAATACGGGAGACCTGGGTTGAGAAGATCCCCTGGAGAAGAGAGTGGCAACCCACTCCAGTATTCTTGCCTGGAGAATTCCATGGACAGAGGAGCATGGTGGGCTACAGTCCATGGGGTTCAAAGCGTTGGACATGATTGAGCAGCTGACACACACACACACCCTTCTTATTTAGGATGAATTTGTTTTCTAGGCTCTCTTTCTAGGGGGTGAATCAATGTGAAAATACCAGTGCCTTTAGGGCAGTAAGGGCAAGCTGTGCTGAAAAGGGAGAAAAGTTGTCCAAGAGAGAGGAGAGGCACTTGAAAAAGAGAGATTTTTCTTCCTTTACATGTTTGTCTATTGCCCCTCATTCAAGGCTTCAAACTCTGAAGTTTTAGGTAGAGAAAATAGAAAGGTGATTAGACTGAGAGTCTAGTGAACTCTGATAAAGGTCCTGCATTTCCACTGAAGGCATGTATTATAATTTAAATTTCTATTGCAATTTCCTCCTTTGTTAAGTGAGAGTCTTGGACCAAATGCTTTCTCATAGCGCTGCAAGTTCTAAAATTCTCAGGTTCCCTGAGTATGATTCAGAAACCTAGTTTCACAAATCTGTTCAAAGCCTAGGATAACTTATCCAGTTCTTTCTGTGACAGAGAAGAAAAAGAAATGAGCTACTTTATTGATGCACAAAATCCTTCTTAAAAGCTGCAGAATTTGCTCTCAGGAAGAGCAGGAACCTCTTCTCTGGATAGGACTAAATTCAGTAATTTACTCCAGATAAATCTACTGCATCTGTAACCCTCAGGTCTGACGGAGGACAAAATAAAATCTAAAGTGAATCTTTAACTTACCAAATTTCTTCTCCAGAGATTCAGACCAAGTTTGTAGAGGAGTATTTTCTACAGTTTCTAGATGAGCAAAATTTCTTATTCATTCTCTAGAACTTAACTTTCTCCGAAATATACCAGCTCAGGCATACACTTGTCATAAAACAAAATTAAGAAAAAGAGGGCAAATCAATAATAATGGTTGCTAATACTTCCATAGTGATTGTTACAAGGTAGTTATATGCTAAATGCTTCACATTCAGTTCAGTTCAGTCGCTCAGTCGTGTCCGACTCTCTGCGACCCCATGAAGCACAGCACGCCAGGCCTCCCTATCCATCACCAACTCCCGGAGTTCACTCAAACTCATGTCTATCGAGTCGGGGATGCCATCCAGCCATCTCATTCTCTGTCATCCCCTTCTCCTCCCGCCCCCAATCCTTCCCAGCATCAGAGTCTTTTCCAGTGAGTCAACTCATCGCATGAGTTGGCCAAAGTATTGGAGTTTCAGCTTTAGCATCAGTCCTTCCAATGAACACCCAGGATTGATCTCCTTTAGAATGGACTGGTTGGATCTCCTTGCAATCCAAGGGACTCTCAAGAGTCTTCTCCAACACCACGGTTCAAAAGCATCAATTCTTCGGCGATCAGCTTTCTTCACAGTCCAACTCTCACATCCATACATGACCACGGGAAAAACCATAGCCTTGACTAGACGGACCTTGGTTGGCAAAGTGATGTCTCTGCTTTTTAATATGCTATCTAGGTTGGTCATAACTTTCCTTCCAAGGAGTAAGCGTCTTTTAATTCCATGGCTGCAACCAGCATCCGCAGTGATTTTGGAGCCCCCCAAAATAAAGTGTGACACTGTTTCCCCTGTTTCCCCATCTATTTCCCATGAAATGATGGGACCAGATGCCATGATCTTTGTTTTCTGAATGTTGAGCTTCAAGCCAACCTTTTCACTCTCCTCTTTCACTTTCATCAAGAGGCATTTTAGTTCCTCTTCACTTTCTGCCATAAGGGTGGTGTCATCTGAATATCTGAAGTTATTGATATACATTTAATTCTCACAACTATGCTATGAGGAGTATACTATTATTATTTTCATTTAACAGATAAGAAAGTTGAAGCATGAAAAATTTAAATGTTTGCCCAATACTACCTCCAAGTAATAGGTATACTCACAATGTGAATAGAGGGTCTAGGCTATTTCTGGGCTTTTCAGGTGGCTCAGAGGTAGAGAATCTGTCTGCCAAGCAGGAGATGCAAGATGGATCCCTGGGTTGGGAAGATCTCTTGGAGGAGGTCATGGCAACCTACTCCAGTATTCTTGCCTGGGAAATCCCACGGACAGAGGAGCCTGGAGGGCCACAGGCCATGGGGTTGCCAAAGAGTCAGACACCACTGAGCAACTAAATAACAGTAGGCTGTTTCCAGAGCCCTTACTCTTAACTCCAACACAATTCCATTTTTCTAGCTAGAGCTTATTAAAAACATGCTACCATTTAATTTCTAGACTATAGGCTATTCTAGATCCACACAATTAATGCATTAAAATGTACCTGGAAAGGAGTAAACTGAATGTCAGTAACTGTCTACTGGAAGTATAATATGCTTTAAAGAGAAAAAAAGTCTAACACTCAACAATGTAAAATTCATAATGTCCAGCATCTGACCAAAATAGGCAGGCAAAGAAGTAGAAAAATGTGACCTACGACCTGGAAAAAAAATTTTTGGTTGAAAGAGAAACAAAATGGCAGAGACACTGGTGTTATCAAACAAGGAGGTTAGAAAAGCTCAAGAATTAAAAAGGAAAGCATGACCATAATTATGAGAACAATGGAAGATACACACAAGAAGTAGATGAAAATTTAGAGATAAAACACAGTATTTTAAATAATAGCATCTCTGCAGATTATAAACTGCAGGAGAAAAAAATCATTAAACTTAAAGCATAGCATTAGAACTTTAGAAAATGAAGCCCAAGGACTTCTGGTTTCCAGTTCCTCATGTAAGAAGCTTAGAGGTTGCCATTCCATGTTAGCAAGTAAAAATCTAAACAAAGTGAGAAAGCAAAAACTCTTTTTAGAACTATCAGAGAAGTGAAGTTGAAGGATAGACCACTGATCCCCAAGCTAGAGAGAGAGGCAGGCAGATAATCAATTTATCAGAGCTGAAATACTGGAGCAGAAATTGAACCAGGCTCAGGTAAAGGAGTGACACTGACTCTCTTGGGCTTCCCAGGTGGTTCAAGTGGTAAAGAATCTGCCGGCCATTGAAGGTCTGATACAAGAGACTTGGTTTGATCCCTCGGCTGGGAAGATCCCCTGGAGGAGGCAACCCGCTCCAGCATTCTTGCCTGAAAAATTTCATGGACAGAGGTACATAGTATTAAAATAGGGACATACTATGATTTTTAAAGCCAAATGAAATAGCCAGCATCCTCTCCTGCAGCACTGAGTAAACTCTCTTTCTCCCATGTGAGAGCGGGTTGAAATATTTCATGAAATGTTCTGTTTTAAGCCGCAACCCTCTAGTTTTCTCACCCGTGTCCATCCATTCATTAGTGCCCTCTAGATGTACAAATTGTCAGCATTCCATTAAAAGAACGCACTGAATGCAGTGTTTCCAAGAGGGTTATTCTATTGTGCCAAGGACAGGACTCATCTTCCTGCCTGGAAGTGGAGACCACAGATCAATTCAGCAGCCCAACTGAGAGCAATTTGTGAATTTTTTATGACTTGGCAATGCCATTTCAACTGAATTGCTTTCTTTGCAATTCCTCTGCCCCATGAGCCACAGAAAGTCTGTTTCCAACTTACAAAACTCTTAGTGTGAATTATGTTTATCTTCCATTTCTATGGGCTTCAATTGTGGCTCAGCTGGTAAAGAATCCACCTGCAATGTGGGACCGGGGTTCCATCCCTGTGTTGGGAAGACCCCTTGGAGAAGGGGGTATTCTGGTATTCTGGCCTGGAGAATTCCATGGACTGTATGGTCCATGGGGTTGCACAGAGTGGGACACGACTGAGTGACTTTCACCCACTTTTCATTTCTATTTCAAAATAGAAAAAGGAAAAATGAATACTTTCAGTTATTTCTTCTCATCAGTTAGCTTTACACCATTTCCCCCAAGCAACACTCTTGCCTGGGGGCAAAAATAAAGAAAAATAAATTAAAATATCAGATGGCTGATTTAATGGAGGTCAAAAATAAACAATCCCCCCCCCCCCAACAAATTCAAACCAGTTGCCTCTAATAAGTGGACTCTCAAACTGGCCTGGAATTAAGGAGATCAATCCTGGGTGTTTATTGGAAGGACTGATGCTAAAGCTGAAACTCCAATACTTTGGCCACCTCATGTGACGTGTTGACTCACTGGAAAAGACTCTGATGCTGGGAAGTATTGGGGGCGGGAGAAGACAGGGACGACAGAGAATGAGATGGCTGGATGGCATCACCGACTCGATGGACATGAGTTTGAGTGAACTCCGGGAGTTGGTGATGGCCTGTGATTCATGGGGTCGCGGAGAGTCGGACACGACTGAGCAACTGAACTGAACTGAACTGAACCGAGTGTGCCCTGAACCAGAAAGTTATACAGGTAACCTCTTACCTCCAGTAGTGACTCCAATCATCTCTTTCTTGGCACCCCAACATCTCTCATCTTCTTGACTTTTCACTAGGTTCCTTTCTTCTATCCCCAGCTCTAACAACTTCCTATAACAAATTTCTGTCCCCTGGTCCCTTTGCTTCAGATCAGCGTTAGAAAGTGAAGAGAAAGTGTTGACCGAATTGTCAAAATTCCTCTTTTCTTTCTAAAAACGCTTCATTCATAGCACTCATAAACAATGATTATTTTCCATCTCGTCTATAAGCTTTTAGTTTCTAAACCTGTTCTTCGCTCTGTTGGCTGTCACTGAACTTGTATGATTTGTACCTGTTTCCAGTATTTTAGGAATTTTCAAATTTTGTTTCCCCTTAGCTCTTCCCTTTCCTGCTTCTAATCTGCCAATCTAATGAATAATGTGTCTAGTTAATGATATAATTGTAATTTTTCTACCCTTCTTCCAACAACTTAACACACATATACATACACTACCACACTCAGCATATATTCATATACATGATATTTCACTGTTTATTTGATTTTACTGTGTGTGCTCAACTTGACTTTCTTCCCTCTCTCAGAACAACTGTGCTATGAGATATTTTATGTTCTTCAAAAGAATTCTATGTGGGACACACAAGCCATAGGACATCATATTTATGAATGTGTGATCTTTTCTATGCAGTTTAATTTTTCAGTATAAGAATTTTCGTGCTCGGTACTTCTTTTCTTACCCAGTATTTATTCTTCCATTTATTAATAAATATTCATTAAGAACCTTCTAGGTCCAAGAGATTGCAATAATTTTTAAAGGGAGACCAGTATGTCTAAGACACAATTGTTTTCCTCTAGAACCTAAAACCAGGCATCATTTGATATGAGCACAAATAATTTTAATTTAAGAAAGAAGGGATAAATTCATTCATCTGTCCCAAATAACCTATATTACCTGGGTGGTAAAAAGGATTTCAAAGCATCACTGAATACTAGGCTGAGGTTAAATAACATGGACTTGACACAGATAGAATAAATGGAGTCTCTTGCTTTCTCTAATATGCTTCAGTTCAGTTCAGTCGCTCAGTTGTGTCTGACTCTGCGATCCCATGAATCACAGCACTCCAGGCCTCCCTGTCCATCACCAACTCCCGGAATTCACTCAAACCAACCTCCATTGAGTCGGCCATCCAGCCGATGGTCATCCAGCCATCTCATTCTCTGTCGTCCTCTTCTCCTCCTGCCCCCAATACCTCCCAGCATCAGAGTCTTTTCCAGTGAGTCAACTCGTCGCATGAGGTGGCCAAAGTATTGGAGCTTCAGCTTTAGCATCAGTCCTTCTAATGAACACCCAGGACTGATTTCCTTTAGGATGGACTGGTTGGATCTTCTTGCAGTCCAAGGGACTCTCAAGAGTCTTCTCCAACACCACAGTTCAAAAGCATCAATTCTTCAGCGATCAGCTTTCTTCACAGTCTAACTCTCACCTCACATCCATACATGACCCCTGGAAAAACCATAGCCTTGACTAGATGGACCTTTGTTAGCAAAGTAATGTCTCTGGTTTTTAATATGCTATCTAGGTAGGAGGCAACTAAACTCAGAACTGCTTAGGATTAGAAATCAAGACGAAGTCAGTTCCTGCCTACACAAAGGAAGTGTCTGTAGATGCAAAGTACAACAATTATGCAATGAGTTGCATCCACATAGAGGATACCAATCTTGATAAAATAAAAAAAGGCAGGTTTTTCTCCATGCATTTGTTTTGGATTGTAATATCTCAATTATTGTCTTAACCCTCCACTTCACTTAAGAGTTCTTTCTAAAGCCAAAGTAGTGTTTTGGCAGGTAGCCAGTGATTTGGACAGTAAAATAGACAATTCAAGCCAGTGCAGTACTTGGGGTAGGGATGGAAATTTGTAGGTTTGGCTGAAATGATGACAACGGAGAACTGTAAAACCCTTCCGGCCCTGCAATTGATGGATTCAATGGCTCCATCAGGACCTTCTTCTGCAATCTCCTTCTACCCAGATCCTCTTTTCCCAGGTTATGTTAACCTGATGCATGTGAGAAATAGTGTCACAAAATATTCAAATCATAGAAAAGCTCTATTTTATTTTCTAAACCATATGAGATATGGAAGGGGATTCAGATATATTATAAACATAGAGATTTGTAAAACCAAATTAGAAAATAATAATTTTACTAGATGTAAAACCAAAGATAAATAGAACCAGATGTAGAAAACTAATAATCTGAGAGTAATGGAATTTGGCTACGTTGAGAGGTACAAAACCATATTCTCAGGAAGTAAACATTATATTAGATAGTTTTTTCCCAGAACCTAAAGGATTTTATAGTAATGTATTTTATTCCCAGAAATTAACAAAAATAAGTTACACAATTCCCAGAAAATACAGTTTAAAGTTGCCTTTACAGAAAAGGAAATACTCTATTAGCAATTGTTACCAAAAGAAGAATTTACTGCCTTGAGTGAAAAATAAAACTGGAAGTTCAAAAAATTTTGGAATCCAGATTTTTCTTTTTCAGTCAAGAAGGATCAAGTATTTGTAACAGTACATTTGGAGAGCCCTATCAAATTAAAAAATATTAAATGTTTTTACCATTAGAGATTTTTCTTTTTATTATGCAAAGTTCTTAAATGATGCTATGATTGGAAAAGAAGATCAAATACAGAAGAAATGTCTTTTTATAGATACAGAGAATTTTTTATTCCCATAAATGAATAGATTGTTTGATTTAGCTTTTTCAGAAGAGTGCGTTTCAGATGTACATACAGCTGCCACTGGTCTGTAAGAAACTCCCCTTTTGAATCAGAGAAAACTTTATTTTCCTCAAGATGGTGTTTTTGTTTTTTCCTTGTTTGTCTTTTCATTTCTTCCTTGCAACTGAAGCTGCAAGTCAACATGTTCCTTTATTATGAGTTAATACACTCAGATTTTTATAAAAAGCAGATGTTCTGAGTTTTAAATTCAAATCATATTGTTAAGAAGCATCCTTTTACTTACTTTTTTCTTCCTGTCCTCCCTCCACCCTTTATTCTATTTTCAATTCCTTTATTATTCACAGATCTTTCCTTAGATTTCCGCCCTTCAGAAGATTATGGTCTTCCAATGTTAAACCATTTATATCTGTCCTAATGGAAATGCTTTTTTTCAGTGGTTAAGAAGGACATTGCTTTGGACATGCCTGAGTCTAAATTTCCTCCTTCCTTCTTTCATGTTGCTTTTATTTTCTCACTGTCCGCATTTTTCCCCAAATGCCATTTTATGGTTTGCTTTCATAATAACATTGCCAATATTATAGTACCTATTATTTATATGGTGTTTTACAACTTTATAACGCACTTTTATTTCTTTGGCTTACTTATTACATTTTGCTTCTAACAAATGTATTTGTCAAAACTTTTTTCATGTGGAAAATGAGTCATAAATGAGGCACATATTATTGTAGAGCATCAATTGCCAGAAATAGTTTTCTTTTAACTACTTTCAGAATTATATTAATCCTGGAGTTTAAGTCATTTCTAAAATATATTAATCCTGAATTTAAAGCTACAAAACATTAAATGTTGTTTTCATAATTTCTCATCCTGAAGTTACTTTAGATAATGGTATGATTTGTTTGTTTTTCTACAAACTATTAGAGGTATTATCAACTTCAGTTTGAAAGAACCATGCCAAGATGTTAGCATCCTAAAAGATAAATATTTCTTGGGGAGTATATCTGGCTATGCATATGTCATGGTCACACATTGGATCTATTTTAAAGTGAATGCTAAAATTATGAAGGCAATTTTGTATTTTGTTATTTATCCCAGTAGGATTATCATCTTAGTGCCAAAGAATAATAACTCTTTAGTGAAGAATAGTAAGCATTTTTTTGGTTTGTTTATAAACAAATGACTACAGTTCAATTTTCACTGTGAAAGCAGGACAAAGTGAATTATGGATTGTCCATAGTAGTGAACACAGCTTGTGACACTTCAGATATCTTTCATTTTACCGAGATTTGAGGATTTCATAGCTGAATTTGTTAGGCTGAAATTTCCCTTTAGACACTTGAGGAATTCTATTATTAGAGTTAGTGGGAGATGGAATTACACATGATGATATATTGACCTTTGGATAGTACTTTTTAAATCATTTTTGGGGGGAGCATTTTCTTTAATTTTAAGAAATTAATAACAGCTATTTAGCAAACTTATAACAGTTTGCTGAAGTAGGTGCTGTGTAAGAAATTATCCTCACCCTTAGCAGCTTAAACCATTTAAGAACTCATAATTTCTCAAGGTCTGGAATCTGGAAGCAGCTTACCTGGCTAAATTCTAGCTCAGGGTCTATCTACAGATTACAGTCATGATATCTGCTAGGGTTGTAATCATCTCAAGACTTGACTGGTTGAACGGTCTAATTCGAAGTTCAGTCACATGGTTATTGGCAGGCTTCACTTCCTGACTGTTGGCCAGAGACTTCAGTCTCTTGCCATGTGGGTCTCTCTATAGACAGAATCAGAGTTCAAGGCAACTGGCTTATTTCAGGAGAAAGAAAGAGGATAAGAGAGAGGGAGAGATGAAAAAGAAGATAAAGAGGAAGAAGGAGAAGAAGTCATTCAAAACAGAAGCCCAGAAACCAGAGTACTTTTTATAACCTAACCTCAGACATGATACGCCATTCAGTTCAGTTCAGTTCAATTTAGTCGTTCAGTCGTGTCCGACTCTTTGCAACCCCATGAATCACAGCACGCCAGGACTCCCTGTCCATCACCAACCCCCAGAGTTCATTCAAACTCATGTCCAGCGAGTCGGTGATGCCATCTAGCCATCTCATTCTCTGTCGTCCCCTTCTCCCACCCCCAATCCCTCCCAACATCAGAGTCTTCCATTACTTCTGCTGTATGCTGCTATTCACAGACCTGCCCAGGTACAATGTGAGAGGGGACTACATGTGAGTGTGAATACAAATAGGTAAAGATCACAGGGTGTCATCGAGGAGATTGGCTACCACAAAAGGCAATCAGGCATTATTAAAATAAGTCAACAGAGGCCCTGGGAAACCACTGATTTGCTATAGATCGTATACATAATATTGTGGCTATAAAGTTTTCAAGTGAGAATCTCACATTCTTCATAAGTTTCTTTCCCCCTAATCATTGTTTCCTACATTATGATAAAAATTTACAAGTTAAGAAAATTAAGTTACTGGATTCTATGAGATATTTTTCAATTCATGACAAGCTAGTTTTTTAAGCATGGAAAATGAGACCTGCTATCCATGTACCATTGCCATCATATCTACACTGAACTAGGACACCACTCATGTAAAGAATGGAATGTGTTCTGTGTGATTTTTGATCACCCTCTCTTCCCTGTCTCATCAGCCAAACTAGGGATTGTAAGTACAGAGAGTTGTGACTGCAGAGTCCCTTTATACCATGAGTACGGAGATTTGGAAAAGTTGTATGGGAAAGCAAGGTGATTGGTGTCTGAGAACTTAAGTGTGGTTAAGGTTTAATCTACAAAGCAGTAAGTGAAAAAATATGTGATAATGATCAGGAGAATTTTCTACATTGTTCAGTCATGCTATTGAAAAAAGCTCACTTAACTAGAAACTTACAGGAATAAAAATTGATGATCTACTGTTTTCCATCACAAGACTGCTGCACTCAACTGACTGTGTTAGTCATTGTACTTTTTGTATTGTTTATAACTTCTCAGCATAGCACCCGTGGTTCTTTAGGACTGGATTTTTACCTCTCTCAACAGCTCCCATTCCTCAATTCCTGACATTTATATTTGATGATTCCTGCAGTAAAAGTATGCTCCCACATCTGTACTTCTTGCCACATTTGCATGTGCATCCATTTATCTGATAAATGCAAAAGCACATGTACTGTGCCAGGCGTTGGGTGAGAGGACGGGAGACAATGTAAAGAAGGCTGACTAAGTCCCTCCTCTTAATCTCTCTGCGGGAGATTTTCCTCAATAAATGATTGTAGACAAACATTAAATTATAATTGTTAGTTCAGTTCTCATGTCCAACTCTTTGTGACCCCATGGACTGCAGCACTCCAGGCTTGCCTGTCCTTCCTTATCTCCTGGAGCTTGCTCAAACTCATGTCCACTAAATGGTATAATAAAAAAGGACGCCCAAGCGAGGAAAGGCGGGGATGGGGGTCCTAACCTAATGTGTAAGGTGGAGGGAGTCTTCCCTGAAAAAGTCTTCCCTGAGGAAGTTTTTAACAGTCTGAGGCTTATATAAGGCTTGGCATGGGCAGATTCTTAGGTATGTTTAAGATTGTTCTTTCAGTCAGTTCAGTTCAGTTGCTCAGTCGTGTCCGACTCTTTGCGACCCCATGAATCACAGCACGCCAGGCCTCCCTGTCCATCACCAACTCCCAGAGTTCACTCAAACTCATGTCCATCAAGTCGGTGATGCCATCCAGCCATCTCATTCTCTGTCGTCCCCGTCTCCTACCACACCCAATCCCTCCTAGCATCAGAGTCTTTTCCAGTGAGCCAAATCATCGCATGAGGTGACCAAAGTATTGGAGTTTCAGCTTTAGCATCAGTCCTTCCAATGAACACCCAGGATTGATCTCCTCCAGAATGGACTGGTTGGATCTCCTTGCAGTCCAAGGGACTCTCAAGAGTCTCCTTCAGCACCACAGTTCAAAAGCATCAGTTCTTCGGCGATCAGCTTTCTTCACAGTCCAACTCTCACATCCATACATGACCATGGGAAAAACCATAGCCTTGACTTAGATGGACCTTGGTTGGCATAGTAATGTCTCTGCTTTTTAATATGTTATCTAGGTTGGTCATAACTTTCCTTCCAAGGAGTAAGCGTCTTGTAATTTCCTCACTGTAATCTGCATCTGTAGTGATTTTGGAGCCCCAAAAAATAAAGTCTGACACTGTTTCCCCATCTATTTCCCATGAAGTGATAGGACCAGATTAGGAGGAGTTTCTGAAGTGCCAAGTACAGTTACAGATGTTACCATCCTTTGAAAGTTCTGGAAATGTTTTAGTATTGGCCAACTATTTCACACAAAAGAGGTGAAAACAAAGCATACACTTAAGCATAGGATTAAAGATAACTTTGTTATTATAATTAATGCATCTATTAAATAGTATCTCATGGTGATCAACGGGGAAGGCAATGGCACCCCACTCCAGTACTCTTGCCTGGAAAATCCCATGGACAGAGGAGCCTGGTAGGCTGCAGTCCATGGGGTTGCGAAGAGTTGGACATGACTGAGCGACTTCACTGTCACTTTTCACTTTCATGCATTGGAGAAGGAAATGGCAACCCACTCCAGTGTTTTTGCCTGGAGAATCCCAGGGACAGGGGAGCCTGGTGGGCTGCCATCTATGGGATCACACAGAGTTGGACATGACTGAAGTGACTTAGCAGCAGCAGCAGCATGGTGATAAGAGAATGAGCCTTCGAATCAGAGATCTGGGGCCAGTCTTTACTTTAATGTTACCGTTTTGGGGAACAGGGATCCCCAACCTCCAGGCCATTGACCACTACCTCCTGTCAGATTGGTGACAGCCTTACATTAGAAATAAAGTGCATAATAAATACAACGTACTTGAATCATCTCAAAACCATCTCCCCACCCCTAGTCTATGGAAATTTTATCTTCCAGGAAATCAATCCCAGGGACCAAAAAGGTTGGGGACCATTGTTAGGGATGAATCTGAGCCTCACTGAGATTGAATCTATTCATCTGTAAAATGGGGACAGTGATACACACTTAGCTGTTGAGATAATGCAGATGTAGTACTATCTATGAACAGTTAGGGCATTGTCAGTCTTCAATACGTGGTAGCGATTACCATCATTATTGTTAATTATTATTTGCCAAGGTTGAAAATGAATCAGATTTAGCTTGAGACATAATAATTGTTCTGTAATTCAGTGGTGGAAATGATATCAAAGTTTAACTATCTCAATACAGAGCCCCCAAGAATTACATTTGTAATTATCATTATCCAAGAACACTTGACTACTGTGTGCGCCTTGGAGAATGTGGTAATATATTCTAATTCAATAATTAGAGGTATTGAAGAACCACAGGTTGTGCATAAAAGAACGGGAAATGACTAAATAGCCTTGATTTCGGTAACTTGTATTTATGGTTATGCTCATGTATGTAATTAGGAGCTACTTACTGAAACCAGGAGTGGTGGGAGTTGGTGGTGGGAAGGAGGAGGTGGAGGCTGCTTAGAGGGCTGGGTCAGCCCTGCTAAAGCTCGAGACCTTCATGGTGCAGGTGACAGAGGCAGGGAAACGTCATAAGCAGAAGCGTGATTCAGGCAGATCTGTTTTTCGATGGCTTGCTTGGGGGAAGGAGTGGAAGAAGGATGGAATGAAAAGCAGAGAAGCAAGCTTTGGGTGCCTTAGCAGACCAGGTGAAAACTGCTGAGTAACTGAACTGGTCAGTTCAGTTACAAAGCAATAATATAATAAATGACGATGAGAAATGATGATGGCCTGAAACAGGTGAAATGAAAAAGAATCCTTAGGAGATTTAATTAGCAGGGTTTTTTTTTTTTTTTAATGAATTGAAAGGAGCAAAGGTAGTTGTATTTAAGGAAATGAATGACTCGGAGGTAATGACAATATTGACAGAAAAACAAGGACAGATTTGGGGGAAAAAAAAAAATTCAAGGGTGAAAATCAACCAGACTAGGTGATTTAGAGCATGGGTGGAGGTAAGTGAAAGTACTCACAAATGATACCCGGGAGGGGCTACCTTTTGAGCAACAGAGCATAGATGAGAAACCTGTTGAGAGGGGAAGTTTATAATTTCTACTCAAATCCAACCTGCTGACTTTGACGCGCTGTTGTGGTTTTAACGGTCAGATGCTGGGCAATACGTGTCTGTTCTGTAGATGTATGTCTGGGAGATATCAACTGATGTGTGGCAGCTGGCCTGGTGAGTCGTGGTTTTCTCTGAGAAGAGAGCGGTGCCACCCTTAACTTCTCCCTTGCCCTTATTCATCCAAAGAAATGTCTTTCAAAGGGGTCCCTTTTATTACATTATTCCATGTCAGGAACCTCATTCAGATCTTTACTATCTGTTTCTCCTACAGTCTTGGGAAAACTCCATTCCTGATACCCAGCAGGGCCCTCTGGGGCACCTGAGCACAAAGCCTTTCTGTGTCCCTCCTTCCTTTGATTATAGGCCATAGCTTTCATTCAGCCTCCATGACCTTCCCTAAGTTCCAGTGGGCAGATTCAAGCAGTTGTTAATTAGGGAAGGGAGGGGATGCAAGACTAGGGAGAAACGAACAGTCTAAAGCAGCACTGGGGCAAGGTTCTGGCTCCCCATCATTGGATACACACAATAGCTTTGAGTTGTTTTGAAGATACTGAAAACCCCCTCCAGGTGGGAGAAGTGAAGTGAAAGTCAATCAATAATGTCTGACTCTTTGGGACCCCGTGAACTATACAGTCTGTGGAATTCTCCAGGCCAGAATACTGGAGTGGGTAGCCTTTCCCTTCTCCAGGGGATCTTCCCGACCCAGGGATGGAACCCAGGTCTCCTGCGTTGCAGGCAGATTCTTTACCAGCTGAGCCACAAGGGAAGCCCTCCAGGTGGGGGAAGTTAATGACTAACAGTGGTAGACAGCTCACAAGCATACATTTCCTTTTGTAACATGAAACTGTGAAGGATGCTTACCTCAGTTGGACCTGAAGTTTGATGATGCTGACTCCTACTTACCTCACCACCAACCAGCCCATCAGAAGAATGTCCATGCTCTCATCAGATCATGCCCTCTTTGAACAATTACTATGAAACTCCTCTGTTGGGACATACCTTTTGAGGGCATTAGCCTGCTGTGGATCCCTTTGCCTGGCAACTTAGTAAAGCTATCCTTTCCTGCTGCTGCTGCTGCTAAGTCACTTCAGTCGTGTCCGACTCTGTGTGACCCCATAGGTGGCAGCCCATCAGGCTCCCCCGTCCCTGGGATTCTCCAGGCAAGAACACTGGAGTGGGTTGCCATTTCCTTCTCCAATGTGTGAAAGTGAAAAGGGAAAGTGAAGTCGCTCAGTCATGTCTGACTCGTAGCGACCCCATGGACTGCAGCCTACCAGGCTCCTCCATCCATGGGATTTTCTAGGCAAGAGTACTGGAGTGGCTTGCCACCCAAAACTGTCTCTGAGATTTGATTCAGCACTGCGGTACAGAGAAGCTGAGTTTTCAGCATCATTCCCAGTTTCCTCTAGTGCCACCAGAATTTTCCTTCCATGATAAACATCGAATTTATAATCATCTGGTTTGGTATTAAAGACTAGTAATTCATTTTCACTGCTCACAGTGTATAAACCTCACTTTGTAACAGGAATCTCTGAGGGGTGCACCTCACACAACACCTTTCCTTGTACCCACAAGGGAAGATCTCACCAAACTCACCACCATCTCCTGCACACATCATGCATTTTGACATATCTAACGTCCTTGCTCATGATCTTGAACTCACTAAAATATCCCTCATGACCTTGTTTGCATGATGAGCTACTATTCAGCCGCCAAGAATCATGTGGATGCCATTCTACATTTTGAAGTTTCCCCTGGCTCCTGAATTCTCACCATTCCCAATTCAACTGTGTGTGTGTGTGTGTGTATGTGTTTGTGCACTTCCACGTATGTGTTCACATTTGCTGACGTGTGTGAGCTTTTAAAAAGATAATCCATTGTCTTTTTCATCTTGTTATTCCATTGCTGACACATAAAAGGCATTTAATAATTGTTTACTGAATTGTATATGGCAGGAATAAATTCAGTAAAATTCTGTGGATGAATATATATGAAAACAATGACTAAATTAGGTATTCGATTGCTGTGAAGAGATCAATTTACACCAGGATTTGATTTTTGGAAGTATATGTAGAAATGTTAATTCTTTCCCAAGAAGCTAAAATCTTGAGAGAAACAGCCCCTGCAATGGTTTAAAGGAATAAGTATATTTGGAAGAGGGCTGGAAAAACAACTCTACAGGCACTGTTTATCAATAAGTGAACTTAAGACAAGGGAATTTAATTGATGAGAGACGGTGAAATTAGACTTTACCTGTTATTCACAATCACACTTTATCCTGCATAGTAAAGATGAGCTATTGCATCTATGTGAACCTTATACAGAGCTGATGGTTAAGTTGTAACTGGTGAATTTTAAATAATATTAACTATTTCCTGAAATAAATGTGTCATAGAAAAAAATAGGCAAGTTTTGCTCTTCATAAACTGAATAGAAAAACATTTTTTTCCTAGTTAATCTCAAGGACATCTTTATAAGGATCAAATAAAATATAGAATATAGAAAATTAACATAGAACTTCAATAAAAAGAAATTGGCAAAGTAACTTCATCACTCTGATTATAAAAATTGTACATATTCACTGTAGAAAATTAGAAGTTATATACAATTTAAAGAATATAAGAAATCACTCAAAATTTTTCCACTCAGAGTAAACAATCATTTTTGACATATCATGGAATTTCTTTCATACAAAATGATTTTTTAATAATTGGGGTCACTTCATATATGTCATTTTTATTTTACTTTTTCATTTTGGTATTATTAAGGGGGCTCAGATGGTAAAGAATCTGACTTCAATTCAGGAGACTCAGGTTCGATCCCTCAGTTGGGAAGATCCCCTGAGAAGGGAATGGCTACCTACTCTAGTATTTTTGCATGGAGAATTCCATGGACGGAGGAGCCTGGGGGGCTATAGTCCAGGTAGTTGCAAAGAGTCAGACACTACTGAACAACTAACACACACATTACAAAGTGAATCTGAGTCAGTAAGCTTCCTTCAAAAAAGCTTAAACTTAACAGCTTTTTCATATTTCGTCACACGGTCATTTCTTACTATACTTAATAACATTCCAATCTTTTGTGATGTTTCCATTTGTCAGCTGTTAAAATTACTCACTGTCTTCATTTCTTTGCGCCTGAGGTTTTTTTTTTTTTAAACAAAACACATTATACCCTAAGCTTCTGCCTGTAAGTCAGCAGAGAAGACATTATGGCAAAGGTCACCAAAACCTTAGTGCCCACATCATAGGATTCTTTGCAGTAAAAGAGAAACAATAACTGCAGACTCTAGAACTAGATGTAGCTGGGGCTAAATTCTGTCTTAGAAACTGTGATCATGGGCAAGTGATTTAATTCTCTGGGGATCAGTTTTCTCATCTGTAGAGTGGAGCTCATGTTTGCAAATGTGGTTTTCCTAGGATGGCTGGAGAATTAAATGAGCTCTCCATCTAAAGTGCTTGAAGAAATGTCTGACACAAAATAAGTGCTAGGTATGATTTTTAAAGCTCTTTACCAATTAATTCTTGTCTAAATTCTCTTGCCAACCAGGTTCGTCTAGTCAAGGCTATGGTTTTTCCAGTGGTCATGTATGGATGTGAAAGTTGGACTGTGAAGAAAGCTGATCACCGAAGAACTGATGCTTTTGAACTGTGGTGCTGGAGAAGACTCTTGAGAGTCCCTTGGACTGCAAGGAGATCCAACCAGTCCATTCTAAAGGAGATCGATCCTGGGTGTTCATTGGAAGGACTGATGCTAAAGCTGAAACTGTAATACTTTGGCCACCTCATGTGACGAGTTGACTCACTGGAAAAGACTGATGCTGGGAAGGATTGGGGGCGGGAGGAGAAGGGGACGACAGAGAATGAGATGGCTGGATGGCATCACCAACTTGATGGACTTGAGTTTGAGCAAACTCCGGGAGTTGGTGATGGACAGGGAGGCCTGGTGTGCTTTGATTCATGGGGTTGCAAAGAGTCGGTCACGACTGAGCGACTGAAATGAAAATTCTCTTGTCTCTTGACTTCTATAACTGGCTAATGGTAATTCCTCCATGTTTTTCTGTTGATAATCTTCAAAGTTCTTCTGTTAACCTAACTCCTTCTAACTGTCCTTGGATGACCCTCTCCTCATATTTCTCACTCCTCTCTAGCTGCTCCTATACTGACCTTTAACAGATTCACTCTCTTCTACTTGCCATTAATTAAAAGTTTTAGTTCCTCAGTGTAGACACCTTTCTTGCCTCACACTCCTCTCTCTTCCCTGCTCTTTTGACTATGCATTAAGAATTCAACTACCAGCTGAATATTGACTCACAAACGTGTTTCTAGCCCAGACCTCTCCTTTGAGTTTCAGACTTTTATTTATTATGGGTGTATTTGCCATCACTTGATTGTCTATTTGACATCTCCCCTCGTGTCTGACTCTGTGTAGCCCCATGGACAGTGACCAGCCAGGTTCCTCTCCGTGGAATTTTCCAGGCAAGAATACTGGAGTGAGTTGCCATGCCCTCCTCCAAGGGATCTTCCCCACCCACAGATCAAACCCAAGTCTCTCTTGTCTCCTGCATAGGCATGCAGATTCTTTACCACTAGCTCCACCTGGAAAGCCCATTTGGCTCCCAAAGTCACCAAAAATTCAACATGGCTCCAAAATGACATTTTTATCTTCCCGATCTTATTCCTTTTCAGTATCACTTGGGCATCATTCTTAACCCCTTCTCCCCCATCCTTATCTGCTGCTACTAAGCTGCTTCAGTTGTGTCTGACTCTGTGAGACCCCACAGACAGCAGTCCACCAGGCTCCTCTGTCCCTGGGATTCTCCAGGCAAGAATACTGGAGTGGGTTGTCATTTCCTTCTCCACCATCCTTATCTAATCTGTCATTAATGGTTGATTTTACCTCCAGAGTAGTCTGAACTACCACCATCACTTACTTGAAATTTTAGTAGCCCCCTATTCTGTCCATTCCCTAAGCATGGTCACAAAACTCCATCCACACTGAGTTTTTCTTTATACAAATATGACTGGGTCATATTCCTGCTTTAAAAATTCCCCTGGTTTCCTGGTATTTAAGGATAAAGGAGGGTGGTAGTAGATGACAATCTCTTTAGCAAGACACCTAAGACACACTCCCTCAGTGTGTCCTTCTAGTTACACCTTTCACAGCCCTTTCCCCCTCTATTCCTTCCTCTTCCCTCAGCTAAAATACTCATTTGCCCTAAGATCCCTTTCTATTTCACCTCTTTATGTTTTTGTTTGTGTAACATCCTCTGCTTAGAATGGCTTTTTCCATGCCCTAATTTACCCAGCAAATACCTAATTTTCATTCAAGTCTCAAATCAAAGGTTACCCCCTGATCTAAACCAATTGGTTGCTTTTCCCTCTGACCCTTCTGTGCACAGCCAAAATTTAATTATGCCATTGCAACACTTTATTCTGCTTATTTATTTGTAGGCCTTATGTCCGTCTACTAGATAGGACCCATCACTTCATGGCAAATAGATGGGGAAACAATGGAAACAGTAGCAGATCTTATTTTCTTGGGCTCCAAAAATCACTGCAGACAGTTTCTGCATACAGTCTTGAAATTAAAAGATAATTGTTCCTTGGAAGAAAAGCTATGACCAAACCAGACAGCATGTTAAAAAGCAGAGACATATTTTGCCAACAAAGATCCGTCTAGTCAAAGCTATGGCTTTTCCAGTAGTCATGTATGGATGTGAACGTTGGACCATAAAGAAGGCTGAGTGCTGAAGAATTGATGCTTTTGAACTGTGGTGCTGGAGAAGACTATTGAGAGTCCCTTGGACTGCAAGGAGATCAAACTGGTCAATCCTAAAGGAAATCAATCCTGAATATTCATTGGAAGGACTGATGCTGAAGCTGAAACTCCAATATTTTGGCCACCTGATGCAAAGAGCTGACTCATTGGAAAAGACCCTGATGCTGGGAATGATTGAGGGCAAGAGGAGAAGGGGGCAACCAAGGATGAGTTGATTGGATGGCACCACTGACTCAATGGACATAAGTTTGAGCAAGTTCCAGGAGATAGTGAAGGGCGGGGAAGCCTGGTGTGCTGTAGGTTGCAGAGTCAGACACAACTTAGCAACTGAACAACAACAATACAAGAAAGTAAATTTCATGATGATAACATGTAAAAGAAAACCCAGCATAGGGCCCAGTACAAGGTAATAAGAAAAGCTAACAGTTATTCTTTAGCATCAGTCCCTCCAATGAACATCCAGGATTGATCTCCTTTAGAATGGACTGGTTGGATCTCTTTGCAGTATAAGGGAATCTCAAGAGTTTTCTCCAGCACCACAGTTCAAAAGCATCGATTCTTCGGCGATCAGCTTTCTTCACAGTCCAACTCTCACATCCATACATGACCACGGGAAAAACCATAGCCTTGGCTAGACGGACCTTTGTTGGCAAAGTAATGTCTCTGTTTTTTAATATACTATCAAGGTTGGTCATAACTTTCCTTCCAAGGAGCAAGCGTCTTTTAATTTCATGGCTGCAATCAGCATCTGCAGTGATTTTGGAGCCCCCAAAAATAAAGTCTGACACTGTTTCCACTGTTTTTCCATCTATTTCCCATGAAGTGATGGGACCAGATGCCATGATCTTTGTTTTCTGAATGGTGAGCTTCAAGCCAACCTTTTCACTCTCCTCTTTCACTTTCATCCAGAGGCTTTTGAGTTCCTCTTCACTTTCTGCCATAAGGGTAGTGTCATCTGCATATCTGAGGTTATTGATATTTCTCCCAGCAATCTTAATTCCAGCTTGTGCTTCTTCCAGCCCAGCGTTCCTCATGATGTACTCTGCATATAAGTTAAATAAGCAAGGTGACAATACACAACCTTGACGTACACCTTTTCCTATCTGGAACCAGTCTGTTGTTCCATGTACAGTTCTAACTGTTGCTTCCTGACCTTCATACAGGTTTCTCAAGAGGCAGGTCAGGTGGTCTGGTATTCCCATCTCTTTCAGAATGTTCCACACTTTATTGTGATCCACACAGTCAAAGGCTTTGGCATAGTCAATGAAGCAGAAATAGATGTTTTTCTGGAACTCTCTTGCTTTCTCCATGATCCAGCGGATGTTGGCAATTTGATCTCTGGTGCCTCTGCCTTTTCTAAAACCTGCTTGAACATCTGGGAGTTCACCGTTTACATACTGCTGAAGCCTGGCTTGGAGAATTTTGAGCATGACTTTACTAGCATGTGAGATGAGTGCAATTGTGCGGTAGTTTGAGAATTCTTTGGCATTCCCTTTCTTTGGGATGCTAAAGCTGAAACTGCAATACTTTGGCCACCTCATGTGACAAGTTGACTCACTGGAAAAGACTCTGATGCTGGGAAAGGTTGGGGGCGGGAGGAGAAGGGGACGACAGAGAATGAGATGGCTGAATGGCATCGCCGACTCTGTGGACATGAGTTTGAGTAAACTCCGGGAGTTGGTGATGGACAGGGAGGCCTGGCGTGCTGTGATTCATGGGGTCATGGAGAGTCGGACACGACTGAGCGACTGAACTGAACTGAACAGTTATTCTACTCTTAGTAAGTATCAGGCAGTTTGCAGTACTTTACAGGTTTTAATTTATCTGACTTTAAAAGTTCTATCAGAAAAGTAGTATTAACAGATGAAAAAGAGACACAGTAAATGGCGCCTTCAGACTTTGAAATCAGAAGAAACTGGCCCTCAATTCTAGCCTTTCAGTACAGGTACTTAAAATATTTGCTGAATGAATTACTGAATTTCTTTCTAGTGTAGTATCTTTGATGTCTCTTCCCCCTTGATAGAAACTAAGCTGAACCAGGTAACTAGGCTTGAGATATTTAGGGTACTTGGTGACTGTCCTCATGTCACATGTGATGGATACAGAGCTGAGGGTGTCCCAGTTATGCTGCAGGGAGTTTTATTTCATGGTTGAGGAAGCTCTTTCCTTCTTCTGTCTCTTCTGCCGAACTTGAACAAAGAAGATGGTTGTCCCAGTTGTCATTGGCAGCTATTTTGCCACCATGAAGGGAGCCAGAGGGAGGACAAAAACTATCTCAGAGAAGAGAACCAAGAGCATTGACAAGACCGAATTGAAGACTCGGTATACCAAACCCGGGACCTGGCTCATTTCTATACTCCTGTTCCTATAAGGTGATTCTTACTTTTTAAGCCCACTTAAGGAGACTCCTGATTCTGGCAGCATGTAATTTCCAAGCTGCTATGGTTTTGCAATAGCTAGCATTTCTTGAGTGCTTACTATTTGACATTTACAGCTCAGAGAGCTATAAACCACAAGGTAGGTGCTATTATTAGCCTCAGTGTACAGGAGGAAGCTAAGACTTTGAAAGCTTTATTAATTAGTCCTGCTCGCTTCACTAGTAAGTACTTCAGTTGTAATCCAAACCTGGGTTTCTCCAACTCCACCAGCTCCATTAGCAGCATGGTTCTCAGTTTGACACAAACTCACTTTGCAGGCCGCTACAGCATGACCTCAGTAACTCACTTCCAAGCAACGGAGGCACTGGCTGAAGCTTTTCCTCTAGATTGCTTTACATTCTCTTTTTCTCTGCCTCCTCCCACCCCCCAGCTGGTGGGGGGTTGGGGTAGGGGAAGGCAGGTTGTGGGAACTTAGTTCCCAGACCAAGAATTGAACTCTGACCAAGGCAGTGAAAATACAGAGTCCTAACCCCCTAGACCACCAGGGAATGCCCTCATCTCACATGCTGATCACAGAGGTAAGGTTCACTTTTAATAGCATATTGGGATACAGAGTTCAGTATTAGGTAGAGGGTAACTGTAAAGACGGAGAAGGCAATGGCACCCCACTCCAGTACTCTTGCCTAGAAAATCCCATGGATGGAGGAGCCTGGTAGGCTGCAGCCTGTGGGGTCGCTAAGGGTAGGACATGAGTGAGCGACTTCACTTTCACTTTTCACTTTCACACGTTGGAGAAGGAAATGGCAACCCACTCCAGTGTTCTTGCCTGGAGAATCCCAGGGAAGGGGGAGCCTGGTGGGCTGCCGTCTATGGGGTCACACAGAGTCGGACACGACTGAAGTGACTTAGCAGCAGTAGCAGCAGCAATTGTAAAGAAGGGTGTGATAAAGACTCAAGCAAGAATACGGTTTTGAAGGTGAGGCCACTATTTACCTAGGTGATGCCGATGGCAATTTATATAAATTCTGGAAACTCACTGGGAAAACAATCAGGAACATTAATGACGTTCTAAGGTCAGTGCTGGAAGAAATGAATGATTCATAGATAATCTTTGGGAGAATACGCCAATGTCATATTTTCTTCCCTTTTTCCTTCTTTCTTTCTGGCCTCGCTGGGTCTTTTTTGTTGCACAAAGGCTTTCTCTAGTTGCAGTGAGTAGGGGCTACTCTTTGTTGCAGTGAACAATCTTCTCATTGCGGTGGCTTCTCTTATTGTGGAGCACGGGCTCTAGACATATGGGCTCAGTAGTTGGGCTCATGGGCTCTAGAGTTCGGGTTCATTCATTGTGATGCACAGGTTTTAGCTGTCCGTGGCATGTGGAATCTTCCCAGATCAGGGACCGAACTTGTGTCCCCAGGACTGGCAGGTGGCGTCTCACCCATTCTACCATGAGGGAAGCCCTTATATTTTCAATATAAGTTTTAAATAAAGTTTGAGATTATAAAATGCAACCAGTACACAGAAATTAAAATCCGACTGCTGCTGCTGCTAAGTCACTTCAGTCGTGTCCGACTCTGTGTGACCCCATAGACAGAAGCCCACCAGGCTCCCCCGTCCCTGGGATTCTCCAGGCAAGAACACTGGAGTGGGTTGCCATTTCCTTCTCCAATGCATGAAAGTGAAAAGTGAAGTCGCTCAGTCGTGTCCGACCCTTAGCGACCCCATGGACTGCAGCCTACCAGGCTCCTCCATCCATGGGATTTTCTAGGCAACAGTACTGGAGTGGCTTGCCATTGCCTTCTCCGAAAATCAGACTAAAACAAGTCAAAGTCCTGTATTCTGTTTTTTCTGACTCTGTGACTTTTGCTTTAGCACGAATCTGTCTTATGTGTACTGAAAAGAATTTCCAAGCATCATCTCTGAATTATTCTTTCAAAAACCCAATCCAGGAATCTGTTTTATCAGTCTTCCCTCCTGCAACAATTTATATTTGTTCATAAGCATGGGTCTTTTGGTTCTGATCTGATTTTTTTTTTTTTTAAGAGTGTTGAAAGGAGGAAAATACTCGCCTGGACCAACTGTTTGTCTTCATAGGGCTGCTCTTTAACTGGTGTGACTAAATCAGATGAAGTGGCCTCATGCAGATACTCTGACACAAAGAATTTCAGAGCCACCTCTAATGACAGCATTTACTCTTAATACAGAGAGTGTGAGAACAGAAACATAATGTTTATTAGCAGCCCTTACTAAAACAGTCACTCAAAGAAAGAGCAAAGAAGATGAAAACGGGAAGTCCTCAGCTAAGAGCTCCCATTTTCTTGTGAAATTAATTCACATTATTGGGTGTGCTGCCTTGAATGAATTTCCTTCCTTTTACACTCCCACTTAGCTTTCCTTTAAGTGTCAAATGAAGCGGGTGGTGGAAAATGCGGTGCACCAGTCATTTTGACATTCCTTTGCAAATTAGTCAGGCTTTGATAGTACAGGTCGGCTCCACCAAGCAGGGGGGCTTTCAGCCTTGGGAGTCTGGCAGGAGTTCAAGAGCAACGCGTTGCTTTGAACTCACTTGTTAGCCGTGCAAAATAAACACCATCCACCTTGCAATAAAAAAGCATCAGCAGGAGAAAAAAGAGAACATTCTAAACCCCTCCCTGGAGACTTCAAAACCCTCTCTGGGGCTGCTAAATTAGGACAGGAAAAAGAAGGTCTGCTTGTGAAAAGAAAGGAGCAGGGGAAAGAACCATCCTACAACAAACACACACACAAAATTACAATCACTGAGAACTAATTATGTTTTCATGATCACAAATGCATTGAGAGTTTGAAAGCTCACGGACGCATCCTGATGCTGCTATAAAATGTTTCCTGGCTAATTATTTGCCAGTACAACTGTTCACTTCCTGTGGTGGATTTATGCTAAATCCTGTTATTAGTCTTGCTCTGCAATTGCCATTGTCTATGACTAGAAGCAAGGCTGAAAGGCTACAGTCGGCCTTTTATTACACAACATGTGAATGGAGATTTGACCCAATGTCCGACCACTTCCCCCCTTTGGTTTTTATGTGAGCCCCCTGGGCCTTTCCCTATAAATCACCAGGTTCCAATGAACTTTTACTCTTTTTTCTCTCCTTTCAACTCCTCTACTGTGTGTGTGAGTGTGTGCACACACTTGAAAAATAAACCACACAATTTCTTTATTCTCATTAACAGTCGTTAAAACCTTTTCATCATATGCCATTTCTACGGTTCTTGCTTTAAAAAAATGAAACAAATTTTTGATGACTTGAGTGGTTGAAACTGGGAGTGGTAAAAAAATTTTCAAGAAAGAAAATTTACATTTCAGCAAGGTTATAATTTTAAATAATATAATGTGTGAACTATCATAGTAGCTACATTAAAAATTAAATGCTTTCTGTAGAAATCCAAGTAATTATTTTCTAGGCTACTTGATATTTTGGGCATCTCAAGCAGACTTGGTAACAACTTCAATATAATGTTTTACTTCAGATAAAATTAATGCAAATATTGTGAATCATATCAAAGAAATGTTCTCAAATATAGTTTATACTATTCTATATTTCCAAAATATAAATATAGTGTTCTTGATCTGTGGTACTACTATATTCAAGGATATATTCTATATTTAAAAGTTATCCTCACATTTAGAAATGAAATCTTAAAGGTTTATGAAAACTATGGGTTTTTAAGAGCAAAGTAGATTATGAGAGTGAAAAAAAAATTGGAATGGTAACAGGACTTGATTTTCAAGTTGTTTACTCCATTTTTTTCAGTTTTTAATGGTTGCATACACTTCTTTATTATGCGTTCTTTCTTTCAATTGTTTAAATCAAAATTGTATCCACAAATATCTGTAAATATTCACAGGAATCATTATTGTGGACTTTTAAATTTTCTCACAGATCTTTTTCTAATGTTCATGTAGACATTTGATATTAATCACCTTGAAAATCTTATCTTAATTGCAAATATTCTTTTGTCCCAGAAATTTTGTTTTTAGGAATCAATCTTGTTAGAAAATTTCATCTAATTTCCTCAAATATTTTCTGTCCAGACTTTTTTAAAATTATAAAATTATAGGCAACCCAAATAGATATCAGGTATCAGGGAGAGTTAAATAAATTATACAATACCAAACTATGGTATATTCAGTTCAGTTCAGTTGCTCAGTCCTGTCCGACTCTTTGCGACCCCATGAATCACAGCACGCCAGGCCTCCCTGTCCATCACCAACTCCCGGAGTTCACTCAAACTCATGTCCACAGAGTCAGTGATGCCATCCAGCCATCTCATTCTCTGTCGTCCCCTTCTCCTCCTGCCCACAATCCCTCCAAGCATCAGAGTCTTTCCCAGTGAGTCAGTTCTTCACAGGAGGTGGCCAAGGTATTAGAGCTTCAGCTTTAGCATCAGTCCTTCCAATGAACACCCAGGACTGATCTCCTTTAGGATGGACTGGTTGGATCTCCTTGCAGTCCAAGGGACTCTCAAGAGTCTTCTCCAACACCACAGTTCAAAAGCATCAATTCCTTGGCGATCAGCTTTCTTCACAGTCCAACTCTCACATCCATACATGACCACGGGAAAAACCATAGCCTTGACTAGACGGACCTTTGTTGGCAAAGTAATGTCTCTGCTTTTTAATATATTATCTAGGTTGGTTATAAATTTCCTTCCAAGGAGTAAGTGTCTTTTAATTTCATGGCTGCAAGCAGCATCCCCAGTGATTTTGGATACTACATAGCCATAAAAAGAAAGAAAGAAAAAAGGAAGAGACAGAAAGAAAGGGGTCACTGTTGCATGGAAGATGGATGCATGGAAAGATGTCCATAATCATTTTTTAAAAATATGTATTTATTTCTGGTTGTGGCATGTAGGCTCTTTCCTTGTGGCTCAGAGGCTTCTTTCTAGTTGTGGCACTCGGGCTCAGTAGTTGCAGTGCATGGGCTTAGTTGCCCTGTGGCATGTGTTCCCTGGCTAGGGATCAAACCCACGCCCCCTGCATCAGAAGGCAGATTCTTAATCACTGGACCACCAGGGAAGTCCCCATGATCATTTTTGAGCGAAAAGAGTAAGTAGCAAATAATATGTATAGAATAATATCATTCTATATCATACAACTATATAAGCATATGTAAACAGAAGAATTTCAGAGGACTATGTACCAGCACATGAAAAGGTTGTTTCTGGGGACACAGGTAAGAAGGTGGGGGGTACCATTTTCACTATTTGCCTTGTGTAAAAATGTATTGCTTATTTAGAAATTTTGTAAAGCAATAGGAATTATTATTAGGGCTTCTCTGGTGGCTCAGTGGTAAAGAATTTGCCTGCAATGCAGGAGATGTGGGTTCGATCCCTGGGAAGGGAAGATCCCTTGGAGAAGGGCATGACAATCCACTCTAGTATTCTTGTCTGGAGAATCCCATGGGAGGAGCCTGGCAGGCTATAGTCTATGAGACTACAAAAAGAGTTGGACACAATTTAGTGACTAAACAACAGCAGCAATCATAGGCCTTTGCATCTTTGATGTGTGTCTGTGGCTGGTGTCAGCAAATCTTTTATATCATCAGTAATATTTTAGTTTTGCTGTGTGAGACATCTATAAGGAGGAAATGCTTCCTGGGGGCACATCCTCTCTCTGAGGCAGACTGTAGATACTGTCTAATACTGGCCTAAGTTCTCCTGCACTCTTCTTCCCTTCTAATAAAGAGTGGAAAAGGGCACTGAGAATACTGGCTGCATTCCACAGCAGCAAATAGACCTGAGCTTCTGAGGGCACGTGAGTGTCTCCTCTACACTCAGAATGGGGCTCTGGAGGAAGTCTGGATGAATAAATCTCATCAGTTCGCTGCCCTCCATTACAGTCCATTAGCTCAGAGTTTCTTTATTGTGTTACACCCCTCCATCTCTACACACACACACACACACACACACACACACACACCAACTTCCTCCCCTTCCTCTTCCAAAGGTGTAAAATTCCTAAACTGATCCCTGTGTATAGTATGTCTGGAGAGGATGGTGCATCATTTTTTAAGTCGACCCTATGGCGTGAATTGAAAGAACTCAGGCATTAACCCTGAATCTTGGCATTTTCTTCTTTATAGAAATTTTACACATTTTAAAACAGAAACTTGCCTTTACCAGGTTTCACAGGTGTGAAAAACAAATGTCTATCACATTACCTAGTTCATGGTGTTCAATCAACAAAGTAAAAGTGTCAGTCACTCAGTCATGTCTGACTCTTTGCAATCAGATGGACTGTTGCCCACCAGTCTCCTCTGTCCATGGGATTTCCCAGGCAAGAATACTAGAGTGGGTTGCCATTTCCTTCTCCAGGGGAATCTTCCTGACCCAAGGTTCAAACCTGGGTCTCATGTGCCACAGGCAGATTCTTTACCATCTAAGCCACCAGGGAAGCCCAAACAAATAATGAAACAAATACTAATATTGTACAAATGACAGCTATCAGTCTTCTTTTTTCTTTTTGTTTGCTGCTAAGTTTCCCTGGGTTCTTAGCAAACAGGTCTTGGATCTGGAATTTTCTTTATTCTGTTTCTGGGGCCAGCTGTCTCAATTATATACTTTGCCCAAGGGCTGCACACTATAGTAGTCGCCCCTCGTCCACAGGGGCTATCTTCCAAGAGCCTCTGCGGATGCCTGAAACTGTGGATAGGACTGACTCTACATATGTTTTTGCTTATACATATACACTTACGTTAGAATCTAATTTATAAATTAGGCAGTAAGAGATTAACAAAAATAGCTAATAAAACAATAATTCTGATAATAAACTCTAATAAACAATAATAAGCACTCATCATGCACTGTGATAGTAAGTTTTGCTGTCTGAGGTGTGACAGCAAAGCTAGCATGAATTCTTTTTTCCTTCTTCATGATTTGATGAATAGATTTATTCTTAGCAACCTCAGCGTATAATTATTTTCTTTCCTTATTAAGTCAAGAACTTTTAGCTTTTCACTTAAAAGAAACACTTTTTATGACTTCTCTTTGGCATACCCAAACTGCCGGTCACTAATCTGGGACCATTATTAAGTAAAAGGGTTACTTGAACATAAGACAGTTTACAATTTATCCAATAACCAAGATAGACACTAAGTTACTAAAGGGGCAAGGGGGAGGGGACACCAGACAATGGGATGATCAGGGGCACCCAGCAGAATAGCACAACATTTATCACACTACTCAGAATGATGTGAGATTAAAACAGACCAATTATTTACTTCTGGAACTTTTCATTTAATATTTTCAGGCTGTGCTTGACCTAGGGGAACTGAAACTATGGGAAGAAAAGTTACTACTGTACATCTACTACTGTTTATAAGTAACAGTGTCAATATATGCTCTTATAGTGAATTTTTGTGCAAAGTTACTTAGCTGAATCCCACCAACTGAACTAGGTAGCTTCATTCCTAATCCCTTCAACCTTGGAAAGATCACAATAATCCCTGAATATGGTTGGTGGAAAATATCTTCCCTAGAATACTTTCTTGGTACCAAAATATTTTCTATGGGTAGTGAGAATGAGTGGTAGTACATGAACCCATGAACATGATGGTAGAAGCTGGTTCATGAGACTAGATTTAGGAAGTTGGAAACCAAGAGAAAAAGTAACAAGCTTTCATGGACATCCATTGCTTAGTAGGTGGATTTCTAGAGCACAGAGGTATAACCGGGAGAAGGCAATGGCACCCCACTCCAGTACTCTTGCCTGGAAAATCCCATGGATACAGGAGCCTGGTAGGCTGCAGTCCATGGGGTCATGAAGAGTCAGACACGACTGAGTGACTTCACTTTCATGTTTCACTTTCATGCATTGGAGAAGGAAATGGCAACCCACTCCAGTGTTCTTGCCTGGAGAATCCCAGGGATGGGGGAGGCTGGTGGGCTGCCGTCTGTGGGGTCGTACAGAGTCGAACACAACTAATGCGACTTAGCAGCAGCAGCAGCAGGAGAGGTATAACCGACAGACCCAGCTTGGCGGAATCTAGCTGTAACACTTCCTTGTTACATGATCTGGCGTCCCTAATGTAACCTCTGTTCCTTCACTTGTGAAAAAAGAGCAATGATACCTAACACTGTTGCTGTGAGAATAAAAGGTGAAAGGCTTTTTTATGTTTAAGCTGCAGAAGACATCTGGTAAATATTAATTACTTTTGTTGTTCTGTTGAGCTTGGTGCCTTGTATACAGTGTTCTAGCTTTGATTGAGAAGATAGATACTCAAGAATCAACTGTATTTTAGACATTATAAATATGAAAACAATATTTATAAATAGATGGATGACAGAGTGATTGGTTATATAGGAACTCGTGGTCTGATAGGGGAATCAGATGAATACTTTATGCATCAGTGTGAAAAGAGCTATGGGCAAGCACATAGTTTGGGGGCAAAAGCATAGACAGAGGAAAAGATATCCAGAGGACAAGAACTTTGAAGATAAAGTACTACCTGGAAACTGAAAGGAAAAAGAGAGGGTCAGTATAGTAAAGATTTTACATGTTGTGAGCAGTGGCAAAAATCAAGGATACTACATCAGTCAGTTCAGTTCAGTTCAGTCACTCAGTTGTGTCCGACTCCTTGCGACCCCATGAATCACAGCGCACCAGGCCTCCCTGTCCATCACCAGCTCCCGGAGTTCACTCAAACTCACGTCCATCGAGTCGGTGATGCCATCCAGCCATCTCATTCTCGGTCGTCCTCTTCTCCTCCCGCCCCCAATCCCTCCCAGCATCAGAGTCTTTTCCAGTGAGTCAACTCTTCGCATAAGGTGGCCAAAGTATTGGAAATTCAGCTTCAGCATCAGTCCTTCCAATGAACACCCAGGATTGATCTCCTTTAGAATGGACTGGTTGGATCTCCTTGCAGTCCAAGGGACTCTCAAGAGTCTTCTCCAGCACCACAGTTCAAAAGCATCAATTCTTCAGTGATCAGCTTTCTTCACAGTCCAACTCTCACATCCATACATGACCACTGGAAAAACCATAGCCTTGACTAGACAGACCGTGGTTGGCAAAGTAATATCTCTGCTTTTTAATATACTATCTAGGTTGGTCATAACTTTCCTTCCAAGGAGTAAGCATCTTTTAATTTCCTGGCTGCAATCAGCATCTGCAGTGATTTTGGAGCCCCCAAAAATAAAGTCTGACACTGTTTCCACTGTTTCTCCATCTATTTCCCATGAAGTGATGGGACCAGAGGCCATGATCTTAGTTTTCTGAATGTTGAGCTTTAAGCCAACTTTTTCACTCTCCTCTTTCACTTTCATCAAGAGGCGTTTTAGTTCCTCTTCACTTTCTGCCATAAGGGTGGTGTCATCTGCATATCTGAGGTGATTGATATTTCTCCCAGCAATCTTGATTCCAGCTTGTGCTTCTTCCAGCCCAGCGTTCCTCATGATGTACTCTGCATATAAGTTAAATAAGCAGGGTGACAATATACAACCTTGATGTACTCCTTTTCCTATTTGGAACCAGTCTGTTGTTCCATGTCCAGTTCTAACTATTGCTTCCTGACCTGCATACAGGTTTCTCAAGAGGCTCGTCAATCTGATCACACGGACCACAGCCTTGTCTAACTCAATGAAACTAAGCCATGCCATATGGGGCCACCCACGATGGGCGGGTCATGGTGGAGAGGTCTCACAGAATGTGGTCCACTGGAGAAGGGATTGGCAAACCACTTCAGTATACTTGCCTTGAGAACCCCATGAACAGTATCAAAAGGCAAAATGATAGGATATTGAGTGAGGAATTCCCCAGGTCAGTAGGTGCCCAGTTTGCTGCTGGAGATCAGTGGAGAAATAACTCCAGAAAGAATGAAGGGATGGAGCCAAAGCAAAACCAATACCCAGTTGTGGGTGTAACTGGTGATAGAAGCAAGGTCCGATGCTGTAAAGAGCAATAGGAACCTGGAATGTTAGGTCCATGAATCAAGGCAAATTGGAAGTGGTCAAACAGGAGATGACAAGAGTGAACGTAGACATTCTGGAAATCAGTGAACTAAAATGGACTGGAATGGGTGAATTTAATGCAGTTGACCATTATATCTACTAATGTGGGCAGAAATCCCTTAGAAGAAATGGAGTAGCCATCACGGTCAACAAAAAAGTCTCAAAAATGACAGAATGATCTCTGTTCATTTCCAAGGCAAACCATTCAGTGTTACAGTAATCCAAACCTATGCTCCAACCAGTAACGCTGAAGAAGCCGAAGTTGAACGGTTCTATGAAGACCTACAAGACCTTTTAGAACTGACACCCAAAAAAGGATATTACATAAGGGAGCAAAATTTTCTACAAATTTTGTATTGATAAAATTCAAAATAATACTAATAAAGTAATTTTTTTGTAATACAGGTCTACCAGCAAGGAGAATACAATTCCTTTTTGGGGGAGGTTGATAATGTTTCACATAATTAGGGTTCAAAATTAGTTATCTATCTTCAAAATTGATTGTAAAGGTTTATCTGATTTACAAATGATGATTGATAAAATGTGTATGAGATTTTATATATTTCATCTTTGAAAATGTCCTTTCAGACATATGTATCTATTAGCATCTACCTTCAACTGAGTGAGTGTATTCATCTTTTAGAAGGCATTTATAGAATTCTACTAGAGTCATCTCTTGATATTTGCATTAACTTCCAAAAGAATGCTATATAGGATTTCCTTAATTACACATTTAAATGAATTTTGAAATCTAGAAATTTCCTTCACATTTACATCATGTTGGAAAATGTTACTAGAGGTCAGAAGCTATATTCACAACACATGTGTGTGCAAATGGAGATCTCACTCCTTTCGTTAACCTTCAGCAGCCTCGACACTTCAGCAGCCTCAACATTACTTGTGATTCAAGCAGTGTTAGTTTTTGTCAAAATGTCTTTATTGTAGTACAAGTTTCTCTGATAGTGCTGTTTGACTTGTAAGTGTAGCCTGAGTTCATAAAGAAGCAAAATCAATTCTACAGCAAAAGCTAATTTCTAAGACCATTCAGTATTTGATAATAGTGCTTGAGGGTAAATTCTTTCAGAAAAAATTTCATCCCTGAACTAAAAAAAAAAAAAATTACAATTAAATTTTCTCACCACTAAAACAATAAGCTCTTGTGCTTAGGGCAAGTCAGAATATTCAGCTTTTATTTCTAACAAGAATTCATGGAACCTACGATGTTGGTTAGCCCACAGAGTGAAGGAAACTTGCTGTCATCACCCCTGGTTCAAAACCACACAGTAGATTAATGCATTTTCTGCAAAGCCCTGCTGATGAATAATCGCGGGCTTTAAACACTTTTCATTGTCACAAACTTTTAAAATTTGTCCATAAGCATTTTCTGTTTTGTTTACATTTTTACTACCATTAGTTTTAAAACATCTTAGCAGATTCCACTTCATGTTGTATGGAATTAATATTTTGTTAACAGCTTTGAGAACATTCTTGCCTATAGTTTTTAAATGCAGATTATTCATAGTGGCTAGTTCTTCAGTCTGGCTGAGCATTGTCAATATTATCAATATTGACAATAACTTTAACATCTGTCAATTCATAAAGAGTCAGAGAAAACTATTCAAAATCATGTGCCTTGTATTTTAATTGGCTATTGATGTTTCTCTCAATGTCCTCAAGTCTTTACCCAAGAATTCTTACCAACAGACTACTAGTCTAAAGAATTTTTTTCTTCCTCTGGACATGTTTGTTTAGTTAGTGTGTCAAACATGATTTAATCACATCACCACCAGTAAACAGGTTTCCTTGAATGGCTAACAAATGTAAATTTTTTGGTTGCAGCTCATTTTAGCTCTTCATTTTGGTGAAGAAATTGTACTAAGATGAAATATTTTGTTTTAACTTTTCTAATTGTCCCAACCTCTGTTCTCCTTCAAGTTGGAAATATTGAATGAGTGCTTGGTCTGGTGGTGTTGAAGTACCTTGCATTCTGTTAGCATAGCCATGCTATGTTTGCATAATAAACATAATGCTTTAACCATCCAGTTCCATATCAAAATAATCCACATTCAATTGTGCCTTGAAAATGCGACACTCAAAATTCACTTTTTTAGGGGCTTCCCTAGTGGTCCTTCCAAGGAGTAAGTGTCTTTTAATTTCATGGCTGCAATCAGCATTCAAAATCAGTGATTTTGAAGCAGAGACATTACTTTGTCAACCAAGGTCCATCTAGTCAAGGCTATAGTTTTCCCAGTGGTGATGTATGGACGTGAGAGTTGGACTGTGAAGAAAGCTGATCGCTGAAGAATTGATGCTTTTGAACTGTGGTGTTGGAGAAGACTCTTGAGAGTCCCTTGGACTGCAAGGAGATCCAACCAGTCCATCCTAAAGGAGATCAGTCCTGGGTGTTCATTGGAAGGACTGATGCTAAAGCTGAAACTCCAATACTTTGGCCACCTCACGAGAAGAGTTGACTCACTGGAAAAGACTCTGATGCTGGGAGGGATTGGGGGCAGGAGGAGAACAGGACGACAGAGAATGAGATGGCTGGATGGCATCACCGACTCGATGGACATGAGTTTGAGTGAACTCCGGGAGTTGGTGATGGACAGGGAGGCCTGGCGTGCTGTGACTCATGGGGTCTCGAAGAGTCAGACACGACTGAGAGACTGAACTGAACTGAACTGAACTAGGGGTCCAGCGGTTAAACATCTGCCTTGCAATGCAGGGAATGTGAGTTCAACACTTGGTTGGGGAACCAACGAAGAGTAGACCCTGCTTGCCACAAGTAGAAAAAAACACTTTTGGATAGCAGCCATTCTGACTGGTGTGAAATGGTATCTCATTGTGGTTTTGATTTGCATCTCTCTGATTATGAGGGATGTTGAGCATTTTTTCATGTGTTTGTTAGCCATCTTTATGTCTTCTTTGGAGAAATTTCTGTTTAGTTCTTTGGCCCATTTTTTGATTGGGTCATTTATTTTTCTGGAATTGAGCTGCAGGAGCTGCATATATATTTTGGAGATTAATCCTTTATCAGTTGCTTCATTTGCTATTATTTTCTCCCATTCTGAAGGCTGTCTTTTCACCTTGCTTATAGTTTCCTTTGCTGTGCAGAAGCTTTTGATTTTAATTAGGTCCCATTTGTTTATTTTTGCTTTTATTTCCAATATTCTGGGAGGTGGGTCATGGAGGATCCTGCTGTGATTTATGTCGGAGAGTGTTTTGCCTACGTTCTCCTCTAGGAGTTTTATAGTTTCTGGTCTTACATTTAGCTCTCTAATCCATTTTGAGTTTATTTTGGTGTATGGTGTTAGGAAGTGGGAAGCAAACTAGTACAGCCACTATGGAGAACAGTGTGGAGATTCCTCAAAAAACTGGAAATAGAACTGCCATATGATCCAGCAATCGCACTCCTGGGCATACACACCGAGGAAACCAGAATTGAAAGAGACATGTGTACTCCAATGTTCATTGCAGCACTGTTTATAATAGCGACGACATGGAAGCAACCTAGATGTCCATCTGCAGACGAATGGATAAGAAAGCTTTGGTACATATACACAATGGAGTATTATTCAGCCATTAAAAAGAATACATTTGAATCAGTTCTAATGAGGTGGATGAAACTGGAGCCTATTATACAGAGTGAAGTAAGCCAGAAAGAAAAACACCAATACAGTATACTAACATATATATATGGAATTTAGAAAGATGCAAATGATAACCCTGTATACGAGACAGCAAAAGAGACACAGATGTATAGAACAGTCTTTGGGACTCTATGGGAGAGGGTGAGGGTGGGATGATTTGGGAGAATGGCATTGAAACACGTATGTTGTCATATGTGAAACGAATCACTAGTTCAGGGTCAATGCATGTTATAGGATGCTCGGGGCTGGCATGCGGGGATGACCCAGAGGGAGGATAAAGGGAGGAGGGAGGTGGGAGGGGGGTTCAGGAGGGGGAACTTATGTAAACCCAGGGCAAATTCATATCAATGTATGGCAAAACCAACCAATATAATATTGTAAAATAATTTGCCTCCAATAAAAAATAAATTAACTACAAAAAGAAAAAAAAAAGAAAAAAACCCATGTGCAGCTATGAAGATCCACCACAAACAAAAATAAATAAATAAACAAAATAAAATGAGATGCAGTACAGTGACACGCATGATCCTAGAAACACTGTTGAGTTATAACTGGGTCACTGTTGTTTGTATTGTGCTTAGCAGTAGTGTAAAACTGATGAGTTCACCGCTTGACTCCATTGCGACTGACTATGTTGTTGTGACATGAAAGCAGACAGATGATGTAGAAATTAATGAGAGTAGCTGTGTGCCAATAAAACTGCATTTACAGATTAAATTTTGACTTTCATAAAATCTTTATCTGTCCCAAAATGCAATTTTTTTTTTGGGTTTTTAAAACTATTTAAAAATTAAAACCCATTCTTGGTTCACAGGCTGTATGAAAGAGGTGGTAGTCTGGATTTAGTCTTCATGCTTAGTTTGCCAATCTCCAGCCTAGAATAGTGCCTGGTATATAGTAAGTGGGTTTCCCTGGTAGCTCATTTGGTAAAGAATCTGCCTCTATTACAGGAGACCTGGGTTCTATCCCTGGGTTGGGAAGTTTCCCTGGAGAAGGAAATGGCAACCACCTCCAGTATTCTTGCCTGGAGAATTCCATGAACAGAGGAGCCTTGCGAGCTACAGTTCATAGGGTCAAAAAGAATCTGATATGACTGAGCAACTAAACTACCACCACATATAGCAAGTATTCAATCCAAATACTTGTGATTTAGTGGATGGTTTGCAGACTATAGTGTACTTGTGAATCATATTCATTTACTCAAATAGGAATTTCTGATATTAACCCTCATAATTTGACTGAGTGGTTCAGGCAGCCCACAGAGCCGCATTTTTAATGAGTACCCTTGGCCATCCATTACTGGTAATCCTCGGCCTGTTCATTAGAAAAATTGCTGTTTCTTAATTTCTTTAAACCTCTCTGATAATTTTCTTCCTTAACTGTACTTTAATTAACTCTTAAGACAAAAATTGGAGTGCCTTACTTTTTTTGATATTGAAAAATCCAACTTAATACTTGAATTAGTTACCTTCTGAGTAGAAAATGTATTAATGTTATGAGATGAAATGAATGTAATTGCTAAAAATTTAAAAAAAACTTTTAAGTCTCAAGATGGAATGGCAAATTCCTTCAAACTTTGGAACTCATCAGCCTCTGTTGGGCCTGGGCAAACACCTGCAAAATTCTTACACCTTATTAGGAATATTTACCAAACTTTATATATTTGCTTTCCACACTATAGGTTTATGAAATGGTAAACCTTTTCAGATATTGTGAGATGCATGAGTCAAATCCTATTTGCAAGTCTGTTTGCTCCTTATTTCAAATTACAGTGTTTTAAATATGCATGTGGATCATATGACAAACATTGGCTAGAACTTGCAAAATATCTAAAGTACCATACAAACGTGGTATTTTATAAAAGTATGTTAGGCGGATAATGGATACCTAAGTGGACAATGTCAGAAATCTTTGTTTGCAATAGGCCTTAATTATCACACATTTCACTAAGAAATCTGTGCTCGTATCACTAGCATATACAGAGTTTAACTATTTAGATCAGACTAAATGTTGAAATTTTATAATTTCATTTGAATTTATTTTCCCTGAATATCTACTTGAGATTCTGAGGTCAAAACTGATGATATAAATCAAGTAATTTCTAACTATGCATACAGAAAGAATAATATTTATATGTCTCAAAAATTTAAAGAAAAAAAAGTAGAGATTTTATACTCAGGACCACATTAGGTATAATGTGTCTTGTATTGTATTGAAGTAAGTATTGGAATAAGTTAGAAAATTGAAGGTAGTCCTAGAAATGGTGGTGAACAGTACTTCACAGAAGAAAAGATCATGAAATTTACGTATTTAAATTCACTTAGCTCTAAATTTTCATACAACCAGTACAAGGAGAATTATAATAAAATTTCATATGTGTTTGAATTAGACAGAAAGCATTTACATTAATTTTGGGTGTTTGATTAGAACTAACTTCAGAAGTAAGTGCTGAAAGTCAATGACACCATAAAAGAAGATAAAGATGACTCTCCACATTAGTGACTTCTAAACTAGAATAGCTGGATTGTAGTTATCTGAAGATTGATAATTTATAAGAGGTAAACTTGGACAGTTATATATTATATTGACAGTTAATGTATTGGAGGAGATTGTGAAGACTATATATAACTCCTGCTCACTACGAAACTGATAGAATTACATTAAACTCTTACAACCTATCTGTCAGGCAGATATTGTGTGTTTGTGTTAGTCACTCAATCACATCCGACTCTTTGAGAGACCATGGACTATAGCTCGCCAGACTCCCCCGTCCATGGAATTCTCCAGGCAAGAATACTGAAGTGGGTTGCCACTCCCTTCTCCAGAGGATCTTCCCGACCCAGGGATCAAATCCCAGTCTCCCACATTGCAGGCAGATTCTTTACCATTTGAGCCACCAAGCAAGCCCCAGGCAGATATTAGTGAACCGATTTTGAAGAGAGATAAAAAGCTCATAGAAGTTAGGTTACTTGTTCAAGGTCACATATAAGACAGGACTTGGATCTAAAGCTCCTCTTTCCACTATATGCTATTAAAAGTCTTCTTTCTTGACCTTTACTTTATCAAATTCAGTTATTTCAGTGGATAAAAAATTTCCGTTTTATGACTTTCATGACTCATTTTGATATAAAATGATAAATGAGTCATGCTTTATTTCCTCCCTTCCTAACTTCCCTATCCTCCTCTTCCATCCCACATATTCATTAATACATTGCATCCATAAAGGTATTTTTTAAAAATGTGAACTCCTGAGTCACTATGCCAGTCAAGTGTAATTATACGTCAAGTAGTGTTTTCTCTTCTTGGTGTTAGTCATAGAATAAGGTTGATTCTGTGCATATCATTGGCTTATTCATTTTGACTAAATTTATTGGTGTCTTTCAAGATGAGTGTGACTTTAGTTTCTATTATTGACATTAACTTCATACTTCAGTGTGGGAGACGGAATAAAAGTTTTCCCAAGATATCCACATCCTGGAACCTGCAAAATATGTTCCCTTATATGGCAAAAAAGACTTTGTAGGTGTGGTTAAATTAAGGATATTGAAACGAGGAGACTATCCAAGATTATCCACTGGACCCAACGTATAATGATAAGAAGGAAGTAGGAGGACAAGTCAGAGAGGGGATATGACAGTGGGAGTTGAAGTGATAAACTCTGCAGATGAAAGGAAGGACCATGAGCCTAAAAACGAACATGACCCCTAGAAGCTGAAAAAGCAAGGGAAATGACAGTCTCCCAAACCTCAGAGAAAGCACGGCCTTGCCAACACCTTAATTTTGGTCCAGTTAAACCCACGACAGATTTTTGACCTCCAGAACTATTAAACAATAAACTAGGGTTGTTTTAAACCACTAAGTTGGTGGTCATTTGCTACAGCAATACAAGGAAACTAATACATTTAATATATCCTCTTACAGCCAATTTTCACTGAATATTATCTCAATAAGATATGGTAGCTATCATGTGGCCATCTCCAAAAAGCTGAGGGTCGGAATGACGTTGATAATTTTTTAGAGGCATATTTCAAGTAGAAGCTTTTTAACAGCATCCAACTTTTCTAATTGTCAGTACTTTGTTGCAGACTATGACCAGTGCGTTCTCTTGACAAAACTCTATTAGCCTTTGCCCTGCTTCATTCCGTGCTCCAAGGCCAAATTTGCCTGTTACTCCAGGTGTTTCTTGACTTCCTACTTTTGCATTCCAGTCCCCTCTAATGAAAAGGACATCTTTTTGGGGTGTTAGTTCTAAAAGGTCTTGTAGGTCTTCATAGAACCGTTCCACTTCGGCTTCTTCAGTGTTACTCGTTGGGGCATAGGCCTGGATTACTGTAATATTGAATGGTTTGCCTTGGAAACGAACAGAAATCATTCTGTCGTTTTTAAGATTGCATCCAAGTACTGCATTTCGGACTCTTTTGTTGACCATGATGGCTACTCCATTTCTTCTAAGGGATTCCTGCCCACAGTAATAGATACAATGGTCATCTGAGTTAAATTCACCCATTCCAGTCCATTTTAATTCACTGATTCCGAGAATGTCTATGTTCACTCTTGCCATCTCCTATTTGGCCACTTCCAATTTGCCTTGATTCATGGACCTAACATTCCAGGTTCCTATGCAATATTGCTCTTTACAGCACCGGACCTTGCTTCTATCACCGGTCACATCCACAACTGGGTATTGTTTTTGCTTTTGCTCCATCCCTTCATTCCTTCTAGAGTTATTTCTCCACTGAGCTCCAGTAGCATACTGGGCACCTACCGACCTGGGGAATTCCTCATTCAGTATCCTATCATTTTGCCCTTTGATACTATTCATGGGGTTCTCAAGGCAAGTATACTGAAGTAGTTTGCCATTCCCTTCTCCAGTGGACCACATTTGGCTGTGGTCCATGTGATCAGATGGACTAGTTTCCTGTGATTATGATTTTAGTGTGTCTGCCCTCTGGTGCCCCCTAGCAATACCTACCGTCTTATTTGGGTTTCTCTTACCTTGGGCGTGGGATATCTCTTCACAGCTGCTCCAAGAAAGCGCAGCTGCTGCACCTTACCTTGGACGACGGGTATCTCCTCAAGGCCGCCCCTCCTGACCTTGAACGCGGAGTAGCTCCTCTCGGCCCTCCTGCGCCGGCTCAGCCACTGCTTATTGGACGTGGGGTAGCTCCTCTCGGCTGCTAGCCCTGGCCTCAGGCATGGGGTAGCTCCTCACCATCGCGCCTCTTTGCGTGGTCGGTTGCACCGGGGCTGGCAAAGAGAAGACTCTACACATGGACATCACCAGATGGTCAACACCGAAATCAGATTGATTATATTCTTTGCAGCCAAAGATGGAGAAGCTGTATACAGTTAGCAAAAACAAGACCAGGAGCTGACTGTGGCTCAGATCATGAACTCCTTATTGCCAAATTCAGACTTAAATTGAAGAAAGTAGGGAAAACCACTACCATTCAGATATGACCTAAATCAAATCCCTTATGATTATACAGTGGAAGTGAGAAATAGATTTAAGGGACTACATCTGATAGATAGAGTGCCTGATGAACTCTGGACGGAGGTTCGTGACATTGTACAGGAGACAGGGACCAAGACCATCCCCATGGAAAAGAAATGCAAAAAAGCAAAATGGCTGTCTGAGGAGGCCTTACAAATAGCTGTGAAAAGAAGAGAAGTGAAAAGCAAAGGAGAAAAGGAAAGATATAAGCATCTGAATGCAGAGTTCCAAAGAATAGCAAGGAGAGATAAGAAAGCCTTTCTCAGTGATCAATGCAAAGAAATAGAGGAAAACAACAGAATAGGAAAAATAAGAGATCTCTTCAAGAAAATTAGAGATTCCAAGGGAACATTTCATGCAAAGATGGGCTCGATAAAGGACAGAAATGGTTTGGACCTAACAGAAGCAGAAGATATTAAGAAGAGGTGGCAAGAATACACAGAAGAACTGTACAAAAAGATCTTCACAACCAGGATAGTCACGATAACGTGATCACTGACCTAGAGCCAGACATCTTGGAATGTGAAGTCAAGTGGGCCTTAGAAAGCATCACTACGAACAAAGCTAGTGGAGGTGATGGAATTCCAGTTGAGCTATTTCAAATCTTGAAAGATGATGCTGTGAAAGTGCTGCACTCAAGATGCCAGCAAATTTGGAAAACTCAGCAGTGGCCACAGGACTGGAAAAGGTCAGTCTTCATTCCAATCCCAAAGAAAGGCAATGCCAAAGAATGCTCAAACTGCCGCACAATTGCACTCATCTCACACTCTAGTAAAGTCATGCTCAAAATTCTCCAAGCCAGTCTTCAGCAATATGTGAACCGTGAACTCCCAGATGTTCAAGCAGGTTTTAGAAAAGGCAGAGGCACCAGAGATCAAATTGCCAACATCTGCTGGATCATGGAGAAAGCAAGAGAGTTCCAGAAGAGCATCTATTTCTGCTTCATTGACTATGCCAAAGCCTTTGACTGTGTGGATCACAACAAACTGTGGAAAATTCTGAAAGAGATGGGAATCCCAGACCACCTGACCTGCCTCTTGAGAAACCTGTATGCAGGTCAGGAAGCAACAGTCAGAACTGTACATTGAACAACAGACTGGTTCCAAATAGGAAAAGGAGTACGTCAAGGCTGTGTATTGTCACCTTGCTTATTTAGCTTATATGCAGAGTACATCATGAGGAACGCTGGGCTGGAAGAAGCACAAGCTGGAATCAAGATTGCTGGGAGAAATATCAATCACCTCAGATATGCAGATGACACTATCCTTATGGCAGAAAGTGAAGAGGAACTCAAAAGCCTCTTGATGAAAGTGAAAGAGGAGAGTGAAAAGGTTGGCTTGAAGCTCAACATTCAGAAAACTAAGATCATGGCATCTGGTCCCATCACTTCATGGGAAATAGATGGAAAAACAGTGGAAACAGTGTCAGACTTTATTTTTTTGGGCTCCAAAATCACTGCAGATGCTGATTGCAGCCATGAAATTAAAAGATGCTTACTCCTTGGAAGGAAAGTTATGACCAACCTTGATAGTATATTAAAAAGCAGAGACATTACTTTGCCAACCAAGGTCCGTCTAGTCAAGGCTATGGTTTTTCCCGTGGTCATGTATGGATGTAAGAGTTGGACTGTGAAGAAAGCTGATTGCCGAAGAATTGATGCTTTTGAACTGTGGTGTTGGAGAAGACTCTTGAGAGTCCCTTGTACTGCAAGGACATCCAACCAGTCCATTCTGGGGGAGATCGATCCTGGGTTTCATTGGAAGGACTGATGCTAAAGCTGAGACTGCAATACTTTGGCCACCTCATGTGATGAGTTGACTCACTGGAGAAGACTCTGATGCTGGGAAAGTTGGGGGCGGGAGGAGAAGGGGACGACCGAGAATGAGTTGGCTGGATGGCATCACCGACTCTGTGGACATGAGTTTGAGTGAACTCCAGGAGTTGGTGATGGACAGGGGAGGCCTGGCGTGGTGTGATACATGGGGTCACGGAGAGTCGGACATGACTGAGCAACTGAACTGAACTGTTGCAGACTAGTGGTTTGTAACTCTTCCAGATCATGGATGCCTTTTCAGTTCAATTCAGTTGCTCAGTCATGTCCCACTCTTTGTGACCCCATGAAACGCAGCAAGCCAGGCTTCCCTCTCCATCACCAACTCCTAGAGTCCACCCTAACCCTTGTCCATTGAGTCGGTGATGCCATCCAACCATCTCATCCTCTGTCGTCCCCTTCTCCTCCTGCCCTCAATCTTTCCCAGCATCAGGGTCTTTTCAAATGAGCCAGCTCTTCGCATCAGGTGGTGAAAGTATTGGAGTTTCAGCTTCAAAATCCGTCCTACCAATGAACACCCAGGACTTGTCTCCTTTAGGATGGAAAGGTTGGATCTCCTTGCAGTTCAAGGGACTCTCAAGAGTCTTCTCCAACACCACAGTTCAAAAGCATCAACTAGTCGGCGCTCAGCTTTCTTCACAGTCCAACTCTCACATCCATACATGACCACTGGAAAAACCATAGCCTTGACTAGTCGGACCTTTGTTGGCAAAGTAATGTCTCTGCTTTTTAATATGCTGTCTAGTTTGGTCATAACTTTCTTTCCAAGGAGTAAGCGTCTTTTAATTTTATGTCTGCAGTCATCAACTGCAGTGATTTTGGAGCCCAGAAAAATAAATTCAGCCACTGTTTCCACTGTTTCCCCATCTATTTGCCAAGAAGTGATGGAACAGGATGCCATGATCTTAGTTTTCTGAATGTTGAGCTTTAAGCCAACTTTTTCACTCTCCTCTTTCACTTTCATCAAGAGGCGTTTTAGTTCCACTTCACTTTCTGCCATAAGGGTGGTGTCATCTGCATATCTGAGGTGATTGATATTTCTCCCAGCAATCTTGATTCCAGCTTGTGCTTCTTCCAGCCCAGCGTTCCTCATGATGTACTCTGCATATAAGTTAAATAAGCAGGGTGACAATATACAGCCTTGACGTACTCCTTTTCCTATTTGGAACCAGTCTGTTGTTCCATGTCCAGGTCTAACTGTTGCTTCCTGACCTGCATATAGGTTTCTCAGGTCAGGTGGTCTGGTATTCTCATCTCTTACAGAATTTTCCACAGTTTATTGTGATCCACACTGTTAAAGGCTTCTGCATAGTCAATGAAGCAGAAATAGATGTTTTTCTGGAACTCTCTTGCTTTTTTCGATGATCCAGCAGATGTTGGCAATTTGATCCCTGATTCCTCTGCCTTTTCTAAAACCTGCTTGAACATCTGGGAGTTCACGGTTCACATATTGCTGAAGACTGGCTTGGAGAATTTTGAGCATGACTTTACTAGCGTGTGAGATGAATGCAATTGTGGGGGTAGTTTGAGCATTCTTTGGCATTGCCTTTCTTTGGGACTGGAATGGAAACTGACCTTTTCCAGTCCTGTGGCCACTGCTGAGTTTTCCAAATTGGCTGGCATATTGAGTGCAGTACTTTCACAGCATCGTCTTTTAGGATTTGAAATAGCTCAACTGGAATTCCATCCCCTCCACTAGCTTTTATTTAAATGACTCTCTTTAGAGTGGTGAATTGAGGACCTGAATTTAGTATGTTTCTCATAATGACACATATATGCTGAGATTGACAAATACCTATGATGCAAAGAGCTGACTCATTGGAAAAGACCCTGATGCTGGGAAAGATTGAGGGCAGGAGGAGAAGGGGGCTACAGAAGATGAGATGGATAGCATCACTGATTCAATGGACATTAATCTAGCAGATTCCAGGAGACAGTGAAAGACAGGGAAGTCTGGTGTGCTGCAGTTTATGGGGTCGAAAAGAGTCAGGCATGACTAGCAATTGAAATACAACAAATGAAGTAACACAAAAACCAAAGTGTATCAATTGTAATGTTTGAAATAGTCACATTTTATAAGATAATCTTTTGGAAAATTATAAAGTAAATGCAATGATATTTCATATTCCCAATAAATTGGGGAATTTTGTTCTAATAAATCTTAACTTCCTCCCATCCATCTTCCATGGCTTATCTTTTTGGAACTACTGTTAATTGAATTTTGAATTTTCTGAAATAAATCTCTATGTTGTTCTTCTTTTTCCTAATATTTTATTTCTCAGTTTTTAAGTTTGGCAATCATATTTTTAATTTCTAAAAACTAACTTTTTTCCCTCTGGCTGTTTCTATTTTCATGAATTAAGCTCTCAAATCTCTTTGAGCATAATAAATAAAGATGGATTTTTTTTCCTGTTTTCTGAATTATTTATATTTATTTTGCTCTGTTTAAAAAAAGTGTTTTAAAAATGTTAGGTAATGTTTCATAGTTTTTAAAAATGTAGGTTCTGGGAGCCAGACTTCTGTCTTTCAAGCTCAGCTCTATCACTTATTAACTCTGGCTTTTGAAATCGTGTAATTCAGACTGGGCCTGAACCCATTGTCGTTTAACTGAGATCACATACCTGATCTCAGGACTTACTGAAGTTCAGGTTCTTGATGTTTCATAGCAGAAAGAATTCATTGAGAGATAAAGTGATTGGTAAGAAGTGGACCATCTCAGAAGGCAGCAAGGTATGGGGTTGTTAGTTTTTATAGGAATGGGTAATTTTACAGGCTAATGAGTAGGAGGAGTATTTCAGCTATTTGGGGGAACAAATGGGGATTTCTAGAAATTGGGCTACTGCCCACTTTTTAACCTTTATGGTCATCCTTGGAACAGTGAGGGCACCTGCGGGTGTGTCATTTAGCTTGCTGAAGTGTTACAATGAGTGTTTACTGAGGCTCAAGTTCTGGTGGACACCGACTCATCTGTCATCTTGAACCTATTTGGGTCTAATCAGTTTATATTGTGTCCTTGGGCTCTGCCATTCCTTTAAAGGCTGTGCCAGTCCCTTTCTCTTCTGTTTCACTTTGGACAAGTGATTAAACTTTTAATGTGACTGAGCTTCCTCAGTTGTAAAATGGGGATTCTAATAGCACCTGCTTGACAGAGATTTTATTTCTAAAAGGGTTACATAAATAAATGAAGAATGTAAAGACATTGAATGGTATCTGTTACACAGCTCAGTTCAGTCACTCAGTGGGATCTGACTCTTTGCGACCCCATGGTCTGCAGCAAACCAGGCTTCCCTGTCCATCACCAACTCCCAAAGCTTTCTCAAACTCATGTCCATTGAGTCAGTGATGCCATCCAACCGTCTCATCCTCTGTCATCCCCTTCTCCTCCCATCTTCAATCTTTCCCAGCATCAGGGTCTTTTCCAATGAGTCAGCTGTTCGCATCAGGTGGTCAAAGTATTGGAGTTTCAGCTTCAGCTCAGTCCTTCCAGTGAATATTCAGGACTGGTTTCCTTTAGGATGGACTGGTTTAATCTCCTTGCAGTAGTGAGTAGTAATAAATTATAGCTGAAACTATTGGTCTTTCACATTAGTCTAGTGATCTGTAGTTTTCCCTTGTAACTGAAAAATGAATGTCTATTTTAGGCAGCCAGTGTGGCTATGTGTGTTTGTCACTAGTTGTGTCTGACTCTTTGTGACCCCATGGACTGTAGCCCACCACCAGACAGAATATTGGAGTGGGTTGCCATTCTCTTCTCCAGGGGATCTTCCTGACCCAGGGATCAAACCCAGGTCTCCTGCATTGCAGGTCTTGACCATCTGAGCCACAGTGGAAGCTGATGTGTAGGGAGTTATAATGAAGCTAGGTTAGTTTCCACAAGGGCTTCTCCCCCAAATGGGAAAACTACTCAGGATGCAAATGAAATACTTCAGTTCAAGGGACAGACTTCAGTTTACTGCAGGGACATGTGCAGGGAGAAAGCCAGAGGTTCTCTGGGCTCTGCAAGGCTGGAGCAAGGAGTTCTATCCTGCTCATCCACACTGGAAGTCTGAGCTTTCAAGAGGAAGTTTGTTCACTTTTTTTCTGGATAAAGCCCTACACCGTTTGCCTGAAGGTAAATGCTGGGCTGCAATTCCAGTTTTTCTGCCTGCAGTGGGGATGAGGAAGTGGGGTGGGAGAGCTGGAGCTGGCTGTAGGTGGAAGTCCGTTTTAATCCCCCTGTTTGAGTTTCCTTACTCACTCCCACTCTCCACGCTGTCAGCTCGGAGCCCACAGTTCCACAGTCAAGACGACTGGCAGCCACCAAGCTCCCCCAGGGTACTGTCTGGAATGTGGATTCCCCCTTTGTTTCTCTGGTTTTTCTGGTCAGCAGCTTTCCGCTGCTCCTACTCTCCTGGAATTTGTTGAAATCTCTTATCTGCTAATGACTACACCCACTCCCTACTCCCCTTTATTGTTATCGGTTTACCCTCTTTTCCACTTCCTTAGAGTCTTTTCAGTGTGGTCCCGGGGCAAGGGTCTTGACTCCAGAGACACAGACTTTGTACCTTGTAGAAAATGTTGACTGCCCTATCCCCCCAACCCCCTCTCATTTAATTTTCATTAACTCTTACAATTTTATAATGAAATATATATTGTTTCAATTTTACACATGAAAGTTTTAAAAGGACCAGAACACATCATGTGAGAGTGATAGCACTCAGGTTCAAGTTTTTCTAACAAAAAATAAAATCCTAACCCCTTCTTCTAAAATCCAAGAATGAGGACCCAATGTGAGGATAAGCATTATGACGACTTAATATAAGCATTTTGGAAAAAACCAAACATTAATCCTGTAGATTTTGATGCTGTGTAAACCAATTATTTCAAAATTAAAAACAAATTAACTATGGATTTTTAACCTTTTTCTTTTTATTAATTTTTATTGGAGTATAGTTGCTTTACAATGCTGTGTTAGTTTCTGCTGTTCAGTAAAGTGAATTAGCTATATATATATACATATATCCCCTATTTTTTGGATTTCCTTCCTTTATAGGTCACTTTTGTCAGAATCTGCCTGCCAAGGCAGGAGATGCAAGAGACATGGTTTCAATCCCTGGGTTGGAAAGATCCCCTGGAAGAAGAAATGGTTACCCACTCCAGTATTCTTGCCTGGAAAATCTCATGGACAAAAGAGCCTGGCAGGCTATATATAGTCCTTGGGGCCACAGTCAAACAAGACTGAGCACTTGTTAGTCAGAGCATCTAGTGCAGTTCCCTGTGCTATATAATAGGCTATGGATTTTTTTTTTTTTAAACATAGTGCTGGTGACAGTGTTTGAATTCTTTTATTTTGGAACCCAAGACTCTGGGAGTTCTGTGATTTGGAAGGCCTGTGTCATATATTCTTCGTTGCCCAATTTCATCTGGAGTTTATTACAGTTCAGTCAGTAGAATCAAAATCACAAGGAGATCTAGACTTTCCATTTCTTTCCAAGCCCTCCAGGTGGCAAGAGCCCACAGTTATATTTCTCCAGAAGCAAATACAGCATGATATAGAAGCAAAGGTGGCTTAGCAGTAAAGAATTCACCAGTAATGCAGGAGATGGGAGTTCAATCCCTGGGTTGGGAAGATCCCCTGGAGGAGGGCAGAGCAACCCACTCCAGTATTCCTGCCTGGAGAATCCTATGGACAGAAGAGCCTGGTGGGCTACAGTCCAGAGGGTCACAAAAAGTCAGACATGACTGAAATGACTGAGCATGCATAGAACCAAAGAAAATCACCACTCAAGCAGAGGGCTGAAATATTACCTTAGATCTACTGATGGCATGATGAGAAAAATATTAAAAGCCTGACAAGATTTTTATGGATTTGTAGTGCAAAAGTTACTACTACTAACCATGCCAAGACAATATTCCTCGGATTAAGTTTGAGAAAATGCTGTTATTATTATTCCAGAAATTATTTGTGTATTGCCTTCCAACAATTTCTCAGTAAATGCAATGTGAGAGAAGGAAACAACCACTATATTTAAACAAACCTAAGTCCAGTTACCCTCAGGCCTATGCTTGAGGGAAACTATCAAAAAATACGCCATAGTTTCCTTTGTTTTTTTTTGGTTTTGTTTTAATACTTTTATTTATTTGGCTGTGTCAGGTCTTAGTGGTGGTATGTAAAACCTTCTAGTTGTGGCGTGAGGTATCTTTAATTGCATCGTGTGAACTCTTCCTCTGTGTGGGATCTACTTCCCTGACCAGGAATTGAACCCAGGTTCCCCAACTCTGCATTGGGTGTGCAGAGTCTTAGCCACTCAAAGAAGGCCCTTATCTTTTGTTACTTTTTGAATGATATTTGTGGTCTTAGCTGTTTGCAAAGAAAAGACTGGAAGAAAAGCCAGCGTGTTTCTTCTGATGATCAGTGGCTGTGACTAGATTTGTTCATTATGACCACATGACCTCTAAGAAGAAACTTTGTGATTAGTTCTTTCTCTTCATCTGGTTTTGACAATTTGAAAATCTTCAGTGGTTTGCACATGAGTCCAACTTGAAAAGCAATATATTCAGAAAAGCATTAAATATTCAGAGCAATAAATAAGGGAAGAAAAGAAAGAATTTTCTTAACCAAGTCTGAAAAGATCAATTGATTTAGATTTCTAATAACACAATTTATCAATATAATTTTAAGTCTCTACTGGTATAGATTGTTATGTTTCTTGGCCAAGGTCATTAGGATTCTTCTCTATATACAAAGGTGTTAGTCATTCAGTCATGTCTGACTATGACCCCATGGACTATAGCCCACCAGGCTCCTCTGTCCAAGGAAGTCTCCAGGCTGGAGATTGGAGACTCCAAGACAACCTACTGGAGTGGGTTGCTGTTTCCTTGTCCAGGGGATCTTCCTTGCCCAGGGATTGAACTGCAGTCTCCTGTGGAGGATTCTTTACTGTCTGAACAACCAGGGAAGCCCTTATATACAAAAGGTCTGATTTTTTTGTTCAAATGTTGCACCTAGTTGGTATGCTCAGTGAAATATTACTGTGTACTTTTTCTCTTTCCTAGATAAAATATTTTATTAGCTATTCTATTTTTTACATTGCTATGATTTTCTTATTTAAATATAGAAATCTGTGTATTTATCTGTGTATTTACATATTTATAATAGTATATATTTATCTATATCAAACCATGAGAAATAAGAAATGGGGCCCAGTTTTTACAAAGTCAAGGACTACAGTTGAATTGAGAAATAATAATATACATGTATTTTTAACAACTTAGTGCTATAGCCTAAACATGTCTGCCTGCATTCTTTATTTCTCTTGAGTGGTCTTTCTTGTGAAAGATTTTGTTTGTATTGCTACAGTCAGAGAAAAGTACACTCTTTGGCAAGTTGGACACGGAAAGTTTTCTGAAAGAATAAAAAGCACATGTTCTGACCAGCACCACCTGCCTCAGCTCAAATCTGAACCCAAATTTGAAACACTCTAGAAGCATCTAAAATGTAATACTCTCAGTTATGCTACTGTGGCTTCTGAATCGAAGAAGGTCCCCAAAGAACCAGGGGCTGCTAAGAAGGCATTCAGTTACAGAATGCAGAAGAAGCTGGATATCTTAACTTTCAACTTGCATGGCAGTGGAATTAGTATTTTTTATCTTTTGTAACATAATTTTGAACCAGTTTCAGGAAGACTATTTATTATAGGATAAATTGGTGTTGATCAAAATATGTTCAAATGCTTCACATCTGTTCTGATGGTAGTATGATCAGGTCCAAAATAAATCCACGTTGCAACCTGCCCACATGCAAGTTGGAAAAAACGATCTTTGTTTTTAGTTGATTTGTAAGGCCACTCTACAAATGAGAATAAAATCAATCCCTCCTCCAGATTTAAAATTCAAATGTGTTTCAGATTACCCTCTTGAATATATATAATTCAGTTAACTTGTTTAAAACATACTGATTCTCTGTAGGCTGCTCTACCTGGGAGGAGCTGATTTCCATCCAAGTATGTAAACTTTTGCTTTTCCCCTAGCCAAACATGTATGCGTGCATGCACACACACAAACACACACACACACGTGCACACACAGAGTGGAATTTTTTCACATTGAAACTGAAGATGTAAATGAAGGCCTGCAGTCTCTCTGGTTCTAGTTACAAGCTCTGTTTGTTGACATCACAGATGAAGGCCTGCTGTGTCTCTGGCTCTGTCTACTCCATTTCCCCTCTAATTAGGCTTTGCCCTCAATTAACTTAATGATGCAACTTTTCCTATAGATCATTTGCCCTTTCACTCAATTAACACAATATGAGGGTGCATCCCTCCTTGGCTTGGGGATGCAATTGCCTGAGGGCAGACTGTTCAGTTCTCAGAAGTACCACATAAGCAAAAGCAAGATGTTGACTACTCCGTCATATATTATCCCTGAAAAAATCAGGCCTAATGGAAGTCAAAATTAAACGGTGTCTCTTTATTGATTTGTGTCAGGGTAAAGAATTCATCCAAAACACTAGGGTAGGTCAAAAATGTTGATGAACTTAAGTCAGTTTAAAATAAATTCAGGGTCAATATTTTGAAAGAGCAAATGAGGACTCCTGTAATGTCAAGTAGAATTATGAAACACACACACACACACACACACACACACACACACACACACACACACACACACACACACATCCCTCCCTAAGCGACCTGGACAAATCATTAGTTTAGTTCAGTTCAGTCGCTCAGTCGTGTCCGACTCTTTGCAACCCCATGAATCACAGCACGCCAGGCCTCCCTGTCCATCACCAACTCCTGGAGTTCACTCAAACTCAAGTCCAGTGAGTCGGTGATGCCATCCAGTCAACTCATTCTCTGTCGTCCCCTTCTCCTCCAGCCCCCAATCCCTCCCAGCATCAGAGTCTTTTCCAGTGAGTCAGCTCTTCGCATGAGGTGGCCAAAGTATTAGAGTTTCAGCTTTAGCATCAGTCCTTCTAATGAACACCCAGGATTGATCTCCTCCAGAATGGACTGGTTGGATCTCCTTGCAGTCCAAGGGACTCTCAAGAGTCTTCTACAGCACCACAGTTCAAAAGCATCAATTCTTCGGCGATCAGCTTTCTTCACAGTCCAACTCTCACATCCATACATGACCACGGGAAAAACCATTGCCTTGACTAGACGGACCTTTGTTGGCAAAGTAATGTCTCTGCTTTTTAATATACTATCAAGGTTGGTCTGTAGAAGACTCAAAAAGACTACTGCATATAATGCAAACACATACGAAGTAATTTTATTTAAGCAGACCTCATTTCACTCAATATAGCAGGGGGGGAGACTGATAGCAAGAAATTTAAATTAGAACCAAGAAAAACATTGTGCCAAGCAGTATTATAAGTAATAAACTGTATATATGACATATAGAAGATTCTTCTCCAAAGATGTTGAATACAGAGGATATGTAGATCATTGTGATAAAGGAATAATATTAGACTTTTTTTTTCTTTTCAAAATTAAGGATTGCTTAACTTCTCAGGTTGCTTTACTTGATCCTCAAGGATCTTTCCTCGCTGGTCTGTGCTTGTGCACCCAGGTGAGTATCTGCTTTGCACTGTAACCCCCAGGAAGGCAGAGTCCATATCAAACCCCGCATAACCACACCTAGAGAAAGTGGGGCACACAAATAGCTTTCAATTTCATGCCATAGCTGGACTCGAGCTTAAGGAAAGCAGGGAGCCATGGAAGGTTTTAAAACACTGTGCACAGGACCAAGTTCAGGTAACAGATACACACTCTAGGGATATTTAGCCTTAGATCCACAACTGAGCCTCAGTATAATTGAAAAGAATAATGGGTTCACTTGGCTGTCCCATTCACATTTTTTCAAGCCCACGATGTCCAAACTTGAACTCATTTTCTTCTCTCAGAGACAATATTCATCTTCTTTCCAATTTGTTCCATTGGTAACCACACAGGAAATCAGAATCACTAACAGAGTACCCTTGGGATAAGAGCAATAGACTCCACTTACCAAAAGTCTGGCTTCCCATGTGGCTCAGAGGTAAAGAATCTGTCTGTCAATGCAGGACACACAGGAAACTGAGGTTCAATCCCTGGGTCAGGAAGATCCCCTGAGGCAGGAAATGGAATCTCACTCCAGTATTCTTGCCTGGGAGATCCCATGGAAAGAAGAACTTGATGGAACTCGGCTACAGGCCATAGCATCAGAAGAACTTGGCTACAGGCCATAGGGTCAAAAAGAGTTGGATGTGACTGAGCATGCATGCAGCAAAGGTCTACTTAGATTAGAGAAAGGGAAATGATTTAACCGAAACCTCACAGCCAGAAAAAGGATAGATGTCGTATTCCAGTCCAGTTAGAAATTACTCTCTAGCCCGGTTCTTCCCATAAAATCAAAGTTAAATGATAATTAATGGAAAAGAACCATCCAGTTAAATGATAATTAATGGGAAAGAACCATCCAGTTAGGGTTAAGCTTAGAGTTCAAGTCACAATGGAAATATGGGACCAGGGCAAGAGCTCAGGTAGAAGCTTTAGGATGTTGAGCAACCCCCCAGGAAGACAGGGATGTTGCCTGTGTCCAGTGTTTCACTCAAGAGGAGAGGGACCCAGGGCAAAAGAGAATGAAGTTCCCAGACGTCATTCTTGGGAAGGCATTCAAGTTTACATTAATGGGACAAGACACACATTAAGCAACTGTGGCCTTGGGAGTATCAGGATCACAGCCCCTGGTACCAAAGGCATAACCCAAGTAATAATAGAGTTAGGCTGATAGCCTATGGTCGTTTTATAGGATTTATTTGCTCTTGGGCCAATAAATGAAAAAAAAAATTTTTTTTTATTACTTTCATTACTTCTTTAAGGATTTACAGAGTATTATCTGAAAAGGGACTTCCCTGGTCACCTAGATGGTAAAGAATCTGCCTGCAATGCAGGAGACCCAGGTATGATCCCTAGGTCAGGAAGATCCCCTGGAGAAGGGCATGGCAACCCACTAGAGCATTCTTGCCTGGGAAAGCCCATGGACAGAGGAACCTGGCAGGCTACAGTCCGTGGGGTCACAAAGAGTCGACACAACTGAATGATCAGCTCTACTAGTACTACTACCTGAAAAGGAGACAGCTGATTCTGAATTTAGTTCAGTTCAGTCCTTCAATCGTGTCTGACTCTTTGCGATCCCCATGGACTGCAGCATGCCAGGCTTCCCTGTCCATCACCAACTCCTGGAGCTTGCTCATACATCCTGAATTCATTGATATTTAAAACAAACCAACCTATTCATGTGTCTGTGGGCCACAATCTGTTTTTTCCTCCTCCTTCTGTGAACGTAATTTCACTTGGAACTTCTGGCCTTTCTCAAGTTACTGAACTAGACAGGACTGGTGTCATTTCATTTAGGAGATTCAGATCTCTGATGCACTAAAATTTTGAGTAGGCACAATACTATTTTTCTCCTCTCCGTCTATGGGGTCACACAGAGTCGGACACGACTGAAGTGACTTAGCAGCAGCTTTGAATCTGGCTAACGGCATGATGCTAGGTAACAGAATAGAGGACCAAAGAAAGATCTGGGTGCCAAAAAAATGTGATGCCATCTCCGAATACTTTTTCTTTCTTTCTGTGGATAAATATCTCTCTCACTCTTCCTTGGATAGTCTTCCAAAGAGGCAAATCTCAAGTTAGGTTCTGTTTGTTTGGTTGATTCATTGCTTACGAAAGATCAGGGCAATGTCTCCTCCATAAACATCTTTCAGTTCAGTTCAGTTCAGTTCAGTTGCTCAGTCGTGTCCGACTCTCCGCGACCCCATGAATCACAGCACACCAGGCCTCCCTGTCCATTACCAACTCCCAGAGTTCACTCAAACTCATGTCCACAGAGTCGGTGATGCCATCCAGCCATCTCATTCTCGGTCATCCCCTTCTCCTCCCACCCCAACCTTTCCCAGCATCAGAGTCTTTTCCAGTGAGTCAACTCGTCGCATGAGGTGGCCAAAGTATTGCAGTTTCAGCTTTAGCATCAGTCCTTCCAATGAACACCCAGGATCAATCTCACTTAGAATGGACTGGTTGGATCTCCTTGCAGTACAAGGGACTCTCAAGAGTCTTCTCCAGCACCACAGTTCAAAAGCATCAATTCTTCGGTGATCAGCTTTCTTCACAGTCCAACTCTCACATCCATACATGACCACTGGAAAAACCATAGCCTTGACTAGACGGACCTTTGTTGGCAAAGTAATGTCTCTGCTTTTTAATATATTATCAAGGTTGGTCATAACTTTCCTTCCAAGGAGTAAGCGTCTTTTAATTTCATGGCTGCAATCAGCATCTGCAGTGATTTTGGAGCCCCCCAAAATAAAGTCTGACACTGTTTCCATTGTTTTTCCATCTATTTCCCATGAAGTGATGAGACCAGATGCCATGATCTTCGTTTTCTGAATGTTGAGCTTCAAGCCAACCTTTTCACTCTCCTCTTTCACTTTCATCAAGAGGCTTTTGAGTTCCTCTTCACTTTCTGCCATAAGGGTGGTATCATTTTCATATCTGAGGTGATTGATATTTCTCCCAGCAATCTTGATTCCAGCTTCTGCTTCTTCTAGCTAAGCGTTCCTCATGATGTACTCTGCATATAAGTTAAATAAGCAAGGTGACAATATACAGCCTTGACGCACTCCTTTTCCTATTTGGAACCAGTCTGTTGTTGCATGTCCAGTTCTAACTTGCTTCCTGACCTGCATACAGGTTTCTCAAGAGGCAGGTCAGGTGGTCTGGGATTCCCATCTCTTTCGGAATGTTCCACAGTTTATTGTGATCCACACAGTCAAAGGCTTTGGCATAGTCAATGAAGCAGAAATAGATGCTCTTCTGGAACTCTCTTGCTTTCTCCATGATCCAGCGGATGTTGGCAATTTGATCTCTGGTGCCTCTGCCTTTTCTAAAACCTGCTTGAACATCTGGGAGTTCACGGTTCACATACTGCTGAAGCCTGGCTTGGAGAATTTTGAGCATGACTTTACTAGCGTGTGAGATGAGTGCAATTGTGCGGTAGTTTGAGCATTCTTTGGCATTGCCTTTCTTTGGAATTGGAATGAAGACTGACCTTTTCCAGTCCTGTGGCCACTGCTGAGTTTTCCAAATTTGCTGGCATATTGAGTGCAGCACTTTCACAGCATCATCTTTCAAGACTTAAAATAGCTCAACTGGAATTCCATCACCTCCACTAGCTTTGTTCGTAGTGACGCTTTCTAAGGCCCACTTGACTTCACATTCCAAGATATCTGGCTCTTTAAATTGCACCTTTTCTTGTTTAATTTTTCTGAAGCACCTTTGGTCCATGGCGTTCTTATCTTATTATTAGATTACACAATTTCTAAGTGAAAAATTCACAACTAGCTTATTTTATCATGGAGGAAATGTTGTGGTATATATCAGATATACTTGAGGCAAGTTAAAAGTATGCATCACAACTTACTCAAATAAACTGATGATCCAGAAATATTAATCAGTCTAGAGAAATCCACATTTTACCATTTTTCAAGTTGACCTTTGATATTACTGTTTTTGTTTTTTGTGTGTGTTTTTTTTGCTGTAGTTTTGCTATTTTTATTTATTTTCCCATACAGAGATTACGGCTAAATTAGTTTTGTGGACAGATATTTTTTGAATCCTAAGCAGACAACCTTCCCCTAGGCTTCTACCACTGTCTTTCATCACTCCTCAATGTACTATATCTTTGGTGGCCCAATTGCCTTTAGACCAGCCACCCTCAGTAAAATGTCTTTAAGTTTTTCTATCTCCTTTCAAGATCTGCACTCTTTCCCTCTTCTGAAAGTTCTGTACATTTTCCACCTCTTCTTCCCTGGGTGTGTGTGCTGGGGAGGATGGTGGGTGGTGATGGTTTATAATCTTTTGTATTGCAATAGCTTTTCCTGGATCATCCCCTACAGATTTCGTTTTTAACCAGTTCTCCTAAAACTGATGTCATTGCACTCAATTCTCTGAGAATCTGCAAAAGTGGATTTTTATATTGATGATAATTGAAAGAAACCATTATAAACATTTTTCAAATCACTTTGCCATCTCCCTGTGAGATGTGATGTTACTAAACTTTGACAAATGAAAACAAAATTAAGATTCAGGGATATTAAGCAAATTTTATAAAGTCACACATTACTACATGGTACAGTCAAATTAAAACCCCAGGTATTTTAATTTCTCCCAGAGAGGTAGATGTGAAGACTGCAATTGCCATTCTCCATTGATGACCCTGGGAACAGCTAGGTTATACAGGGCTGTTTGTTTCTATAACTAAGTATTCTCCTCACTGATACTTTGTAGCTTCTTATGCCTTATATGCTGTCAGTTTGCCCATCCTGGAAACAATCTTGCCTTGTGGTTGCTGAGACAGAAGAAAAACTGAAGGGTCCCAGATAACTGAGGCTGCTTAATTATTAAAAATGAATTTTATTTTCCAGCATTAAGTCAATGGGGCACTGACCTAAGGCTGACTGCTCTTCATCTGGGAGAGTAAAACCTGAGCACACTGACTCTGTAAGTCCTAAGCTGTGATGCTTGAAATGGAGCTTTCAACTAGTTTCTGAATCCTTAGGTTGGTCAAAAAGTGTAACAGTTGATTGACGATGTATCGGAACTCGTGGTTTGCACTATGAGTTTTTCTAGGCTTGTTAATGTGCTTGCCTTTTAGTAATTAGGAAACCTTAAGAGCCATTCGTTACTCTTGCAATAACGTTGTAAACTCTTCATATAATTACTATGGCACTCACTCTTATCTAAAGTCATTGTGTTTTTCTTGTCTTTATGGCACCTATCACTTTTATAATTATTTTTCCTTTTTATTATTCTCTCTCACCTGGAATATCAATTCCAGTAAAGCAACTATAATCCATTCTGTTCACCACCATATCGTAAGCCTATACCCATGTCTTAAACATAGTAATGAAAGTGAAAGTTACTCAGTCGTGTCCAACTCTGCAACCCCGTGGACTATAGAGTCCATGGAATTCTCCAGCAAGAATACTGGAGTGGGTAGCTGTTCCCTTCTCCAGGGGATCTTCCCAACTCAGGGATCGAACCCAGGTCTCCCGCATTGCAGGAGGATTCTTTTCCAGCTGAGCCACCAAGAATACAGTAAATGTTCGCAGAATATATAGAGCATATACTAGAGATTCTTTGGGAGGATGGGCTAGATAGTTCAAAGATTCATTCTGACCAACATGCTTATTATTTCATAATTTCAGTGTTTCAAGATTATCTTTTAACATAAAATTAAAAGCCATTAGTAGAGGAGTTACATTTTAAAATCAGAGTTTTAAGAAGATTGATATGGTGGTGGTGGTGGTTTGGTTGCTAAGTCGTGTCCAAACTCTTGAGACCCCAGAGAGTGGGAACCTAACAGGATCCTCTGTCCGTGGGATTCTCCAGGCCAGAATCCTGGTGGAATATGCTATATGAATGATGGAGGGGGAAAGCTGTAGAGAATTTTACTACTTAGATGGAAAATAATCTAATTGAGAATGATGAAGGTTTATATAAGAGTAATTGTAGGAAGGATGAAGAAGAAAAAATATGAGAAATATGTATGCATATAATGATTATAAAGCAAACCAATTTTAAACTAAATAAAACAGATATTTGGCAAATAAATATAACTGGTAGGAGATTTTCATTTATCGTCTCAGGAAAATTTCTAAACTGCTTGTGGATTGTGGACCTGAGTTTATAAAATTGCATCATGAACTTACAGGTGAATGTTTATATTAACCCAATAAGTAAAAAGTTCTTATTCATTTATATCTTTTGAGTAACTGATGACATGTATGTTTGAAGGTTGAATACACTTAGCTGATTATAAAATAAGTATTTCAGAGGGTATTTTCTGTGAATCAATGAGTCAGGTCAACTCTTTTAGCTTAATAAATTCTAAATGGATTCCAGAGTGTAAGTCATACCTTTAATCAAATTTTGATGGTTATTTTAGAGTAGTAGAAATCCACTTACCGCCACTTATACCTAATATATGAGGACTCAGCTTATTCTATAAAAATAGATTTTCTTGATAAATGGAAATTAAAAATTTATCTAGCAGATTTCTTGGGAAGACAAATGTTATTGATTTTATAAAGAATAAAATATCTCAATACTACATAAAGAATAAAATATGCCAATTACAGAAGTATTTTTCTTTTTCTGGATGATTTCCTATATATAGTAGAAATAAATCTTTATTGAAATGGAATTTCTTAAAATTTGATTCTCCTGTTTTAATCTAAATAATAGTCTAAGCAAATTAAAGCTCTGAGAATGAGAGGCAGAAATGGATCAGTAATCACATTATGCAAAGAAAGATAGCAAAGAGTAAGTTCACCTGTAGGAAGAGACATTGTTGTCCGGTTTCATTGCATTGTTCACATACAAATCAAATCAGAAGTTTCAATTGTAGTGAATTTCTTAAAAAACACTTATCCAATGGACATTTATGTTATAAATCACATATTTTACATGGTAATTGTAGATAACTTGAGGAATGTGAGGTTTTAACTGTTGAAAGCCATGTTGCAGTTTTTCAAAGTATTTTGGGGAAAAGTCCTTGTGTTTTATAAAATCAGAATGTTAAAATACATAAGTCAGATGATACCTCCCTATTGGTGAAGGAGCAAGTCTTGTGAGTAAATTAGGAAAACCTAGGATGGCCTGTGATATTACAGTTTTTCCTCTAAACAGACAATTGAAAAGTCTGTAAGAGAAAATCATGGTTTGGAGCCAGATGGCTGGAGACTCAAGGAAGGCTTTGAACTGGGCTTCAAACTGAAAGAATATCCTGTGCTACAAAAATCCGAGATCGTTTAAGGGCATTTGGCTACAGAATGAGAAGTCCTATGCTTGTATTTTACACTTGTGTGTGAACCTGCATCTGAGAATAAACTTGAACAGAGGAAGCCAAGAATGAATAGTAATAAGAGTGGTATACTGGATACAGGTTGAAAAGCTTGCCCTATTCATGCTCCCATCTAAGGGATAGGTCCAGACTCACAGGTTCTGATCTCCAAAATTCCAATATTTGGTCACACATGCCCTTACTTCTTTGTCCACCTCTGGTCATGATCTATTTGGATCTAGGAATAGCCTGTTTATGGTTCATCTGGCATTAAAATCTATGCCTTGGCTCTAAAGGTACAATATAATCACAAAGTTTAGATTTTTGTATAGACTGAAGTTGTACAGGAATAGAAACAAATAAGAAAAGCAGCTAATCATTAGACAGACAGGACTGGAATTCATGTAAGGAAAAAGGAAAGACACTATAAGAGACATAGAAATTATTCAGTGGCTGGATGGATGTTAACTAGAATGATTGTGATAATCACTTTTCAATATATACATAAATATCAATATCACTTTGCAATATATATATAAATATCAATTCATTATGCTGCACACCTGAAACTAAATATATAATGCTATGTGTCAATTATACCTCAACAAAAAACAAAAGCAAAAACAAAAAACTGACTGGTGGTAATTCCTCTGAGGCTTTATTAAATTTCCCCTGCATTCAATGTTAGTGTGTTCTCTCAATAAAGTCCCTTTTTCTGGCATGATCTGGGCTAACTGGGTGACCAACTACCCCGGTTTGCATGGTACCTTCCTAATCTTAGCAGAAAACATCTCCATTCCCAGAAAACTTGGACAGTTGGTCACCTTGTCAGAGTCTCTACTTCTTATAACAAAAAGAATCCTGATTAGAACAAATCCCATTCATAGAAGAAAGATAAAAGCAATAAATAGAGAAATGGATAAAAATTTAAATTGAAAAGACAAGACTCAGTAATTGTAAAGCTATGAATTGATGAATTGAAAAAATGTTAGAGAATAATTAGGTATAAAATCCACAAAGGCTTCCCTGGTAAACAATCTGTCTGCTAATGCATCAGACACAGGTTTGATCCCTGATCTGGGAAGATCCCACATGCCACAGAGCAACTAAGCCCATGCACCACAAGTATTGAGCCTGTGCACCAAGTCGGGGAGCTACAGCTACTGAAGCCCATGTACCCAAGAGGCTGTGCTCTTCAAGAATAGAAGCCACTGCAATGAGGAGCCTGTGTACTGCGACTCGAGAGTAGCCCCTGCTTGCCACAACTACAGAAAGGCCCGGGAAGCAACAAAGACCCAGGATAGCCAAAAATAGGTAAATAAATAATTTTTAAAAATTAAAAAATACCCACAAGATTTAGAGGAAGACAACATCTTCCAGTTCACTTAATTTTAAATTCCAGTTTTCCAAATGACTCGATGGATATGAGTTTGAGCAAGCTCGGGGAGTTGGTGATGGACAGGGAAGCCTGTCATGCTGCAGTCCATGGGGTCACAAAGAATCAGACATGACTGAGCAGCTGAACCGAACTAAAATGAAGAAATGAGAACTAAAAGGGTTTGCTTAAGCTACAGCAAAGTTATACTAGAAACCAGGTCTTATAAAACTGAATTCCTAGATATTTTACTACTTCACACTGCCTTTAAAAGTTGGTTGTTGCTACTTTTCAGCCATTTTCCTATTTTAATGTAATTTATAAGTTTTATAAGGAAAATTAAATAAACCAACTGGTAGTATAGAATTTTTAAGCTCTACTTTAATTTTATTAAACATATTATTTATATAGTTTATATATATAATGTATCTTAAACTATAATAGATGTACTTTATTATATATTATATACTTTGTGTGTGTGAGTGCTTTAAGTAAGTGCCTCAAGTAAGTGCCTCTCACACTTTATTTGGCATAGGAATAACTTCATCTGGCATCTTATGAAAATGCTGATTCTGATTCAGCTCTCAGGAGATGCCTATGCTGTGAAGTCTTTTGTGAAATCATACCTGGTTTTCTAAGTATCCTTATTGGCACTAAATTTAACCTCCACATAAAGGCTACCCCCAAGTTTGAAGAGTGGAGAAACCTGGTCAGAAACTGGGTTGGAATATGGAGCAAGTTAGCAAGAAGGAAGCTGAGCAAGCTAGTCAATGCTCCAGTTAGATATAGAACAGACATAAACCAAAAATTCTTCGACCCTGAGAATCCGTACAGTCGAAGCCTAGATACAGGTACACCTTGGAGATACTGTGGGGTTTTTCCAGACCACCACAATAAAGCAGTCATGAATTTTCTTTAGTTTCTCAGTGCATATAAAAGTTATACTTAATGTCAATTAAGTATGCCATAACATTATGTCTAAAAAATGCACAGAGCTCAATTTAAAAAATACTTTATTGTTTAAAAAAATGCTAGCCATCATTTAAGTCACTGAATTATCATTATTTTGCTGGTGGAGGGCCGTCTCCCAGTGTTGTTGGCTACCAACTCATCAGGTTGGTGGTTGCTGAAGGATGGGGTGACTATGACAATTTCTTAACATAAGACAGCAATGAAGTTTGCTGCATTGACTCTTCCTTTCATGAACAATTTCTCTGTGGCATGTGATGCTGTTTGATAGCATTTTACCCACAGTAGAAGTTCTTTCAAAATTGGAGTCAGTCCTCTTGAAAGCCTCAACTAAGTTTATGCAATATTCTAAACATTTTGTTATCATTTAAATAATCACAGCAAAATTATAAAGGGTCAGGTCATCAAATTAAATAGTTAGTGCCTGGTGCTGAGGTCCAATAGGCAGAATAAGTCAGTCCCTGGGGACAGGAATATGAGCTGAGATCCAGTATCTCGGAGTGTCCACATACCAGGCTGTGTAGATGAGACTTGATATTCAATGAACTGCATGTAAGACAGGAATTGTATACCACGGGGAGAGTAACAACATCTTATGAGACTAGGGGTCCTTGATTGGGACACAGGTACAGTCAGAGTAAGGCAAGACTGGAGCCTAAGTTCAAGCAAGTAAGTATGCCCCATGGGCAGAAACCAGGCATCATGCATGGACCAAATAATGTCATTGATGTAAAGCAAAGCAAAGGAAATCATTAAATGCAGATGACCAGCTAATACTGTTCTGTTCTGTCGCTCAGTCGTGTCCGACTCTTTGCGACCCCGTGGACTGTAGCCTACCAGGCTTCTCCATCCATGGGATTCTCCAGGCAAGAATACTGGAGTGGGTTACCATTTCCTTCTCCAGGGGATCTTCCCAACCCAGGGATCGAACCCGGGTCTCCTGCATTGGAGGCAGACACGTTAACCTCTGAGCCACCAGGGAAGCCCACCAGCTAATACTAGAAAAGGGTAAATCTAGAAAAGGGTAAATCTAAAACAAGAAGCCAAGAAAAGTTAACTTCCTTGCTTCCTTCATTCCTCTTGCAACCCACCCTCTAGACCACACCCATGTTCCAGAGCACAGCCAAGAGCAACATATACCTTAGCTTTCTTGAGGAGATGGTGTTTAAGTGGGAAAATGCTGCATGAAATATGTACCACCCACATCAAGACAGTCACAGCAGGATGTGACCTTATCCTTCAAGGCAGTAATAAATGTAGAATATAAATTTGCTTCATTTAATAATATTGTCGTATATTCATGTAGTACTTTTGAACCTGAAAGTACTTTTGCAAATATTATCTCATTTAATCTTCACAGCAACACCATAAAAATTATACAGCTGGCATACCCAAGTCATGAATAAGGAAACAAAACTGTGGAGAGATTAGCTTGCCAAGACCAAGTTACTTCTAAGTGGTGGCACTAGAGTTTCTGATTTCAGATCAGTGCTCTTCTAAGTAAATGCAAAATATTTTATTCAACTTCAGATTTCTTTGCACAGATGTTCTTGTATCTAAATCTACAAGTGGTTGGGGCAGAATTTGTAATTAAAATATTTGGAGAATAGAAGAGATGGTAAGGAAAATCAAAGCAGATATAAGGAAAACAAGTAGATTAGGATGCACTTCTCTGAAGAATATCTTTGGGTGTCAAAGAATAAAGAATGAAAACAAATAACTCTCAGGCAATTAAAAGCAAAGCTAACTGATTTACAATCAAACGAATGAAGTCTGGGATATGAATGACAAAAAATGGAGCACATGACTTGTTTCGGAAGACAGGAAACAGTCACTTCAAGACGGCTGGGGAAAGGGAGATAAAAGTCAGCCCAAGTTTGAGGGGAAGAGTGAATAAAGCTGATATTAACAGTAGCTATTTTAACTGAAGTCAGTAGGAGCACATGACTCACTGTAAGAGGCCATTTTTCTCCTCAGGACCAGAACATAAAAACAGAGACAGCCATCCAGGGATTGAAGCATAGCACCAGTTTATCATCAGAAGAACCCCTTGGTAGATGAGAGGCAGAAGTTAAAATTGAACTAAAGAACCAGAAAGCATAGAAAGGAACATACCAAAGTTTGGTTCTAACCTTGATTTTTGATATGGGTCCTAGCTAGATATCTTAGCAAGGGAAGCAGTAACTACCAAGAAACATTTCTTTATAAATCTATCCACTGAAGAAGGAGAGGGGATGTAGATCAGAGATGGCAGATTTGCTAGATGTGCACTGAGCTAGGCAGCAGGCATATTCTGATGGCCTAAAATGTGTTTTTAAAAGTCAGACAGTGTTTCCAGTCTGGTAACTTCATATAAGAAGAAGTATAAGAAATAGCTTCTCTTTGGGGAAAAAAAATTCAGATCTGGGAATGTCACATGGCTATAATGAACTGAACTGAATCATCCTCTTTTTTCAGGGCTCATCCTACACCCTATGACCAGCCCTGCCTGACCCCTACAGAGGTTTCAATTTGTTCCATCTCTCTCTTTCCTTGCCTTGGGGCTGTTTGTTGCCAAGTAGGCCTGTTCTAACTAGAACGAAAGAAATGAAAATAGTGACCCAAACTGGAAAGGAAAACCCTGTCTTCGATCATGTATCCAAAGGACTCTGCTAGGTCCCAGGGAGACAGACTTGGATAAGTTGTAGTCTTTGCTCTAATGGGGACTACAATTTAAAGGGAAGGACATCATGTGAATAATGATAAACATGGTTAATATAAGCTGGAGATGTCAAGCGCTTGATGACTGAGAATTTGGTGAGGCAACCTGGTGGGACATCATGGGAGATTCCTGAAAAAACCGAGCCTCTGAGTCTCCCCTGGATTGTCTAGGATTGGTCTTGGACATGATTTTCATGCTACTGTGATGCTGTATAGAAAGAATATGCTGAAAACTGGAACATATAATTCTCTCTCAAAGTGTCAGTGTTTTAGTCCTAGCTCAGTGATGCTGCAAAATATTTGTACAACTCACTGTCCTTACACCCAAGAGCAAGGACTCTGTTGGGTAAAGCATAGCATTTACAAAATTAATACCTTTCTACCAAAAAGCATACATTTAAAAAATATTCTGATGGCTAGAACAGTTATCTCACAAGTTAGAAATACAAAGAAGAATTATTTGTTGATGTTGGAATGACAAAAATGCATGGGTAGCAGTAATGGTATTGATTGAAACTAAATCTTGGAAAGAAATGCCATCTGGAAAAGGAAGGCAATGTTATTTGATCTTTATTATCTCCATCAAAGGCTCCTGTAATTCAGTTTGACAGCATTTTGTGAATATCATCGACCGTTTCACAAGGCTGTAATTTACCTTAAGAAGAAAATGACAATTAACAAGGTGCATCATGTAACGATAATAGTGAACTGAAAGAAATGAAACAATAGGATGAAATCCTAAATTTTTTTTTAAATCAAAATTTCAGCTTACAAATGGAAGCTGTTTAATATTAGTTTTTGTCTGTTTGCTTTTACTTCTTCAGAATAAACAGAAGTGTTTGGATGTATGGACAAACAAACAGAGAAAAAAAAATATGCACAGCACATATTCTGAACCTAAACCCCTGTAAGTTGTTTTGCACAGTTTATTGTATAAGCAAATACATAATAATGATTAGAGTAGGAGTTTAATACCTGGCATAATCATTCACTCTGCTTTATACAGACTAAGCTATTAATACCAACTAGGAATCTTGGTTTGGCTGAGAGCGTAAACTCTGGGGAAATGAATTAGAACAAACACTTTAAATTTTTAGATGAAAAAAACTGAAAGGCTAGAGATTTCTTGACCTGGAATGGATATGGATTAATCATATTAAAGCAAATGTTATTCACAGAACAATCATTTCACTTATAGTTATTCTGATTATGTTTTGCTTCTTCATCTACCATGCAGCCTCATGACAAGTTCAACACTCCTTTGAAGTGTCGTTTTATCCAAAAATTAATTTAAAATTTAAAGTCATTCCATTATACAATGAGTTTAGTGTAAAACACCATGCTGGAATTACTTGACTCCTAATTCCCAAGAGTAAAATGGGGTGGATGATTTAGTCCCATTTCCTTCTTTGGCAGTTCTGGGAAGTCCATAGTCCTCTTCTTCGAGAGAAAAGTGCTGAAGACGTTATTCAAGAAAGGTCAGCAGTTCACTAATTTAATATAGTATGTAATTTTAATAAATTTGTTTGGTGGTTCATTCCAAATGAAAGTATAATCAAAAGTGATTGCTTTTTTCCCCTGTTTCGATACTTTATGAATATTTAGCAAGAATTTCTACTCGTTTATAGAGTAGTAAAAAGGATATTATTACTTTTAATAAAGAGACATCTACTTTAATTACTGTTGGTTATAACACTCTTAGTATAATTCATTGGGACAAATTTAAATTATCTTTGAAAGCCAAAGCATTATGCAGTTTAGAGACACTTGCAAGTGACCCTTGATGTTTATTTCAATCAGTTACAGCTAAAATAATTCATTTTACTTTATCTTGTTAACAATCAGCCCAAAGGGTCAGAGCCACCAGTTATAAAAGAGGTAAGCTGTAGTTTAAATGAGCATTCATACAATAATTCAAATAAATCTAATAAAGTCATCCCTCAATATCCATGGAGGATTGGTTCCAGGGCCAAACTCTATACTCAAATCCTTTATATGACTTGAGGTAGTATTTGCATATAACTTATGCACAACTTCCTGTATATTTTAAATCATTTAATCATTTCTAGGCTACTTATGTTACTCAATAGAACCTAAATGCTATGTAAATACAATGTAAATGCTATTTTAATAGTTACCAGCACACAGCAAATTCAAGCTTTGCTTTTGGGAACTTTCTGAAAATTTTTTCCCAAATATTTTTGATCTATTTGTTGAGTCCACAGATGTGAAAGCTACCTGAAAGGAGGGCTACCTATAATTCTAATTTTCTATTACCTTGAATTTAGTATGTTTTTAATATCTGTTTATTTATCACTCAGTCATCTAGTTAGCTAGCTCCTTCCTAGGATTAAGTTGGCCATGCATCTCATATTTATCCAAGATGTGTGGAAAGATATATAGAACAGTATCTTTTATTCTGGGCCATCTTGCAAGAGAAACTTGATTCTTCAGTAAAATATAGGAAGCATCTGCTTAAAGAAGCATAATCATGTCTCAAGCTGCAATGACAGCAGTTAGTATGGGAAGTGAAGAATTTATTTTTCAGTTGAAACTCTGAGGAGAATTTTTAGGTAGGAAGGGGAGGGTATAATTATGTGGCTTGGAATCTGGCCAGGGCACTGGAATTCATACTCTTCACTTTCAAGATGTGTCACAGACCCTTTAATTACTCAAAGTGGATCAGGACCTCTGTTTTCTGTCTACCCCATCAAACAGACAACATGCTTTGTTACACATTTACCCAATGTGTCTTTGAGTTATAAATCTTACTGAGAAATACACTGAAATAATCTTAAATTCTCCTATTGATATTTTTTTTTTTAAGGAAATCCTGACTCATAGAGATGGCAAAGTGGAAGCCATCCTTTCATAAGAGGATGACCACAGGTGTTCTTGCGGTCTTGGGCAAAAACTTGAGGCCACTACCTACTAGGAATCAGACTCTTTGGTTAACATTGACCTTGGCTACTTAGTACCTGTAAACTCTTGAATGCTAATCTTTACTTGAGCTCCAGTCTCCAAATCTATAAAATAATCAATATTCTTTTTTTATATGTATAAGTAAGATAGTGTTCAAAAATTCTTAAAATTATACTTGGAAATAGCGAACAGTCAAGGAATATTAAGTATTATGACTACTATTTTCAGGGCCATCTCTAGGTCTTAAACCCAGCACATACTAAGCTATGTCTTGTGGAAAAGTGGTAGAGGCCCAACTAAGAAATGTAAATGACAGTGGGGCTGTGGAAAGCTTTGTATACCAGTCTAAAAAGTTTGGATTATTAGCCTCCAGGCAAAGGGAAGCATTGAAAGGTTTTAATGGGGGGAATGACAGGATGACATTTTTGTCTTAGAAATAGGGCTGTGGTTGCAGGATGGAGGGGGGATTTGGGCTGGAAACAGTCTCAAATACATTGCAAACTCATCCACGTCTTCAAAGAGGTTCAAATGGACCTAATTTAATCTCAGTTATTGAATTGTCCTACATTGCTTTGATGCCTTCACTGTCTTTTGAGAAACATAATAGATTATCTCATCTTTATACAAAATGACTCCAAACTTCTATTCATTTATTTTTTTCTTGCAGACAGGCTGTTTCAGGTGTCTGCGTCCACATTTCAATATGCTTCTTGTTATACTATTTCCATTTTCTATGTATTACTTCTCAGCCATTATGAAGGTTCAAAGAATCAAACTTGTTAGAACTGTGGCTAAAACAATATTTGCATGGCTAAGAAATAGAGTTTCAGTGCAGACTTATTTCTACTTATCAAAATTCAGTTTATACATTTTTATAGATAGAAAACAAAACTAGCTACAGATGAGGGCAAAAGTGTCCCAGGTCTGACCTTCACCAATAGTGTTTAAATAGTGATGTGTAATACTGTCTGATGCTGGGAGGGGTTGGGGGCAGGAGGAGAAGGGGACGACAGAGAATGAGATGGCTGGATGGCATCACCGACTCGATGGACATGAGTTTGAGTGAACTCCGGGAGTTGGTGATGGACAGGGAGGCCTGTGATTCATGGGGTCTCAAAGAGTTGGACACAACTGAGCGACTGAACTGAACTGAACTGAATACTGTCACAGGATATGGGGGAAATGGGATTATGATGCTCCCAACTGCATAAATTGAAGCCCTGCTCTGAAGCAAAAGAACCAGGAATCAAGTCTTCATCCTGCCCCTGACTCACATTTTTATCCACTGCAAACAATTTTCTTTCTAGCAATGGCTCTTGGTCCATATATCACTGTAGAAAGAAAAAAAAAATTTTTTTCATGCTTATCACTTGTTTATGACAAAACAGTGTTGATTTCCTGGAAATAAGTGTGATGCTATGTTGGAGGTCAGCACTGAAGCATTATCATATGAAAATATTTAAAATATCACATTATTGATTTAGCTGGCCTAATGGGAACTGTGGAACACGCAGTCAACCCTAATGACGCTAGTAACAGGGAAAACAGAATAGAAATGGAAGTTGTAAAGCCCAAGACATGGCTACTGATAGCCAAGGTGGAACCCCAGGTTTGAGATGTCAATCCAGATGTTGGCTGAAGGCCATGGGACAGGAACAAAAAGACAAGAAAACAAGAGACAAATTAAAATATGTAGTATGGTCAGAGATAAGGAAAGCTGACAGACAGGAAACAGAAGACAAATCACCTGAAGTCCAAGGGAACAGTGGAAACCTAGAGAAAATACAGGAGTGAAAAGATTTTCCCAAAAACAGTCCTAGAACTGTTAATTGGCTTATTATAATCCCCATTTTAAAACCCCTCATAGAAGGAAAATGAAATAAAAATAATCCATACTCAGTGACCCAGGGATATACATTAATATTGCAAAGTTTATTGAATAACTTCTATGTGCAGAAAACTAGACTAAAGATTCCACAAACATCTCACTTGATCTCCATGGTGTTAACCCAGGGAAGGATCTGACTTTTATCCCAACTTGGTAGAATAGGACATAGGCTTAGAGTGAACAAGTAATTGATTCAAAATTATATAGTCAATGATTAGGTGGTAAATTCAGAAATTATAATTCAGTTTACTTCACCGTAGATTCATGCTCTTAACCAAATTGCAGTATTAACTCGTCTCTCAATAAACCTTTCCAAATATTTATTTCTAGGTATAAATATCTACATATAAATATTTTAAGAATAGAACATACTGAACACATACTTGTATAGTAGTATATTGAAACTTTCTATATCAATACATGCATATATATTGGTAACAAGTATATTTCTATAGACAAGCTTTATAATGACTATGTAGTATGCCAATGAATGGATTGTAATGATTTGTGGACTACCTTATGTTTGAATATTCATGTTGCTTTCAATTTTTCACCTATCACTTACTTCTATATAAAATTCTTATTTTATTTCCTCATGTTAATAGCATTGTTCTATCCATCATAGGAATGATATGAGTACTGAATCGAATAATTCTTAAGAGTAAGTCCCATAAGGGGAGGAGGGAGGTGGGAGGGGGGTTCAGGAAGGGGAACTTATGTACACCCGGGGCAGATTCATATCAAAGTATGGCAAAACCAACCAATATAATATTGTAAAATAATTAGCCTCCAATTAAAAAAAAAAGAAAGAAATGCTTAAAAAAAAAAAGAGTAAGTCTCATAAAGGAGAGCAATATATTATCATTCCTCCTTTGAGGAAGGAAATATGTGTAGGTGATAGGAAAATTAAATGGTCACTTTGTGCACACAGATGAAATCATGATTTTGTGAAAATTCCCTACTGTTCTACTTTATCAACTATGAGCTCTATGCTTTACTATACAAAATAAAGATATGTAAGAAATTATCATTTTAAGAATAAGAGAGATCACCAAAAACATTGTCTGATTATACAGTTAGTTTACCAAAAAAAAGAAGAAGAAGAAAGAGAAAACAACAGATCGGGAAATTTCAAGTATCTTTTTTTTTTTTGGCTGCCCCTCATGGCTTGTGGGATCTTAGTTCTCTGACCAGGAACTGAACCTGAGCTCCCTACAATGGATGTCTTAACCACTGGACCACTAAGAACCTTCAAGGGAAATTTTAACTACTCTCCATGTAGGCTAAGAGCTGCTTGGGGTAAGAGGGAGGGAGGGAGAATAAAAAAAGAGAAGATCTCACTACATTGTGCTACTGGTACAAATAACAATGTACCAGTAAGTGGTTTTCGAAATTTTTTTAGACTTATATCTTAGTAGTAATATAAACTGCATGACCCAAACTGAATTTGCACCTGCCATCTGAATATGTATTTTGATCTTCTTTAAAAATCTGACTCAAGTATATAAATTACTAATCAACATGGAGGTATGACTGGAAATTCTCATTAGTAGACTCAGGCTGACAGTTACATCTGTCCATAGAGTGACTGGCAGGAAAGTCCCATTCCCATTTGAACTGGTCTGTTATTGGTGTGCTTGATCTCAGAGAGAAAAGCACATGGAAACTTGGGTATCTCTCTCCTCTCTTCTGGCTACCACTCCCCACCTGCTAAATCCTTTCAGACTCTACTACTCTCAGTCGCATCTCCAACTTCACTGATTTGCAAAGTGAAGTGTGCATAGAAGTTGCCGCTCAAATACTGATCCAAACTTAGTATCATAGATTTTATATCTGAAAGGACCATCTACCCATGACTGGGTTTGGCTATCTCTCTGGTTATGCAAAATATTATAGGTAATTTCCATATTACAACTAGACACATGGAGTCTTGTAGGATTAAATAAGTCCCCCAGGTAGGAGAACAGAAACTGTT